>NW_028232774.1:18750000-20000000 GCF_057557595.1 Rhyacophila brunnea | reverse complement strand
TCATATAAACTTGACTTGACTAGCTTAAACGACCAAAAAAAATTGTACTTGATAGAAATAATGCTGAAATGTCATTTTAACGTGTCATATTGATTTCCATAGTAATGCACGTATATATTAATAATTTAGTTGCTAGGACCCTAGTGTCGAAATAACTCTTCATACAAAACAGAATTAACTGAAAAGTAATTCAATTCTACTTAAAGACGGCTAAAAGTATTAAAAAAATGCATTATAAAATGTTATAAAAGTTTCAAATCTCTAGTTAGTCGGAAAGTTAGTTAAAAATCGATTGCATGATATTTTGTACTGGACAAAGAACCACCGAACAAATAAGAATACGAGCTAAGAAAAACGTTGTAAAATATGATATTATGTATAGTATATATCAGTGATTCCTAACTGGTGAACGTTGGCATACTAGTGTACCATGAGTTCTCTCCTAGTGTAGGTACATCAAAATATTATAGAGCATAATAATGTAACATAGTCACCTAGTCACATAGTCAGTGGTTCATTTTTACGTCTCTCGTGCAACTGAAAATAATATTTTTCGATGTGTATTAAAATATTTATTTTCAATGTCAATATTCTGCAAGTATGACCAAGATAATGAATTAAAGTGTCAAGAAGGAATTATCTCATATCAGACCATGTAGCTAAATACATGAACTTTTATTATATCCTATATAATACAAATTATTTCCAAAATTTAAAGGCTCCGGATCGTTGGGCATTAGAGCGCTATCATATTTTACTGAAAATTCTTCCTCTAAAACATAGATCAACGTAACTAAATTGAAGTTTAATTCACGGTAAAATATAAAAAAATTAAGGTTCCCATACATTACCATTTACAGAAGAATAATCAATGCAATTGAATTAAAATATGTTAATTTAAATTCACGGACACCTACTTCATTTTGTATTATTGTGATAAACAAAAAAAATCTAATAACTCGATTTGAATTCAGAATTCACCGATAATATTATCAATTTTACAATAAATAAATTATGGATGATAATTTATTCTTGAAATTGCAGGAATCTACCTTATTCTAGAAACAAATAAATTTAAATGGTTAAGATCTTCAACGGATGTAGTCGACTTTTTGGTCTGATATTCGAGAAATTGATAATAATATGTATTATATTATTTTCGGCCTGTTTGTATTTTGCTGGAGACTTTCGTCAACATTATATTTGCTTTTCATTCCAAGACGTAACATGATTGACAAGATTAAAGTATACATCAAATTATATTATCATATATTGAACCAAAAGCGCAATCAGGACCTATAAAGTCAAAGTTGATACTATGATGGACAATAGAAGTAACAACATACTAATTAATTAAGTTTTCGTAAAGTAATATGGAACTAGAAAAATACACGCATACGAAAAAATCCGCGAGAACCTAGGTACAAATTACAGTATGGGTTTGGCAGTCTCGTTGTAGAGGGACGAGACCGCTGTAGTAGAAGGGTGACCAGGAGTTGAGAGGAGAAGTCGAGGTTTGGTGGTTGCTCTGATGGATGGAGGAGCGAGTTTTATATGCAGCGTAAACAGTCGGCACAAGAGTATGTTACAATGCTTATGATACTGTTCCGAAGTCCGAGGCTCAGTGTATGAGATGCTGTGCAGAGCGATTCAGAGACTGAGATATTAACAGACCGGGACGTTATAATCGAGTGACCTGTCCAATCAATTATTATGATCCGTTATTTATTAACAGACGCATTATTGCATACTATGTTGAAATGTCTATTCAATAAATTACGGTTCAGCTCTTTTATTGAGTGTAATTTTTGACATTTCGCTGACTGTCGTTGAAATGAATATTAAAAAATAAAATTATAATTATTGACGTCAGTCATTTCTCTGAGTTTGCGATAACTGGATACTGGCTGCTACGTGAAAATTAATTTTAATAAATATTATTTTAATTGGGATCTGGGTCACAAGGCAAGAATCCGATGACAACCACATAGGTATAGAATCGATATACTTAGTTGTAGCTTTTGACAGATATGAACAATAACAGTGTGAAGTTTGCAATAAATGCAGTGGAAAATAACGTGTACATAGTTAATTTAAACAGTAGACCATGAGTTTTGTTTTTATAGGCTTAATTTTTATATAATTATATTAGACTATATTTATTAAGTAGAGAAGATTGCCTTCAACATATTTGGTGTAACACTTGTTTAATCAAACTGCCCTCATTGAGATAAGACGATGCTTTCTCATTTATTTTGAGAGAGCAATAACCTCTCAATATGGCATTGACGTACACGATGGATTGGAGGTATTACGAACGAAAAATGGTCGATATATTATTGTGATTGAACGGCCGAGGGCGAATTGTAAAGGAAGATATACCTACGCTAACTATAAGGGGCAAGAAAACATGTACTTATTGGTACTTAACAGTATAAAAGAGAACGAAGGGACTTATTGAAATGATGAGCATTCACCAGATTCTATAGAAGACAGTATTATTGCGAATAGTCACATCAGGATTTCTTGACAATGTCTAGAAAGATTGCTTATCTTGTCATATTTTAAGGCAATTTCATGATTTCGATTCAGATAGTATATACTATCTAATACTAATATTAGTATGATTACATAAAATATGAATCAATAAGAAAAATGCAATCAATATATTGAATTATATTCTATAGTACCTACTTGGCTCAATAAGATTTGTGACCATGTGGAAAATCTGGCTAATATTATACATACATACCTTACGAGAGTCAAGTGCTTAGATACAAAAATGGTATGAGGAATCTAATACTTTAACAATAATGATATAATAATAACGTAAGTTGATTTAAGCTGAACTTACTAGTGGAATAATCACCTACGAGTAGGGAATCCAATCCCGAGTCAAAATTTTGATTCCACGATTTTGGGATTACAATTCGACGATCCCGAGATTGGCATTTTTTCTATAGTTATTATTTTTTTTTATATTATACAATTAACATTGGTAAAATCGGTCAAAAATAAATTTAGTATAATTTACCCTAGCAAGCTCTACTTTTTACTCTCTACTCTCTTACTAACTCTACTATTACTATTTAATATTTTTCGTCCTCTAAATTTATTTAAATAAACGGATTTATTATTTTTCTGTTACGATTGCGTAAGGCAACAAAAAATGGTTATTTATTATCCGGTGATTCCACCTGGACCAGTGGGTCTCCAGACTGCATTTTCTGGTAGTGCGCAATGGTTTACTTTCTATAAAAAGAAGACAGCATAGGTGTAGGTAAATGGCTGAAATGTCTAAACTAAATGTTTCTTGATTTATTTAATATTATATTTCTCAAATTCACTTCGCGGATGTTACTTGCATCGTACATAAGTGGATTTTTTAATTTATGTTAAACCGTTTACAAATCTAAACGATTTTCATTTATTTTCGTAAAATTAGTATTGTGTTTAGTGTTTACATATTATATTATATGAAATTGCTGCTACTGATAGTAAATACTTAATGAATGGGTTAGTGAGATTTAAAATAGTAAAGTAAATCATGGTGTATGGCCTTTTCGCTTCATAAATCTAAGTCAACCAAATTTTAAACTATCGTAAAACGTATGAGATCATGGTGGTTTATTAATTTATGTTAAAAAATAAAATGAATTGGCAACACATGGGTAATAAATCAAACTTCATTCAAACTCAGTTTATTTCTAATGTAATTATATGTTATTGAAAGTATTTTTTCTGTTACATTTATTTTATTTTCCATAAAAATTGATAAAAAATCAATCCCGAAAGTTTCAGGATTATGTTTACCAATTCTGGGATTCAAAGGTATCGAAAATAGTTCGGGATCCCGGGATTGGAATCCCTACCTACGAGTATATGTAATATGCGACCACACTTATGTGTGTATTTATTTTAATTCAAGACATCATGAACCATATTCTCTCTTTTTCGTACAAGGTGGTTCTATTATTCCAACAGTGTTGCCATCTTTTTGTCACCGAATTATAGTACGCACTCCCAAAAATTATAGTATATTGTTAAAAAATATAGTATACATTGTCTTCGATTGACAATGTATAGGTTTTTAGCTTGACACAAAAAAAATAATGAGGAAATTCATATTTTTTTATCAGCGAATGTGATAAAATCTTTTTCGTCTCAATAACTTTTTTTACCTATCAAATAACTTTTTTTTTCTCGCCGAGAGCCAAATTTTCTTTTATTACAAAAGTATAGTATTTTGCACCAATTTATGATACTTACGAAAATACCGAAATTACGATAGTTTTAGTATATTTTTTAAATGTAGAAATAAAATCTTTACTTAACAAAAAAGAACCTTTTGCCCGATATTGAAAGTACAGTTGGGAGTACTATACCTTTTTTTATATCGTACATAGTACACGAACCAAAATTATAGTACAAAAATACTATAATTAATTTTATTACGGTTGGAAAAACTGTATTCCATACAGATTTTTGAATGAATACGTTGTCATTTTTAATGTTCTATCTTTTTAATGGGCAGAATTATATATTTTTCGAGTGTTCTTGTGTTATTATTTTTATTGATTAGTACTTTGGTAGATTTTTGGAAATCAATTTCGTGTTTATATTGCCTACACAGGGTTACAAGAGCCCACCCTAATTTCTTAGTTTTGGGATGTTAATTAGCTAAAATTAGTATCATGTGCACGTGGTCTAACTGTATTATTGTTTAAAACCGTTTGTCATTGTTTATATCATCTGCACTGCACTGTCACATAATAAACATGCTGCAATTCATTATTAAAAGAAAATATTTCTTATAATGTGTCCATTCGTCCAAATACTTTGTGCTTTCTTATTTTTCGTACCTGGAGGGGATTCGGACGCAAGGATTGATATAAAAACAACGACGAATAATAAACAAGACGTAAACAACAAGCGCGTATTAATAATTCTATTTTGTATTTACAGACAATATAATAATAATAATGCTGGGAACGCACCGACTATTTTTTCCAATCGTTAAGGTTCAAATAGACTATATGACGATCGGGCACATATATGCTAAGAGCGATTTAGTGTCTATGCTCATATTATCTATGCCATTCCGACATATTATACATACATATTGTATGACAGGTATGACATCGTATTTACACTCTGTGACACCCTGTGACACAGGACGCCAACATTAGAAACGGGTTTTTCGGCATTAATATGACCGATCGTCATAGAGTCTATTTGAGCCATAAGTTATCAATTCAACCATAATAAAAACATTCTAGAATCGTAATCAATTGCTGAAATATTAAAAAAAAATCAGAATACTATAACAGTTATAGAACTTCTCAATTTCAAAAAATTCAACATTCTTTCCCCATCTGCTAAAATATTACACCCTTATGTTAGGCACAGCATTTATATTTTATAATATTATTATAAATAAACATTTTTTTTTGTTCAACGATTAATTTGCAAGATTTGAGAATGTAGCATTCTTTATAAATTCGTTAATAAATAAAAATAATAGTTAATCAAATTATCAGAGAGTGTAAGTACGTTATACGTAAAATTTTTAGAGATCCTGACATCAGTTAGTAAATAAGGTAATAATTATTATTGATACCTTGATTTAAAACACAAAACTCGACAGTCAAAAATTAACGCAATTTGATAAGAACAAAATGTAAAACTACTAGTTTATTTCGTCGTTATTAGATAGGACGCCCGTATCTTAATTGGTGAAAGCACATTGACGCGAATACAATGAATTTTTTCGTTTAGATATATATCTGAGATGTTTTCAAATTATGTATGATCAATGTAGTTATAATTTTATTCTTGGATCAATAGTATTTTAATTAAGTATTCGGAGAATTATAAACACTCGATAATTATTATGTACGGTTCCCGCGTTATGAAATATGAAATTTACTAATTATTTTGGCTAAAGTTTGAAATAATGTATGGAAAATGATAATTATACCTAATACTGAGTTATTATCTCGACTCTGTCTAGATTTATCTAATGTTTAATGGTAATTAGCGCCATTGTTTTAGTTAGTAATAGTATTAAATTATATTTTAGAAAACTATAAATTGTATTATTATATAATTTAGAATTGTGTGAAATATCATAATAATTGTAAATTCTTATGTACATTAATACATTAACGGATTAAAACAAAATATCTCGATGCTCTACTCTTCACATATTAATCTGATAATTTCTTTTACAGTGAATGATAATTAATAATATGGGGATAGTCATTATCTCGCTTACTCTAGAATCTAGATCATGGTTTACCAAACTTTTTTGTCATACATCCCCTTGTATAGTATATTATATTTCATTAGCGTTCCTCTATAAATTTGGTCAAAACCGACACAATATTTTTAATATTGTAATACAAATAGCATTTCATACCTCTTATATTATATTCAGAATGTATCACTACTTAAAAACATATTAAATTACACAAATGTTTAAATATTTTTTTTGACCAATTAAACACACATCAAATGGCTCACTGGAGAAAAGGTATTTTGATATTCCTTATTTAACGTGTTATGATTTTACGACGTTTTTCTTAGCTCGTATTCTTATTTGTCCGGTACAAATCTCGCAATCAATTTTTATCTAACTTCCCGACTAGCTAGACATTTGAAACTTTTATAACATGCATTTTTATGCATTTTTAATACTTTTAGTCATCTTTAAGTAGAATTGAATTCATCTTCAGTTAATTCTGTTTTGTATGAAAAGTTATTTCAACACCATTATTGGTTGTTAAGGGTCTGGGGTCCTAGCAACTAATTATTAATATATACGTGCGTTACTATGGAAATCAATATGACATGTCAAGTACAAATTTTTTTGATCGTTTAAGCTAGTCAAGTCAAGTTTATATGGTCCAACAGAATTTAAAAACGTTGTATATAAAAAGTTCTTTTTATCTTGTAATTATTAAGTAATAATTTTAATAGTTAGGAGTTTTTCAAAAAAAAAAATCATTGAAATTGACGTTCTTAAATGTAACGATATGTTAGTACTGCACTGTAAGCATTTGTCAAACTACGAGTATTATGAGATTATCTTATAATTTGTTTTCTTATACAACCCGATTAAAATAAATGAATCCTTTATTTACGTGTCTGTTCATTAAAAAAAAATAGAATATGCTGTTTTATCTCACATTAATATATCTTCTTCTTTGCTTGCTCTCACTTATAAATTAACATATGTTTTATTTCGTACATTACAGACAGATAAATACTATAAAAATACTTAGATAAATCAACATTAATATAATGTACATATTGTTATAATAAAAAAATAGTATAATATCATAATATTGCATATAATATATTATAATTTATAATACATTATGTATTGTTATTCTTTAAGTGTTTTATAATTATTGTTGTTTATTTTCGTCCGATAGACAGTCTTTGCCACTGCTTGCTTGGTCTAAGGTAAATAATACGAAATGTTTTAGAATCGCGAACTTCGCCCGTCTGTTTATTTTGAATACATTAAAATGGATGCCAAACTGTATGTAATTAATAACCATTAGTAGGTCTTCATTTTATGCTTATTAATGTGAGGAAACATTTGTAAACTTTCGTGAAGCAGATTCGTCAAATTTAATAATACCACCGACAAGCTGACATTAAATAATATTAACTTGAATAGAATATTATTTGATGGTATTAAGTTTTCGGTCGCTATTATTTTCGTCGTAAATGTTTCATCGAATTTTTTCTTTTTTAAATATTTAATATGGTACGACATAATTATTATCGAGGAGAACGGATATCGTTTCACATTGGTGGCTTTTAGTCATGACGATTGAAAGCAACTGACGAAGAAAAGAAAAAAAAACTTTCAAAACACACCGTATTATCCTATTCGCTGGTATATAATATTACTGGTGCGTTGCCTATCAGGTGGCCATTAGATATAATTAGCATATTATTTAAACGTGTTGATTAAATATTAATTAAAAGGTCCGCAGCGAATGAGTATAATTATTCAAACCACTGAAGCCAGGTTGAAATATTCTGTATGCATTTGTCAAATTATTAACTGATGAAGGTATTGCAATAGATACTATTGCAATTCTGAAAAAATGTAAAAACTAGGAATACTTATATCCGCAATGCGTGCATTTATTCAATTAACCGTCAAATTACCTACTTAATATTTATATTAACGACTTATTTAAAATATTAAATTTATATTGTGAGGTTTATAGAATATTATCTTTCTTTGTTCCCCTTTCCTATTGATACTAATTAAGTTAAAATCACGAAAACCTAGTCAACGAATACTTAAGAATCTTATGAGAAAGACAGTAAGTCTATAATAATTATTGCATTACATGCCTCACATTCAAAAGTAGGGTCCGTGATACGTCTGATTAATTATTTCATTATTTATTATTTACATATTTAAATTTCCACCGAATGTAGTTGCGTTTGAGTATGTTTACGTACGTAGAGCAGTAGACCGGATGGCGTCTTGCCAAATCCTACGTAGCCAATTTTTGCGTCTTCGTTGATATAGCTTTTGGCGACCGCATTTCAACGTCGTGCATATAGACTAAAGCTGCAAACCCTAGATACTCATCGAAAATCAGTAGGTAAATTGCAGTAGCCTTTGGCGAGACTCACACACACGTCAGTGCTGACTATTGGCTATCCGCGCGTAGAATGCGTAAAGCTTAACATGAGGCTTGGTTGTCAGGATTGAAAGATATTATTCCCCACTTACTTAATATAAACAGAAATATAAAATACAATTACTTAAGTGTAGCATTTTTTCTTATTGTGTTGGGATATTTTAAGATATATGGCAATATTGAAATGAAGATTTTTTCGTAAACATTATTTTATGTGCGAATAGGGGAAATGGGACGACTGACCTCCGGAAAATTGGACGCCGCACTGTCGTAGACACGTGTAGACGAGGTATTTTAATCAGTTTCTATCTACTACTTAGTAGTTTGAATTCATTTTACTCTTAACATAATGTATTCTTTATCGCGAATTGAGAATTACCTAAGGCTTTATATTAAATAAAAAACTCTTTTTTCGTTGGAACTTACACATATGCACGATTAAATCATTGTTTACGTCTGCATATTTACATTCTCACCAACTATTAAATCATAATATAATCATTGAAATATAAATAATAATATTGAGTACCTATAAATACCTAACGTATATTTATTTTCGAATTCCGTAGAGCCCAGTTTTTCGGTGCCAAATCGTCCTAGACCCGCGAATAGGCTCTTTTTATCGTTATTTTTCTTCGCAGTACGAATTTATTATAATTTTCCTACTGTCATTTTCCAAACAATAATTTTTCATTTTTAACGCATCTAAATGAATTATAATACACATAATTGATAAGGAACTTTAAATACTTTCACGTGAGGAGAAGACATAAGGAAACGCGAGAGGGGATTTTAGTACACCAACCGACGATATTTTGCCGAAATGTCATATGGTGATCAGTACGATGGCCTAGTATTTTGTTTTCAATACTCGCGGTGAAATGGATTTATAATCCTTCCTGTATGAGCGATGTTAAAATGTGGTTTCGCGCCTGTATCGATATATTGGCGCGAAAATTTCGACTTCGAAGTAGGGTTTGGCAAGACGTGACCAGATGTGGTGCTGGTGTGACTATTGGCGGAAATGAAACGACATAACGATGTGGTCTACCACATGTAATGCCAATAATTATAATACAAACCAATTTATTTTATAATAAAAATAACATTATACTTTTTATTTGTTTTTTTAGTCGTAAATATTCTTTCAAGAATAGAAAGGTCACGCAGAGGTCATAAACCAACTGTGGATCTTTGAATGGAATAAACAACATAATATTTCCATTTTTAGAGGTGAACCTTAAAGTCCGCCATCTCTAAACAATAATACAAAAATATAAATCCGTGGCACGTAGCCAAGATTGTTCTTTAATGTTTTTTAGTTGCCTATAAACGTGATAAACAATATTTATAGTACAATTACTCTTCTTTCCAAAATAATATTTGCATAACTTAAGTCTAAAATGACATCCACAGAATGGGGTTTAATGTTTCGAAGATTACGACTTTCGTGAAAGCGTCGCCTTATCTATTAAATTTTGTTTATTGAAAATATTAAAAAATCTATTTATCCATTTGTTTATCTTGGGTTGGGTAGGACTGGAATGAGTTGAAGAATAAGGGTTCCAAAACATTTTTTTTATAAACTTAATTACCAAGTATGAGTATTTAATAATATAAAAAAAAGAAAATTAGAGTTCGCTTATAGCCTAAAGTGGAAATAGGCTGGGCACATAGCTGGAAGAAAGGACAATCTTTGGATAAATCTAGTCATACAGTGGTATCCAAAAGGTACAACATGTCCGCAAGGTAGACCTAGAGGCCACTGGATCGATGAAATGATTAATTCTGCAGAAGTACGAGTACGTGGTAACGCACCGCACAGGACCGAGAAAAGTGAATTCAGTTTGGAAAGGCTTTTATCCAATAGTGGCTAGATTCAGGCTTATGATGATGAACTAAATGAAAAATGAGTTAAGAGCAATTATTTTACTCTAACAACATACAATTTCATGCATGAAAGAGGTTTCAACCCTGTGAATATTTTTTATAGAATGAATTATGGATCATTTTATGCAAACATGAAAGCAAAGATAGCCATTAATAATAGTAATGTCGATGAATCCGGAGGGAAGAAGAAATCTTTTTAAGACCCAATTATGAGGGCTTGACTGCGTGAATGGAGATGCGGTCGCACTGAGTGCCCAATGCATAGTTAGTACTTATTTGACTATATAGTTTATCGATTTTAGGATAAATACGAAATAATAAATAAACACCAACCAAAAAAAAAGATAATTGATAAATTGGAACAGAATTATTTTGTAAATACTATTATTGAAAACAGAAAGTGTGTTGCAATTTATTAAAAATAGTATCCGCGGTGCATACATTTTGTATTAACTATAAATTCTAAACTCCTCAATTACTTAGTTTGTGCAGTTTTCATACTCTTATATTGGATCATCATAATCATCATCATCGTTATTAGCCGGGGCCAATTCACTTCTGGATGAAGGTCTCCTATAGCTCATTCTCGATCCCTGGTTCTTTGCAGCTATGTAAATTTTGAAAATTTGTTCCAATCCATTGTTCGCTACTTGTAGTTTTTTGATTTCTCTTACATTAAAGATTCATGTTTCACAGGCAAACGTAAAACACGTTGATTGAACACTTTCCACTTTAATTACAATGGGAGTTCACCTTTGAAGATACTATTCAGGCACCCGAATGTGTTCCATGTCAGTTTGGTTTTACGAGAAATCCCGTCAGACATACCTTCGTCAATTGACATTTGTTATCTGAGATAGACATAGTTGTTGTCTCGCTTGATTTAAGCGCCACTTTTTAAATCATTTTTGGTCCAGCAAAGCAGTTTATGATTACTTTATTTTTAAATGCATTTATCTTTAAACATACTCTGCGACTTTCAATAATTGCGAGCTTCTGCATACAGTTCTAAAAGTCTTCTGCAAATATCAGGTAAATGAGGTATTCACCGTTAATAGCGATTCCACTGTTCTCACAGTCAATTCGGCTAAATAAATCTTTTAAAATAGCAGTCAATAATTATTGGGATGAGATCGTCTCGCCTTGTCGGACACCCTTTGACCTCAAAAGTATAGCGTACATTGTATGCCAATCAAAAAATGTATTAATAGTTTACAAAAAATCTATGTTATATAAATTATAACGCTTTTAACCGCAGGAAGTAACGATGCCATGATAATCACTGTTTTGCTTATCTGTTAGTCTATTTTCATCAATATACCTACCTAGTGTTCGAAATTAGTTTTGCACAGGGAACTCAGTACATTATCTGTTCTGTGGTTTTACATAACATTGACATTTTACGATGTACATATTATATCCTGAACGGGTTTAATATTTTTTGTAGACTAAGGGTTGTAGAGTCAATATATACTTGATACTATAAATTTAAAGAAAACTCTTTACAAAACTAATACAATTACGTCATTTATGTTCGATCCAGACAATTTTCAATTCTACTTACCATATTAAAAAAAAGGAAAAAAAAACTTTTATCAGACTGACCTTGAAACAAATTCAACATGGCCGTGAAGATTTTATGGCGTGAGAGAAAGAAAAACAATATATATATGTATAAGTATATAAAAAAATATTTACTTCAGAGTGAGAGAGCGAAAAAAGTGAAACGGTCATTAAACCGATTCCGAGAACCGAATAATGAAAATTCTGTTTATTTTATTGGAGAGCGGTTCAAAGAAAATTATTATTGTATACTAGAGGTTTTAGAAAATAATAATTCCATTTACGGAGGCTTAATCTTAGATATAAATATATAGCTGGAAAAGTTGCCATACATTTTCTTTTATTTAATATTATTAAAATATATTTTTGATAATTTCTTTGTAACTGTTTTCGGATGTTTATTGAAAGTTTATACATTTATAAATATATTTCTTTCTACTATAAATATGCTGTATGGTTTCCAGTGACGTCCCTAGACAAAATGCCGCCCCATTTTTAAACCGTATTTTTTATCATCCTTTTATGACTCCAAGATCTATGAAATGTGTTGTATGGATACCATTGATTACTAACAAAATATTATATATCACTAAATCTAATTTAAATGCCATATTATCTACTTCAATAGACAATATTGTGGGTCCATGATTTTAGATACACTTAAAAAAATACACCTGACAAATTTCAAACCTTGCAAGTGAATAGCAAATAGGGAAACAATCGTCACAATCAATCGCTGCAGAGCGGACCATTATAATCTTGCCTCATCCCTGGCTCGCTTGGGTATAATAAATGACCCTGGATGCCGGTGCGGAAGTGAGACTGAAGATGTTATCTACGTTGTTGGCAATGTTCTCTGTATGACACCCAGAGACAGCGGCTTCTTAAAGATTTAAGTAAACAAAAGTACCAATTGCCACTGGATCTCACGATATGTTTGGCTCGGCCAAATATCAATGCGTTCCAGTGTGTCCAAATTGTTTCTGAGTGAGTGTGGCCTACAAGTTTAAACTGTTTTTGTTCTTTTTCTTTTTTTTCCCTCTCCTGTAAATTTGTATTGTAATAACTGTATGAGTAATTATTGTAATAATATATATTAATAGTGTATATTAAAAAGTAAAGCTAAATAAGACTCAATTGAGACTTCGGAGCTTAATAAAAAAAAATACCATATTATCTACTTCAATAGACAATATTGTGAGTCCACGGTTTCAGATACATTTAAAAATACACCTGATAAATTTTAAAACTTGCAAGTGACTAGCAAAAATATTTGGGTAAATTAATTAGGTAAGTATATTTTTTTGACCATGTCCGATCCTAATAAGATTATATGGGCCTCTACAGAGTGAAAGTATGTACCTGCCTATAATTCAAATATAATTCGTAAATCTGCACGTGTCATTGATGGTCATCAAGGACGTGACATTTAAGGACAATGGAAGTAAACTAGACATTGCGAACCCGACAAAAAATTACAGTCCTGTAAACTTTTCAAATATGTTAATTAATACATTTTGTTTCCAACTAGTGAGCTGAATTTTTAATGGAAAGATATAGAGGTAGCTATTTCTATATATACCTAATGATTCTCCTCAATTTGCTCCCCTTCGAGTAACTGCCACCCCCAAGCGACGCTCAATCTGTCTACCCCCACGGAACGTCACTGATCATTTCTACATTCGAAAGAAAAATAAATAATAATAATTATTTCTTAAACTTTTATATTTTGATTTTGAAATGTTTTATTGTATAGGCATGGACGACAAAGTTTAGTGCAAACAGTCTTAAAAGAAAATAAAAAAATGTAAATTTAAGCTAATATTCAATACTTTTACAATTCCCATTTGTAAAACATTTATTTTTTGATGGTATGTATTATAGAATTTTATTCAATAATTTGATATTAATATTAATTCAAACACTCACTTTTATTAATACCGAAAATCGTAGCAATATTATATTTTAAATTAGCGATAGAAATATACTGATTTGATATTTTTTTTAATTAATTAGACAAACAATGTTTGGATATAGTCTAGTGCAGACTTAGCGAATCTTTTTACGTACGCATGCTAAAATTTCCCAAACATTATTTTTCGACTGTCTGCGGTGCCGAGCAGTTTATCATGGGGAAAAAGTAGTTTTTAAGAATTTTATTAAAGAAGTTTAAAAATTACAGTCAAGTTCTTGTGATATTTCACCGTGTTTCTAAACGAAGGCATATCTTCTATTCTTTGAATATTTTTTTCTTTATTTCCAAAATCATCAAAAAGAAAATGGTGCACATTCTAAAAATACATCCTTGGTGTAGTCTCTACCACTGAATGGTTTTCCTTATTTGGCAATTACTATATCAACTTTAAAGCTAGTAGCAACAGTATTAGAATCATTACTAACAAACTTACTTAAAGCATTTGATTGTAGATTTTTGTTTTTAATTGCTCTTAAAATATGATCTTTTTGTTCATCTTTGCTTTTGACAAGAAGCTGTTTATGATTCTAAGTGTCTTATTACGGATGACGTTCTGGATACCACTGACACAGGACATAGCACATTTATTATAGGTACCTCTGTAGAATATACGTTCAGAGCAAACAGACAAACATGAATTTAAATTAAAACTAATTCAGTCGTTAACCATATTTAGGTGCCATGCAAATATTCAAAATACTGTTCAAAAGACAAATAATATTATATTTAAGTATAGATAGGTACCTAAATACATTAAATGTCATAAAATATTACTACCGTCTCTCCCTGGACCTTTCTTTCTCCTCCTTTGGACATTGGAAACACTCTACTTGAAGACAATCGCTGTTGTCACTTGACTCATAAAACAGTACCACTCAACTGAGTACCTGAAATGGTGAAAAATAGCGAAAATCCAAAGAAGTAATGTAGTGACTGTTTTGAGTGATATTGAGGTATTCGAAGTACTGGAGGAGATATTTTATATACTCTATAGACACCTAGGATATTTAGAGTTTTATAAATACTATTTGATACGTACTTTTAAAATTTATACTGGTATATGGTTATTATTATGTATATGTCAGGCATATCTAGCTGCAAGTAAGCTAGTATCAAAACTGGTGGTGATCTACCACACTCTCACATCGTAATTTTTCAACATGAACAAACGTATTATATTTGACTGAGAATAACTAACATTTCTATTTCACCATCATAAAAAAATACTCAATACCCTATTCGTCGTAAAAATTACATTCATTATCAAACTATTCTCTTACTATACAAAGAGCTTAATGAGTGCTGGTAGGGAGAACTATGCCTCAGTTTAAAGCGCGAATATTCACATCTTCTTTACTTAATAAACTATTTTTTTTATTCATCGAATAATTCACAAGATTTTAAAATTTAATATTCTATATATTGAACATACATACTTTGAATATATTTCATGCATATACCCACTAGAAAAAATCTGACGGGTGTCGTAGATGTTTTCAAATTATGTTAGTACGTTCTTCTCTATCTCTTAATCATGCGCCAGCCCTTGAGTGATGCAATTGGAATCAAATGATACGACAAGCTCATACAAGCTTCATCGTAGTTAATTTGAAAAAGACCTTCACCTAAACGATTTAAGAAAACATAAATATAAAGATAATTAATCTTTTCCATTCAAAATATTAATGAAATCAAAATATAATTACAACTGAATGTACACGCTTTTCACATTTTGAAGACACACTTTTCATAAACCTAAAGTACAATCGACCAAAGTTGGACAGGTAGCGATCAATGACCTCGGCCCTTGTCAGTATTATTTTTTAAACAATGTTACAAATAGCAAGTCATTTAACTTTCGAATAATCATTATCGATTAATTTCCGCATCAGAGGGATGAAACTGGTCTAGATGTATTAAATAATAAAAGTGGAATAAGTACTAAAAAAATTAGCGTTTTATTAAATTGATCAATAATACAATGCATTTCCACCATGAATTAACAGTTAACACAATAAGAGAGATTATCAAATAATCGTCGCATCTACAATCAACATATTCTACACTCGAAGTTGCAATAATGCAGAGGCCAGTAAATTTCCTAATTGCAAACTTCATCAACAATAACTCGCAATTTACCGAATATTCATGTACATCAATACTGGGTCATATAGTTGATGGATGAGTTTTAGTATCAATCATAATTTCAGACCGCACAGCATCTCTTCCACCGAGCCTCGGCCCAGCGCACTTTATCGTCACATTTCGTGTACCGACTGTTTGCTTGACCATGTCCGATCCTAATAAGATCATATGGGCCTCTACAGAGTGGAGGTTTGCATTGAAAGATTTTGTTTTTACGAGAAATGGACGTCAGTCACTTGCTCAACATATAAGGTCCATTATGCTCCGACTTAAACATAAATTGAAAAACAATATGTGTCGCAGGTTTGAATCCTGGGTCTGGCAACGTACCGACTATTGACGCTGCATTAAAAACTCGCTCCTCGATTCATCCGAGCTACTACAAGCCGACTCTCTTCTCAACTCCGGGTCACCCCCTAAGCGGTCTCGTCCTTTAAAACACAATCACTGCTAACATTTTAATTACAACATTTAAATAACACGTTAATTATATCTAATGGCCAATGACTCCAAACGCGCCAGTCGCGATGTTAGCACTAAATGAGTAAACAACGAAACCTCCTAAAGACATGTCTGGTCTATATAATTATATCATTCTATCTCCTAATAAATATTTATATATGTAGTCATTAGTACCTTTTCACATAATATATACTTTAAAACTAGTCGAGCACAAAATTAATTTTATAGAGTCAATAATATTATTAAATTGCATAATAATTTATTACCTAAATTAACTTAAATATAGCCTTGTAAATACTGATTTTTAACAGCCATCCGGTAACTTATCATTGTACGAGTATATCATTAATAACTAATTATACTTGTCATTATTAATATTATCATTATACTCGTATTTACGATTTCCGCAAGTCGATTCTCAGAGACGTTCTTTACTTTGGAATATGGGGGCGTTGCTCTATGTCGTAAGTATTGGATGTATCTTTTAATTCACCATTCTGATATGCTCACCTTTTCTGAAACAAAAATGAAAACATTATATAACTTCTACATATTTGAGGCTGTTAGTTTGGATACCTCTATATACCGCTATTTATTAAAAGTAGAACAAGTACGATAAACATTGCGTTTTATTAAATTAAATTAAATAATTACAAGATAAAAAGAACTTTTTATATACCACGGTTTTAAATTTTCTGTTGAATCATATAAACTTAAAAATTTTATGTATTAATAAAAACTTTTTATAGTACTTGATAGAAATACTAAATAAATATTATGGAATACAGAAATGTCATTTTGACTTTTCATATTGATTTCCGTCACCTCAAGCAATGTGTGCTACCCGTGCTCACATATGGCTGCGAGACGTGGACCCTCAACACGAGAGATGTGCAAAGGCTAAGAGTCGCACAGTGAGGCATGGAGAGGTGTATGTTGGGCGTCACGCGAAAGGACCGTAAGAGAAAGGAATGGGTTAGGAAGCAGACAGGAGTACGCGATGTATTAGACGTAACAGCTGAAATGGAGATGGGCGGGGCACTTTGCTAACCGAAAGGATGGTCGCTGGACAAATGCCGTCATCCAGTGGTACCAAAGGGGCATGAAACGGCCACAGGGTCACCCTAAAAACCGCTGGATTGACGAACTGGTAAAGTTCGGCGGAAATACGTGGCAGTGAATGACACAGGACCGAGAGAATTGGAAGAAATTTGGGGAGGCCTTCATCCAGCAGTGGATTGATCCTGGCTGATGATGATATTGATTTCCATAGTAACGCATATATATATTAATAATTTAGTTGCTAGGACCCACTTAGCAACCAATAATAGTGAGTTGTAAATATTACTTTTAACGAATTTTTTCCGAAATATACAAAACAGAATTAACTGAAAATGAATTCAATTCTGCTTAAAGATGGCCAAAAGTATTAAAAGAATGCATTGTCGTCGTGTTCTGATATATTCTAAAAGTTTAAAATATTAGCTAGTCGGGAAGTTAGTTAAAAAAAATTGTACTGCACAAGAAAAAATCTGTACCGGACAAACAAGAATACGAGCTAATAAAAACGTGGTAATTAATAATGTAATAATAATTGTCAAATATCCTACGACGCCCCAAGCCACCGACGCTTATACTTTTAAAAAATCTCGCAAGGTGGTGGCTTTTCTTTAACATCTTTACTGTATAATAAGTATTATTATGTATAAAAAAAATAAAGTATAATATTTCTATGATAATTTAATAGGCATGTCAAATATCAGTAAAACAGAATTCTCCAACTATACCCGAACAACATAATATTGCTACGACAATCATTAACCAGAGAGATTCATTTCGCTGATTATTTTTTTTCGCCGGCCTTGAAAAACGTGACGGTGGCGGTACAAGACTTGGAGTAATGTTTAATCGAGTTGGCAATCTCACAAAACAGATTTAAAACATCAGCTAACAACATACTATAAAACAACTTTATATATTAATTCTGTGTTATATTTTTCAAGTGCATTTTGTCCACAGCTAAAGGAAATTTTTCTATAAACATTTTTGCTTCTAATAAACATAACGTCGGCTTAATTCTAACATATCGCAGTCATTTTTCTTCAGATTCATGTTTTGGTGATTTCGATTTACAAGTATGATAACGCATCTATTTCATTCGTTTAAGGTGAAGTCTTTACTGAGCCTTTTTTAAAGAGGCACCTAGCGGAAAAATACGAAGCTTGCAATTTGAGATTTTTTTTTGATAATTTACAATTTCAACCGCATTAATTAATAAATATGTATCTGAAAACATAAAAAAGAAAAATATTTTTTATTTTAAGTCAAAGATAAACTTACAATTGTAAAAAATTTAATAAAATGTGAATTTGTTGAATCGGACCGCACTCTATTATTAAATATATTTTATGGTTATATCTATTATTAAAATTTAGTTTAATAAGTTTTCTAAGCATCACCTAAGAGATTTTTGATTAATTCATAGTTTTAATATTTTTTATATCCATTTTAAAAAACATCAATTTTTATAAAAAAATATAAATGTGTATAACTTGAAATCCTTTTTATTTATTCAATCAAGCTTCAATATTGGGACCATACATAAATAAAATTTGATATAAATAAAAAGAATTTCAAGTTTACACATTTAAAACACAAATACACATTAATATTTTTTATAAAAATCGATGTTTTTTCAAATAAATATAAAAAATATTAAAACTATGAATTAGTCAAAAATCTCTTAAGTGATGCTTAGAAAACTTAATACACTAAATTTTAATAATAAAAATGACCATTAAATATATGTAATAATAGGGTGCGGTCCGATTCAACAAATTCACATTTTATTACATTTTTTACAATTGTAAGTTTATCTTTGACTTAAAATAAAAAATATTTTTCTTTTTAATGTTTTCAGATACATATTTATTAATAGGGTTGAAATCGTAAATTATCAAAAAAACATCTCAAATTGCAAGCTTCGTATTTTTCCGCTAGGTGCCTCTTTAAAAACGGCTCAGTAAAGGCTTCACCTTAATAGCCAAATATGCAAGTGGAAGGGAGATAGAATCATGTAAAAATTGTAAACTAACATAACGTATCTCAGTAGTGTCGTATATTATCTATGGTAGTGTCTCGACAGCCAGTAGAACATCATGTATGTCATAAGTTTGCCAGCTATAATGTCAGTGAGTTAGCTGCGTTTGACTCGATAATAACACGTAACTCATACGCTTGATAGTTCCAATAACAAGTTCAAGTCCTGTAGATACATTATAATTTAAAAATTATTAAATATTTTGTATAAGTATAATTCAGAATAGTGAAAGATTATCCTACAACAAAAAAAGTATATGCATTTGATTCCGTAAGTTGAAATATTTAGTTTTAACTGTCTCCTGAACACGTAGGTTAAACATAGTCGTAGCCGACGATGAGTCTATAGTGTGATATATTCTGGCTGACCGTATCTGTACCTGAGGGCTACTGACATTGAAGACACTGAAGATACTATCTTAAGTCCAAAAACATTTTTTCACGAAAATGCTATTTAATACTTCCAGGCGCTTAATGTTGGTGGGGTCTGCTTTCAGCTAACTTGGAATCACTTGAAGGCTAAGGATTTATTTTGTGAAGTTTGTTCAACCCGTGCGTGCTACCTGTGCACCTGTAAGGCTATGAGACATGGCACATTACCAAGCTGCGCTGCAAAGGTCTCGAGCTTTGAGAATCGATGTATCCGCCATAATCTTAGAGATACATTGGCACGACTGCGTTACAAACACTCGAGTTTGTAAATGGACACGGCAGCTTTCGGTGGTTGAAGTAGTCATGAAGAAACTTTTCACGTGGCACGTGGAACATGTGTTCTGGATGTCGCCAGATGGTGCTACACTTCATACTCTTGTGGCACAATATCAAGGATTCCGTCGCCGTGGCCGACCTTCCCCGCATCCTGAAGCGGTGCTATAAAAGCGATCTACAAAATGCAGGTATCACATGACGGGAAGCATGAAACGTGACAATGGACCGAGGGAACTAGCGCGACTATGTGCTTGTGCTTTATTTTCCTTCTAAAGAACTTTTAATGGTGTAAGGAATTTCTGGTATCGTATGGTAACATACTCAAAAGGTGATTAAATCACCAATTATTGGTTCTGAGCAGGGAACAAAAAATAATAGAAGTGAGTTAACTTCTGGGTGTGGATAAATACGAGTTAAATAATATGTAATTTTCATTATTTACGGCTATAGCCACAATATGGATGAAATTCTGTCACCTAAACGAAACGCATATTAAATATTGGTAGTAATTAAGGATATTGAAATGGCTTTGTACTTCTTGTATTTAATCTTCTGTCCATCATTAAGTTATAAACTGAAACATCCTACAAAGTCTTGGTCTACGGCGACTGGTTTACGTATTTCTATCTTAATTTTATGTGAATTTGAAAGATATTATGATACTTTAGGTATGAACTCGTCGGCAAAATTGGACTCTCAGATACTGAAATTATGTTGGTACATTGAAAGATCTTCCACTATTTTTAGCCGGTTTTGCAGTAATGTCTGTTTGTGTGTTTTTCATCTTAACATGGCCCTGCCGTTTATCGAATCGAAGCCCATTAACCAAATAAAATATGCGAGTTATATAGCTATACCTTGGTGTATGGGGCATATAACTATGAATGTGCGTCGAATCATGACGCACATTCGAAGAGATGGAAAGTGTGAACAACATTGACACGTTGATAAACAAACGCAAAGCGCTCTCGCGATTGGTCAATGCCAATAGAAAGAACTATCATGCTTTCCACGCTTGTGTACTAAACTTGACTCGGAAGTAGTCATGAGAAATGAGTCGCTTAAATGTAAACATTCGTCTTCGCGTCGATTACATTCCGTGACTCGTTCTAGTCACAAAGTACAAAATTCCTCTGCCTCTTCACTTTACGAGTCACTTTTCATCCCTGACCATAAACTCACTCACCATAAATGATGTTTTCTTCCTTTTACCGTCATTTATCCATTACTTGATCTACGAATGCGTTTATCTAAATATTGTCTATGTGTCGTTCATTAAGAACGCTGGCTGAATAAATTTCATAGCTTTTCAGTCATGACGTGTCTGAAAATTTTCACACATGCAGTTAATAAATGGCAGCGTAGCATCGAGATCAAATTCATATCTAAATAAAGCACCTTATAAATACAAGATACGCTTAGTGTAGGCATAAGGTAAAAATTTTGATAAATATTATTAAATTTATTACATTTTTTACAATATTAAAAATACATATCCGGATATGATTTTTTATTGGTATTATCTCTTATTGTAAGCAGTAAGTATTAAAGGGATTGATCTTGTTTGTTAGAATAATAATAACAAGATAAAAAGAACTTTTTTATACAACTTTTTTAAATTTTCTGTTGAATCATATAAACTTGACTTGACTAGCTTAAACGATCAAAAAAATTTGTACTTGATAGAAATAATACTGAAATGTTATTTTGACATGTCATATTGATTTCCATAGTAACGCACGTATATATTATTAATTTAGTTGCTAGGACCCCAGACCCCTCCCCTAGCAACCAATAATGGTGTCGAAATAACTTTTCATACAAAACAGAATTAACTGAAAATGAATTCAATTCTACTTAAAGATGGATAAAAGTATTAAAAAATGCATTGGCATCGTGTTCTGATAATATATTTTAAAAGTTTCAAATGTCTAGCTAGTCGAGAATTTAGTTAAAAATCGATTGCAATATTTGTACCGGACAAAGAACCACCGGTCAAATAAGAATACGGGCTAAGAAAAACGTTGTAAATAAAAATATCGGAAAACAAAGGAAAGAAAGAAGAAATTAGGTATGTAAGTAAATTGAAAGAACAATAATATCGTAAGTATATTGAACATACATGACTTAAAAATACCTCAGATATATACCTACTAGAAACAATCACATTTGGAAAAAAATATTATGCTCGACAGGATTTGTACCCGTATATCCACTGGTATTGTGGCAATACGCTTTAACCAATTAAACAATTAATTTGTTAATTGGGTAAAGCATATTGGCGCGATATACGGGTTCAAATCCCGTCGAGCATGGTATTTTTCAAATAAGATTGTTTCTAGTAGGTATATGTTTGAGGTGTTTTCAAGTTATGTATATTCAATATATGGAATGTTACATTCTCAAATCTTGTGAATTATTCATTGAATAAAAGGAATGGTTTCGTAAGTACTGATATTAACATAATATTTATATCAAATTCTGTGAGGTGCTCATAAGTATCAAGTCATGGGTAATAATGTGTCCAATTAATATTAAATTAATTTCTTATTGAATCTAATAAAATTGCAAATTACTGTCTGCAAAATTCATCACGGTGAACTGTGCTATGGCGAAATGTAATGCTTATAAGATGGTGGATTCTGACTCACATGTTTTAAGTTTCTTACAAAGTACAACGACAAGCTTATTATTAGTTTTTTTTATTGTATCCGTAGTCAAAATTCACTAGCAGCCTAATTTTTTTCAGTTGGTATGCTTTTTTTTTAAATGTGCTTTTGGCAATTACTAAAAATTTTATTTTTTAAACAGTCAAAAATTACTTTCGATCCCATAATTTTTTTCAGGGATCGGAAATTCGAGTTCTGTTACTAACTGGTCGCACTGTACATATCCATTATAGTTTTTCTCGATTTACCACATTACTGATATGTACCAAAAAAGAAATCGTACGATGAGGCAAGCGTAAAAACTGCACGCCACTAATTTATCGTGTTATAAATTGCAACGTGTGGGATGTGCCTGTAATAAGTTTGTGTAATTTTATCTAGCTTCAATGCTGAAAACAGTTATGCAGAATTTTAAATTATTGTAAATCTCACTTTGAAGTCGATTTACCTAACTTGGTCACGAGTGCATTTGTATTCTTTCAATCCTCGTCACTTTAAATGTCTAATTTTATTTTTACTCTGTATAAAAGTATATATAACTGGCGAACACTCCATACTAGATGATAATTTAAAGCCTACCTACTAAATAAAATAAAATATTGCCTTAAATATTAACGTCATTATTTTGCATTCTACAAAAAAATATATCATATATTTGCCATCAAACATCTATCTGTCTGTAGTTGTAGATATTATGTATTATAAATTGATTGTTGACTTAATCAACCAGACGGCATGTAAAAATTCCACTAATATATGTAACGAGCTATATATAGCACAGTCTAACAAAGGCTTTAACTAAGTTGATACATTTTACGCATACAACACATACAAAGTATTATACACGTACGTAAAAAAACACGCAAATAATGCCAAAAGCTGAGGCTGCATGTATAAAAGCCTGATATCTTTACAATATAAATTCATTATTTTTTTAGCGGTCCTTTCGACAAAATATTGAACTTGGTACCTAATCAGTATAATTTTTCAGCCCGAGTTCAAATTGCGGTTGGGTATATTAGTACCTATTATGTTTTTTTCGTGAAATGTATATTATTAAAAATATTTAAAATATAATACTTTTTTGTTCAGTAAAAACATAATTTATTCTTGACATTCATAAGACTTGTAAATATGGCAGTCCTAGGACTTGTTTACAGTTACCTATCACAGCCTACCGACCTTCAACGGGCACTCTTTGTCACTGATCTAAACCTTTACTTGGCATAGTTATCTTTTTTTGAATTTATGAACGGAACTAATTATACAAATCAATACTTGAACAGCTCTGGTACATAATTAAAAATATTTTTTCCAAAATCCTATGTGGGATGGAGAGTCTTTGAAAAATCCAGGATTCAAACACAGGACTGGCATTACTAAAATTACTTTTAGGCTTTAATATTTATAGTGACTGAAAGTTTCAAGTCTTGTAAATATGGCTGCCCTTGGACTTTCTCTCAGTTAACTATCACAACCTATCTACATTCAACAGGCACCCTTCATCACTGGTATATAATTATTTATCTCTCTTTAACAGGCAGAAGTTATCACGGTTTCAGACAGATCTTTTATTAATTGTATTTGATAAACGTGCTAACTTTCCACGTCGCGAGAAATATTAATGTTGCTCTAACATAAATTGATTGATATTTCGCTATAAATTTGAAAAAATATTCCCTAGTCACTACATACTTACAACGTGTAAAAAGTCGACCTGGATAATTATATTATGACAGACAAATTCCAAAACATATTTCATCGCGTTCAAATAAAGTTTAGACTGATCGAAAAAGTTTCCCAGATGTAAAAGGAAATGACTAAAAAGTAACTGTAAAGAGAGATATGAAGTTAGTCGCATTTTTTTGGAAAACAGAAAGTTTTCACAAAGTGTACGATTACTAGTTTGAATTTTTTTTAGAAAAATTAAATTATAAAATACTTAATAAATGCTATTAAGATGTATTTTTCTCTAAAATTCGTCACGTCTACACACTCACCATGTATACCGTAGCGCAGTAGCAAGAGGTGGAGGTAGGCTGTTAAGACTCAACATAAAATAGAATGTACATTATATTTTGTCAGTGTTTGTTTTTTTAATATAACTTTCTAATGGCACTTGTTTCTTTTTTTTTATTTACATTAAGCCCCGCCTAAACCAAATCATAATAGTTTAGGTATGCTATTATGGGCGATCCGACAAAAATAGTGCACACTTTTTCAATCATACTTATTAGTTTTTGTTGAATTTAGAATATATATTATTACAGATGGCGTTGGTTAGTTTTGGCTTGGATTAGGGAGAGTTTAATTGAAATCTAAAAACTAACAAACATTATCTCCACGTTATTGTCTTAGCTCAATGAAAAAAATACATTTAACTGACAATGCTTAGTGTGCACTTTTTTATATCGGATCTTAACAGTTTACCTCCACTCTTTTCCACGGCCGTGGAGTAATAAATATTAGAGGCGCTATCAAATTTATAATAAGTGTTATAATGATATTATAACCTTGGGCCCGTAAAGAATGTAAAAAAAATGATATTACGAACAGTCATTTTTAAAGTTTAACTTATGGATCAATAATAATGTAGTATTGCATGGTTTATGGGGTGGGCGGGCCGGGTATAAGGTTTTCAAATTTGACTCCAATGCCAGATACACGATTTACAAGTGAAAGGGATTTTAGTAATCAGTTCTTCTTTATCTTTCCCCGGAAGAATGATTTGATATGGTATCGCATGAAGTAAAATGACGCGATCTTTGTGCTTGTATCATGCTCTAGTACTTGAGCATATCAGGATGAATTAAATGATTATTAACTGGTACATATTATTAACCAGTTAAGTGCCCAACGCGTCTTTGGACGCCCTAATTACACCAATTCTTATGTTAATTACTATAAATTAACTAATTGCGGCATAGAAAGGATTAAGTTTGTTAATCTGTGTGAATTAAATGTTTACTTAATGAGCCTTCATTAATTTATATTAAAGATAATGAAGTTCGTTCAATTAAGCTTTTTCTTGTTATTAATAAATATTAATCTTATTTCCGTTTTAAACAAGCTTAGGTACTGCTAAATATTTTGCATCATAATAATTATAATTAAACAGAAAATTCTAGCGCAATTTAAAATAATATAAAATAAAATATTATGAAATATTACCGCTGTTGAGATGTTTAATTGTATTGTCGGTTACCTAAAAAAATAGAGTGAATTTTCGCGTCAGATAATTTTAAATTTATTACTTCAATAAAATTCTGTTCAAAAATAAACAGCAATTTGTCTAAATGGATTGATGCCAATAATATCCCATAAACTCGATTTTCATTACACATAATGGATTCTTCGAATTCCGATTATTTCATTGCCCAATGTATAAATAAAAATATATTATTTACATTTGACAGATCCGGTTAATTTAAATATTCATGTGGTAATTCAATTATCATTGAAGACGCGGTAAACTTTCAAAGGAGTTACTTACGGTAAAAGGTCAAAACAAAACTAAATTGAACTGAATGTCAAAACAAATCATCTTTCATAACCATAATTTCCTGCTAATCTTTTAAATTAATTTGTCTATGTTTTACTCAAATTAAACGTATATTAACTATAATACTGAAATAATTAAGAGTTTCTTGGTAAAAGTTTAAAATGAGCAAACATTTCTCTTCGCTTAGAGAGTTTTTATTTGCAAAATTTTAATCTAAATATATCAGTTGTCAGACGAAAAACTTCTACCGGATGTATGAAAGACTTTGCAGTTTGGATAACCAGTACCTCACATAATACCCCGTATACACGTGTATAGATTTACTGTGCACAGTAATAAAATGTATGGGGAAACATGTATTATCCTGCAGTTGGCAAGATTGCGTGCATGAATCAAACAAGTTTGAAAGCTTCCGAATTGTGCTGATTTATTACGCGCAAGTAAGATCTGCGCCTGCGCAGTAGAACAATAATGGCAAACTTGCCGGTAAAAAAACGAACTATTCATTTGAGGTTAACCGATTTTCAATACGTCCTGTCAAATAGTAGTATAAAATGACAACATCGCGTGTCGCTTACTCTTGAAGAATGAGATTGGAGAGACAGCCAGCACTTTTAGGTGTAAACAGTTACTGTCATGATAGTTTAAAATAAGCACTATTGCCGACAGTAGTTCCATGCACGTGTACAGGCGCTATTAGTTACGTATATCTAACTACCGAAAAAAATCGTGGACCAGTAACCCTATACATTAAAATCGTCACTGGTTTTCGACATAAAATAGTTGTCAGGTTTTATTTTTATCGAGATTCGATGAAGATTTAGTTCAGCGCATCAAAATGGAATATGCAGCGTTCTCGGGAGCTGAAATTACTGCACGCCCCTCAACGCTCAATTGGTATTACCAATAATAGGTTACTTTTACATCATATGAGAACAAACAACTATTGCTCCCAATTTCTTAGGGTTACGTGTAAGCCGGCTCTCACATCAAAAATCATCTCAACCGCATCGTGTCGAATACGTCGATGTGACGTCATAGTTATTCACAAAACACACGTTATCTCATGGACCTTCGTTCACTGCTCAAATAAAACATTTTATCAATCCCGAAATGTCGCACTTCGGTATTCATTTTGATTTACCGAGTGACGTCACTGTTCTCGCATGACCTTGCTGTACGCACTTAAAAAAGTTGCATGATGCGCTCAGTTTTGTTTTATAGTCATAAATGATTATTATCCCAGTCGAGACGATTTTCAATGTGTGAATGAGCTAAATTGTACGTAAAACATTTCACCGTGACACAGTTCTCCGTGAGCTTACTCATTGGAAAGAGATGACCGTATATTATACGCTCTCCAATTTTATTAGATTCAATATGAACATTAATTCAATTTCCATAGCTGATTTTGGCTAAATTCATGAATTCAAGAATGAAAACCTAACCTAACCAAAAAAATAATCCAATATATCGTCTATTTTCAAAATTTATTTGCTGCTGGCTTCCTGTGAAGTGTAAACCGACAAAAACCGTGTTTTAGTTAAACATGAATTTTATGTCAGTACTATACGACCCAAAGAGGATAGACGGTCTTTAATAAATGGCCATATATTTCCGATACAACATTTCACGATGATGTGTGATACGGCGAACTGCATACATACAAGTTTCCGAACACGATTTCTTAGACTTTGATAGTCGACAAGGACACACTGGTCGATAAAATCATAAACGGCAACGTTCTCATTTACACCACGTATACGTCGGAAATATATACGTAGATTTCCAAATGAAGTAATGGTCAATTTAGTATCGATATCATAATATTATTTATTGACAAATGAATCTACTGCAAACATTTCAGCGTATCTTTAGCATTAACGTAACAGAAGAATAAAAAGACGGTTTGTATTTTTCTAAACTTGTTTTCTTTAAACCTTCTTATACGTCAGTATGCACTGTATTATAGTGGCATATACACAAGATATAAATACCATATTTTTATCGTAAAAAGATACTAAATATACACTGTTAATAACCTTACACAAAAGACCCACACATGTAGCGTCTCCTTTATCCCACATTTTTCTGCAAAAAACATCGTGATATTCATATAAGTTTCAATGGAAGCTGCTTGATTGAGGTATACAATGTTTGGGGACAGTAGATACCCGAAATAAGATTTATGTCCCCGTATATAGTATTAAATTTGTCCCCGACCTTTTCTGCTATTTGCCCACCAGTTTAAAGTGATTGATTAATGGGTATATTATTTGTTGTACTTATTACTTTGTACGTATATAATATTTTACTCTTTTGTTAATGATATATAATTAATTAGAACTTTAAGTACCTATTTCAATTGTTTCTAATGAAAGGGTTGCAACTATAAAATGAATGTCATATATACATATATTATAATATACTAATATAGTATTATCATGTTTATAAGCGTGTATCAATTATTTATTAGTAAATGTATTGGTTAGTCAGTAATCTAGACAAACTTGTATTCTGGGATATTTAAAAAAAATGCTTATTGCTTTGACAAACGTAATAATTATATTTTTTTAGATAGAAAAATATTCAAATAATATAATATATTAAATAAAACTCATTATTATTAAGAATTCGTGCTTTAAAATTGCTTAAATAACAATACATCAATATATGGACATTATCTACTTTGCAATTAAGTATTATTATTATATATATAACGTACGACCAGGACTAGCCAGCGAATGTAAATGTTTATGTCCCTCAATGAACTAATAAATTGTTTAAAAATAATTTTAAAATGGCATAAAATGGACAAAACTGACTTAATAACTTTGCGACCATGTCCGATCCTAATAGGATCATATGGGCCTCCACAGAGTAGGTAGAGATTTGTATTAACAGATTTTGTTTTTTTACGAGAAATGGATGTCAGCCACTTGCTCAACCTATTAGGTCCATACCCTGACTCACACACAAATTGAAAAACAATATATGTACTTGCCAGACACAGGATTCGAACCTGGGACCCACGGCGTGATAGTCCAACGCTTAAGCCGCGAGGCCACCGTGGGCGTAACTTAATAACTAATACACTCAAATATCGCTGTAATCGGTGATAATGAGGAGATGATTAAAATGACCGATATCGTAACCGACCTTTTCTCACCTCTTAGTGATACTATAAGAATGATCTATACCAGGGAGGGGCAAACTGCGGCCCGCGGGCCGCATGTGGCCAGCCGGGTATTTTTTGCGGCCCGCCATCATTAATTGTACTTCTGATTACGAATAACTTTTTTATATATTTTTAAAAAAATATTGACAATAGATTAAAATTTGAAGAATTTGTTGTTTCGTGAATGTATTATCTAAGTACATCTTCCTTGCGTCTCGTCTCACACTATGTAACCACTATTTTCTACGTTGAACATCGTGACATATTTAAATACTTTTAACTCCGCGTTGCAAGGAAAAAAATATATGCATATATAAAATATATAAAATATACCCATAACATGGTAAAAAGTTTGAATGGATTTCAATTAAAACTCAAGTTATTCCTTCGACAAATATCGAATAACGACGTGGACCACTTTCCAACTTTGAAGTTGCTGAATATATCAGAATATAAATTTGAAGAATATGGTAAAATTATTAAAGCTCTGAATGACGATTTTTCACAAAGATTTGGTGACTTCCGAAAAATTGAGACAAGTTTAGCAATAATACGCGATCCATTTTCAATAGATATTGATAGTGTACCGACAGAGCTATAACTTGAGATTATTGATCTGCAGTGTGACACTGATTTAAGAGAATTGCATCGTTGTGAAGAAATCTCCAAATTTTACAATGCCCTTAATTCAGACAAATTCGACCAACTTAAAGATTATGCAAGAAAAATGTTCGTTATTTTTAGATCAACCTATATATGTGAACAAACATTTTCGATCATGAACCTCAATAAAAATTCTTTACGATCAAATATCTCCAATGCCCATTTACAAGCAGTTTTGAGAATATCAACTACAAAATTAACACCTGAATTTAAAAAAAATTTAAAAATGAACAAGTTTCATTCTTCTCATTAATTTTTTTGTAATTTTTATTTTTCGTGATAATAAATAGTGTATCTAAAAATGGTATTTTACTTGCGGCCCGCCGCTCATTTTGAATTCTTGAATTTGGCCCTCCATCCAAAAAGTTTGCCCACCCCTGATCTATACCATGCAAGTTTGGTATGGCAAAAACGTGGTAGTAAACTGAGAAAAATCATGCGACCCCAAGTTCGTTCTGTACTCTGAGACTGGAACGTGACAGGATAAAATATAAAATGAGTAATTTTTAACTACTTTATTATGTTTATATTATAATATATAGTGAATATTTTCAATTCTATAAACTGTGCCTTTCTCGGTACATAAGTTTATAACTGTCTCTTTTTGTATTTTAAATATAAATTAAAAATGTTATGATATAAATTAAATTAGTCCTTGATTACGTATTTAATGATAATTAATTATTCCTTTGACACATTTTTTTAAAAGTCTGTTATTTTTTTTAATCCGTGTGACTGACGGGTCACCTCTTGTTTCAAAAATGAAACTCTGATGTATAAACACGGAACTGCCCATATGTGTACAGGGGGTGGCTTAAAGAGTTAGCCCCACCTTTCACCCCGTTCCAGTTACAGCCATATCGAAGAACACGACAGATGAGAGATAACAATATAAAATGTAATTCAACAAACCTATATAATAAACTAATATATTATTATAACAAATCATTTTCTTAATAATTTGGTTGAAACTGTTAAGGCCATGCATTAGTTGAGGCACGGTCTAAAAAGATCGTTGCTAGGCGATGCGCGGATTGCGGGTGGCGGGTGAAAATGACGCCTGTCAAACGAAATATTATTTGTCATATAAATCCAACATACGTCCATTTTATGTTCTGTTTATTGTTCTATTAGTAACAATAATAATATATTCATTGACATGTTTTCTTTTTAAAGTAAATGGGTAACGTTTTTAGTCATCTTTACACGATTTTAGAATTAATTGACCCGTTGCCATCACGCAGCAAAGTGACGTGTTCCTGGGTCAACATTCTCTCACTGAATGGCAGCGAGTCCAAAATTTCGTCGCGCGTACAGTTGAAAATTATTTGGCGTTTCACTGATGCGTCACCTTAAGTACGATTGATTTTGGTATTGCACCTGATTTTAAAACTGTCATCGTGTAATTTTCATCTTTCTTTCCTCAATGTTTTGGGATTATTGCAGAACACAGCGCAGAGAGTAATGATGGTGTTTTATTTGTTATTTTTTTTATCATGGTTATTTTTTTCTTAAACAAATGATAACATTTATAATATTATTATCATCATGATCGCTGTTGGTGAGAACGCACATATCTGTTATACCGGATAGAGAAATAGAGCCTTAAACGGTGTCCTCGTTTAATATTAATAAAACCGAGTTAATGATTATCTATTGGACTAACCTGCTACCCACATCAAGTACCTATACTCCAAGATCTTAAAACAGTGGACGGATTTGTATACCAGAGATCAACCATCAGTAAAAAAGGCTGATGTGAAGCAGACATAAGAGAACTAATGCAATTATCACTACTATAATTGTTATAGAAAGATTGAGGAATTTGAATTGCCATAAAAATTATGCTTATGTAAACATTAGTGTTTTCTATATTTTTTACAGTGTCGAGTCATAGAACCTGGTGGCAACGGAGTAGAAGTCAATCGATACCCTTAAAATATGGTATTAACGGCGAATGCTGCTTTGATAGATCACAGAACTAACCAGTCAATCAAAGGAACGGCTCTTGACAGTGTCTGAGACAAATTCTGCAGTTTTTCAATCCTACCGTTTTAACATACATAAAAAGGTTGGGTTAAGTTATTTTTTAACGTTTGTAAACTGCTTATCCTAAGTATCATTAGAATAATCAAATGTACGTAAGATGTTTTTTTCGCCCTGTCAATATGTGCTGTATTTTATTGTGGTTTATAAAATTGTTAACGACATAAAGTTCCAATTTAGAATTTAAAGACAAAAGAATGCGAGATTTTGATAAAAAAAAATATGAAATGACACCGTGCCAAATTTAAAAAAGCTGTTTACATTTTGTATTCATCTGAATACAAATTATGCAAATCAATCATTGTGATCTTTCGTTAATCGTAATGTTTGTTGTGGAGAACTTTTAGGGTTACACAAGGGGGCAGCCGAGTCCCTAACGGCGTACCTGATTATGTCAAATATAATATGATACAGCTTCATAAAATTAATGATATATGTTTGTTTATCAAAGCATAATAATAACGACATGTTTTTAATTTAAAGCAAGGCTCTGTCAGTCGCTTGACGAGAAAGTTGTGTTTCTGACAGATACGTGCTTTGTGTTTAGTAACTTCCTATACAAAACATCTTTGTAAATATATACAATATATACAGCATTATAATATGTGAAAGTGCTTATATCTTGCAGGAAATATTGGCACGAATTTTATCAATAAGAACATCTTCAAAGGGAAATCTTATAAAATGTATAGTATTATAATATTTTCAAAGGAGCTCGCGGCAAAGTATATTTGCAAGAAATATATTACGCACATATAAGTCGTTATTGATAGCGATATCTAGTACGCTTAGTGTAGGCATAAGGTAAGAACTTTGATAAAGAATATTAAATTTATTACATTTTTTTACATTATTTAAAATACATATCCGGATATGATTTTTTATTAGCATTATCTCTTATTGTAAGCAGTGAGTATTAAAGGGATTGATCTTGTTTGTTAGAATAATAACTTTTTATATATACAACGTTTTTAAATTTTCTGTTGAATTATTATGCTCAATATTCTCAAACTTGTACTTGATATGAAGTAAATAACAAACAAACAAACAAACAATCAAATATAGAATACTGAAATGTGATTTTATCATTTCATTTTGATTTCCATAGTAACGGATGTATATATCAATAATTTAGTTGCTAGGACCACCCCCTTAGCAATCAATAATACTCTTTTACTTTTTACGAATTTTTCTGAAGTAACTTTCCATACAAAACAAAATTAACTGAAAATGAATTCAATTCTGCTTAAAGATGGCTAAAAGTAATAAAAGAATACATTGGCATCATGTTTTGATATATTCTAAAAGTTTCAAATGTCTAGCTAGTCGGGAAGTTAGTTAAAAATCGATTTCAAGATTTGTACTTGACAAACAACCACCGCACAAAAGAATACAAGCTAATAAAAATGTTGTAAAAAATATATATATTTTCCAATGATTATTTAAACAAAATAATATTATCTATTACTTACTCTATTACTATATTCTCGCTTCTACAGCTATACGTGCGAGTAAGCTTCTACAAATCATCATGCGAAAAACCAAACCATTCAAGAATCCAAATGTTATACGTACACCATACCTCTTGTTAGCGCGTAGCATTCTTTAAATATGAGTCGATTATATAGTGTCCTTATATGGTTTCCTATAAGCATATTTTAGAACACATCTAGAAGAAATTTCTTCGATGTTTTTATTTTAAGACATGTAACTATCTTCCTTTCGATAATTTATCAAATGATTATTTTTCGACTGCCCTTCCAAATGGCATGCTTACTTTACACTCTTTTGAATATCGTCGGTCAGTTCTGCTCTTGAGAATTTTTTTCTTGTTATAGCGAGGGATGGTTTCCAATCCTGGTGTCCTAATGAATTTGAATTTACATACGCCTGTCAGTTAGCTATGCGGTCGCAGCTATGATATATCAGGCACCATTAGCGATGGGTGCAACACTAGTAAATGCGCTCTCCAAAGACATCGATATTTTTAGTGACATGCTATGTATTTTATTTTCGAACTTTAATTTTTCTGTATAAATTTGTATGTTTTTTATTTTCAAAATTTTATTTTTCTGTATATAATTAATTGTATTTACGTTTTGTATATAATATATTTTCTTCTCTTTGGTAATATCTGTTATAATATAAATCTCATGTTGTGAACGTCTTGGATTTAGATTTTTTATAACCACAATGTTATGTTTTTTTAAAATAAATAAAAAAATATTTAAAAACGTCTCTACTATTAATTATCTACTAGAACAAAATCTTTTAAAAAACTTCGACGCCGGATAGCACATGAACTTTTATATATAGTAATATCAGATTTCGGTCAATCTGCTTTACCAATATAACGTCAATTTATCAACGTAGTATTTTTTCTTCAAGTTTTTTTTTCTAATATATATGTTTCTGTGGTATTTTCAATAAAGAATGTTATATTCGTTGAATTAAAATAAATATTTATTAAACTATGATCAAGTGCATGTACGGTAACACTACAATTTGTAGAGATTCTTCATGCTGGGTAGTAATCAAGGTAGGTATTTTTTGTTACTTCTGTATCTTAATTCAAACTACAAAAACCAGTCGCCAATATTAGCAAAATTTATGAAGCGCTTCAATCGTATAACTACTAATTAATTTCGACGTACTTAGATAGGGCGCAGGCGGATTAATTGGTAAAAATTGGTATAAAATCGGGAGCATCAGTTGTTTGTTCTCCCGAGGAGCAGAACTAACCTGCCATTGGTGATTCCAATTGGGAGGGCAATAACTCTGTTCAACCAAATCGCTTCGGATGTTGATATATTGCATCTACGTGAGGATGAGTATAGGTGGACGTTATTTTATAAATTCTTAAAATAGGGTCTGCTTAACTCATCCGGCCTACTTCCTTGTACCAAGTTGTACCTATATATTTTTTTGTATTTACACATTTGTGTCGCTAGATTTAAAAATCAGTCAAGTCCACATTTAGGTATTTTTGACTTTTTTGTGAATTGTTGAAGAACTACTGCTTTCTAACATTTCTGCATTATCGAAATATAGAATTTATTAATTTGAAATATTCTATTCTCGAAATAATATAAACTTTCACCCTTCTGACTGTGTACTTGAGAAAACAAAAAGCTGTTTTTCTCCTATTCATCTATTGTGGACTTGGCTGATTTTGAAATCTAGCTACACATTTATACTGTAGAATAACTTAATACTGATCTATCTCTTTTATTATGTACCTAATATTGTTTTAATAATATTTCGTTGTTTCATATTGTAAAAGTCTTAAACTTATAATTTGTTATGTCCACAATATGTAAAATAAATGAATTGAATTGAATTGAAAACACATTGACCGAAATCCAATAAATACAGGTTTGAGTTCTGCCTAATTGTACTTATTATGAAACAATAAAATGGCTCATTGATCACCTATAGTAAGTACCACTCATAGTGATCCTTTTTTAAACACATATTAATCAGTAACTTCCATTTCTTGTTTTCTTCGTTGGCTTTACTATCCTATTTTGATCGTGGCCGTATGAAGAAATATGTTAACATTTTTTTTTACAAAAAATGAGTTCTACTTACTTATCCAATATATTATAATCTATGCTCTCAGCTCAAACAAACATTGAATAACAGTAGGTACGTGATTTTGCAATACTCGCAATTTGAACACGGGACCCACCTCATAAACAGACATGTTACCACTCTTTCACCACAGTATCCTAAATTTACGGTGATTACTTCCTGCTTAAAACTTTAAAATCATTTTATTGCGATTTCCATAAAGGAATTAGGTAGATACATGAAAATACCGGAAATGGAATAGCTTTATTCAAAACAAAATGGCTATTGTTTCTCGTCGACAATATAACGATGTTACTTGACGATGATAAGAAATTCAAGAGGCGTCACAAACCATCAACATAAGCGTATATATTAATTATACGTTAACAGTATTTGTATTCTTTAGAATTTTTTTATTTAGAAAAATCAACCCTAAATTATCCCAATCATAATTTAACTGACAAGTAATGATAATAATATTTTCATCGTCATCAACAGACCTGGTCTAACCACTACTAGATGCAGGTGTCCTTTAGCTCGTATAACAGTTATCAACATAAAATAGAACTAACGATCTCAGACGATAATTAAGTAGGTACTCGTCACTTAAACTTATGATAATACGTCATTGAATTAGATATAATGATCAGCCGATATCAAATCTTTCAACCATGCGTTCACAAATAATTTCTCAATTAAATAATAGTTCCACGCACACTGTGTTTATCTGAAAATGACATCATCATTATCAGCCGGGGTCAATCTACTGCTGGATGAAAGCCTCCCAAAGTTTCCTCCAACTTTCTCGGTCCTGTGTCATTGTATTTTCGCCGAGCTTTATCAGTTCGTCAATCCAGCGGCTTTTGTGGCCGTTTCGTGCTCCTTGGGTACCATTGGATGACGGCATTTGTTCAGCGGCTGTCCTTTCGACGAGCAATGTGCCCCGCCATTTCCATTGTAGCTGTTTGGCAACGTCTATTACATCGCCTACTCCTGTCTGCTTCCTAACCCATTCGTTTTTCTTAGGTCCTTTCGCGTGATGCCCAACATACACCTCTCCATGCCTTGATGTGCAATTCTTAGCTTTTGGACATTTCTCGTGTTGAGGGTCTACGTCTCGCAGCCATACGTGAGCACGGGCAGCACACATTGGTTGAACACCCTACGCTTAAGACATAATGGTAGGTCATTCTTGAAGATACTATTTAGACGTCCGAAAGCATTCCATCCCAGCTTTGTTCTGCGAGCAATTTCATCGTGCATGCTTCCGTCTATGGGCACCTGCTGTCCGAGATAGACGTAGTTGCTGACTTGCTCGAGTTGAGTGCCATTAATACAGATAATCGCAGGGTCCGAAAAGCAGTTCCTCATCACTTTTGTCTTTGAGACATGATAATATAAGTGACATAAAACTATTAAATACTAAGTTCACATAGATAACTAAATTAATATTATCTAAGTAATATACACATACTCAAAATGTAATACTGTGTACCAGTTCATACAATAAAACAACCATAAAAACAGTTATGTGTTTATTAATCAAATTTACATTAATATAAAATTAAACTTAGTATTTTCCAGTTGGAATTCACATCAAATTACATTACCAAACAACTCCAAATGCTGATCCCAACGGAAAGTGGTGGAAACCTACACTCCTTCTATTACTCTTCCCAGATGATAGTTCTTTGCTGTCACATAAATCCACCGAACTTTTTAAATTCCTCGATCTCTGGTCCCTGTGGTCATTTAGTACCTCTTAGGCACAAGTGTATGAATGCATTTGTCGATTGACATGTCTAGCCTATTGCTATTTCATCTAACTAGACCTGAGGGGATAATGAGTGTAGAGAGAATGTTTGTTCGGAGTTGCTCGGATGAATCGAGGAGAGAGTTTATTGACTGGTACAATAATAAAAGAATACAATGGTTAAAATGACAGGGACGAAGTTATGGTGGAAGGTACTGGTATTACTGACAATATTGAAATTACTGCGATGTACCGAGATGTTATGATCGAGTGCCTAGTGACTGTTTCCATCATCGTCCTTTGCTATACATACAAATGAATATTGAATATATTATAAGACTCATTGTTTATCCAGGTTGCAATTTCTTCTTTTTCTTCGATGGCGCTACAGCTCAAGTCGAGCCCTGGCCTCCTCCACTGCCGTCCTCTAGCCGTAACGGTCCTCCGCACGTCTTTTCCAGGTCATGATTTTTAGCAGCTGGTTGGCATATTTTGTAATGTTGTCACCCTATCGTGTGCATGGCTTTCCCACTGGCTTTTTCCCCCCTGGGTTTTCTTCGAGATTGCAGATTGCAATTTAATAAATCGTAATAATTGTTGTTCATCTAGATTATGATTGAGAAAACTGCTGACAACTACCCATCGCAACTTAGATTTGTTTTGATAACAAAACATGAACACCAAAGTGTGTCACACCTGTAATTCTGACATGGTATGATTACTACAGACCTCTAATACATTGTTTAACCTTTTCTGCTACCTTCCCGCGTCTTTCCGCGTTATATCCAAAATGCGAATTTCTATGACACGATGCTTTACTCCTAATTTTTTCATTTCTCTACATCGAGGATCCATGTTTCACATGCATATGTAAACACTAGTATCACAAATTGGTTGAAAACTTTACGGTTAAAAGGACACAATGTGAGATCAATCTTTAAGAGACTATTCAGGAACCTAAATGCGCTTTAAGTCAGTTTGGTTCCGCGAGAAATCCCATCATACATTAACATATATGAGTTGTACAACATAGGCCAATAATATCATTTATTATCAATCATGGTCTTCTCCGGTAGTCGTTCCCATTTCTGTCTATCGGCCGTTATTTATTTAAAAAATTAAAAGCATTTGCACATATTAATAATTTACCACGGATATCCGATGTACTAAAATTATTATGTTTATATTTTCAATGTCAAACGACAACGTTCGCAATAATACTCGGTATGTATTATTATATTATTTTATATGATCACATAATCTTATTTTACAGGATAAAACTAATGAATGAAAACATCTTAACTACAAACTCAACATTTTGTTCAGATTAAGCTTTTAAACATACCAACAAATCTTTATTTTTTAGCTTAAAGGATAACTCGATTTTCAGTCAAAAATAACAAATTTTTACGGTATTTCTTAGAGTGTATTTTTAACAATACTTTAGGTTGGATTTATGACGTCAAATTGTCTATAACCTACTTTCTTAAGTCACATCATCAAAATTAATTGATATTATTTCAGACACCCTCCCACCTCAGGGCGTGACATCATATATGGACAATGCCTTTAAGACGTTATACATAATTCTCTCAATGCCAAAATACCAAAAAAAGGAATTTAATTCCGTCTTCAAGAGTTTCTGATTTCTGTCAGAGTCAAAACGAACCATTGGGCCTTCCTCATTCCAAAGTTTCATCCCCTGCGTGACGTTTAAAACAATGAACGCAGTTTACAATCGCAGGACGAGGCAAAGGGTAGGCAAGAAAAACGACATCTTTTGTTTACCATAACACAAGAGTTCGCGAAAATCTAAAAGGTGGTTTATGGAATTAGAATATTTCCCTCACTGCACAATATAGATGCTTAGTAAGACATTATTTTAAATTTTCAAATAGATAAATACTCCTCGATTTTCTCTATATTACGATGTGGATCTTGGCCGCCTCAAAAAGGAGTTTTTTTTACATTTTTAGGAGAAATTATTGATGTTGGCCACATCCTAAACCTATTAGATATTATTAGATAAACCTTGATAATATTGTCCTTCGAACTGATTTTTCGAAAATTTCCATTTTATCTTTTTGGATTAGTATCTTCGATATATAATATAATGTATATTCCTCCTACGTGAAGATGAGTACAATAGGTAGGCGTTGTTTTATAAATTCTTAAAATATGGTCCACTTAGCTCATTCGCTGTAGATACTTATTTATATACTTCAATTCCACTACCCTAAAATCAGGATAGGTGGCAAAAATATTTACCCTCAACATACTAAGACAAATTAACACATTTATTAAATCAAATCTGTTATAATTTAGTGGGTAGATTATGGCACAAAGATTATCAGGTACTGAGAATTAAATTTTGGAAAAAATGTGAGAAATTTAAATGTCACCCGTCATGTTTAGAATGACGGCAAATATTTCAAATTCGTCGCTTTGTTATCTATCCTAATTAAATATGTCATAGAATGAGTGAGTCAAACGGTATTACGCAGCTGATATAAAATGAAATTTCATTTTAAAATCAATTGAAATATTACGTCTTTATTTACAATCGACCAACTGAGAGCACGAGAAATTCAAATATAAGCAAAAAAAATTGAGTCAATTTGTAATATAATAAATATATTGTTATTTTCCAAAACTGTTTTAAAATACTCTGTAAATAAGATCATAGTATAATAATTTCCAAGTCCTTTTTCTTTTGGTTTTCCAACATTTTTTTGCGGGATGGGGTTGTATCTATTCTATATATTTAGTCAGAGCTTACTAGCGACAACATTAAAAACAGAAACGTTCCCTAGCTGGCACGAACCAAAAAGCCTCCTTTTCAACAGACCAGAAGAGAAATTGAGCTATGAAAGATCTAGACTATAGTTAGTTGGGCTGTATTGAAAGAAACATACCATCTTGAGGCTAAGGTGACGAACAAAACTTGTGGTAAGCAGAGGGGAGTGGATACAGCTTTAGTTCAATGATGATGAAATATTCTCGTTAATAAGTATTTTTTTTTGTAACCAAGCTTTTTTACAAGAAAGAAAGAAACGCAAACAGTGAGTGCCACTCTGTTTATCAAAAGAGCTTTTACCAGTTGATTTGGAATCTTATATTAAATTTTGTTAAATTGATAGATACTATCGACCGAGATTCTAATTGATTTAAGTTTTGCACTATTCCATTTGAGACGTTTTTTGTCAACAAGTTGTCTATTTCCATTATTTACGAGTAATGGCAATGTAATGCGCTTAAAATTATCTAAATTTGTTTGTATACTAAGTATAAGGATCAAGCTTTGATCGCATAATTAGGATTTTACTTTCTTTTATTTTATAAATTTATTATATACACGAAAATTAACTGCATTCTCATCGCCAGTGTGTATAGTTCCTGAAGTTACCAAAATGCAAAACTCGGGTCGCAAAAAAAATACTCAAATTGAATTCAAAACTTAAATCAATAATTTAAATTAAAATAAATTTTACAGAAAATCAACTAGAATCAATGACACGTTGACATTTAAGAGGATTTTTGAAACGTAATTTTTAAAGTTTCCTAATAATAATATGATTACCTATATTCGGCATTATAATTAATTGGATATTGTTATAAAAGTACGCAAAAATATAAATATTTACGTAATTATTTTTTGATTTTACCAATCTTGTAATCTAAGAATTTATATGGGTAGGACCTAAGTAAGTGCTCATTGAACTCTGACTCCTAACTATTTTTTTTGTTATTCACAATAAGGGCTCTCATCGGTACCAGTTTTTAGAAGGACATTTAATTTTGTTGTTGACTGGTACTAATTGATATTACCTTGATGTTAATTTATTGATTTTCTCATAACTTCTATTAGGTTCAATTATTTATATTCATTTTATGCTTTAGCTTGAAATAGGTACCTAACTACGATTATATTGATATTTTTTGTGAAGTTAGATAAATCTATTCTCAAAGCTCAAAAGCTGAGACTCTTGAAGCTTAGTAAGATGCCATGTCTCACAGCCATACAGGAGCACAGGCAACACGCACGCGTTAAACAAACGACATTTGGTCCTCACAGAATGCAGCCTTGACCTTCATGCGACTCCAAGTTGATTGAACGCAGTGCCCGCCACACCCATGCGGATTCCAAGCTCATTAGAAATATCGATGTCTCCGCCAATTCTTAGGGGTACATTGGTACGACCGCGTTATAAACACCCAAGTTCATGAGCAGACACAACAGCCTTCGGTGATTGAAGTTATCACGAAGAGACGCTTTACGTGGCTGGGACACGTTTTCCGGATGCCGCCAAAGAGTGCGGCACTTTGTAGCCTTGTGGCACAGCTTCAAGGGTTCCGTCACCGTGGTGCAACCGTGCTACAAGAGCGACTTACGTGCTGCAGGTCTGACATGGCGGAAGAAGTTGGCGCAAGAGTTGGCGATGGACCGAGGGAAGTGGTGCCAACTTGTGCTTGCCCTATGCCCCAATGTTGGGACGTGACAGGGTGGAAGAAGAAGAAGAAGATAAATCTAATTGACTTATTTTTGAACGAAGAAGTTCTTCGAATACAGTTATTATAGTTTCCTGTCATTGCCTGATTATAAATAGTGAGCATTGCTTTGAATGCTGACGACGCCCATAATATGATGAAATCATTTCTTTTATTTTACTTCAAATAATTCACAAGATTTCAAAATGTAACATTTTATAAATTGAATACACATAATTTGAAAATATATCAGATAGAACCTTCGCGTTTGTTACGAGTGTAGTTCCACTGAACTGCAGGTAGCAGATGATAAGGCTAAGATCGCCCCGATGGTGGCATGGGGATGGCATGATAAGAAGAAGACTAATTTATTATATATAATTTTCAATCAATATTGTATGCCCAACATGCAACTCTCCAAACCACGTTATGTTAATATTAGATTGTAAATCTTCTGAAAGTTAGTACCTACACATTATTTAAATTTTGCGCTACAATATTAGCGGAAAGTCACTTTTTAAATATTTTATTCAGGCATCAGAATTCATTCCATTTCTATATCAATTATTTAATTTAACTTGAAATCACAATATCAAAACCCTTACAACATTAAAATTACGTCATATGGATTTATTGGCAGTATTGATAATAAAATAAACGTTATTATAGAATAATCTGTTTCCAATAAACTATCAGTGATCCAGAAAATTAGAGGAGATTAAAACTGAAAACAATTACCACTATCCTTTTACAAAATTTTCAATGAAACATTATATCACATAAAACCATCACAATACGTTCAACCATAAATTTATTTTCAGATTAATATTTTTCGATAAAGTATATTTGATGCAAAAATACAGATTACTGTTTCAATTTATAAAATAATCAGCAGATACAAAAATCGTGTGGATAAATGGGAACAATTATTTTTGGATCTCCGGGTTTCAGCAATATAAAATACATAATACAACAAATTTAAAATAACACAGAAAAAAGTAATTACAAAAAGTATTACAGATGTAATATTTGTGTATTGTATCATGTTTTATAGGGGCTTGGCAACCTGCTCCCATTACACGAATAATCAATGTTTACATCACATTTTATTATTGAAATATTATTTGACCCTAGTTTAAAATATCTGTTTCTACTTCATTATTATTTTATTTACAGGTGTTTCGGGATTAATTATAACTATTTCATAAAGTGGTATGGACTATTTTGATTATTAAACCTCATAAATAAACACTTATCCAATTTTCAATGGGTGTGAAGATAAAATCTGCTACCTGAAATAGCTCGGTAGACATGCACTTGTGTTACTAATCAGAGGATTTAAGCCACGAATTGTGGCGTCACTCAGTGTTCCTTCGATTGCAAGTTTGAGAACTCTATTTTTTTTTCTTTTTTTCGACCATGTCCGATCCTGATAGGATCATATGGGCCTCCACAGATTGGAGGTTTGTATTGACAAATTTTGTTTTTTACCAGAAATGGATGTCAGCCACTTGCTCAACCTATTGGGTCTATACTCTGACTCATACACAAATTGAAAAACAATGTGTGTACTTGCTAGACCCAGGATTCGATCCTGGGACCCACAACGTTATAGGCTATTGAAAAAAAAATACGACGCCTGACATGATTTGAACTTGTTTATCCACTGGTATCACGCCAATATGCTTTAACTAATTAAGCTACAGGCCCCCTACTTAATTACGATAATTTTAAGTAGTAGTTCTTACATAAAATGCTTATCATATTGCGTTATTTTTAACTAATCAAATGTCAAATATCATTTTTTTCTAGTAGGTATTATAATATATCTGATGTGTTCTCAAGCTATGCATGTTCAATATATAGATTTTACATTCTCAAATCTTGTGAATCATTCATTGCATAAAAGAAATGGTTTATTAAAAACTTCTTATAATTTTATTATGGTACAGTGATTTTCTTGTTTTGATACGATTTTATGATGATTTTAAGAACTTCTCGATCCGTTCCCATTCATTCGATGACGTCTATCGCCCTATTAAGTAAGTGTCAGTCGAAAGAGCTCTTGGTTTTGCGTCCATAGCTCCATCTAATAGAAAAGGATTGGGAAAACATTACAAGTTAAACATTAGGGTTGTATGACAATAATTACTCCCAGGACAAAACACTCCCGGATATTAACACACCATATACAAATAAAACTCTTTACATTCAATTTCATTGATAGAAGAAAATACAATCATTACTATAATTTATACGATACAGAAAAATATGGATAAAATATAATATTATATTAACACTTATTAATATTGTGCACACAGAGAGAGAGGGAAAATTATTACTTATTACATATATTGAAATTTATGAATCACATAATGAATCGAAGTAGTATGTACCTACTTTGATTTAATAAACAAAAACCGATTGCCAATAATAGTAGCTTGATTTAGAAGAACGCTGATGAGCATGTATTAAAAGGCCAATAGTTAAAATTTGTCGTAATTAGTATGTCACCTCGTAGCATAGTGGATAATGTGCGAACGGGGCCGTACATTGAAGAGATGCAGGTTCGATTCCTGCCGGGTGTCTTAGTTTTTTCAAAAAGGTTTTTTTTATTGGTTATAATATATTTTTCAGATGTTCAATCATTAGAATTAGAAATAGTTAATTTATTAACTTCTAATTTAAATTTGACATTTCATAGAGGTACCATAAGATTTTTTTATATGTGTCATAGGAATCTAATCTACTGACTTTTCAATGGGGTAAGTTAATTGTCTGGATTTTTTATACGGTAGATTAATGTCCAAGGGGCAGTTATCACAGTGAACCATACACTATCGCATGTCTTGGTTTATATTTAAATTGCTAAGAAGGCATATCATTTTGAGAAAGACTCAATATTTAATGCGCTTATTAAAAATAAAGTTAAAAAATATAATTATTTTTTGCGTTGTGACCAAATTTATAATCTTCTCAAAATGTGAAAAAATTTCTGTGTTGTTTTTTTATTCTGTCTACAAAAAAAACCGAGGAAAATATATCAAATTGAAGTATGTATACCCACGGCAGACTAATCAAATTCTCGAAATGAAAAAATCTCTTTCCATTACTTCTATAAGTGGGAGAAACGGTGTTGAATGCCTTAATACTGGCATGATTTCCTCTGAGACACGTGACAACGTTTTTTTCCTTCCCACCCGTTTCGCTTTCTGTTTTTTTTTTTTTTATTTCACTTTTCATTCTTTTTTCACTTTTCGCTCTTTCGCTTTCTACTTGAGCACGCTCAAAGGATCATCGCGTCTTATTCGTCGAAATTATTTTCACATTTAAATAATCCCCCCATTAACGGAACAAGTCCACCACCTGCCTAATCTTTAGTGTTGCCATGTCCTTCCTTATACTTATGTACGATAGCGCTTGCATTCACATTTTGAAAGCCTCTTGCCTTCGCAGCGGCAAAGTATTGTCATTCGGAAGATTCTTGTGAAGTCTTTCAAATTCCTTATCTTGAGTTAATATTTTGAAATATTCTTTTAATCTTACATTACTTTACCAATATCATAAAAAATGAATATATATATATATTTTACATTTAGCTATATATGCGTATGAAATATATAAAAAATAATCTTACATAAAAAATATTGTGCTATGTTTTTGTTTATATCGTTGTTTTTATTTTCTATTGAAAAAAGTTTATAAAAAAGCTTCTGTAAAAAGCAACTTTGTGTTGTATTCAACTATGTACTTTCGTTAGTTTCAAATAAATTTCAGAAAGCTTTCTACTATAAAGACAAAGTTTAAATATATTATGAAAGTAAAACTAAATAAAATATAATACTGTAAGCACAGAACAAATAATAAATAGAATACCAATAGGCTATATTCAATACGCCGCATGGTGAAGCAGGCTTTTGAATGTGTGAGTGTCCTACGAAAATGAAGCACGCATTATGCACGTGCAATAGTGTGTGTAATACACCAACATTAAAGGAGCGTAAATGCATAAACCGAGAGCAGTTTTCAGTATTCGACGTTAAACGTATTCTAGACACATGTGTAAGTTTAACCCGGATTCATCCTTACTCGAGTCGGTTACCTGCTATTGCCTTACCCGTTGTGTATTTCAGTTCCCATTATTTCTGAGTTCCCTGACTGTAAGGTAGACTAATATATAAAGAACGCGCAATTCTATTTTGCAATATTTGTAACGAATTTCACACTGCTATCGGCCGTATATGTCAAAAGACGCACGTATTTCTAAATAACGTCAAATTGACTGAGAGAGTAAATTTTACAAAAAATATTATTGTGTATAGATTATTGCAAAAATAAACTCTGAAACTTAAATTAATTATAATTTACCGTTTTGAACATGAAAACTCTTCAATATATTGTGTAACCATATTAGCTAAAACTGTATGAGAAAAGATAAACCGGATTAATGATTGTAGATAGATTGGTTACCCAATTCATCAAAACATCAATATTTAAAATATTTAGATGAACAATCACAAAAAATCAGATATACGAACATAATAACAAAATGTCAAAACAAGTCGCTAAAGATAGCGGATGTAAACAATTGTGTACTGCTGCCAAATCGCAAATGTACAGAATATAATTTTCACCACCGCTACGAATGCAACAATATATTATAGAAGTCGTAATCAGGTGTTGTGATACTAAACGATTATTAGTTTCCATCTAGTTATAGTCGAAATTTTACTGACTTTATTTAAGGTTACTTTACTGATAATGCTGCATTTATATGTAATCACCTTATTGTAAGATACCGTAATTTACTTTATAAACATACAGAACAATTATGTAACAGGGTATGTAGTACAAAATTCATTATAGATACGTTCACACCACAAGAACTTACAGAAACTTTCAGTCAAACAAATTCATATATTATTATCTACTGTTATCTTAATGAACATAATATGTTTAAGTAAAACAGCCAATATTGGGGAACCAAAAATCAATAATTTGTGAGAAAGTTACATCGTACCAACACTGTATGGTGTGGCATATATGAAAAAACTGTCAATGGTCCATATTTATTTGAAAATGGGGTCACAAAAAATTTTTATGTAATAATAATTGAAAACATGTAGGTATTGTGTTAGAACTCCGGAATTTGAGCTTATTTTTATATTATTCTTATCAAGTATTAGTAAGCAGTACAATGAATGTCTGTTGAAGCGTTTGATAAAGATTTGATTTATTCTAGTAAGACTTTATTATTCTTTCATTGGAAATAGCGATGCGTGGTCTCTTGGCATGTTGTTTTCAGCAATGGATCAACTCCTTTCAATATTTATTTTTGTTGTAAAAAAAACTGAAGTGGAGGAAGCGATTGTCAGCATTTCTTCAATCATAACCTAGATCGACTAATACGTGGTGTGAATGAGAACTCTGCCATTCTTGGTAATATTGACTTGTGTGTCCCTGATAACTATATTAGAAATCGGGAGCATCAGTTGTTTGTTCTCCCGAGGAGCAGAACTAACCTGCCATTGGTGATGCCAATTGGGAGGGCAATAACTCTGTTCAACCAAATTGCTTCGGATGTTGATATATTCCATCTACGTGAGAATGAGTATAGGTGGATGTTATTTTATAAATTCTTAAAATAGGGTCTGCTTAACTCATCCGGTGTACTTCCTTGAACCTATATACTTCATATTTTTTGTATTTACACATTTATACTGTAGAATAACTTAATATTGCATAATTACAGTATTACATAATACTGTTTTAATAATATTTCTTTGTTTCTAAATGTCAAACTTATAATTTGTAATGTCCACAATATGTAAAATAAATTGAAATTGAAATTAATAGTGTATATTATGATTTATTTAATTGCGACAATGTATGTAATGTATGGACAGCATTTCTATAAATAGCAAGGACGATCCATAACTACTCGTCACTCGTCACGAGTCCGGTCACTCGACACAGTCAACTGTCATTCACTCGAGTCAAGTGTCGCAGTCCGATTAATCCCTCGATAGCATCAATGCAATCAATACATCCGTACCACGATTATAACATTACTCTGTCATCCCTTGTATTTATTTATTCTTATATCAATAAAAAAATTCTCTCCTCGAAACTTCCAAGCAACTCTACACTTCATCATTCCCACAGATCAACTCTGGCTAATAATAATGTTACACATTTATTTTCCACGAAATTTAATACTTAATTTAACTTTTAAAAACGTTAAAATACCAGCGCATATTTCACCTATCCTGGATTTTAAGAATATCTACTGTTTACGAAATCAAGGTAAGTCCTTCGATAATGATTAAACTTTTTAAAAGTTTTATCTTACACAATGTAAAAATACTAAATAAATTGAAAAGCAGTACGTATAGAAATCTCTTCTTTATCGTGACGTTGACTCTGATGTCATACAAATTTCCATAAACCTTTAAAACATTTTTTCAAGTCAATGAATATTTTCCAAATTTTCCGCAGTACCGATCCAGGCATTTCTCAATTAATCAAAAGAATCCGACGAAAGTTTTTATGCCGAAACTTTTTTTTAAAAGCTCGATTTTGATGACTGAAATTCTTTAATTACTTCAACAATAAAATTCGAGAAATTCGGGCAAATAATCGTTCCATTAAAAATACATAAATTCTGATATTACATATAGCGTAGAATACTGAAACCGTTTTTATATACTAGTATTATTTAGAACCGTAATATTTAATAATTTTATATGGATGCCAGTAAGCTATTAAATCTTTTATGAGATAGAGCTTTAAGCTGCAAGATTTATTGGTCATAATAAAAATGAAAGCCAATATAATGTACCCTGTAATATGTATTTATCTATAGTATTGAAATGAAGTATATTATAATGCAATTTGATTGAAACCTTTTTCTAAACGGCCAGGAAAGTTTGTAACTTTATTGGTGTGGCTGTAAGAAGACAAAATTCTTGATAATGGAGGAATATGTTATAAACTTAAACACGTGTTAAAGAATATGTTATTTTCAATATTTAAACCTGCATCATAATCGTGTCCGGAAACTTGTACGTATGCAATTCGCCGTATCACACTTCACCGTGAAATGCTGTATCAGAAATATATGGCCGTATATTAAAGACCTTCCAATCTCTTTGAGTCATATAGTACTGATATAGAAATTTTGTCTAAATAAAATAAGGTTCTTGTCGGTTTACACTTTACAGGAAGCCAGCAGCAAACAAATTTTGAAAATAGCCAATATACTGGATTATTTGTTAGGTTATGTAAGGTTATGGTTTCATTCTTGAATTCATGAATTTTGCCAAAATCAACTAACAAAATTGAATTAATATTCATATTGAACCTAATGAAATTGAAGACCGTATAGTATACGGTCACCTCTTTCCGATAAGAAAGCTCACGGTGAAATGTTTTACGTAATCATAATATGACATATTAAAGTTTCTGACGGAAACGAAACACATATTCAAAATTGATAATATCTGAAGTTGCTCATTGACCTGATCGTCATTATGTCATAAACCAAATTTGACTTTTATTTATTCATATAAATGGCGACTGGCTTTCAGCTAGCGTTCGACTGAGGCCAATATGAATTAGAAGGTTCAACCATATTTCAATTCAACCACACTACAAAGATTATCCATAGAAGATCCATAAAATTGTCTCTTGTTATAAATTCGAACTCTTTTGTGATGCAAATCTTGCCAAGAAATAAGTAAATATATTCCATTACAATTTTGTTTCTGCTGGTTACGTCTTTTTGTCAAAATCGTTTTACTGATATTATTATCCGGTTACGATAATAATAATTACGTAAAATTGCTTCTAATATCCAACAGAGGTATAACAAAATATAAATGAGAACCGTAAATAAATAATTTCCCGTGTAAAGTTGTGTCAAACTCGAAAAGATTCCGATGTAAAGAAAAATGGAATTATTTAATTAGTGCCAATTAGGAGACGTTTCTCAAAGATTAATCATGGCGCCGTGTTTGGTGACTCAAAACTCAAACAGACACTTTGCGTTCTCTCGGAAATATTATTATTATTTATTCCAATAAAATTATTTTTGATCCGGCTTTTGTACTCCGCGCTCCATTTCAGGCACTGTGTACGTACATCCATTCAATTAAGATTATGACTAAATGCACAATAGGTAATTTGCTACGTTTATTGAACTCTATCATTCAGTAAAATATGACTTAAAACTTTGTTACAATTATTTCGTTTTCTATATTTTATTTATATACGTACTATATACAATAGGTGTCCAACCTTTGACTTCTTTAATAATTGTACAATATATCGTCTCTGTTTTGGCAGAACATACTAACTGGAGAATACTAGTTTTGAGTAATTTGACTTTGAAGTTGTTAAAATGTTTGAAATGGTCTATCATGTGAGTTTATTAAGTAATCCTAAAAAAGATGACCTTAAAATAAAGACTGTTTATTTATTAAGAACGTTTCCAGACGGTAAAGTTTGAAATAAGGAACATTTTGGTATAACTAACTCAATATGTAATTTTTTCGAATTAGTGTCTTCTGCCAGAACAGTGACGATATATTATATCCTCTGTCATCAAATTTATGAAATGGCGGTGGGCCGGACATATCGCACGGCGAACGGTCAACCGCTGGACGAATACAGTCATTCAGTGATACCCGAGGGGCACTAAGCGGCCACAGGGGCGCCCCAAAACCCGCTGGATTGACGAGCTTGTCAGGTTCGGTGGAAGTACGTGGCAGAGAAAATCAAGTAAACCGAGAAGAGTGGAGGGAGCTGGGGGAGGCCTTCATCCAGCAGTCGACCCCGGCTGAAAATATGTATATATGATATCATATAGAGTCCATATTCTTTATGCTGGCGTTCACGTTACGTCGCTCGCGGACGGAAAGCATTGTGTCATCACGTTCGACTGTTACAAGTTTTCAATAGGAGGGAACGAGAGGGAATGCAGTATTAAGATGCTGAAGCGAGGGGAAACCGCACGCCGGCATAAAGAATACGGACTCTATTGTGGCACTAAGACTTATGGTAATTTACAAAGAATGGTAGGAAACTTGATTTCGATTCAAGGGATAGGTAATTTATCATAGGTACTTCTTTTACAGTGGGGCCCGAAAAAACACATTTATTTTGAGACTAATTTACATTAAAGCATATTTATAATATGGTAATTACTAATTATCAATGGCAAAAACCACCAAATTACTGTTAATGTTCCATGTTAAAATGGCGCGAATATCAAACAAAAATCAAACTCGATCTGCTTTGGTCGTCAATGATCAATCATGATTACAATAATAAATCGGGTCGCACGACTGACCTATGTATTATTATGATGGTATAAGTACATATGTAATGAAACACCCACTCACAAGCACACGTCGTCATATGAGAGACATGCTCAGAAGTTACTCAATTTAAAGTCAGAGGAAGGCTTTTTGTTTACTTTGGGTGACATCGCTATTGCCTTTGTAATTAGAAAACCCGAAGTAAGTTTAAAATTTCAATTTACATTGCTCGAATAACAAAAAGATTTTTCCATTATTGAAAAAGGTCTCTATCTCTTTACAGATAATCTCAAAAATTATTTAAAATAATTACAAGATAAAAAGAACATTTTATATACAACGTTTTTAAATTTTCTGTTGAATCATAGAAACTTGACTTGACTAGCTTAAACGATCAAAAAAAATGTACTTGATAGAAATAATACTGAAATGTCATTTTGACATTTCATATTGATTTCCATAGTAACGCACGTATATATTAATAATTTAGTTGCTAGGACCCTAGACCCGTAGCAACCAATAATAGTGGATAGGATTACGGATTTCTTCCGAAATAACTTTTCATACAAAACTGAAACCTGATTATAAAAAGTATTAAAAGAATGCATTGGCATCGTGTTCTGATATATTCTAAAAATTTCAAATGTCTAGCTAGTCGGGAAGTTAGTTAAAAATCGATTGCAAGATTTGTACTGGATAAACAAGCACCGGATAAATAATAATACGACCTCATAAAAACGTTGTAAAATAATCGTACACAAAACATTAAAGGAAGAAAGTGAGAACTTTTTAAAAATGAAACAATTTTTTTTAAACTGTTTATAACACAATAGTTAACCTAGCGAAGAGCTTCATTAGTGACACATTAGTTGTGGATTTTGAGTAGTCAAAGGAATAAAAACTTATGTACATCGATGTTGGAGCTATGCAGTTAACTACTTATGAAAATAAATTTCGATTTTTGCATAATTTTTAAATATTTTTTTTAAATACCTTCGTTTAATTAATTATCTACGAGGGAGGAATTAGTGTAGTAAGTAGGTGCCTCTAATAGTTTAATCGGCTCCCGATTAAATGGCGAATTTGTTGAAAGAATTAATTTATTGAATCTAAATAGTGACATATACTTAACTGGTGTCAGAGTTATTATTGTAACATGTAAAATATGCTATACAAATCCATGTAACTAATAAAATTTTACAGTAAAAAATAAGGCCGGTAGAAAATCCTGAAAAACGCGTATAAAATTTTAAATATTTACCCGGAATCCCCTTCCTTTGACAACGTCGCGGCAGACACCTGCACGTGCAAATAAATTTTCATTCTTCTTTTTTATTCTAGAATATTGTTGCGTCCCTCGTTTTTTGCCGTAAACTATGTGGGCAACGCATAAACTTGAAAGCGCGTGTAATGACTTATCTCATAAATAATTTTAAAATACCTGATATCAATCTATCACAAGCATAACCAATTTTAAGTGGTCTTTGATCCTACTACTCAGAACCTAAATTGACAGTGATCAAATATACCTAATCTCTCATTGTCATTTTTTAATTTGAACAATTGTATTATATTGAATGAGAACACCGATGCGTTGTCTGATTTATCTAATCTACTAATAAGTTAGAAGGTAATAAATTAGAAACAAATATCCTTATATCCATTTTTTAAATGCACAGCTGCGATTAATGTTCAATTTAAGAGAAATAAAGATTTATTTTTAATTTAAACTATGGATATGAAAAAAAATAGTATACATAAATCCCCTCAAAACTGTGGAAGTATTTAATTTTTATCCGCATTATTTGATATATAATATATATGTGTGCAGGTGATGAGAAGAATGACTTTTCTTTTAACCTACTCAAAGTGGCGAATTGTGATTTTTGAAATATGTGCCTTTGGACCAGTGTTACATCTTACTTAAGCACAAAATTAATAAACTATTTTTTTATTCAACTCAATATTTAAGAATGTAACATTCTTTATTCAGCGCATTTACATTATTTGAAAACACCTCAGAGTAAATTAATATATGACCACTTGAAAAAAATTCGGCGCCCAGCGGAATTCGCGCCCATGTGCTCCACCAACTAAGCTATAATTATTCACCACGTATGGGTAAATTAGTTAAATAGCAGCGGTGGAGTGACGAGGTGAGATGCTGGTAAAGTTTCATGCGCTTCATCCAACCGTTTCGAGTGTGATACTGACGTACGTTTCTAAAGGCGCAGACTGAATATTTATAGAAATTGAATAGCTGGATAGAGGAAATGCGCCGGAATTCAACTGGTAATTAAAAAATCTCTTTTTTTCAAGCGATTTTACGCTACAAAGTGTAATATTTTTGTAATGATACAAAATGATACATACAAAATATAATGTCAATATAGTAATTTATATGTAGAGTTCACCTTTCAGGTAGTAAACAATAAATTAATGTTGTTATATACCAACATACTATGTAAGTATTTTCATTTTCACGATGAAAAATACGCCAATTACTAGCGGCAGGTAAAGTGACCACGTTAACTCGTAGATAAAAATAAAATAAATACTTACCTCTCTGTACGACATAATTAAAAAAAATATCATTTTAAAAATACCTTACTATGAAGTTCCATATATACCTTAGCCATTAAAAGGATTTCCGGTATTGAGTTAGTAGCTATTGAATATTCATGAGACAGACAAGGAAAACATTAATTTGAAAAATAATTTTGATTAAGATTTAAACTTTTTAATCTCGGGAGTCATCTTGAAGTTAAATTCGGATTTATCCGGTTGGAGATTAAGGCTGATAGAAAATTAAAAGTTAGTTAACTCTTAAGTAATAAATAAATGAAAGAATAAAAATGCAATATACGACAAAGTTTTCACTGAAGAAAATGATACCTACTTTTATTTTGATTGGTTTTAGGATATTACCAATAAATTATTAATCACGAAATTATTTCATTTATAACGCTATTACAATTGAACGTAGTTATGCAGAATGTAGCCAGTCCATAATAATGTCGAGCTACGATAATGGGACTTTAGCACCAACATGATTTAAAAAATGTATGTAAAATGTAAAAATTTAAATTGTAATTGCAGAATGTAGCCAGTCCACAATAATGTCGAGCTGGGATAATGGCACTTTAGCAACAATATGATATTAAAAATGTATGTAAAATATAAAAAAAATAATTGTAAATAGTATTTTATTTCAAGATTTTTTTTGCGACTTGGCTATTTTCAGCAGAACGTAGAGAAAACCTTCTCGCATCTTATCTATATCATACCTCATTTTTTTATTTTTTGTGGACTGGCTACTTTCTGCATAACTATGTCCAATTATTGTAGTTGATTTTTCAGAGGGTTCGTTGCAGCGACCATTCTCAAGACAAATTATCTTGAAACGCCGAGGAAAGAAGGAGGAATAACACTATGTGAAAACCCAAAAATCTATTACGATAGCAAACAATAAATTATGAAAGTCGCAAACTGCATTTAGCATTGTTTGATCCGAATACTTTTCTTCTTTACAAATAAATATTTGCTCTGAAGGATTGTAAAATGTTTCAGTTGTATATTTACAATATTATTTGCTTGACGGCATTGGATAAGAGATTAACGGCCCACGTGCTCGTCGTAGGTCAAAATTGAGTTTTTATTGTATTTTCAAACCATGATCCTGGACACTCCTTAAATGTTGTAGATAATCTATTTATATAATTTTAAAGCATTATTATCCTTTCAAGTTATTTTAAACATTTGATGACTGCATAAAGTATTTTTGTTACATAAAATAGTATTCTTTTAAACCTCTCGCTCTAATGTTTTAGAATATAGTCATATTTCGGTACATAACTGTGCAGTGGTGTTAAGATTTTTTACATTTATTAATTTTTAAACGCATTTATTAAACCATTAATATAATTTATTACGAGATAATTTTTGTAAAATATTCACGATAAAAAATTATATTGATAATCTCTGTGATCCCAAATTTGACAAGAATTAGGCATTTTATTATTCAAAAAATCGGCAAGATTAACACATTTGAAGATGATTCTAAAGATACTTATTATAAGCTATGTTTTTGACCATTTAAGTGTGATAAACATCTTATGAATAATGATTGCTTTATAATAATTATTGACCTAAGAATAAGGTAGTGTTTTTTTGAAATACGCCATTTCTTTTGTCATTCCCCAGTGGTTAAGCTACAACATACGGCCGTAGCCATAAATTGACAAACTATAATTGAAGTAGGGAGTAAAATGATATTGACGCGCGTGTTTGAACATGTACCGTTTAAAAAAAAATAAAAAAAATTCGGTTAGGTACATGTTCAAACACGCGCGTTAACATAATTTTACTCCCTATTTTAATTATAGTTTATCAATTTATGGCTACGGTCGTATGTTGTAGCTTAACCACTGGGGAACGACAAAAGAAATGGCGTATTTCAAAAAAACACTACCTTATTCTTAGGTCAATAATTATTATAAAGCGATCATTATTCATTAGATGTTTATCACACTTGAATGGTCAAAAACATAGCTAATAATAAGTATCTTTAGAATCATCTTCAAATGTGTTAATCTTGCCGATTTTTTGAATAATAAAATGCCTAATTCTTGTCAAATTTGGGATCACAGAGATTATCAATATAATTTTTTATCGTGAATATTTTACAAAAATTATCTCGTAATAAATTATACTAATGATTTAATAAATGCGTTTAAAAATTAATAAATGTAAAAAATCTTACCACTGCACAGTTATGTACCGAAATATGACTATATTCTAAAACATTAGAGAGAGAGGTTTAAAAGAATACTATTTTATGTAACACAAATACTTTATGCAGTCATCAAATGTTTAAAATAACTATAAAGGATAATAAGGCTTCAAAATTATATAAATAGATTATCTACAACGCTTAAGGAGTGTCCAGGATCATGGTTTGAAAATACAATAAAAACTCAATTTTGACCTTCGACGAGCATGTCCCCCCTTGATTTTTCTATTTTATAATAATACTATCGATTACAAAATAACATGTAGGTCATAAATTTGGGAGAAAATCTGAAAAAAAATGACCGGAAAGCTAAAAATATACACGCGACATTGATTTTGGACAGAAAAAAATGTGCGGAAAAGCCAATGAGAATATTAAAAAACCTCTCGACTTTCATTGCATAATTGATAAAACTTTTTGAACCAAGGCGTCTAAGATTTATAGCAGGCCCACTGACGTGTACCACTGTAAAACGGTGTCATTGTTTAGTGAACATTCACTTGCTAATAATTAACTGATATTGTAAAAATAAAAAAAATCTTATCGTTGAAATTTGAATCTTGATTGCGGTGTCACGAGTACAACAGGATCTTCCATCATCAGTTTAAAAATGTAGACAAAAAATATTAATTAAACCATTTTTTTCTTTCTTAGTATATTAAGGCTGTACCTCAGTTGAGGGACGGTCTAAAAAGATCGTGGCTAGGCGATGCGCGGATTGCGGGTCATGGGTGCAAATGATGCATGCCAAACGAAATATAATTTGTCATATAAATCCAACATACGTCCATTTTATGTTCTGTTTATAGCCAGTTCCTCACCGGCCATAGCAACTTCGCCGCCAGACTCCACGAGTTTGGCTTGATAGTAGATGGGCCGGGTTGTACCTGCGGGCATGACTACCAAGATGTTGAACACATCCTCTGGGATTGCCCGCTTATGGAACTCGAACGAGCGGAGCTGTTTGCCAGGGTACGTCCTCACACGGGCCCAATTGGTCATGGAGATCTGATAGCAACCGAGGCCAACTTTGCGGCGTTCGAGAAATTTGCAGCGTCGTATGGGGAGCGGGATAGTCTCGACTCTTCTGTAGACTCATCCATTTCAATTCGTGACACTCAGTATGCGGGTATACAAAGCGCTTAACGTCAGCGGATAGCAGAGCCAGTCCAAAAAAAAAATCTTTCTTAACTTTATTCTTTAAGCACTACGGTGCATGGTTGCAGCATCAGTCCCGTGCGGCTCTGTCTCGGGACGGAATGAGCACTTAAAATCACTTCTTTCAGACACATTTAAAGCGTCATAGAAAGCGGCCGTGCATATCCACGGCTGTGCATATATGACGGGTGGTGGTGGGCACTTTAACGTATGTTCTATTAGTAACAATACTAATATATGTATTGACATGTTTTCTTTTTAAAGTAAATGGGTAACGTTTTTAGTCATCTTTACACGATTTAAGAATTAATACGCCCGTCGCCATCACGAAGTGACGTGTTTCCAGCTCGACGTTCTCTCTCAGAATGCGAGCGAGTCCAAAATTTCGTCGCGCCCATAGTTGAAAATCATTTGCCGTTTCACTGATATATCACCTTAAGGTATTATACGGACGAAGTATTTGTAGAATAAAATACCACCGAACTAACCAAGCCACATTTTAATCTGTCAGAATCGTCTAATACAAACGCTATTTTTTTTTAATAGAATAAAATTTCAAGATAAAAGTGAGAGATCAATGCACTCTACCTGCATTTTAATAAGATTAAATTTCGAAACTGTGTTAATTTTAGTTAATGTCTTTATGTTTTTCCCCAAAGTCGATTTGAATTTCATCTGGCTGAATTATTACATAAAAGTTTTATTCTTTAACGGAAAAATGAGCTGTAATAATGCATTATAATAATAGTCAATTTAGTTTTAAATAAAAGAAAATAATTAATTTCTATGGGATATTTTTTTAAATAATTGATATACATAATATTATTTTGTACCTATATTCTTGCAAATTTTTGTCAGGTGTTTAATACCTTTTGAAGAAATAGTACTCATTTTTCATAATATTTGCATGGATTGGTGTATTATATAGATTTGTAGATATAATTATCAATTCTCTGTTCACTTTTTTTTAAATATGTATGTTTCTGAGGTATTCCAAACAATAATTATATTGAGAAAAGTGGATAATCTTTGGAAGACCTTAATGTAACAGTTGATAAACAGAGATGATCATGGCATAGACATTCTGGGCGTATTATGCGAGAATATTTTCATGGAACTTTACGTGGAGGTAAAATAAGATTATTCCCAAGTCATAAACTGGCATAAATATTATATAGGCAGTAAATTTCGGGTGACGTTTTATCTCTCGACAGAGAAATAAATCAGAGCTGTTTGCCCTGGTAATATTTGCAGAGGTACGGCCAGAATCATTCAATAGATCAGCGTTTCCCAAACTTTAAATCGCACAATGCTTCGTCATACAAATGAAATTGATTTTTCCAACAATTGTTATACAAACAATACAATTGAATGTAAATAAGAATATTTTATCATTACATAAATACGAGTACTTATTAAATACAATATTCTAAGAACCTAATGCATGGAATACCATGAACAACTTAATACTTTTTAACCGTGTATCGGCTGTTTAACGGATAACAAAAACATGTCATTCGTGACCTGCTAGTATTCATACAAAAAACAACCAAATACCTTGCAAGCATTTGAAATATTAATAATTTTAATTCAATATACCTAGTAAGGTCCACGATGGGTCGAATGATTTGATTAACCACTGATAAAGCATTCTTTTCTTATTGTGCCATCCCCTAACGGAGGTAGGCCACCATCAAGGCGATCTTATCTTTGTCGTCTGCTACCCGGAACAGTTCAGTGGAGCTGCACTCGTACCAATCACGGAGGTTTTTAACGGCCCACGTGCTCGTCGTAGGTCAAAATTGAGTTTTTATTGTATTTTCAAACCATGATCCTGGACACTCCTTAAACGTTGTAGATAATCTATTTATATAATTTTGAAGCCTTATTATTCTTTATAGTTATTTTAAACATTTGATGACTGTATAAAGTATTTTTGTTACATAAAATAGTATTCTTTTAAACCTCTCGCTCTAATGTTTTAGAATATAGTCATATTTCGGTACATAACTGTGCAGTGGTGTTAAGATTTTTTACATTTATTAATTTTTAAACGCATTTATTAAACCATTAGTATAATTTATTACGAGATAATTTTTGAAAAATATTCACGATATAAAATTATATTGATAATCTCTGTGATCCCAAATTTGACAAGAATTAGGCATTTTATTATTCAAAAAATCGGCAAGATTAACACATTTGAAGATGATTCTAAAGACACTTATTATAAGCTATGTTTTTGACCATTCAAGTGTGATAAACATCTTATGAATAATGATTGCTTTATAATAATTATTGACCTAGGAATAAGGTAGTGTTGTTTTGAAATACGCCATTTCTTTTGTTATTTCCTAGTGGTTAAGCTACAACATACGGCCGTAGCCATAAATTGACAAACTATAATTAAAATAAGGAGTAAAATTATGTTAACGCGCGTGTTTGAACATGTACCTAACCGAATTTTTTTTATTTTTTTTTAAACGGTACATGTTCAAACACGCGCGTCAATATCATTTTACTCCCTACTTCAATTATAGTTTGTCAATTTATTGCTACGGCCGTATGATGTAGCCTAACTACTGGGGAATGACAAAAGAAATGGCGTATTTCAAAAAAACACTACCTTATTCTTAGGTCAATAATTAATATAAAACAATCATTATTCATAAGATGTTTATCACACTTGAATGGTCAAAAACATAGCTTATAATAAGTATCTTTAGAATCATCTTGAAATGTGTTAATCTTGCCGATTTTTTGAATAATAAAATGCCTAATTCTTGTCAAATTTGGGATCACAGAGATTATCAATATAATTTTTTATCGTGAATATTTTAGAAAAATTATCTCGTAATAAATTACACTAATGGTTTAATAAATGCGTTTAAAAATTAATAAATGTAAAAAATCTTAACACCACTGCACAGTTATGTACCGAAATATGACTATGTTCTAAAACATTAGAGCGAGAGCTTTAAAAGAATACTGTTTTATGTAACAAAAATACTTTATGCAGTCATCAAATGTTTAAAATAACTATAAAGGATAATAAGGCTTCAAAATTATATAAATAGATTATCTACAACGTTTAAGGAGTGTCCAGGATCATGGTTTGAAAATACAATAAAAACTCAATTTTGACCTTCGACGAGCATGTCCCCCCTTAAGCCACGAAATGCGGCGCCGTCCTCTGCTACGCTTCCCATTGATCTTTCCTTGAATGACAAGTTGGGGAATGCTGTATTTTTGTCATCACATAATGTGGCCGAGGTACTGTAGTTTCCTGGTTTTGATACTACGTAGAGCTTCTCAGTCTTTCCCCATTCGATTGAGAACTTCAACATTTGTCACCCGGTCAGTCCAAGGAATTTTGAGGATGAGTCTATACAGCCACATCTCGAAAGCTTCGAGTCTCCGTGACATCTCTTGGTTTAGCGTCCATACTGCCATACGATAGAGAAGAATTGAGAGAACATAACAACGTACCATACGCAGTCTCAGACCTGAGTTAAGATCTCGATTGCTAAGGAGGCGTCTCATTTTGAGAAAGGCGCTCCTTGCGATCTCAATTCTAGTTTTTATTTCCTGAAACTGGTCCCATTTCTCATTGACCCATATACCTAAATATTTATAATGGGTCACACGTTCGATTGGTTTGCTGTTAATGACAAAATTTGTTTTGGTGTATGGTGCCGCTATTTTTGATAAAGCATTGATTAAATTATTTTTAATTTATTTCACAATAAATTTATAATTATTTTTTTCCATTTGTATACTTTTTCCATTATATGTAAATTAAAAAATATTTTAATAAGTATCAGGAAATCAAAATTTAAAAACTAAGAGAAGAAGAGCATTCAAAATTTTGTGAAAATTGAACAACTTTATTTTTATATTATTTTTCATTAAAAAAATGTGAAAATTCTGAATATTATTATGCTTTAATTGGATTTAGGACCAATAATATAAATTAGTTTTATTGCGTACGTTTCAAACATTTATCAGCGTAATTATTTGTTTTGGTGTTACAAAAATACAAAGGAAAAATTTTTCTTAAATCTAAAGTAATTCATTCTTTAATAATTGACTTTGTTATAACTTTTTTGTATAAAATATTTTTTTGTATCTTTGGTATCAACACAGAAGGATATTTGTCATTTGTGATTTTATATGCGTCTTGATTATATGATGGTATTGATGATTATATTACACAGGTCATATATGAACACGTTTATATTATTACGTATATGGTGATTTAGAGATAATATTAAGAAGAAAACAACAAATTAATACAAATAAATGGATTTGTTCTGCAAATTTTAGTCATTAAAAAGACATTGATGGCCTAAAAGGCTGCAACCTCTGAGTGTTTTCATCATAAAAAAGCTCTTTGTCATGCTACAAATTTTCAGTGCTTTTTGTCTTATTTGCTAATCATAATATTGTTAAAATTGGAAAGTTTGTAGACAAATCGGAGAAATTCTATCACAAACATATGCCTGTATTCATTACAAATACTAGTGGTGAATTTTGATGATATGCATAAGAAGCTCGTTTAGTCAGAATGTTCTAATATCAAATATATAAATATTTTTCACAATCTGCTTTTTGCAATATGCTTTTTGTAATAAGCTTTTTGGTGTAAAAAAATTCTAATTGTTTTTTTTTTATATGGTCAAGTATATAAGTCGAGAGTAGTTGGTAGTAAAATGTTTAAATTAAAAGAATATTATATCGTGCACAATAGTCGATATCACATTAGTTTTATATTATAATTATTTTTTATCAAACTCTCTAATATTTATACGTAAAAAATATTGATAAACGCTGCAATATAAATATGTATGAAATGAACGCCGATATTACTAAATCAATGACACTCCATAGTCCATATTATATAACCTTTGTATGTAAACTCGCTAAGTTGTTTCACTTAAATTCTTTTGTTAGAGCTTTTGTAAGCTTTCACATTCAGTTCACGAATTCAGAATAAAACCAAATTTGTATTTTTTAGAAACAATCAAATAATCTTGATGAAGGATAATTGAGGTGTCAATTTCCAATTACCGATAAGTCCAGAGTTCAATATGTTCGGTAAACGAATGTTATAGGTATGTGTTATAATTGGTTTTAATGTTAGTTAATTTTTCTATGGTATTTAATTTTGAAATTAGAACAAGATTGTTAGAAATTGTTAGCCGATAAACATTAAACCCTCGATTATAATAAATACAAGCAAAATAATATTAAACATATGTGTATGTATTTGCATAATTTTAAATATCCTTTCATGTAAAACAACTGATTGTATGATTTTAGGGTAGTTATTTAATGTAAATATACATATTTTTTTTAGATTATGAACATATTATGTAGATTAATCAGTTTTTAGTGTATAACGTAAATGTATTAAAAAGTTATGAGCACTCACCCAGTCTAGTGACAAGAGGATATGAATTGATATTTTTATAAATAACTAAATATCACGAGATTCCGAAGATGAAATAAATCCGCTTGGCGTCAGATAGCTAATCAGCTTAGAATGGATTTATCCAGCTGTTACTAACCTTTTGTGTAGGTAACGAATTTTTGCAAATTATTTTATCCATGTTTCAAAGATAAAACTAAATAAACTAAAATTAGTAAAATTAAAAAAACTACGACCCGTAGATATACAGTAAGACACATTTTAAAAAGTCAACGCCAGTAAATTATCTTAAAGTATATTTAGAAAAGTAAAGGTTTTAGATATGTGTTGTAAAAACTCATTATCGAAATATATATAATAATAATATTTTTATAAAACACTTACAATCAATAGTTATTATCTCTAAGTGTGAAATATTTCACTGATTTGGTATTTTTTTTAAACGACAATATTTGAAAAATCGTCAATTGCAAGAATCGGTATTGTAAGACTTGTAATTTTAAATAATGGAAAGTGGGTTACCTTCTGCGTGAAACTGTAACAATATTAGCCTATCGAGCATGAAAAACTATGGGATAAAGTTAAACACGTGTTTATAGTATGACATTTTCAATAATTACATAGTATGTATATTATAATATGCATTTGGGTAACGGTTGGGTGTTTTTTACTTTTTATAAAATAATAAACCGAGACTGGCTTCTAAACTGTAGTCGATAGCGAATAGTTTTCACACTTATATCGATGACTATCTTATTGCTCTGTTTTGTGGTTACCATAAATTCACAGGTCAATACTACCAAGGATAGCAGAGTTTACATTCATACCGTGTATAAGTCGGAAAAATTACATAAGCAACTATATTATATATATCTTCAGACTTTAAAAGTAGGTACAGTATATAAGCATACATTGTGGAATAAAGTTACAATAATATCCATACAGCTTCAAGTAAATGAGTCTGAAAAATTACAATGGTACATACAATATGGCCATTTATCTCAATATAACGTTATGTTAAGATCAGGGCATGTTTTTACGGCACATAAATAATTATTCTGTGGCCCGCAAGCGGCAGGTTTCCAACAAAAGACAATGTTTATGCAGTCGTATTACTGAAGAAGGTGTTTCCATCGAGAAAAACTCTTTCCCACCGCTCAAAAATGGTCTCGATTTTTCGGATTTTCCATTTTATATGTCTAAAAATTTACATATTGGAAAAATCCAGGTGTCTCCACTGAAATATGTTTTATCAAAAGCAGATGAAACGTGTCTATATTTTACTGTCTCATATCTTGTTATAAAAAACTAAGCTTAAGTTTCAGCAAACTCAACAAAGAAAAACTATTTTTCTCTACACTTTTTTTCTGATTTGCATAATATTGAAACTTTAAATAAGTCTTAAAATTAAAATAAAAAAGTTCTAATATAAAATTCTATTCCACAAATTTTATTCAACTGCTCTAGTTAGTAATTTTATTGAATAAACGACACATTCGTTTTTTTCTGTGTCCATTTCACGTTTTATATTGTAAATATAATAATTATGAAATCAATATTTGTCTCAATTCTCAAGACGAATTTTCCCGAAAATAAGTTAATTTCACATTTGTTACTTAATTTACAATATTTTTCTGATCCAATTTACCTTTCAAGTATATTTATAGCATTCAGCCAAAACTGTTAAAACTACAAAGCCTGAAGCAAAGAACATGAAAAATCTTATATTACGTTTTACCGAATGTGTTATTCAAACACGCGCGTTAACATCATTTTACTTCCTACTTCAATTATAGTTTGTCAATTTATGGCTACGGCCGTATGTTGTAGCTAAACCACTGGGGAATGCCAAAAGAAATGGCGTATTTCAAAAAAACACTACCTTATTCTTAGGTCAATAATTATTATAAAGCAATCACTATTCGTATAACGTTTATCACACTTGAATAGTCAAAGACATAGCTTATAATGAATATCTTTAGAATTATCTTCAAATGTGTTAATCTTGCCCATTTTTTTAATAATAAAATGCCTAATTCTTGTCAAATTTGCGATCACAGAGATTATCAGTACAATCTTTTATCGTAAATATTTCACTAAAATAATGTCAACATAAATTATACTGATGGTTTTATAAATGCGTTTAAAAATAATAAATGTAAAAAATCTTAACACCACTGCACATTTATGTACTGAAATATGACTATATTCTAAAACATTAGAGCGAGAGGTTTAAAAGAATACTATTTTATGTAATAAAAATACTTTATGCAGTCATCAAATGCTTAAAATAACTATACAAGATAATAAGGCTTCAAAATTATATAAATAAATTATCTACAACGGTTAAGGAATGACGAATGAAAATAGAAAAAAGCTGCATTTTGACCTACGCTGAGCATGTCCCCCCTTAAGGTAGAGAATATATTATTTCTGATATTTAACTCATGACATAATTACAAAATTACACTTTTGAAATTATTGTGTGTATAGGAATATATTGTATCCCATATTAATATCGTGTTAAACAAACTGTTTTACAGCGTTCACTTTCCCAAGAGGCACCCTTGAATTTTAATTGAAACAAGCTTTAATATGACTAGTTACTAAATCTCAATATACCTACACTATACTTTATTGTTGAATTTGAACACATAATTTTTAATATTAACCTGAATTTGAAGACTAGCATGCTGTTACTATACCTACTGCCTAACAGAGGCAAAGTATAGACGTTCTTGAGTTGTTGGTTATGAAGATATAACATCTATTAATTGTACGCAGGAGATTTCGTCATGTGTGTGATATTATATGTTAGGGACATAGTTGAAATAAGTTGATATTGTTTATTTTATATTGTGGTAAAACATTTTGGATTATACACGGCATTAAATGGAACGGTCACATTGACATTGATGGTTATGTTACGTAAGATTTACAATATGATTTTTAATTGTATTGGATATTCACTGAGTTGCACGTGAATATTCTAGGCTGAAAATGCAACTGGATTGTTGGCCGTCACTTCCGCTTGGTATTATTGTCTGTGCCATACAAAATTTGTCATTTAATGACATTTAATGATACGTCGGTTGTAGAGTTGGGTAAACCTCTACAAAAGACTCCATACTAGGTGTTTATTTAAAGCTTTCGTAAGAAAAATATATAACAATAACTTCATTTTTTTTATATTCTACAAAAATAATAAAATTTGTCAACGACAGCTATCTGTAGGTATGTATTATAAATTGACTGCTGACTCACATATACCTAAATTTACCTATTTTCACTAATACGTAAGCAACTATTACACCAATGTGACCAACACAATCAAAATTTCACGCATACAACATATACATACAATTACACACGTATTGTAAAAAATCACACCCACACAATTTTAAACCAGTATCATACTATCACGACACCTGATACCGTATATATGTAATTTTTATAAATAAATACAATATTCATTTCGCTGACTCGATACCAAATAGTCTTGCGACTAAACTTACCCGACTACCCTGATAGCACAATTTTCTACCCCGAGTTCAAATCGCTGTTGGGAATTACTTATTAAGACCCGGTTAAGAGCGAGTATGGCGTGGTGCGGTTATGGTTTGGTGGTGCTATTAACTTCAGGGATGTGAATTAATTTTTTTTATATCTATTTTAGTGCCCGTTGTCTTTTTTTATGTATATATTATGTAATACTATTAGTTCAGTAACTGTAAACATGACAGTCTTAGATGTTTTCCAATTATCTACCACATCCCACCTAACTTCAATAGGTAACTACCTTCGCCACTGTTGCCTACCTGTGTAAATATTATATGTGGTCCTTGGTGAATACCTTATGTTAAGTGCAAACTAATTTACTGGTCATTAGAAAAGTTAACCCTTTAATTTCTCCCTTTTACCATTGATTAACCAAGCGAAAGAACTGTAACTGTAAATAACCTATTTTGCGCCAATCATAAATTAATAAAAGATAATAATATTAACTTTATTTAAATTTGCACTGTATTTTTAACCCAGCTATATAAAATAGTACTTTTAAAATATTTTTTTGATTGAAATCGTGTTTTAAACACTGAACAATGAGTTCAGTAGATAAATCCCACTTTATTATAATGTAGTATTTATGAATGGTCAATTCTTGAAGAAAATATAGTTTATTTTTTTAAATAAAATTTTATTATTTAATTTTACACATTTTTTAACATTGATAAGTCGTAACACATACCTATTCAACATTTTTTTGCAATGAGAAAATTAAAACTTCTATTACACAAAAACAGGAAATGAAATTAAATATAAACAGAAATCAACTTGGTGGATAAATAATAACTGTTTATTTTTTAACGTTGCGTCTATTTATTATTTTTTAATTAATATTATTTCCTGATTTTATTTTTCTTTTTAACATTCCTTTATAAAATAGGTAATTACATTTTCTCATATTTATATAACTCTGTCTGATTTTGAACGGATTTTATATTTAATAATTTGTTATATCTTCAAAAAATAATTATTTACATTAAATTGTGTATAATCAACGTGACGGTTAAATATCTACTCATGAACTCGTGTATCTCAGGCTTGAATGCCAGGTCTGACAAATTATCATGTTGTAGTTATTTAAATATGTGTTTGATCCAAGAGCTTGACCCTTATGGATTGAGCAGGTGGCTAACATCCACTTCTCGTAAAAAAATTAGGCGGTCAAAATCCACAACGGATTGTAAAGACAATGATAATAAATAATATTGTTAATGACTAATTTTATAAATGGCTGTAAAATGTATTTTTTATATCAATTTCAAATATCCTCCCAAGTAAACGACACCGATTTCGATATTTAATTAAGTGGAATATGTAAGTATATTGTGTTTTATTTTAATTAAAACTTCGTTGTTCAAATTTTTTAATTAAATATTCTCACGGTTGGAAATAAAATCTTGACATCACAAAATGAAAGCTTATCGAATATATAAAAAAATATATGTATTATGAATAATTCGAGGGAGAATTTTTAAACAATGAAGTATTAATAAAAAAAGGGTAAATGCTGATTGGGCAATATAATCAAATGGCCGTTAGATTTCGATGTGAAATAAATCACTTGTAATTTATGAATATGAATCAATTCAGATTCGGAAAACCTTTCAAGTGATTTAATGGAAAATTTTGCGGTTTTTTTTTCATTTTTTTTGTTCGTTTGCTAGGGCTCACAGTCAAAGGACTTCCTCTCTTAAATCAATACTTTTAGTAAAGAAGAAAAATAAATTTATGTATTTCGTTAGCTTAAAAAGCTCACTTTTTGAATTTATTTTGAGGCTTTTGGAGTTTTCATATTATTATATATTAAAATATACACATTTTTATTAAAACTTTTCAAACTTTTAACTTATTAATAACTAAGTTGTTCATGTGGGAAATTTTGAAATAAAAAATACTTACCACAATATAACGTTTTTTCGATGTTGTATCGCATACCATAAAACTTGATCGTATTTTTTTTTACTTAATATTAACATTTTATTTTATTATTAATTTGTACAAAAATAACATAATATACTGAAGTAAATAACGTCGTTATGTACGCCTTTTTAACTAGATAAACATAAAGGATCCAACTAACGTTTTTATGTATTTTGAGTTATGAATGGGAACTAGTGGTAACTAGGGATTCCAATCACGGGATCCCGAGCTATTTTCGATACCTATGAATCCCGGGATTGATAAACATAATCCCGGGATTTTGGGATTGATTTTTTTTATCCATTTTTATGGAAAATAAAATAAAAGCGAAAATATAACAGAAAAAATACTTTCAATAAAAAATAGCTACATTAGAAATGAACTGAGTTTGAATGAAGTTTGATTTATACCCATGTGGAGGTTGCCGATTCATTTTAGTTTTTTACATAATTTATTAAAAAATTATAAAAAAAAATTATTCCACCATGAGATCATACGTTTTACGGCAGTTTCAGATTTGGCTGACTAATTAGATTTATGAAGCGAAAAGGCCATAAGTACGCCATGATTATTTGCTATACTACTTTAAATCTCGCTAATCCATTCATGAAGTCTTTACTACCAGAAACAGCAATCTCCTATTAAATTCACATTATTATTTATATTACAATATTAACAATAAATGTTTTAAATAGTATAAATTATACTAGACTTATTTTTGACCGATTTTATCAATGTTATTTGTAAATATAAAAATTTTATATAAACAATCAAAAAATGCCAACCCCGGGACCAGTCCCGGGATCCCGGGATTGTCAAATTGTCATCCCGAAATCCCGGGATCAGAATTTTGGCTCGGGATCGGATTCCCTAGTGGTAACTAATAAGAATAATAAAAAATGAAATCACCGGTTCCTTTATGTAAAATAGTTTCTAGTGATTGTTTATATGGAAAATGTCATAAAGTGAAATGAAACCAACTGTATTATTGGTTAATATTCTAAGATACGAGGGTGGGTCAATAATTCCTTAGAAAAAAGCATTAAAACAGTTTTTATTTTTGTATTTTTTTTTTATTTCTCAACATAATCTCCTTGGAGCTCAATACACTTGGTTAGACGTTTCTCAATTTTTTTTAAACCGTCAGAAAAATAAGTTTTCGGAAGGTCCTCAAAATAAGCATTTGTCCGATCGATGACTTCTTCATTTGAAAAAAAACGTTGTCCACTTAGCCATTTTTTTAAGTTTGGGAAAAGGAAAAAGTCACTGGGGGCTAAATCTGGCGAATACGGTGGGTGGTCGACCAATTCAAACTTCAATTCTTCAATTTTAGCCATTGATCGTAAACATGTGTGAACACGGGCATTGTCCTGATGAAAAAGGATTTTTTTCCTGTTTAAATGAGGCCGTTTTTCTTCAATTTTGTTTTTTAGCTGGTCCAATAAAGATGCATAATAATCCCCTGTTATTGTTTTTTCTTTTTCCAAATATTCAACGAAAATAATTCCACGTGCATCCCAAAATACAGTAGCCATAACCTTACCAGCTGATTTTACGGTTTTCGCCTTCTTTGGACATGGTTTGCCTTTCGCAATCCACTGCTTTGACTGTTCTTTCGTCTCGGGAGTATAGTGGTGTATCCATGTTTCATCTACAGTCACAAAGCGATGAAAAAATTCATCCGGATTGCGTTGCATGAGCGACAACAGGGCTTTAGAGGCCACCACCCTATTGCGTTTATTGTCGACTGTGAGCAAACGCGGCACCCATCTTGCAGAAATTTTTTTCATGCCCAATTTGTCATGTAAAATAGAAATGACGCTACCTTTTGAGATCCCTGTAACCTCAATTATCTCACTCAACTTTAATCTTCGGTCACTTAACACCATATCGTGGATTTTATTGATCATTTCTGGTGTAGTCACCTCTACAGGACGTCCTGAGCGTGGTTCATCCTTTGTTGATGTACGACCACGTTTAAATTCATTTAACCAGTTATAAATAGTTGCAAGTGAAGGAGCAGATATGCCGTGAACTAAATCCAACTCATTTTTTATTTCCTTTGCTGTTAACCCTTTTATATTAAAATGTTTAATAACAGCTCTAAACTCAATTTTCTCCATTTTCCATTTTTCCATTTTCCACAAGCAATTTTTTTTTTAAATGTACGAGAAACACACAACAACCCGACCAATCTGATTGAAACTTCGCAGCATACTGAATCGGTAGTGCCGCTGCATGAAAACAAACCGCTTACAGTACTAGTCGCGCCACCTGTCGGCTTTTCTAAGGACTTATTGACCCACCCTCGTATGTTAATAAATTTTATATTCTTTAACTGGTAATAGAGATAATATATTAATAATAGTCACCGTATTTGATAGTTTTCATGTTCACAATATTTACATAAAGTACCTATCTAAAAATATGTATACAATTTTGAAGCTTAAAATATCTCCATTTAACAAACCTTTAGTTGGGCCTTGTATGTTTATCTCAATCCAACTGACTATCGAGATGTGTCGTTTGCAAAATTTTACAGGAGGCGCAAACACACAAATTTTAACGACTGTATCTCAGAACACGGACATATTTTATTAAAACAACAATAAAGTATTCTTTGATCGTAAAATAAGATAATTTCATTATAATATTATAATTATATAAAAATGTTATAATATTTTTATATGAGTAAAAGTTACAAGCAAACACATAGCCAATATTATCCAAACTAAGATTACACGTAGATTTTAAAGGTATAACGATGATTTGCAGTATAAACCATGGCTCCTTATAATGCAGGTTATAATACATAATATGAAATATTTACACTAAGTACATAAAAAAATTTTAGCTTGACTCGAATAATAATTTAATATTAATAAAAGATAACTTACTACACCCTTTATAGAGGTGGTTTAAAATATGTACCTATATGTTTTCTTATTTTTTTAATTAAAAGAATAATTATTTCATTATTCATTCGTACAAGAACGCCGATGACAAAACTTGATTAGCATCAAACGTCTGTTACAATCAAGTCAGTAATGTAATTTAACTGAATTGGTCATGAAGCAGATTGTCTCCTGATTTTAATTAGGTACCTAAGTTCATAATAAATAATTCACGTTATGAATCATTGAAGGATCTATAATTTAGAAGCCAAAGTACTAACCCATAGAGTGAAAGACTTGAGGTCAAGTATCAATCGGTCAATCTTTTTTTCTAGATTTTTATTATAATATGTACCTATTTTTTGGAAGTTTTTCAAAATTGTGTTTTTTGTATGTTTTTAATGAATATTAAAACTTAATTAATTTTGTAATCTCGGGCCAGTATAATTTTAAAAATATCTAAAGGTCACAAATTCACGTCCTACCCTTTTTCGAATGGTAATTTAGAATATGTTTTGAGTATTATATTTAATGTTACTCCGATTGCAAATATTTATGCCATAGGGTTTTAATGAATGTAATAATACTGCTTTAGGCGTAGGTCTGAATAAATACCTACATAATATTATAGTTTTAGCATGTATTTATTCAAAGACAGAATATATTAATGTAAAAAAATCTCCGACCTCTTTTTACAAATAAAATATTATTCTAATAGAGACATCTGAAAATATATTTAAATAGAAAATAATTTAAAAATATATATTACATATTCTGCTAGTAACTGATACTTTGGTCTAACTTTCAATCATATACATATTTTAATATTATATTTAAAACATTACTTACATAATATTAATAATTTAAAACGTTCATTTCAAAATACTGACTAAAGTTCTCAATATTCGTACCGGTCTGAATTAAATAATACTTAGCATGAAATTTTGAATAAATATAAATGAATAATTTGTATTAATTCTATTATTTAAAATAAAACATAATATCTACTACTATAAGTCTACTTAGTTTAATAATAATCAGAACAAGATTAATTCACTTTAAAAGTATATATAGCTAACTGATATAGAATTAAAAATAATACAGATATTCTGTATTAATAAATTTAAAAAGATAAAATTATTTTTATTATTAGCTTTGCTTTATCTTCTACAACGTATCACTTGTACAGATCGTGGAAATTCTTAAGTCACTAAATTTGATGTCGTTATCTGCTACATTCACGTTGATTTTTCGTTCTATGGGTTCAAATCTACAAGCTGGAGAATGCTACACTCTGTCCTCTCACAATTTCGCTGAAGTTACGAGGGTGGGTCAATAAGTCCTTAGAAAAGCCGACAGGTGGCGCGACTAGTACTGTAAGCGGTTTGTTTTCATGCAGCGGCACTACCGATTCAGTATGCTGCGAAGTTTCAATCAGATTGGTCGGGTTGTTGTGTGTTTCTCGTACATTTTAAAAAAAAAATTGCTTGTGGAAAATGGAAAAATGGAAAATGGAGAAAATTGAGTTTGGAGCTGTTATTAAACATTTTAATATAAAAGGGTTAACAGCAAAAGAAATAAAAAATGAGTGGGATTTAGTTCACGGCATATCTGCTCCTTCACTTGCAACTATTTATAACTGGTTAAATGAATTTAAACGTGGTCGTACATCAACAAAGGATGAACCACGCTCAGGACGTCCTGTAGAGGTGACTACACCAGAAATGATCAATAAAATCCACGATATGGTGTTAAGTGACTGAAGATTAAAGTTGAGTGAGATAATTGAGGTTACAGGGATCTCAAAAGGTAGCGTCATTTCTATTTTACATGATGAATTGGGCATGAAAAAAATTTCTGCAAGATGGGTGCCGCGTTTGCTCACAGTCGACAATAAACGCAATAGGGTGGTGGCCTCTAAAGCCCTGTTGTCGCTCATGCAACGCAATCCGGATGAATTTTTTCGTCGCTTTGTGACTGTAGATGAAACATGGATACACCACTATACTCCCGAGACGAAAGAACAGTCAAAGCAGTGGATTGCGAAAGGCGAACCATGTCCAAAGAAGGCGAAAACCGTAAAATCAGCTGGTAAGGTTATGGCTACTGTATTTTGGGATGCACGTGGAATTATTTTCGTTGAATATTTGGAAAAAGAAAAAACAATAACAGGGGATTATTATGCATCTTTATTGGACCAGCTAAAAAACAAAATTGAAGAAAAACGGCCTCATTTAAACAGGAAAAAAATCCTCTTTCATCAGGACAATGCCCGTGTTCACACATGTTTACGATCAATGGCTAAAATTGAAGAATTGAAGTTTGAATTGGTCGACCACCCACCGTATTCGCCAGATTTAGCCCCCAGTGACTTTTTCCTTTTCCCAAACTTAAAAAAATGGCTAAGTGGACAATGTTTTTTTTCAAATGAAGAAGTCATCGATCGGACAAATGCTTATTTTGAGGACCTTCCGAAAACTTATTTTTCTGACGGTTTAAAAAAAATTGAGAAACGTCTAACCAAGTGTATTGAGCTCCAAGGAGATTATGTTGAGAAATAAAAAAAAATACAAAAATAAAAACTGTTTTAATGCTTTTTTCTAAGGAATTATTGACCCACCCTCGTATGTAATTTTTTAGTGTTGATACTACGCAGAACTTCTCGGTCCTTTCCCATTTGTTTGAGGATATCAACATTTGTCATGATTTTTTTAGGGTACATCTATACATACACATTTTGAAAGCCTTAATTCTCCGTGATATCTCTTGGTTTAACGTCCCCTCATCCTATACAACATAATTGAGAGACCATAACGCATACCATACGCAGAATGTCTAAGTTGATATCTTGATTGCTAAGCAAGCAAATATCAAATTAACGTATTCAATCATTAAACATTTGAATTAAATCTTCCATTTAAATTTATTTTTCTTACGGATTTATCAACATCCACTTTTTAAATAAGACAAGTTTAAAAACGAACACCTGCAGATGGAGGTAAGAAAAACTGTCAAAGAATACAGTTTTAGAAATATACAACACAAATGAAAAGAAAATATTATATATAAAATGTATATATGTGGTAATGTATATAATTATATGTTTTTAAAAAATTAATATAATATAATTATCAAACCAAAATAATTAATTCAGAAAATTAGGGTACAAAATCAACTAATATATTATAATACTCTATTGATCATTTTGAGTCAATTGACATTAAAAGTTAAATATTATGATATATATATTTTCCCTGGTAGAGTCTAAGTAATATAATAAGTACAGATCATTAATATATTGAAAATTAGCTAACTCTTAGTATGAAACTTGCACTGACTGGCGTGGTCGTAGAAAATTATCAACCCTTATGAAAAAATACAACATTAGATAGAACCATTATGTTGGTAGGTACTCGAAATTGGGTGAAAGTCTTTGACAGACTACTTCGTAGTATTTTTGTATAGAAACACTTCTTCTGTTTATTTAATATAATCTGAGGCTAATAACAATAATACAATATATCATTAGATGGTCAGGTCAGTAATTTTTATGGTTTAAAAATGAACCTCAAGAAAACAAAACTATTACTAGTATCAAAAATAGCGACACCAGACACCAACACAAATTTTGTCATTAGCAGCAAACCAATTGAACGTGTGACCCATTATAAATATTTAGGTATACGGGTCAATGAGAAATGAGACCAGTCTCAGGAAATGAAAACTAGAATTGAGATCGCAAGGAGCACCTTTCGAAAAATGAGACGCCTCCTTAGCAATCGAGATCTTAACCTAGGTCTGAGACTGCGTATGGTACGTTGTTATGTTCTCTCAATTCTTTTCTATGGTATGGAAGTATGGACGCTAAACCAAGAGATGTCACGGAGACTTGAAGCTTACGAGATGTGGCTGTATAGACGCATCCTTAAAATTCTTTGGACTGACCGGGTGACAAATGTTGAAGTTCTCAATCGAATGGGGAAGGACCGAGAAGTTCTACGTAGTATCAAAACCAGGAAACTACAGTACCTCGGCCACATTATGAGAGGACAAAAATACAGCATTCCCCAACTTGTCATTCAAGGAAAGATCAATGGGAAGAGTAGCAGAGGACGGCACCGGATTTCGTGGCTTAAGAACCTCCGTGATTGGTACGAATGCAGCTCCACTGAACTATTCCGGGTAGCAGACGACAAAGATAAGATCGCCTTGATGGTGGCCGACCTCCGCTAGGGGATGGCACAATAAGAAGAAGAATATTTATTTGCTATATATTAGACTAGTATGTATTTTTATTAAACTTTGTTTGATTGGGTCAGCTTTTTCCCTATTTAGATCTCATTTTGTAAATGTACTGACTGAATTCTGATTTTTTATGTCGACAATGTTTTTTTTTTAATAAATAAACATCAATAATTGAAGGCGTCCCTATAAAAAGGGTCTATATAATACATCACCAGAGAGTGTATTGTATTTAATGGGCCTATATAACAGTATTATTATACAAAGCGTTGGGAATTTAATTTTCACAATATCGCCACAATTCTTATGAAAAGTCATTTGAAAAGGCTGGCTAACGTGGAAGAAGGGTCTATATATTATTACGATGCACAATTTGATACTTTATTTTTTATTGTCTGCTCTATTACGTGTTTTCCTAAAATATTATTTGAAAGATAAAAAATGCCTATCTTTCGAAATATACATATGAAACATTGAAATCGTTGCATTTATTTCGCTATGTGTTTTTCATCTCTCCTGAAAATTTTTGTTTTTGCATGTAGATTTATAAATGCCTTCAAAAATTATGCTATATACTTTCTTAATATATTGATGCTTTATCTGTATAGATAATGGTATATTCAACGTATTTGGGTATAATCAAAAAATATCAGGACAGTAGTATGACTTGTCAATAAATAAGTAATTCTGATTTTTTTAATATTTATAGATCAAAATAAATTTAATATCTATCAAGCGTTATGATGTATTTCTCTTTCTGTTGTAGCAGTGTGTGTAGAAACTATTCGGCGGGGTGAGTTATTTTAGAGAAATGAAATGGTCCTAAAATAATAGATGCTAAATTGAGTTAACTGTTTGGTATGCAGCGGATGCGAGGTTGATGAACTAAAACCAACAGAAAGAAAGAAAAAAAGATAATTTTATCGCATTATCATGGAGAAGAAACCGAGAATTCTTTGAATTTTATGATACAATATTTCATTTTGGGTAATTGAGAAACTCTTTTTGTCTCTAGACTTTAATAATATTAGGTGTCTAATATTTTAATTTGTCAGATTGCGAGTTTTTTTAATGTTAAAACTTTCGTTTGAAACGTTTTAAGATGCTAAATTGTAAAATTAAACGAAATTATTGCATTCACCACATATTATTTTCCTTTGTCTGATTTTAAGAAAATCATAATAAATGGGCCTCGACAGATTGGAGGTTATATTAATAGATGAACGAGAAGTGGATGTTAGCCACTTGATCAATTTTATTAGACCCATACTCTGGTTCAAACACACATTGACAAAAATCATGTGATTGTGACATTAATTATTTATAATCATATATTAGCAATAGTTTTGTAATATAAGACGTAGGTATACAAAACACGTGGCGTAATACTTAATTCACTATTTTACATTATCATCAGGAAGTCATTATTGAATTAATTAATATGATTTTTTACGTCATAAAGCGTTCGTTACAGAATAATATAACAACTTTATTTACGTGTATATATAAAAAACGAATAAATAATAGTACATGATATTGTGTTTATACTAATAACTTAATACTTAAACACAAAGAAATTCTCAAAGACAAGCTAGCTTGTCTTGATTTTTTTTTAATATGGATTAAATTAAACAAGAATCATTTCAGTCCCTAAATAGAATACCTACAATATATTATAGTAGGGTAATTTTTTTTCTGAACTCTGGTAATTTGAATGCATCAAAACTTCCTTCCAACGTTATATATTATTTAATTAAAATAGATCTTTAGCAATGAATAATTAGTATCTATATTGTTATTTTTTGTCAGTATTCTTCAATGATTGATTATTATAATATATATGTGTCTTGAGTTATTTATCTATCTACAACTTACGAGAGAAATCAAATTATGTAAATGTGTAGGAGAGAATGACATAATGAGAAGACGTATTAAAAGGGGTAAGATGAGATTTTGAAAAATAAACTGACACCCAAATGAAGAAATCGCTAATTTTAATAGGGTCGTGAAAGAAAACAAATGATAGGATATTATCATAATAGTTTGACAGGTGCTTACAATGCAGTACTAACATAGTGCTACATCCAAGAATGTTGACCGGTGGCACTGCCACTTGCTAGTTTTACTGCTGCCATTTCCAAAAAATCGAATACCGCTTCCATTTTATAAATATTTGCACATATTTTCTTTATATCGACAATACAGTAGGTAGGTATACATTTTTTTTAAGAAAATCTATTGGATTTCTACTACTTTCATGTATTTAATATGATATTTCGCGTAAAATATATATAAATCATATTGAACTGCGTTGGAATCTCCACCTGAAATTTATTGATAAATCGAATGCACTTGTGTCAACTATATACCTACAGTGAGCCCCAAAACTATATTTATCATGCTGTCATCATTATAATTATCCTTTTATATAATTATTTTTTTTATAATTAAAATTAAATCGTACTTAATTTGTATATATGTGTACACCAACATTCTGCATTTACATCCTTTCAAATATTACACAACGATTGATCAAGTGAAAAGAAACAATCCCTAGTTGCTTCCTATAGTAATGTGTATAATTTGAGATGTGATAGCGTATAATGAGAGTTATGGTATAATAAAATATTATGATTACATCTTACCACTTATGTATATTTTGTTTTTATTTGAATATTTTTTATATTGTGTACCTAATTTTAATTAATATATAATATAAGTTATATATTATGTATATGTTTAGTTTGTTTAGATGTTATCACTGTATATTGTCTATCAATGAAAATCTTATAGTTCATTCATGCGTACAATAAAATATTTTTAAATACCTACGTATAACCTAAACTTCCATAGAAAAATCCAATTCAGTTGGCTTCATTGTACAATTCTAATTACTGTCTAAAAATAGACAAAATTGTTTTTAATCATTATTTAAAAATTGTATTGATTGTGCTACTTATATATTATGATTTTATTGATTTATCTAACATTAAACCATTATTATTGATCTGATAATAATTGACTGAAATATACCGGATGAATATTATTATTAATTTATAAAAATATTAATACCTACACGTTATTACGTTAAAATTCATTCATCTGTATATTTTTTTTGTATTGACTGAACCTATTACGTTCTTCACAGTGTATTTATGTTTTGTAAAAATATTGAAATGTATATCTTTAAATATTAGATACACTATAACGTAAGTAATACGCATGTTATGTAGTATTAATAAAAACCATTTTGTTATCATTCACCACCTGTCTATAATAGTTGTACCTATTTATAACATTTATAATAAATTTTGCTCAACTATTATTTCCTTACCGCTTTGTATGAAGTTCGGAAATAGTTCTTCTTGAAATTCAACAATATTTACTTTAATTCAATTCACTTATACTTTGACCAATTTAAAACCAGCAAATTGTAATTTTCCACAAACAAATAAAAAAATGTAAAGTGTACGTAAGCTGTTTACAGATAGTATTGATAATAATTAATTATGAACAAATTTTAATCACATAATTTCACATGAGAATTCACTTTGATAAACTGCAGTGAAATTGAAAGTTCACCGAAGTTTGAAACGGCGCCCGAAAAGCGGCGTCGCTTTTGCGGGAGACGGCACTTTGCGATATTATTCGGCGTCGGGGAAATCGACGAGTGTCGGCGCGTCCAGGGCTCGCAACCTGGCGTTAGCTACTGACTCAGATTCGAGTGTTGACTCTAGCTTTGCTTAGGTGTTTTCTGGATACCTCCCACTTTCCCGAACCGGCATGTACGCATGCGCGTTCCCGGTATCTCCACAGGACTGTATAATATAATACACACATATAATACACTATTTTATAATGCTAGATTTGCCGGGAGAACCGTACACCTGTGTTTCGCGGCGCTGTTTTTATTGCGGATTTGCATTTTAGCGGGACGGTAGTTTTCGCGAATGAGTTTGTAAATATAAAGAAAAATAATGTGTGGGCATTTTTTTTTCGCGCGCTGAGGGATTTTCATATTTTTGATGATTTCACGGCGCCCCGCGCAGTTTGACACATATATTTTTTTCCAGAAATAGATAATAAAACAAAAAATGTTTATATACTTTTTATTAACAAGTGGATACACACTAACGTTATAAAGCACCCCATACATGAGAAGAAAAAATATTTTCATGCCAATGAGACTGTATATAATTCTTCAGCTAATATTTATTTTGTTTATGTTGTTTTAAATGGTATGTTGTAAATCATCTTGATGCCACGGCAAACTCCGTTCGCAGTGATGTAACTTGCATCAACACTAACACTATCTACTCATCTCAGCATCGGACGTCCAATTCCTCTTCTTTTTTAGAATATATAGGTGGCCCTCGTACTTCAGTGCGTAAGGCACTGGGTTTGATTCTCGGTGAGGTCACAATATATTTATATGATTTTCTCAGAGCCAGAATGAATAGTAATATTTATCGACATAAAATAGAAGTAACAAACTCAGTCGATAATCAAGTACTCGTCACTCGAACTCATCATATTATATTGTTTGGAGTGGTCGATATCAAGCCTTTTAATCAAGCGGTTCACAAATTATCTATCAATTAAATAATCATTCCACGTTATCCGCAATAGACATTAAACTACGTCACACTATTATATTGTAATATTAAATTAGACGTAAAACAATAAACAACCATAAAATCAGTTATGTATTATTAATCAATTATGTATCCATATCGAAAAACTAAACTTAGTATTTATAATAAATTAAAATAACAAACAACGACAGGTGTTCATGATTGTTTCTCTTATATTACTGTATCACTACATTATTATCATTAGGCCTCATGGCGTGTTGCGTGTAGTGCTTAAAATATATACTTTTTAAATAGTATTATGACGCCGACGGTGGCCGCGCGGCTTAAGCGTTGTACTATCACGCCGTGGGTCCCAGGTTCGAATCCTGGGTCTGGCAAGTACACATATTGTTTTTCAATTTGTGTGTGAGTCAGGGTATGGACCTAATAGGTTGAGCAAGTGGCTGACATCCATTTCTCGTAAAAAACAAAATCTGTGAATACAAACCTCTACTCTGTGGAGGCTCATATGATCCTATTAGGATCGGACATGGTCGAAAAAAAATAAAAAAAACGTATTATATATTTACTACCTATATCCACATAAGAAGTTTAAATAATTCGAAGTATCCTCCTGCGGTATAAAAACAATTTTAGTTAATAATTTATCTTGTTTAAAAAATACCTACGTTGTATTTAGGGGTGAGATTACAGTAGTTGAACTTTTTTTATAATTATTATAATAGATGTAACTGTATCGGCGTACGAAGTAAATTTATTGGGTTGACCACATTATCAATGAGGAAATTTTAAGACGAGCCAAGAAAACCAAGAATATTTATAGCTACAGTGAAGAAAAGCTACATACTATAGCCATATTTTCTGCTATTAGTAGCGTAATTTACTCCACCTCATAATGCAGTAAAAGGCATCAGAAGCATAATTAGAAGGAGATTTTTTTAAACTAAGCAATTTCATAGGTGACTCAATATCCAAGTCGTATAACGTGATCTGATTCAACTGGCCAAAGATTATGAGATGTAGGTAGATCAATTTGACCATTACCCTTCGATGGAAGTCCAAAGAAGATAATAGAGCATAATTATCTCATTTGGTGTATTTCGTTATAATAGCTGAACACAATTTTCTAGGTTGTCCATATTTTTAGAAATATGTATTAGCCAGGGCTCGAAATGGATCGGAACGCACCGGAGCGCCGTTCCTGTTAGTGAAATTGGTAAAATTATAGCTCCGTCTCGTGGAATAAATAATTTGACTATCTGAACTGGATAGGCCATATAATAGAAAATCTAACACACTTATTTTTATGGAAAAAAAACATACTTTGATAATTTTACTATGTAAAAATCTTCAGAAAACTGTCGAGCGCTCCAGTTCGTAAATTTTTCCATTTCGAGCGCTGGTATTAACATTGGCGAGTTTAGAGACTTGGGAGCCTGAGGCACTGTCTGATTTTGAGCATAATCACGATAAAAAAAATAAAAGAAAAACCATAAATTCCAACTATCAATATAGGTATCTAGTAAAAAAAAATCTATTTCTTCCATATTATTATTGAAGATAACAGTGACGTCTCATAATAATACGAGTATTACGGGATTTTTTTTGTATACGCACCGTTTTAAGATTTTGATATAATTTAATAATTGTATGTCTGGTTTGAATTTATTGTTTCTAGACCATCTAGACCATAGGCAAATATTTTGCTGAATTAATCGCGTCATCTGCGTCTTATAAACTTAGTTCTATGTATTTAGTATTTATAATTGATTACAAATTATTTTTCGTTATATTTTTCATTTAATGGTGTTCACATTTATCTTGAATTTGTTATTTGCAATGTTACAGCATGTAAATAAATAATTATGAAAGAGTAATCTACCCTCTTCATCTATACATATAGTAAAGTTTTATACCCAGTTTTCTTTTATTAACCGTCATCAAACTTCCAGTTAAAATACCTATTGCCTTATAAAAAAATAGCTATTAAATAAATTTGAAAAAAAAAATTTAAGATATATTGCTCCCTCTGCATCCCTTAACAGGAATACTGTGAATTGATTTATTTGCAAGCGGATTTCTTTTTAGCGGAATGCACTTTTCCCTGGAGGAAAGTTCGCGTAGGTACTAACTTACGTTGAACAACTAAGTGCTGTTTTAAAAAAGCTTCTGCTTATCTACTTACTTGAAAGCTTTTCTTGGCAATTTAGACGTTTGGAATTTAAATCTATGTAATTACTTAACGGTTTTATTTCCCTTGTCAATCTGCGTATCTATCGGTTGAAGGATTTATGCCATTCTTCCGTTCGATCCTTTATTGGAAATCACATAATTTAAAGATAGTAAACAAATGAGAGAATATTATGAATTATTTTTCTACGTCCACACTGTAAGATATTATATTGTTTTAATTTGAATATTCATCATCAAAAAACTATAAACTTTAATATTTATTTACAATTTCGTATGGCCGCGATGCATATAATTTCACCAATCACTAAAAAGCCCATCTTCTGATAAATAGTCTTTCGTGTTTAATGGTCAACGAGTGTGTGTACACACAAGGTACGTATAACGGTATGTGCGCGCGACGAGTAACGTGTGCTTGAGCTCTACAACCAGAAAAAAATAAACATATAATAATATGACAGTTGTCACTTATTGGGTTTTCGAAACAGCATCATTTATGGCACTACAACCCTTGACCTTCTTCAAAAACTTTCTCAATCTTGGATAATCCAGCACCGACACAACTCCAGTTATTTTGACCGAGCATTCTTAAATCTCTTGTGGCGAAATCCAGCCATCTCAATTTCGGCCGTCAATGTTTTATCTTGCCTTCGGTGGTGACGTACATAGCCCGCCTTGCTGGTATTTCATCCGGCATTCTATGCACGTGGCCGATTCAGCACAGCCTCTGCATTTTCATATATCACGTGATATTTCTTCGCCCCTATAAAGTTTGTACAGCTCCTCATTATACCTTGAACTCCAAATACCACTTTCTTGAACGGCTCGCAAGATTCTTCTCAAAACTCCCCTCTAAAAGATATCGATATTTCTCTCAAATTATTTGCAGAGCGCCCAGTATTCTGATTCATAGGTAACACATACACTGGGCGTAGGAGAATTTTTTATAAGGTTGTTTTTTAGAGATCCTTGTTCTTTAGAAGCTTTCTGATCATAAGTGTAAAACATGTTGTATTTATTGTCATGTACTTGTTTAAGAAAAGGAAAAAATGTTATGTGCATTGTTTATTGTGTTTTATTATATTATTTACACTATCAACATTATAATATGATAAGGAATTACGTCACACGCTATTTGAATAATATGTAATATTATATGGATTTCTTTAATATGTCTATAAATAATTGTTTACGGATTATGAAGACATTGTAAGTAGACCCACCGATAAAATAACCATCAAATTATTTAAAAATAAATGTATGTCAATTGTTAATTATTTATAATTTATTCAATTTATATCGTGCAGTAGTATGTTCCGGGAACTCAGAAATAATGGGAAAACCTAATGGGTGTGGAGAAACAGGCAACCGATCTCGAGTCTGGAAGAATATGTGATAAACTTAAACATGTGTCAAAAATACGCTTGTCCTTCATTCTGACAACTGCTCTCGGTTTATGCACTGACGCTCAATCAATATTGGTGTATTTAAAGATTGCAACATACGCTATAACGTGTGGTTTATTTTCGTATGACACTCACACATTCAAAACCCTCCGTCAAAATGTAGTTTGTATAGTGAATTATATTTATTAATCTGTTATGTGCGTAGTATTTTGATAGCGGAAAGTAGCGTGCTATATTTAAATATATGCAGGGCTTACATCGATATTTCAAATTAATGCAACATCGACAGTTTTATGCATTTGATCTATCTTAATATTATTATTATCTGCCTTGTAATTTAAATGCATAATATAATATTATCGACTCGATCGAATTAATTATTTCTCTTATACGCATAACAATTTTCAAACACCAATGCCCTTTGATGAATATTTCCTTACCAATAAGGGACCATACTAAAATTCCAAGTTGGTATTAATATCGCGATAATATACTGCACGGCGCAATCGTAAAATGCCTTCGCATCGGCGGGCTATAACGTGTGCGGTTTAAGTTGTCCGTCCCGCGCGATCAGGTGCGCTGGGGACTGAGGTATTTTCCTTCTACGGCTCATTAAGGAGTCGATTTAAGACGCGCGTTATATCTGCCTATCTTCTAGAAGGATCTATGGCGTCATTACACGCGCGGTACTCGGCAATCACCTTTTCCTGTACTAACCAGACGAATTGTATTGCAGATTACAGGGAATTGAGAGTACGCACCCAAACTAATTAATATTAATGCGATAATATAATGAATATTTAAATATTAGTGATATCCGCATGACATTGAGAGCAGTGATACACAACCTATTTTATTAGTAGTGCAAATTTATCTATTACTTAATTGTTCGCACAAAATGATATAATTATTATCTTCCGAGTTTAGATATATTATTAAGTTTAGTTAATTACTTAATAAACAATTACCCAATCACTCTGCTCACTTTCTACATTGCATAACATAAATAATATGAAACTCAGTATCGTTTCATATTCATTGTTATATATTATTATCTCCATTTTGTGTATTATATAATATTATATTTTCTTGATTACATGGTTCTCTAAGCATTTGCAATCCTAAATGTGGTGTTTCTTGCGATTATTTCAAAATGTCGGAACATTCAGGTAACCAACTTTGAAACTAATAGCCTCGAATAACTCCTCACCATAGCACATACCAAAAATAGTTGCGAATGGTGGAGGTAGGTCGTTAAGATTCGAAATAAATAGTGCACACTAAAATTTGTCAGCTAAACGTATTTGTTTTCATTGAACTAGGACTACAATATGTATAATTATTATAGTGTTTTTTATTTTTTTAAATTCAATTAAACCCTACTTAATCCAAGCTATAGTAATAATAATAGTAAAAAAATATTCGTTTATCAATAAAAAATCTAAAATTATGCTATTAAATCATACATAATTTTAGATATTGTATAGATAGAAGAATAATTTATATCAATTGTGGTTTGGTTTAGGCAGGGTTTAATGAATTTTAAAAAAAATAACCAACACCATCTGTAATAATATGTATTTTTAATTAAACGAAAACAAATAAGTATCACTTAAAAAGTGTGCACTATTTTTTTCGGATCGCCCATAGCATACTTAAACTATTATAGTTTGGTTTTGGCAGGGTTTAATTGAATTTTGAAAGTTAACCAGCACCACCTGCAAATTATTGTATGCTTAGTTCAATAAAAACAAATAACTATGACTGGTAAAGTTAAGTGTGAACTATTTATTTAGAATCTCAACAGCCTACCTCCTCCCCTCTCCACTGGACTATTATGAATTAGGTAATAGAGATCTTATGAATTCATCATCATAAATCATCGAATTTAAGTGAAAGTTATATTTTTTTTTTTTACAGAAAATGTTTAAATTTTTGGACATTGGGAGCGGGACGTAAACTAATTTATTCTGTATTTTATATGTTACACATTTTATATGGCAACTTCAATTATTATCAACAGATGTCATCGCAATATTAAATACATCTCTATTGATTTTGACGTATGATTTTTTAAGCGAAACGTCCTTGATCGCTAAAAACGAAAAGGCGCAAGTGATATTAAAAAAAAGAGAGTTCTGTCAGATATCTTTGATATTATACCAAAGCAGCCGCTACGGCCGACAGCTGATAGCCGAAAATCTTGCAATAACTTACGAATTTATATTTTTTAAAGTATGATATTAATATTATTTAATATTTATTCGCATGAAATGTCTAAAACTAAATGGCCTCAGCTGTAGTAAGCTGGTTGACATGACAAATGATTGACCGAGCGATATAAACGATTTGCGGAATTTCTAATACTCGACGTTGTATTTTATATAATATGAATTTAACATTCGACATTAGTAGTGAAAATTGTGGCTTTTCGACGAAAAAGCACCAAAACAAAAACTTAACGTTTTCTTGGTGGTGTAATAATATTTTTTCCGACCATGTCCGATCCTAATAGGATCATATAGGCCTCCACAGAGTGGTGGTTTGTATTAACAACAGATTTTGTTTTTTACGAGAAATGGATGTCAGCCACTTGCTCAACCTATTAGGTCGATACTCCGACTCATACACAAATTGAAAAATAATATGTGTACTTACCAGAGCCAGTATTCGAACCTGAGAACCTGGCAGCGTAGCCATTGTAGGTAATAATAATTATTACTGATCAACTACCGTTTTACAATCTGCAATACACACACTGATTATTCTTCAATACCTCATTTTTTAATGTCAACGTTTAGAATTTAAGAATCTTGTCCATCAACATGCAAACTAAGGACTTGATTGGCTAATATACCTACATAGATTTAACAAATAAAATCATAATTTGAAAAGGTTGGTAACGTAAAGCACATTGGTGCAAATCCAGTGGATGCAGGATCGAATATCAATGTGCGTCGCTTAAAAAAATATAGTTACACATATCTGAGGTGTTTGCTAATTATTCGTTGACTAAAAAATAGTTTATGGAGCCATTCTGTTATTCTTAGTCTTTTTCTTTCCATATGACGGAAGAGAAATAATTATTATTTCAATATCAAATCTCTACGCACGAATTTTAAATTTATTAAATCTACAATGCAAGTTTCATTTCATTTGATCTTAAAATATTACATACTATAGCACTCCTTTTTCAGTTTTTAAAATTTTAAAAAAATTCAGTTTGTTTATCATTGTGTTGTATTTTTGACTCTTCAGTTTCTAGTTGAATTTTTATTTCCAATTACCGACATTGCTAGAAAATTCACTTTTCAGTATACTATTAAATTTCACGTATAACTTTCAAAACCATTTCTACATTATATACACGTATAGTTAGGTTATGTTAGTTTCTTAATAAGGCTAATAATCACTTGATACCTCAAATACTTGCACCACACGGTAAAGATTCTACGCGCTGTGATTTATTATCCATACAAACCCACCTTAGATTTGTTGCGATATATGAAATAGTGTTGAAATAATTATCATATTTTTATAGGTTCCATGAATAAACAAAACACGGTTTAACAGCGCATGAAAAAACATAACGATGACAAAATAGAACTATGACATTTCAGGAAAAATATAACATTTCATATTGAAATTGTCGTATATCATATTAGGTTTTATAGATTTTTAATAACAGGTTTTCGATACGCCGTAAAAAAATAAATTGTATAATTTCTGCATTTATAATCGCTGGAAAGCTTCAATTATACGGGACTCAACTCGGTGTTGCCAGCAAGATGGGTATATCTCGTCTTACAAGCTAATATGTTCAAAATGCTAGGGTGACTAGGTACAACGAAACAATGAGTTTAATAATTTTGTGGTGTTGTGTATGATTATCAAAATATAGCAGATAAAATGAGGTGTTTACGCCGAATAGCCAACATGCAGTGATTATATAATATTACTAGCTGACCCAGCAAACGTTGTTCTGCCATATAAATTATTTCTAGTCAGGGCTCCAAATGAACCGGAACGCACCGGAGCGCCGTTCCTATTCGTTAAATCGGTAAAATTTTCGCTCCGTCTCGTGGAATAGATAATTTGACCGTCTGAGCTGGATAGGCCATATAATAGAAAATCTAACACTTATTTTTATGAAAAAAACACATAAACTTTGATAACTTTATTATGTAAAAATCTTCAGAAAACTGTCGAGCGCTCCGGTTCGTAAATTTTTCCATTTCGAGCGCTGTTTCTAGTGAATATTTTGGTTGTTAAATAAAAAATAACGAATGTATCGTAAGTGTGTGGGGATGGGATCTATGACAGAAAGAGGAATAGAGCGCTGTAGACGATGACCGCCGATAAAAACAAAAAAACATCAACCATTTATTTTCTCAATTCAAAATGAGTAATGATGTTCATAATGAATGAATTACCTGTGACAGGATCTCGTTGTTTAATGTTTATGCAATATCCGTCTTGTCCCTTCCAGAAAATTAGCGGATATTAGAGAGCGTCGTATGAACGGTGTGTGTCAGCGATGAACTCCAAATTATTGTTTCTTCTTCGAATCACGATTTCTCGCGTCGATGTGCGGTCGCCAACCATGATTCCAGCAATGTCGTCAACAACAGTCGCATTGAATCGACGTACGTGCTCTCCAGCTGGTGTTTTATCAGGATTGATGACAATAGCGTGATTGTCACTTTGCAATTCGTGCATGTGTGCTTTGAAGAACTTCAATAATTCATTGTGCTCATTCAACAGGGCGTCCAGTTTGCCGACGATGCGCCTGGCATTGGGCGAATTAAGGCTATTGTAGCCGCAACGTGCATCCACATGATTGATGTCCTCACGCCCATGCCCATGAAGTAGATTTGTAAAAATGTATGTGGTTCGTTTGGCATTGGCAGCAATGAGCCTACTTTGTGGTATACTTGGCCTTTGATTTTGAATGTAGAATAGAATTGTTGACCATTTGCCACAGTATTGTGAACTATTTCTGTTGCTCCGGACGAAGTCATTTGGAAGCATGAATTGAATGTGTGAATGGACTTCAGGAACATGTTTGAATCTGGAACCGTGCCGATGAGCAAGCCGTTCAATGGTTCTGGTGGTATCTCAATTTCTGGTAGTTTCACTTTTCCTGATGCGCAATACATCCCGGCTGACTCATGTTTGAATTTGAGCGCATGACAATGGGGACATTCTTTGTCCATAGCACCAATCAGCACTTTCGGATGAGCGGAATATTCAATATCTGGCTCGTACTCGAATGCGAGACGAAGGAACGAAGCGGATGTAAATGTTCGATGTACTTGTTGGCGTTGTCGGTCATTTGCTCTGCGTGTGTTAACTACAAACCGGCGCGCTTGGCTCCGTTCCAATTGTCGTTGTTAATTTCGTTGAGCTCGTGCCTCTTGTGATTGAGATGCACGCAATTGCGACATGCTTACACGCACGTTTTTGTTATCTTGTTGGATTTGTTCGTCTGTTCTTTCTGCTCTACTATTTCGCATGTTTATTGCTTTATTCGTTCGACGGCCCAAATAACCCCCTTGCGTTTTGCTGGCATTGTGCACTGTAATACACGCACATAAAAATAGATAAATTAAAATAAATCGTACAAAATTTTGCACGCACTGCGTTGTGATATGCCGAATGAAATGTCAAAATGACGCGACGCTTCTCTTGAATTCTTCTCGGACGTAGCGCCATCTGTCATTCAACAAGATTAATAATTTCATTATGTTTGAAATACGAACGACGGTTAAATTTGTTCATACAAAAATAATAAAATCGCGATTAAAAATGGGAGGGTGAGAGTAGGAGGGTGAAAATTTGGGGTTATAGGTATTTTTTTATGCCAAATAATAAAAAAAATACAAAAAAAAATTGTCAAAAAAAATAAAAGAAAATTTTTCTGGATAGAGATACCCTAATCACCTAGCAGTATGAAATATACTTGTTGACCTATTCTCATACCTAACAAATATACATAAAAAAAATCATAAAAATCGGTCGAGCCATTTAGGAGGAGTTCGACCACAAACATCGTGACACGAGATTTATATATATATAGAGATTAATTAACTATTTTTTATTCAACGTATAATTCACAAGATTTAAGAATGTAACATTCTAATTATTAAACATACATAATTTTGAAATGTTTTTTTGTATTTTTTTGTAATTCGAATTATCAATCTTTTGAGAAAATATATTATAACCAATAGAAAAATTCTTTTTGAAAAAAGTAAGACACCCCACAGGATCGAACCTGCGTCTCTAGGGTATCGAGCCCACGCACATTGACCACAATACTAAAGGAGTCATACTTAATTACGACAAATTTTAACTAAGACGTAATTTTATTATTATTCCATTTAACTACTTTTGACTTGGTGCTTTTCTACGTTATGCCGACAAAATTTTCGATATACTTAGTTTGTTAGAGAAATCAAAATAATAATATAACATCCCATCCTACGCTAACGCAGCACGTGCGTGGAATACCGCCCACGTGTCGTATAATATATTTTATTTTTTCGTGTTCTTCTGTTTCCTTGATCGTCGCGCGATGCACCACTCACGAACAAGTCAAAAATAAGCTCTCGGAAGAGCAGTCGCTTCGTCGTCCTCTATTTATATTTTATGAATGAAAATAACTTTCAACGTCTTTTGAACTGGCGATGGATTGGATTTTTCTGTATGTTTTCTTTTGTATTCCGCATGCTAACAGTGGCTTGATGTCTAAATTATCTGCATTTCTACGTTCTACCAAACACTTACCTAATAACAAAAAAATTCTTTTGGATTGAGGTAAAATAAATTAACAGGATATTAGGCAATAAGCATCAAAATCAATTGAATTACTAGGTGCACACTTAATTTTCTTTGAATATATATACGAGTATATTAGTTATATCCTACATTATTATATTATTTCACAAAAAAATGCCCTGATAATTATGCCAGTATATTCAAGTTCTCATTCTCTACCTCTCTTTACATGTAGAAATAAATATAGAAAAAACCTAAATCATTGAGCTATTTATATTTTGCTGCTGTATATTGTATGGCTCACAGTGGCGAAGAGTGGATGTATGCTGTGGAGATCCGACGTAAATAGTTTACACTAATCATTGCCAGACATATTTATTTGTTTTCATTGAGCTATGATAAGAAATTGCAAATGGTATTGGATAGTTTTTAAATTTAATTAAATCCTGTCAAAAACAAACCATAATATATATCTATTAAATAAAAAATATTGTCTTATCTATCAAATATTTAAAAGTATGCAATTAAATTAAACATAGCTTAATATATTTTATAGATAGACGATTATTATGGTTTGGTTTAGGTAATCAGGGTTTAATCGAATTTTAAAAAATCATCTGCAATTTGTATCCTTAATTCAATAAAAACAAATAAGTATGACTAATGTGACCAGACGTCCCGTTTTCAGGCGGCGTGTCCCGGTGTCCCCGAACACAGATTCGGGACGCCAAAATGTCCCGTTTTCGAAAAGAAAGCAACTTGTGACCAAGATACAGAAATATTTTATGAGTATTCACTTTTTTCTAATTACATTACATGTCTGAATGGAACACTGGGAATGCTTCAACCGGAAGTCGTTGGGTGAGTTGTTCAAACACTCTTGCACCAATAATTTGGATCACAAATTGTTTCGTATAATTATTGAATATATTTTATGGCTGCCTAGCACTAATACACCAGTAGAAAGGGTCTTCTCATGGTCTTCTCTCTTCTGAATAAGTTGTAGACGATTGAAAAAACACAGTTGAAAATAGAATTGTCCTTAAAGTGTCAATTATGAAAGGAAATTCTAAAAAATCCAGCCAAGAATTTCATTCGTTTTTGAAATCAACATCAGATAAATTTTCATGTATTCATACGTGTGTATATTTTTCATTAATAAATAAAATAATATTATGTACCTATTATTAAAAATATGTAGGAAGTCAAGCGTTGTATGCGCCTACTCAAACATACCTACCGATAATCTTCAAATATATAAATACAATAGTTAACCTAATATGTCATGAAAAAACATTACTATCTTGTCAATTGTATTGTATGAAAGTGTGAGGCGCCTAAAATGGATAAGTACCTACCTTTCTATAGCACGAGAAAATCGTGAGCGACAGGCATTCTTGGAGGCGTCGTGTGGTGTCCATATGCTCCAGCTAAAAGCGGAAATGACTGAATAAGAAAAAAGAATATATCAATAATTAGCCAACTCCTGCATTAGGCTAATGGCTAAAAACGATTCTCATCAAAAACCTTATTAATCGAACCTTGATTATATGAAGATTTATATACTCCGTTTACTTTTCTTTACTATAATAATATATATATTAAAGAAAAAATAAAACCGTGCTAAAATTATACTTTGTTTTATCTTGTGACTGTAAATTAGTGACCTTTTCATTTTCATTTTCATTTTACAAGACGAAATATATATTATAATTAGCACTTAACTTACATAATATGAAACTTAAACTCACTTTCGTTTTCATTTACACGATATTATAAGAAAGATATCAAAACTTAATGAAAGAATCCGAATAACTTGATACTCTGCGTATTTTTCAAAAACTTTGCGTATCAAAATTAAATTAATACAAAACAGCTTCATTTAATTAGGCCAAAGAAAATTTTAAATAATGGTGTTGTTAGTGAAAAGCTGCATTAAATCGCGAATAAATTCGAGCGTCCATTAAATTGGTAAACAGGCAGTGTTGCTTTGTAAATAGAAGGTTCCGGCACTTATTTCTTGAAAAGGTCTCTAAATCTATTAAACCCATTTTCTATCCCTAATTCATAATTAATTTAAATTTTGAAAAGCAAATAAGCAACCTTTTGATCGACGTTAATGCAGTTTAATTCTAATATAGGTAATATAATAAGCATCCATTAAAAAAACTTTAAAATACCATCTTGTAAAATTCATTTTCTACGTAGAAAAATAAGTTGAACAAATTACTTACGTACCTATTTTGGATATAATGACAGAAAACGAAGTTGCTTGTATACCATTCGGGTTAATAATATACTAGTACTTATATTGATTCAATACAGTATAATTATTTTTCAATATTTTAAAATTTTATAATAACTATGAAGCAATTTACTAGAAAAGCATTGCATGTGGGCCAATTTGTGAGTCCTAGCTGACTTCTAGATCTCGCCAAATTTTAGTCTTCACGTACCATCGAATACGTCGATGTGACGTCATCGTTATTCACAAAACACACGTTGAAAAATGGAGCTCCGCAGATTGGTCGAATGCAACTTTTTACTATGAAAAAAAAATCTAGTGCTGCTATCAATAAATCGCATGCGTTTCAGTCTGCGAGTCGAAGACGCCAGTATGCATACACATGCCAACGAATTGGTCATTCATATATCGGCTCGCCGGTCGCGGGATGCAAGTGGCTAAACACATTGGCCAGAATCCGACGGATGCGGGATCGTGTCCCACCCGGCACGATATCGCATTCAAGATTTTTTTCTGACAATGTATATTAAAGTTTAATTTAAATTGTAGGTACTGCCTAAAAGAAATGACAAAATCCTATACTCTCCGTACCTATACAAAATCTTTAGAATCTGTAATATTATAAATTCATGTAGATAATATTATTAACAATTCAGTATGCATGATGCAATATAATATTTGATGACATGACATGATATTTATATTGGTTAAATTGATATCTTTTTAGTGTGCCATGCTAGCGTCCTATTAAACTTAAGTGGTAGCCATCCAACCGTACCACGTTTTCTCACAATCCGTAGAGGTGAATTTAATATTTAAGACGGTCAATAACACCAACATAACTATTTGTTATCCGATAGAATTTGCTTTATATGGCTACCCATTGGCCGATATAAATAGTCAGTATTATCAGTTATTTTAATTAATTTTTATTGTATCTTTTAGTTTAAACTATTATTTTTGAGCACAAAAAGCTAGACAAAACCGTCTTATAAACTTTTACTGAGTCTACCACGGATGCTAGTAAAGAAAATTCCGCGAAGCAAGCCAAACCAAAGAGAACTTGTTAAGAACATTTAGTTCGGTGACAATTGGCATGTGTACGCTTGAATGTCTACAGTGTTTTAAATATTTGGCTCTAGCATCACATTTCAAATAAGTTTATCATTAACATTATAATATGTTTTATTATGCTGGTATATTTCTTGGGGTACCAAACTGGAAAGCAACCACTATAACATATCAGGCAATTATCTTAAACCTACCTTCTTGAGAAGCATATTGTTTAAGTATCTATTAACTTATTCATTTCAATTACAACTTTATGATCACGAGATTATTTAGTTTTCTTATTTAGACCAGACCTGACCACAGAGCCATATTTGTATAAGTACGTATTATAATTTTATTGTAGACTTACTCATACAGTGGCTCGAGCGAGTGAGTTTGTAGTAATTTAGAGTAATTTTCCAGAGCGTTGGAGCGGAGCTCGGAGCAGAAGCACGAAGCACTGGAGCACTGGAGCAACGGAGGACCGAAAATGTGTAGTGCTCCACTGCTCCGGATGTTTTTTTTAATTAATAAATTTTCGTCCTATAATCCAATGAAAATAGTTTATTTTGACACTTTGCAACACTGGAATTATTTGAAATATGGCAACACTGCCGAGTGATAAATAACCTCACTTTTTTAATAGAAGGTGCAAATAATGGGAGACGATTTGCTACCGAAAATTTTGTTTAATAGGATTAATAATGAAAATGACGATTGTTTTAAAACTACTTTTTCTAACATTTGTATATATATAATACTTATCAAAACTTTTTACCCGGAGGGGAGCAGACCCTGGAGTGGAGCCGGAGCAAGTATTAGATCCCGGAGCGGAGCTGGAGCGGAGCTGGAGCGGAGCAACTCAAAAAAGGGTCCGCTCCAACGCTCTGTATTTTTCACATATTATACAATGTATTAGAAATATCAAATAGTGTAAGCGAAACTTAATGGTTTGAAAACATATTATGATGATAACAATACATTAAAAACAATAAAAATACACTTTTATCTGTATTTTTAACCATATCTGATCCTAAAAAGATCATATTATGGGGATCCACAAAGTCGAGGTTGTATTAATAGTTTTATTTTTAAGATATAAATATGAAAGCCATTCGAGATGAACCAAGGCTTCGAAGCCAGATTCGGTTTAATAGTTTATGACGGTCAGACCATAAAACGCAAGAAAATAAGCCGCCCTGACTGTGCATTTCATTTAAGTGACACAATTTAATGCATATTCTGATACATACGTAACTATTGATAATAACATATTCTTTAACACACGTTTAAGTTTATCCCATATTTATCCAAACTCAATAATTAATCCTTCACCCAGAAGGTAACCCATAAATTACTTATTTTTATATTTCCTGGGTACGGTAATTGTCTGGGTAGCTATCATAATAAATATTATATCTGAATCTATTCATACGCATTTAATGTTTTTATACACAATTTAATATTACGTACAATATACATTTTAATGAATATTAACTCTACCTATATTGCAATAAGGGCATGTCTTGAAAGACTTCGCCCATGTATTTACAGCAGTTTTACCTGACCTAGCTGTCTAGTGACGTAGAGGCCCGATGCACTGAGTGAATTTGAGATTAGCTACGATAAAAAAATAATAATCGATTTTTAATCATCCAAATAAATCCGTGAATTCGAAAACATTAATTATACAAATATGGTTTAATATAATAGTATTTAATTAAATTTATTCCCGTCACAAACTCATTTTCTAAAAATTGCATTACACACATACATCAATATACCTATATACTACACTACTTCACCCTGTCACCCACCAGTATTGGAGCATAGGCATACCTACATATTATTTAGTAGTTAACTTTCGTGAATTTATATTTAAACACGAATACTAATTGCAATAATAAAGGTAGGTACCTTTATTCAACATTTTAGATATACGAGTATATTATAAATTTCAAATAATTTCACGTAGACGGAATCTACACTATCATAGATCTTGGTATATTATAATATTCGTAATTTTGCCTTAATTTGATGTTTCTTAGCAACGCATTATCTGCCTACTCCCACGTGACATCGCTGATTTTAATATTGTAGAATGTTAGTTTAGCGTTTGCACTCTTAAATATAAATATGCGTTTTTTTCTATATGTTGGTAAAATTTAATAATTAATGATTTATTTGAAATGTTTAGAGGTCCCCTTTTAAATTTTCAAACAAATTGGTTACTTACATCATTTGCATCAAAGAAAATCGCCGCTGCTCGAATGGTATTAGTAAAAATTATTCTTCTTTTTTACACATAATAATATGACTAGGTATATCGACACCCACGTTGGCCGCGCGGCTTAAGCATTGGACTATAACGCCGTGGGTCCCAGGTTCGAATCCTGGGTCTGGTTTTTCAATTTGTGTGTGAGTCAGGGTGTGGACCTAATAGGTTGAACAAGTGGCTGAAATCCATTTCTCGTAAAAAACAAAATATGTTAATAGAAACCTCTACTCTGTGGAGGTCCATATGATCCTATTAGGATCGGACATGGTCGGAAAAAATATCAATGGGATTTTATGTAAATAAAATGATATTTAGTAAAATTACGCGTGTGTTTTTTTTATTGAAATTTATTTGCAGGCTACTGTATAACCTCGACTTGTATTGCTACATACATACACATAATAATGTCATGTAAAACACCCACTTTGTAGAAAACTATCACTAATGCGTCAAGTCCAAAATAACTTTATCAAAAACATTTTTTTTCCAAAAGAAAAAGCCGTGGCTAATCCGCACGAGTATTTCGTAAATTAATTTAGCTACGCGATGAGAGTTAGCGGAGATTTTTTTCAAATTTACGGCACCATAACAATTCGCCAGCATCCTCAAAACTCTGCCAAAATAAACATCTCGTTTAAAAAGCAGTTTATTATTTAATGTTCAACAGTATGAATAATATGCCCAACAGATCAATATTGTACTAAAATTGACTTGTGCGTAATTTGCCGAAAAATCATATTTTCCAAACCGCTGAAAGAATAACTACAAAAAAAAAAATGAAAATAATAATCATAGTAGATACCTAAACTTCGATTTCATTCTGTTTCTCTAAACGTGAGGTACTTTTTCAGCGCTTGACTATCCATACGTATCTTGTGGCAAGTTTAAAACAAAAAATATGTGCTTTAAGATGTATATCTTCATGTGAATGTGCATTATTAGTCGCTAATCCATTTTCTACCTAACAAATCATGATGAAATCATATTATTGTCATGTATATAAATTGATCACTTTAAAAAACTAGATTCCTTTATGAAAGATCTTGTCTAAATCTATGAATAATATTATAATACGTATAATTCATAATTTTGTTCATAACCAAATAATTACGAGATAAAAAGAACTTTTTATATACCACGTTTTTAAATTTTCTGTTGAATCATATAAACTTGACAATTCTATGTATTAATAATTTAGGACAAATAAGGCAATTGTCAACAAATCATTTTTTTGCTATTTTGCAACAAACAAATATAGAATACTAAAATGTCATTTTGATTTCCATAGTAACGCACGTATATATTAATAATTTAGTTGCTAGGACCATCTCCTTAGTAACCAATAATAGTGGATTAGATTACGGATTTCTTCCGAAATAACTTTTCATACAAAACAGAATTAACTGAAAATGAATTCAATTCTGCTTAAAGATGGCTAAAAGTATTAAAAAATGCATTGGCATCGTGTTCTGATATATTCTAAAAGTTTCAAATGTCTAGCTAGTCGGGAAGTTAGTTAAAAATCGTTTGCAAGATTTTGTACTGGATAAACAACCACCGGACAAACAAGAATACGAGCTAATAATAACGTTGTAAAATCATGATGCATCAGCCCTGACGCATTTTGTCAATTATACCCATTTTTTTAATAAACACACAGCATTAATTAGGTACACAAAGCATTAATTATTATATTTAAAAAAAAATCCACAAACATGATCTTATGAAGTTGGTATTATTTATTGTGTCCACATGAATTTTCCGTTATATAACAAATGCATAATGCAATCTCATAATAGATATATTTTCAGAATATTCTAAACGAGATAATATTTTTCTACCTTCATAAATACTGCTTATTATTATTATTAGACAATTTCTTATTCAAACAAAAAGCATTTAACATAATAAGTTAATATTATATAACATTTCTTTTCAAATAACTCAATTGTCAATTTATTATATAATGAAATTATTATAACCAACGGCGATTTTTTTCTGGTGGATACGTACGGATACGCCTCATCTCCTTTTTTAAAAAAATGTATTTTTTTAAATTTCTTTGAAGTTTTAATAGTATTATTTCGTTTAAATATTTATTTTTACTTAAATTTGTTTTACGTAAATGAAAAGAAAAATCACTCAGCGGTTGACATAAAAAGCTAAAGGAGAAATGAAGACTGTGACCATTCTAAAGGCATGATTCAGATTTGAGTTTATTAAAAACATTTTTTAAGACAGTACTCTGTAATGTTTTTACAAATATTATTGTGAATAGAATTCCCTTATAGAATTTAAAATGAAATAATTAAAAAATCGCTTTGACCAAACTGTTTACATTTAGGTACTTACTTACTGATTTTCGAAATATACGCCACTTCATTTTAAATAATTACAAGATAAAAAGAACTTTTTATATACAACGTTTTTAAATTTTCTGTTGAATTAATATGCTCACTATGCTCAAACTTGTAATTGATATGAAGTAAATAAAAAACAAACAAATATAAAATACTGAATACTTGACATTTCATTTTGATTTCCACAGTAAAGCACGTATATATTAATAATTTACTTGCTAGGACCACCCCCTTAGCAACCAATAATAGTCTTTTACTTTTTACGGATTTTTCTGAAATAACTTTCCATACAAAAAAGAATGAACTGAAAATGAATTCAATTCTGTTTAAAGATGGTTAAAAGTATTAAAATAATGCATTGGCATCGTGTTCTGATATATTCTAAAAGTTTAAAATGTCTAGCTAGTCGGGAAGTTAGTTAAAAATTGATTGCAAGATTTGTACTGGACAAACAACCACCGGACAAACAAGAATACGAGCTAATAAAAACGTTGTAAAATACCCACTTTCTTCTAAAAATAAACACTGATTACAAAATTGAACGACTCAAAAAATATTGAAAGTAGGGTAAAAATGAATAATTTTAATTAGCATAACTGTATGTGCTCATTTGCTACGTTCCAATGCATTGAACAACTTTTCAACACTTGAAATAAATCCTGAATAAAACATTAATAAGACAGCAGTTGTTATGTAGACGTGGCTTGTTAAAACATGGTGCATGGCCAAAACAAAGAAAGAGTGTTCGGCTCATGTGAGTGACGCGTGCTATATGGTATCTTCGCACCTATTTTTCTATAATCTAAGTTTGCACCCATCAACGACACAAAGTCGGGGTGAATATGGAGATACAATAACGAGCTGTACGTATTGTACAGTACCCCGCATTCCGTACAATCCATCGAATTGGATCGCCTTAGTTAGCTGGGCTATGTACATATAATTAACTAGTCACATTTGGGATGTCAGATGGCAAACAAAGACCTGGTCGGCCTCGTACAAGATTGAGGGATAGTATCTAGTTGGATTTAAAGACCTTTTGTGTTCTAAACTGGAGGAAGGCTTTTCACCAACCCGAATGGAATCATACGTTTGAGGAAGCCGAGGTCCACATAGGTTTGTAGCGCCAGGAAAAAGAAGAAGAGCGTGATTTTCCCATTTGTCATTCTTTTGGCAGAATTAAATCTTGTAGCTGGTTTAAATAGTCACGTTGTTTGTCAATCGTTGTATTTGACTCCAGGGCTCACTCAATGAGTTAAAAAAATGGCTAGCAACGAAAATATTGATAGGTAGAGAAAGGACAGTGGACTTTGGACAAAGGACTTTGCAACGGTGTTAGTGTCATTTGACACTGAATAACGATACCAACACCAAAATGATTTGCGTGCACTGCCACAAGACACCATTCTACAAAAAAAACATTTGACATAATGAATGCATATCTACTAAAGAAAACGAAAAATCAATATGAATTTTTATTAATAAATTATTAAATAATATGCGAAATTAATCATATTTCATACACGAATAGTGAATCTTCAACAAAATAATATGTTAATATTTCATGAGCTTGATTTTACAAACTATAATAATAAATATGTACGTGTATTCTTCGTTTCTTTCTATTCACTGTGATATTGTTATTCAGTATATTGAAAACAATAACATCCTCTAAAATAGACTTATAATAATATTAAAGTTCAGTGAAAGCTCAGGAATTAAATCTCGACACAGGACCTGTTTCTAGAAACATTTACTTTCAACCGTCCTCAGAATATTATTTTCTGTCTTTTCCTAGAAGTAGTGTGTCGAGATTTTAAAGTTAAGCACACAGTACTATTAAATATTTAACAACCTTCCCTTATAAATAAAATGCGGTAACTCAACAGAGAGTACTGTAAATTCCGCGGTCTTTGCAGTACATAATATATTTTTATAGTAAATAAACCAAAGCTGCTATCCTTTGGCTCGACTCCGTTCGTTTCCTACAATATTTCTTCAGGCGAATCTCGCCGCAGCGCGTGAGTTATAATTATTACGAAAACCAAAATTCTTATCGCTGGTTTATTTTGAAAGCGAGGATAACATCTGTTTCTGAATTGAAATAAACTAAGCCGCGGCCGGAGCAGTGGCGGCTGGAGGCCTGAGGCAAAAACAGAAGAGCTTACTCGGAATCTATCAATTTTATTAGCACACTACATATTTTGAAGTCACGTCTTATTAAACGGATGGCATTTAATCTATTTTGATTTCTTTCTCTTTATCGTTGGAATCCCTAAAATTGTCGATTTATAATGTCTTATAAGAAGTGTAATATACTTCAATACTATCTCCAAATTTTATGCGTTATAAAACAATTGTTTAATAAATAGTTATATTTAATGAAAATTTCATAAAACACTAAGCAACAAGAAAACACAAGCTACATAAAATATCAATAATTTCTGACCATTAAAAGAATAAAGAAATAATTGGAGGAACATAACTCACTACAGAATTCACCTTGAACACTAATGTCAATATTTTATAACATTTGCATAATAAATAGTTAATAATGGAAATATCTAAATTAATTAATATTATGTAATCATAGAACCGTACGATAAAGCAAAAGCATTGTTTGTAATTAATTAATTAAAAAACACCATATCGAAGCACAATGTAGATAAACGATTTAGGTAGATATATAATAAATGTGTGTTATATATGCGTTAGATATAATATGTTAATATCATACATAGATGGTGCTTTTCCCCTAAGTTTTTTGAAATAGGTAATTAACTTCAAATTTTATATGAAGCGTACAATTATTATGAAATCTTTACCATATTGTACAACATAACATAACCGGCGCTTTAAAATGTGTCTTATCCCTACTTGTCAAACAAAACAAACGTTTTGTCCGTGGTATTTTGTTAAACATAATTTAAACCCACCAATCAAATATATAATATCAGTGAGATTTTAATATGTCAATATTGTGTTTAATGTATTGTTATTGTGTCCTGCAAGTATGACTTTGCAAATTTGCACTATTTTAGATTTTTTATAATGGTTTATTTTTAAATTATATACCTATATAAAATACAAATATATATTTTATGTATAAATTTACCTAAAATCCTGGATCCGTGGCTATTTTCATAAACTACATACTTTCAATCTTCACTTTAAATAGCTTTGCAATGTATGTACATGTTTATATTGCTTTCTTTAAAAAAAAAATAGTGACCACCTCTTTCATGCAAGCGTAGTCATTTCATATCAATTAATGTATTTAATGAAAACATGCCCGCTATTTTCTGTATTCATAAGATTATTTTTTCCAAGTGCGATATTTATACCCACGTAGAATCTGATCTTATGTATTTTTAATCATGCGTTTTTTTCTTCTGTTGACGTTAGCCGTGAACAGCTGTCAATTCTTGATGGAGACTCGTCTAGTAGAATAAAATTGTATAAAACTAAATTTTCAAGACGAGCGTCTTCATTTTTTTTGAATCGTCTTATTTGAGTGAGCTATCCTGAAATGTAGATTTTTCTGCTGCCAGACTCTGCATCAACTGTCTCAACCAGGATATGGCAAAGATTGTGCTTCATATCTTCCTCTATATCACCATTTCTGAAAAATGAACATCATTCAAAACCACCAGTTTCACAAAATGACTGGTGGTGTAGCATACATAACAACTATATTAAAATAATGCTATTGCATTATTTAATTGAATAAGCAATCATTTTAGTAAACTTCCTTTTTATAATAGTACATAATTAATTTATTAAAAAATTCATTACTATAAAAAGTAGAGATTGTAATATCAGTGCCTAGGTAATAATATTTGATTCGAAAAAACACGTGCCAACAATAATTAATACTAAACTATATTGTAATTTACTTTTAGTTAGAAATTTAATGTTTGTTTAATTAAATTATTAGAGGTAGAAATATATTATAATTAAATTAATGCATACATAGATAATTCATAATTAATCGTATAAAAGTAAATTTAATTAAAACTATAGGGATGTTTTTACGAGCGAAATAGTTGTAAACTTTCTAAAATATACAACGTGTGTTTATGTCTAAAAAGTACCAATATAAAAGAATATAATTATAAATTAAATTATAGTGTCATAATATTATGTACACCTACTTTTTAATTTATTTTAAACCATCAGATATGTAGGATTCTTATGATTTTTAGAAGTTTAATCCAAGTTATCTTTCAATTTTTTTGAGGAATGCCTGAAAGACAACTGCCATCGGGTATTCCATGCAACACATTAACATATAGGATCTTAATTTTACCCGTCATTTCGACGTATGTGTATACCATAATCTTCTTCGTTTTCTTCCCCGTTTGACCACATCTGCAAATTTCTCTGATTTGTATATAATAATTGTGATCCCTTATAGGTTTTTCTGCGATACATCTATGTGTTTTCGTTTCAAGAGTTCAACCATACATTTTGGTTTTGATCTCATAATTATGTTATTAAACTTAGGAAAGTTTAGTATTATAGTATGGCTTAAAAATACCATTGAATTATTGCACCACTACTTTTTCAAATGTAATACCATCATTGACTTGCAACATGATTCTCTCTGATGTATAAAATCTCAATACTAAATTATACACGCTAGCGGAATAGTTCAGATATGAAAGCGAATTTGCAATATTCACGTATATTTCAAAGAATAATACCATCCATTTTTTAACTACGTCAGTTTAATATTAATCTACTATCAACCAGGTAAATCCAACTTCAAGTAGGCTGTGATCTAATATCTAGTATAAAAACGGGCAGTAAGTCACCCATTGATATTCTTAAGTAAACCGTACATAACGTTATGTATGTATCTTGATTTATGTGTTAACCTATCCGTATGTAAAGCATGAGAGAAAAATATTTGTAAATGTTAAGGAGAAAGTGTCAGAGGAAAAAATACATATAAAAATTGGTAAGATTCGATAAAGGACATACATAAACGCTAATTCTAAATTTGAAAAATAAACCGACCGACTCGGGTCGTGAAAGAAAACAAAGGTTATAATATAGAAAGTATAAAACTACATTACAATAATTGATTTGTGACAGATTAACGGATAGTTATAAAGAAGTGTCGGATAGAAAACACGATTTTAAAAATGATATATCTCTGAAAATATAAATTTCTATAAGAATACGCTCGTTTCAAACTGAAGAATTTTCGTGAGTGGATAAATCGTAGCAAAAGTGTTATAAAAGTACAAAGTGGCGTTTAAATAATAAATTACCGGGTAGTACTGCCACCAATAGTAATTTTCTCATTCGTAATCATTTTAATCTCTAGATGCTGCGTCTAAGTAAACCAATGAGTGCCACAAAGTGGAGAAAAACTCCAGTTTTCATTATGTATATTATGCGGACTGTATTTAATTGACGGTATATTGATATTGAATACATAGTAAACCCATATGTATACATAATATACTTCGTGTAGAAATACTATACTGGTATAGGGACTAAATTTAATATCGTCATAACGCCCGTCCCGTAAATCTGACACTGGCACCGAACAGTCAAGCGATGGGACACTGTCGTCAATTAGTACATTATTTGCTACGAAAACTATTAATGTGGCGAGGAACATAAATTAAGCAAAAACAGAGGTGAGTTTTTTCACAAAGATTCGGTTGTTTGATTATACAATTTAATAAATAATACAATGTCATTATTTTTTCCGACAATAAACTATTTTTTAACCAGGTGATTTAAGCGGGAAGATAATATAATCACGTCTTGCGTTAGCAATATCCATAAAATAAAAAAATAAGAATTAATGGAACAAGTCGGTTTATGGGAAGCCAGGTGAGAACCGCGCTAATTTGTATAGCCAATTTTGGCAAATTTCATGAATTCAAGAATGAAAACTCTACCTAACCTAACAAATAATTCAGTATATCGACTATTTTTTTTAAAAGAAAATTGCCGCTGGCTTCCTTAATTCGCCGGCCAGACGGCAGCGACTTGCCTGCGCGGTATAATAGTTTGTGCAAAAAATACGGAACACTTTTACATCGCTTTTCGGCTTGCGCGAGCTACAGTTTTCCCGTCCATACACACAATACAAACCGGTTTGCGCAGGTAAGCTTGTGGTAAATCGTAAGCGTCTAGCCGTCGCTTTAAACCAACAAGAACCGAATTAATTCCTATATTATATTAGTATATATTGTAATAATTAGGTATTTATTTGTTTGTAAACGGCACATATTATATACTGGCACCACTATAATAATGCGTATGTGATATTTGAAATAAATAATCTTATGTATTATTAACGTCAGAATAATAATTGCTTGAACTAACCAGGCCATGTTGGATTTTATAAAATTAAAATATGCCGCCATTTGGGCACGGTGCACGAAAATGCCAGTAGAGTTGCACTTTCTACGAGTTACTCGTAGCAATATGAAGTTTGTGGGTAGCCATCCGTCAAAAATATCTAGGTTTGATAAACGAACGTATTAAAAAAAAAATCTGCGGGCATTTCGATTCCCATTCCATTCCACTTCAAAATATAATATTTAACTGTATTTAAGATTGTATTCATCCTGTTGTTTCGCAATTTAAATTCTGTCGTTTAGAAAAAAACCTTGTGACCACGTGGTGAAATCTGTTTCTAAATACATCTAACACCCTCTAAAAAAATCTCGCTTGACCCTTTGTTCCCTTTACGAAGATTTACAAAATTCATATAGTTACATTATATACGTACATAAACATCATTAAACACGTAAAAAACATATATTTTATCATGATGTCACTGCTTTCTATCCTGTCATATACGACCAGACGCGCAGACAAAGGGGGGTGAGGACCCTTCCAGAAACTGAAAAAAATACAAATTATTTTCGTAAATGGCTTATTAGTTATTCTTCATCTTCGTCATCAGGATCATGACCTGGATAATTTGGCTGTCAAACAGCCTGCTCAACGGGTTGAGCATACTCCTCTCGATATTCTACGGCACGTAGCCACTTGAAGACCCGCAGCACTCGTAAATAATAATTGGTGAAAACTGTCTCGGGCACAAAGTGTATTTTAATATTCCGAGGCAGCATGTCTAAAAGACAAGACAGCACCGATGACACAAATGTACACTAACGATCCTAATAATTGATTGTTAAACCATGCGCATTCGATAGTCATTTGTGTATGCTACAGCTCACATTAACACGTAGGTGAACACCCTTTTAGTCTAGCTAGGTATTTATGCTAGACTCATAGTGTGGAATATCTGAATGGGAAGAATATACTTACCTGGAAACATGTAGTATTCCGTGGTTGAAGTGAGGAAAATCTAATCTAAGTAGTAGGTGGGGTAAATGTTGAAGTCGGTGGCACCTGCTATATTTTTTTGAACTCCTTAATCTGAGAAGGACTCGCTAAACCATTAATCTATGTGCCCACCTGCAGAACGACAATATTTCAGTTATCAGTAATAAAATTTAACACTATCGGATTCTAAATATAAGATAAAATGACAAATTAATATTATGTCTGCAGTAAGCCATGCGCAAATGTGCATATTTATCACCTGAGCTGTCAAAGGGGCATTTCTCCTCATGCAAATACTTGACTATTTGTGTAATTGCCCACTAGCGCCACCGCTTGGCTACGGAGCAAAGTAAACCATTTTCAAGATAGTCCCACTTCTGCCATTGCGCCCTTACCCACAAGTATCACATCATTATGGCGCAAATGCATTTTATAAGAATTCATCCATAATTTTAAGTTGGCATTAAAAATATATATAGTTTCGGGTAGGTACAGTATTCTTTTGTTATACTTTAAACAGAACAGTGACAAAACAGAACAGCCAGGGGGAAAATGAAACAATTATTTTTGTGGAATTTATTTAGGTTAGGTTAGGTTAGGTCATTATTTCGTTGTACCTAGTCACCCAATCATTTTGAACATATTATATTGATAAGATGAGATATCCTAAGCTTGCCGGCAAGTTAAGTTCCGTTTATTTGAGGCTTTCTAGCGATTAGGAATGCAGAAATTAGGTATATAATTTGATTTATTATGGCGTATTGAAAATCTATGCTATTAAAAATCTATCAACATAATAGAGATAGGACAATTTCAATATTAAATTTATATTTTCCTGAAAGGTCATAGTTATATTTATCGTTATTCTGTTTTGTCACTATTCTGTTTTGTCATGGAACCCTAAGTTTTGCGCGTTCATAAATTAAAACGACCGACAATTTTGCAACCCTCTTCCACGCACATAGATGGTAACATGCTGGGATATTGACATCATGCGGCTACCCAAAACGAATGACTTACCGTTAGAAGCAGCATGTTTGCATGCTATTCTACCTGTTTCCCATTGATTTTTGAAACCAGATTTTTTTCTACCAAAAATGTCGCACCAACGCTATGTGCCTCAGTACATTAAGTTACATGTTTTTTTGTGAGTGATAACAAAATCACGCGGATAAATTTGACAGGTTGTAGTCGAGACGAGTTTGCTAACATCGGCTGGTACCTATACATAGTTTACCAGATTCTATTAAACTCTGTTATTCTATTGAAAATATAACTGTGACTTCTTGGAATATTGCCATGTGCTAATTGAAAACTCTGTAAGCACGCACGAATCCCAATGATTCCCGCGTAATTCCATTTTGGCGTTTGTCATAATAAATGTTCTTGGTGGATATTTCGCGAGTCGGGGCGCATTATGCAGTGGCTAAATCGACCATTAAGCTTCGGGCGACTTAAACGGTGCAGAGAAATATTGCACGGCAAAGTGCTCGCGACAATATTGTTGAGCTTAAAATAACAACCATATAAATTTATTTTGCAGAGAGTTTGATAACGGGTGACAATTACTATAGGTACATAATATTTTTGAAGGTATTAAATGTGCATTGCTAAAAGTAGTACATAAATCCAAATCTAGTGAATCTATGCACCTTGTGATTTAACTTTTTTAATCCTAGGAACATCAGCAACGTTAGTGCAAGAACGTAGTGGTCGGCGGGCGGCGACGCTTGCGCAACTCAAACGTATAACCGTGTGTGAAATGTTCCTAGACAGTGTCATTTTTGGGGCATATCACACACGGTTATACGTTTGAGTCGGGCAAGACGCCGCCGCCCACCCGTAACTGTGGCCAAGCGCTTACTTCTAGGGTATGTGCGTGCACACAAAATGTCTCAGAAAATATTTCAAACCTTTACACACAGACTCATTTCTAACACGACGAATGACGTCACCTTATTATGTTGATCTAATTTGATGTTGGACTTGCGCATCTATTCTATACACAAGTCTACTATGGACCGCTATCGGCAGCTATCGAGGGTAGTTTTGTATAGAATTATTAGCACTTAACAATTACAATAAATTAGTTGTAATTGTTAGAATAAGTGCAATGTTTTAACAGCTTCTCTCTTGGGTGTGCTAAATTTTAGAGCGAGATAGACAGTTTTGACTGTTTAGATGGCTATTGTAACAATTATAATTCTTTGATACAAACATATAAAAAAACTAACCTCTATAACTGCCGATAGCAGTCTTATGTATAGAATAGATGCGCTAGCCTGGCTGCGTGGTAAGGATGCCTTAAAAAAAATTCAACATGACCTGTCAATCAGATTCTGGCGTCTGGAAAGATAGAATCATACGTAAGAGTTTTTTTTTGTTTCAATCTATGCCCTGTGTTCATTTTTCATTTATTAACGAAAATATAGTATGTACTGATTTTTAAATAACGAAAAATGTACTTTTTGAAAGATAAATAAAGAGTAAGTAGGTACCGGTTTAAAATAAAAGACTATCCTGTAAAAATCTAAAATAATGGATGAACGGTCACCGTATATAATATACACCATTAATTTATTTTATACCGTTTAAAATGAGTGAAATTAAGTAGGTACATATCTACTAGATAGATATTATATTTTATTATAGTATTTAGTCAGTAGGCGAACGAATAATTGCCGACATTACTATTTTTTTTTTACTACGACCGGTTAAGAACAAGATAGATTGTTATAATTGAAATTCAAATATAGAGTAATTGTAAAGCGTCGCACACTACCAAAATGTGTCCGCACACATGTTTTCATCCCCCGCACAGTCCTCACATAAAAATGATTGCAAAAGAAAGTTTCCTTTGCCATATTTTAGTTTTGCTCGAATGCACGAAACCATGACATGCACAATTCTTCGACTTATTTCTCGAAAGGCGGAAGGCTGAAATTAATAAATAGGTACTTACCTTAAAATATAAGTTTTAATGAAAAATTGCATGTGTGTGTTTGTGGGGGGGGGCGTGTAAATTTACGCGACTGCTCAGTTTGCGTTGATGATCCACACACACAATATAAAAATTAGAGGGAACGTTGGACGTCACTGTCTTCCACATTTACCCCACCTACTACTTATTAATATTATGATAACTAAGTACATGTACTCACATACGTGCTATTGTGACATATCTCATCGATGTGTGGTTATCAAGATGCCAAACGGCCATGATTATTTAAATCATCCACGTTCATTTGTGTCTTTTAGACATGCCGCGTTAGAAAATTAAAGCAAACAATGGATGGGTGCCGCTTGTCTTCCACTAATATAGACCTTGCGTATCGTCGAATACTGAGAGGATAGAGGTCAATCCGTTGAGAAGGCTTTTCAACAGCCAAATCATCCGCGTCATAATCTTCAGTCATAAAATATTGACGGAGAAAAAATAATATTCCATTCAGCTGGATAGTTTATAGGAGTGATCTGAACCCGAAATTTGTCTTAGTAGTAATGCTTTTTTTTACTGCAGCGAAGGATTATTATAATTTTAATTATATTTACTCGACTAAACGTCATATTATCTGTGTTTGCTAATTAAAATTTCAGTATTTTACACGTCGTGTTCATTTTTAACGTACATCTTCGCGGCTAATCCGCCAGTTTTGGCAGCCAAATAATGTACCAAATATTCGAGCACAGGAGTTGTTAGCAAACCTCTCACCGACCCGCTTCGACAGCGCTGACGCTCCGTCCAATTTTCTTTTATTTCGCCAGAAAGAAGGAGATAATGATTCCGTTTATCTCACGCGTCATCTTTCAAAATAATTTATGTCAAACGAAACACTGCGGCGAAGTGTTTTTTGTGTTGCTGTGAAAATCAGTCTCTTAAACATGAGAAATAAATAACATAATAAAAGAAAAAAAAACACCACCAACTAACTTTGGCTTTTGCAGTTGAGACTAAAAATCTAACATCAAAATTCACATGATGCCTGATCAAGATGCATAATATGTAGGTGAACAATATTTTTCATCTGTAGCGAAATACACAGATGCACGAACTTTTCTATAAAAACTGTTATGGCGGGGGGGGGGTTAGTCCAATAAACGACAACTTGCAAAAGAGAGGTATTTATTTATATTTATGACGATTACAGCGTATAAAAAAATTATTAATAATGTACCTATATTAATCGGTGTTTTAGAATCACATGGCCAACTACAAAAATGCATGTTTTGAGTTATCCTTGATTTCGATAATGGCGTAATCATATTTATTGGTGACACAAAGCTCTATGTCGTACATTTACAAGATGAGTAAAATGTGCTATATTTAATAAATTTCCCAGTATCAAAATCTTGACTTGCGTTTTTCTCAAAATTCTATTATTGTAGATATGCCCATGTGATCCTAAATCCCAATTTATGCCCACGATAGCTAAGCAGCTTTTACGCCGGTTTATATCGTGAGTCGCAGGTTAAAATCCTGGGCATGGCAAAACAAAAATCTATTCATACAAACCTTCATTCAGTGGAGGACATATAAATATGATCCTATTAAGATCATACATGGTTAAAAGAAAGAATATTTACAAATGCAACCGACACGATGTGTGTCAATAATAATCTATAATCATCGCCCCTTCCCGCTTACCGTCAGAAGTCGGGAAAGAATCAGCTCCCCACCGGAAACAGAAAAAATACAAATTATTATAATATAGTAATAGTAAATGGTATACTAGTTGTTCTTCTTCTTTGTAAGAACTGAGGATCGTAACCCGAATGGTTTGACTGTCAACCAGCCTTCTCCACGGGTAGACCTTACTGCTCTTGGCATTCTACGACACGCAAGGCCTGTGGCTTCTTGAAAACCCATGTTTCTTATAAATTAGTGCAAATATCTGGGGAATGCAACGTTTGCTTTAATATTCTGATGCTAATATGATGATGATACAAATTGACACTAAGGTTCCTAATAATTATTACTGTTAAGCCATGCGCATTCGATAGCCATTTGTGGATGCGACATTGTGTTTATCGCTAGACTCAAAGTGTGGAGTGTCTGGATATGATGAATGTATCTGGAAAAATGCGGTATTCCGCAGTTGAAGCAACGAAAATCTGTAAGTAGTAGGTGTTTATATGTGGAAGTCAGTGGCATCTGTAAGCCCGGTCGCACATTGAAAATTGTCTCGACTGGGATAATAGTCATAAATCAAAATTGAGCGCAACATGCAACATGTGCGTATAGATAAGGCCGTGCGAAGACAGTGGCGTAGCACGTCAAGCCAAAATGAATGACGAAGTGTAACGTTACATCTGAAAATAGTTGCATGTGACTCCAGCTGTTTTTTTTGTTCAAACTAAAATGACACCAACGTGCGGAGCTCCATTTGGCAACGCGTGTTTTGTGAATAACGATGACGTCACGTAGACGTATTCAACACGTTCATTCAACGTGTGCGCGCCTGCGAATAATTAATAAGTACTTCATTTTTAAAAACTCAATTAAATCATACTGTATTACTATAGAATGTATACGATGTTTACATATTCACGGCTCAATTCTTGTGTGGTCTATGGTGCGATCGACAAAAATCCATCCTGTGATCGACACGTTGGACATGTCTGCACTCTTGCAGGTACATCGTTTATGCGGTGTTATTACCTTCTCACATGATGCCAACAAGTTAAAAAAAAAAAAAACAAGGAAACAAGTGGCATTACAATCATCAGTAAATCATAGACAAATAAATGAACACATAACTATTATAATTTGAAATGAAAAGATAATCTGCTACAATTTTGTTTAGATTCCAAGAAAGCGGTGATCAATAATTCCGTTCTAAATTTAAATTGACGTGCCATTTAAAAATTCAAACAAAATTACTCGTTACTCTTGCACAAGAGACAATATTTATATTTCAATTTTTCTGCGCACTTAAATGTGCCAGTCATTCATTTTCTTTGATGACAATTTAAGCCAAAAATCATAAATGTATTCATACTATTTCAACTTAGATATTACGCGAGAAAATTCTGTCGAGTTTTGTGAGAATGCGTGAGTAGTTGATGTTATGTTTGAGATAACTTTTGACAGTTTTGTGATGTACTGCAATAGCGGTTCCCAAACTTATTAGACACGTGACACTTCACATTATTTTGTATATGGCTTTTAATTGTTATAAACATCTACTGTGGATAGGGAGTAGAAATAACTTTGTTTGTGATTTAACAGAATTCTTCATTAAACGTACGTAATATAGGAAATATGACATATTGTGTATGAGATTTTTTCAAATTTCTCCTCACTCATACAAAAGAAAGAGATTTAATCACTAGGTACGTTATAGCATTCATACTTAATATTATTGGGTTTGCCAAGAAATTTGGTCTATCAGTGGTGATGCACACTAAACTTTGTCAGTCAAACGTATTTTTTAAATTTAACTAAGACTGCAATGTACAGATAGCGTATTAGTTTTTAAAATTCAATAAAACCCTGCCTAATCTAATCCATAGTAAATAATAATAAAAAAATATTGGTTTGTCTATAAAATGTCTTAAATTATGCCATTAAGCCGTACTTCATTTTAGATATTTTATAGATAGAAGAATATTTTTTATCGATTATGGTTTGGTTTAGGCAGGGCTTTATGAATTTTAAAAAACTAACCATCACCATCTGTAATATTATGTATTATTAATTCAACAAAAAAAATAAGTATGGCTGCCAAAGCTTAGTCTGCACTATTTATGTCAAATCTTAACAGTCTTGAGTCTACATCTACCCTTCGCCACTGATATATACACAGAGAATAGATAGTTGTGTTGGAAGGCGTACACTCGATTGCTGTTACCTATTCCTATTGAATAGTATAAAATTCTCATGAATCATAATATAAATTCAGTCGATAGTACCTATAAATCACTGAATCGTCTTGGTTTCACTGAAATAATAATTATAATTAATCAAACTAATATTTATTTTATTCACTCAAATTTACGATATCTGTGTCATTGGGATCCTCTCCATTTCAGCATATGGTTGAGGGTGGTTCTGGTTTGTTAGCGAAGTGATGCTACATGTGGCATATGTTCTGGATACCACCAGAGAGCACGATAATTCGTGCCCTTGACGCGCTGTGTCAAGGATTCCATTGCCGTGGCCGACCTTCCTTCAGCGGTTCTGACAAAAGCGATCTACACTTTGCAGGTCTTTGGCGTGGCGATGTACTGAGGGAGGTGGCACGATCTTGGGATGTAGAGATACGACGCGGGTCAGAAGGAATAGAGTGATAATTATAAAATATAAAAATGTCAATAAATTCGTCAATAATTTATTTACGAGTTTCCATTTTTTTTAATAACTGCACCTATCTGCGCTATTAGTACATAAGTGTGACATAGTGCATTCATTTAGTTTAGTGAAAGCACACACGAAAGGCACTCCACCGTTCTTACATTACAACACGGAACTTATAATTTAGGCTTTACATCGAGGATGAGTGAGTGTGGTAAGCATATCCGCTATACGATGGCTCACAACTGAAAGAGAATGAATAGCTTGCTATAACGCAGAATATTAATTTGTTGCTGTAAAATACCACTTATGGTTTTCATTTGTAACCTGTCAAACAATAACATGTGGAAGTGGGATTGCTTCGATGATCCAATAAATGCCACTGTGATACCTGCCAACCGAAGAAAGGACGTACATATGCTGCCTATAAGAATATAATATGCTGACCTGTCCGCTAACTATGTCCGAAGTGTGGACAAGAAAAGCGTACATATAAGATACTACAGAATAAAATAAATACATAAATCAACCGGGTAACTAAACAACACATAAATTTCATGAAATACTCTACATTTGTCACTGTTATAAACAATAATAAAATTAATATTATAATTAATACATGCCATATATCACCGATTTTGAAACGTTAAGTATATACTTATTTTAATTATTAGACAGGAAAGAAGTGTTGTTTTGCTTTGTTCTTAGTTAAAATATTTCACATATGTTTTACAAACATGATAGCTCTTAATATTAACATAATAAATTTTGTTGTTAGATATATAAAGCGAATTGAACTTTATATAATATATATGCACTTATTAATAATTTAATAGGTTAGTAAATACCCACTTAAATATATTTTTAAAACAAGTATTTCATCCACTCCAAAACAGAGTGCGTATATAACAGATAGATTTTTAAAATAAGTACACTCCTGATACCAACGGGATAATAATATTTTATTTGTTTGCTCGTAAATAATTGATGGATAAATTCGTTCATATAGTGGTATCGAATAGCAGCTAAATGACTGGTCTACAACCCGTTGCATTGTCGAATAGATCAAGTTCGGCGAAATTGCGTAAGAGAGAATATCTACGGACTGATGAGAGTGAAAGGAGCATGGGAAGGCCATCTTTCATGAGTGTAATGATAATAATTATGACGGTTTAAAGCGTGATGCAGAACCATACTTAGGCGCGCAAGTCCCCAAGATACGCGCCTTACTTTAAGGGGACAATTTCAACGACAGTTCAGTGAGAAAAACATATATATATATATAATTCTTATTCTAACGCCTAAACGGAAGAGATAAAGAACATGTGACGTGTTTTTCTTGTTATAACGACTGCTAAAGCTTTAAATACATTATCATCACGTTATGTGCTGTCACAGTGAGCTGCCGCTATGGGAGAAAAAAATGTGTAATATCGTTTTTATTAGTATTTAAAATGTTACCAGACTGATGTTCCCATCCCGCAGCACATTTTGAATCTTTAAAGGAAAATTGACATTTAGCAAAATAGCGAAATGGCCAGAACTACAATGAAGTCTCCTCACGCATATTGCGCTACATCGCACAACCGCATGACTCAATGAACTTTTTTTTTAATTCTTCATGCCTACAAATTTTCGACTCACGTCAAAGCGTGTGCTCTTTGTTTTTTTTCTTTCTATAGATTTTCTATCAAATTATTAACTATGTCTGGTGTTTACGTCTGTTATCTATGCCAAATGGTCTGATGGTTGGGTTCTGTTCAAAATATTATCTATGGATACAATATAGTTAGTAATTTTAACGTATGTATACGAAGAAATGGTTAAAATTAATTGAAATGACCATGAATAATGAATAATAATAAATTCAAAATACTAATACATTAGAATTGCACTCTCCATCCTTGAATTTATAGAGATAGTGAGCATTCAAAATATTCTGCTGAATGACGACACCATATACTAAATTTATTTCCGTGACAGCTCGTGACGTGACCACAATGTAATCGCAGCTTTAACGTCAACGATTTTGCATCGCGCTCTTATTTCGTTTATTTTTATCAGTTAACATAACTGGAACACTTTCAATAATATTTCAATTAGATACCTATACTTAAGATTTCAGATACCATAGATTTCCATACTTTGAAAAAAACATAATCAGAATAGGAGATAACACCCACACAATATATAATATCGCTTGCTGCACCAGTTAATTATGCTACATATATATATAATATTATAATGTAGTTTTTATTTAAACTTTTTTATGTTAATATACCAATTTATATAAATAAAATTATCCGCTGTTCGACTTTGGAACTAAGTACATTTCAGCATAAAAAATACGGAGTGCTACTTAAATGTTAGCTCATAGCGCCCTTACCCAGCGGACAACTTCTACTAGTAGATCTATAACATTTATTTATATTCCCATCACCCGCTATGTTACCTATTTCAATTATATAAGACATCACGGATCTGATAAAAAAAATTAGGACTTGTTCAGATGTGTGAGACAAAGAATGTAATTTGGAAAGGTAGACGTTGGAAGGTTTGGTGAAACTACGATTCTACACATTGTGATAGCAGGGCTCCCAAGAGATGTGAGGACACCTGCGAAACAAAGCCGCAATCTAAATAAACGTACCCTACAGGTTTACGCTAAGAATAATAAGAAGATGGCATACTCGACAGCTTTATACAATTTCAAATCAAGTGACAAATCGAAAGTTATCGAATCGTTTATGTATAGAGATGCATAGGGTGTGAGACCAAAAGTATTAGGGCAGCAGAAAAACGAGAAGGTATTCGATTCTGATTCAAATAATCAAAACCAAAGACAAGTTTTAAATTTATATAGTATTTTCCTGTGTGACATATAAACATTATATTTCAACACAAATTAAATTATCACTCGTATGTATTGCGCAAATCTGTCTTCAATATATTATTACACAATTTTATAGCTATAATAAACCGCAAAAGATTTTATTAAAATTTATAGGTTTTATTAGTAATTATTTTCTTTGTATAGTTTCAATTGATTAGTTTTCACTTCAATTAGCATCATCACCTTGGCAATTCTTTGCTTTCTCCAAAGGTTTTAGATCTAACTAATTTCTAAAGTCAGACGTTTGGTTTACAATACAATGAATTTCAATCAATTTATATTAGGTATTTGTAAAACAACTCGGCACCACTAAATTTTAAAACTTTTAAATCTTGAATTTTACGAATGAACAAAGTATTAATGGACCATGACGTAGGTACCAAGCATTTAATATCAATGTCAATCAAGTCACGGATGGCGGGAAAGGAGGGGATATCATGGTTAAGAACTGCTACCAAGCACTATTTTATTTAGGACTACATCATTGTCCATCTAGTATTATAGCACCTGTACACATGCATGGATTTACTGTCGGCAATAGTGCTTATTAAAAACTATCGTGACAATAACTGTGTACACGTAAAAGTGCTCACTGTCTCTCCAATCTCGTTTTTCAAGAGTAAGCGAGACGCGATGTTGTCATTTTATAGTACTATTTCACAGGACGTATTGAACATCGGTTAACCTCAAAATGAGTAGTTCGTTTTTTTACCGGCAGGTTCGCCATTATCGTTCTACTGCGGAAGCGCAGATCTTACTTGCGCATTAAAATTCAGAATCTTCCAAACTTATTTGATTCATGCACGCAATCTTTGCCAACAGCAGGACAATACATGTTTACCCATACATTTTCTTACTGTGGACAGTAAATCCAGGCACGTGTAAGCGGGGTATTATGATTGGGGTTTGGTGTTTGATAGAAAACATTAAAAACGTCAAATTCACATTTAAAGGTGTTGCTGTTTTAGAGACAAATATATTATTGAAATAATTTTAGATACTGATAAAACTCAGACTAATTTTGATCGATTTGGTTATTTTTTCGGAGACACACCTTTACTTTTCGCTTCGTCTTCAAATACGAGTACATTAGCGACCGTATTTATACAGAGGCTCCGCGGACCACAGTTTAGTTAATACTGTTAAAGAATTATATTTAGCGTGTTAGCGATTTAGTCAAAGAGTTAGTGAGCAGCTCACAAAAGTCTTCTTTCATCGACGATCTGATAGCAGACGTCGAAACCTAAGCGGAGAACATCTCGCAATCTTTTCCCGGGTGGGCTGACCATTCGATATACAATAGATAAGAGCTCTTATCTGTAGTAGGAATTATGTTTTTTTTTTGCTTTACACGTTGTTCGGCGAAATCCTTGAAATACTATGTCGGGGTCGTTTGGGAGTAACTCTTTTATCGATCTACTCTGACAGTTATTATTTTGAAAATATATAACTTGGAAGAGCCTCAGAATCATGATCATAGGGTTTGGAATATGATCTTAGCCGTTGGCATAACTCGATCAGGATACTGTCTGGGTAATTCCAGCTTTATACAGTTTACAGTTAAAACAAAATAGATAAGATATCGACAGGTCGAGACTTAATGTCTGAGTAACCCAGCCGCAGTGACACGCCGGATAAAACTGACGATATTTTTTAACGTATGACTCTATTCAGACACATGCTGGCGGGTAATTATATATAATAAATAAACAGTAATTTCTCGTACATCTCTTAATTATAAACAAAATATACAAAAATAAATCTTAATATTTATTAGAGATGTGGCAGATAACTACGTTTATTGTGCCAAGCTACAACAGTGTAGCTTGTTTTCGGAGGGCCACCAAAATGTAGGTATCAATGCATATCAGAAAAAACCTTTGAAAATATTGTGGACTGAGTGAAATCCCAATCGACGTTATGTCGGGTTACTACTTAATAAGTTAAAGACTGAAACAATAGTTATGCAGGTATTTTCAAACAAAAATGCATCTGAGGTGTTTTCGAATTACGTGAAAAATTGCAACCATCTTTTATACTATTTAAATCCTAAGTTGAACATATGAGCACCTTCACATAGTGAAAACAAAATACAGATTTTTTACAAGAAATAGTTGTTAGCCGTTCGCTCAACCCATTGTGTCATTGTACCGGATCAAATTTAATACACGTTGAAAATACAACATATATTTTTGACCAGCAGCGGATTTGGACCCGGGACTCACGGTTTTGCATTTATACATACTAAGATTACCACTCTACGCGCAGGTCAACGTCGTTTCAAATAAATCTGGCGATAATCCGTTCCAAATTATTATTTTTCTTTCTGGCTATGTCCTATGGCTAACTCTACTAAATTCATACTTTGTATTCTACAAGCTCTGCAAATTTCAATAATATTGGTTTAAACTTTTTGAGTTATAATGGAACAACCAAGCAGACAAGACATAGGAAAAAAAGTACATTATAATTATATTTTGTGACTTTAATATGTGCTTCAGTAATATGGATAAAGTCAAAACGCTGATCAAACAGCAATTATTTCGAAATCACAGACGGACATTTCATTTGTATTATTAATAAGTATACTATTATGCTACACTATTCTACGAACATGGTCACAATACTTTAGCTGTACCTATCGTAAAATCTCCACGTGCTCACATTAGGAACAGACATTAATAGAAAACAGAGCGGGAAGGAAGAGAGAGAGCATTTAGGTTAAAAGATGGAAGATTAGCAGTCAGTATTTTAGTTGGAGCTTTCACTTTATTCAATTCCTGTACAGATAACAGCTCCAGCCTGGATAATAGTAATTCTTTTTCACCATTTTACGCGTAGAATATACGAATTCGGAAGACTAAGTATCGTAAATGGGAGTGTAAAGCTAGGAGCGTCCTACAACAGAATACGAAAGAAGTAAATTAATAAAATTTTACAGATAATAATCTACATGGTATATAGGTTTGGTCATAATACCGAAGCTGAATTCAATATAGTTGAAAATGATTTCAAGTTATCAGAATACATTTTTTGAAGTTATACTTCTTTTGGCGCATTTGGGAAATCATATCAGAGTGTATTTTTGACGTGTGACATGTAACACATTTTTTTTTTCACACGAAAAAAACGCACTCGATTGCATTCGAATCAACGATTGTTCGGTTAACAGTCGAACGCACTACCTTTACGCCACAGTATGATACTACATCGTGACGATTATACAGTATAATATTATAGTTTAGAATTGTTCCGTTGCCTAGGCAGCGAATTTATTATTGTCGGCCATTTGCAATTCATTAGGTAAACTTACTATTAAACGTCATAGTGGCAGTTGTTACTGTAAAAATAAAAACAACGATAAATATTTATATAATTTAGTAATATAAGTTAAATTATATAGAAATAAATCAACGGCGTTCCAATAAGCGGTTCTTTTTCATGAATGTGTAATTTAACAAGATAATTAAGAGCTAGTCAAAGAATCTAGTTTATCACAAGTTTTGTTTTTGTTTTGTTACGCCAAAGAAGTATAACTTCTAACGCGCGTACAAAAGTACACACATCGATTCTTTTTTTAAATATAATTATATTATTAAGTACTTATAAAGAAACATTACCGGTACATCTATCCAGTGGTAGCGATCCACCAGTTTACGTTAGGTACTCGTATCTACTGAGTGAGACCACCACATGGTAACATTTGACATAATTATCATTCAATTCAATCATATTATGATAAACTTAATTCTAAATTCTAACACCAGACGATATATAATGTATACAGTTTTATACAGTACATGAACTGACCGTGCATGTATTATATAGTACATTTACCGCTAAAGTTATACAACCACACACCCAGTATGCAAACATGTGTTTTCGAAGTTTAGTATTATACAGTAAAGTTGGCATATGCCTTCGTACAATGCCACAAATTTGTATCTGTAAAATTGATGGCGGAGCCACAGTCGAAAACTACCTAATCAAGACTCGCAACTGAACAGAAGTTATCAGTGGAATGACGTATTCAATATGGCATTATTGTAATTGCATTTTTGTCTACAGATAAGTATGTGGGACTGTAATATGCTATCAGTTTTGCTATGTCTACTGAAATTTCAGTAGATCTACTGAAGATTTGTGTCAGAAAAAGAAGAAAATATATTTTTTTACCAACTTTAATGATATTTATTTCCATTTTTACATTGTTGTTTTTAAAGACACTTGTAAAATTATACAAAGACTGCTTGTTTAATTTTCACCAAGTAATATTGTCAATTTTCTTATTTATGTTTGTCAATCTACTGCTATTTTTGAAAAACAATCAAAAAATTTGAAAAATTCATCGTCAACACTGGGTGCTATAACTCTTGACTCGCGTAGTTTGCACGAAAACCTATAAAAATATAACTAACTGTCTGTAAAACTAAATCAGATATATTACTTTTTAGAATAAATAAGATTCTTCAGTGTTCGTTTTAGAGTTATCAAGAGCAATAATAATTGTGAAAAACATACTATTTCTTCTCGTTGTTTTACAAGGTTTTATTATATTAGTGGCATTTCAACGAATATGTATGAAATATTATCCAATAGTTTATAATATACATGAAATAGCTATGTCTAGCCACATTCAATATAACAATAGCAAGGTTAATTGCTTAATATCAAAACAACGAAAAGGTTACTTTCTATTAAGTTCAGATCTATCAACAACAAAATACAAAGCATCTTTTTGTTTCGTCCTACCAAATTAAACACAGATTGTGTTTATTTCGGTTATGAAAATAATGGATTGTTTTCAACGATGTTTTCGAAAAGGCACCATCGGTTATTGATGCTGATTTTTCATCAAAGGGAATGAAATATTATTGATCTTTCTTTACCAATACATTTCATTGTTGGTTGTTTTTCAATAAGATTGTATTCGCCAATTCCTAGGCCCAATATGTTTCGTTTCTTTCAATGGAGAGAATTATATGAATCGCTTTGTGATCAGACTTTATTTACAGATTTTTTTTTAGATTATTTATTTTTTACGTGTTCATCGACTATTACAAGTGTTTTCGTGAACACACGCTTTCGAAAAACTACAATATTATAAATAAAGGTATCTTTAACTACATTATTTATGAATCTACATAATATTGTTATCTATCTACATAACGTGTGTACCTACAACTAGCAGTTTTGCCAACAGAATTTATTTCTACTTCAAACTATTTTTTCATTTTATTTTAAAGTATATTATTTAATATTATGAAATCTTGTAACTGTCAATTCAAGATGCCGAAAAATGAAAATTCTACCACGAGAATGACGATCAAAATATGTCGGTTGATAAAAGTTAGATATTTTCAAGAAAGTATAAGTGAGTAAAATTATTTTGAGTTAATCGAGATTGTAGATTGAATACAAAAATATTATACGATAGTCAATTATATTTTATTCGATAGCTGATTTCGAAATTTCGCCAAACGTTTTAGCAGAAAAATAAAACCGTAGAATACTGTTATCCTCATACAAATCTAATTTAACACCTGTTAACCTGTTTGGTGATAGCCTGCCTTTAGTAATGCAAAGCTTAATTTTATTTATGACGTTATCGCCGTGTTTACTTAGATTTTTAAGATCTCGAGTAGGCTTGAATAATCGTGAGATTTCTATGCAGTCTGACATATATATAATATGACTAATTTAAATAAGAGCATAAGTATTATATATTTTTTCTATCACTGATTGTATTAGTATGACGCCCACGATAGCCGAGCGGCTTACGCGTCGGCTTATCATGTCAAATTAAAATTTATTTAATTTATAACAAACAGTGAACATTATAAATTATAAATTTAAGACGTTCACAACAAACATTTAACAAACAAAGAAATAGTATTAAAACAGTGTAAAGAAGAAAGAAATATTATTTTATATAGTATCGCAAAAACAGTATAAAAAGTAAATATGTACAAAAATTATAAAGCATGGAAGCACACCGAATTTTAACCTATTTTAAGAATTTATAATTTATATAATCCTGGGTCGGACAAATAGACATCTTGTTTTTCAATTTGTATTCGGAGCATTGACCTAATAGATTGAGCAAGTGGCTAACATCCATTTCTCTTAAAAACAAAAATCTTTCCATTCCGTGGAGGCCTATATAGTCCTATTAGGATCAGACATGGTCAAAAGAAAAAAGAATTGTATTAGTTAAAAAATCTTGTAATTTAATGATTTCTTTACAAGTTTTAAAATAAGGTCTAAATAATAGCATAGTAATTAAACTTTACCACTGATTATTATTATGTTATATGGAAGAATTTATTGAATCTTTACAAATGTCAGTAGATAACATTTTCATAAAATAGACATTGTTATAAAATAACACTGATCACAAAATATATATTATTCGGTATCAAATCAAATATTACGAAAAAATATTATTTTATAATAAAAGTGGATAGCACATTCCGATAACGGCTCTATCTCTTTTCCATCCATAGACCTAACCTAGCCTCGGGCTTAGGAAATAAGGTTTATTTTGATTCTATCAAAACCAAAAATTATAATAACATGTATTATAGTTTTTCAATTTGGTTTATAAACAATATTATTATTTATTTATCCCATCATTTCTATATGGACCTAAATACTTAAAGAGTTATACATGTCTAAAGGTCTAATACTAATGGATATATTATTGTAGTCCATCTTGGAATGCATTGGACCTACATTTACTGTCACTTCTGATACACCGGTACTGACAAAATCTAGATATAAAAATGTATTTAAAATTTTGCTGTTCTATTCTGCCCTCATAATACAGTGGTTTACAAACTGTTTCGTATCGCGCCGCCCTTTTTTTCTAAAGATTTGTTTTATAGCGCTCTTAATACTCAAAAACTCCAAAATAATGTGATACGTGGGAATGGGACAACTGGGCACCAGGACAATTGGGTACCACACTGTCAAATGAAATAAATAGACGTTCGTTACGATTTTATACAGAGTGTAGACGAGGAAATTTAATCAGTTTCCATCTACTACTTGGTAGTTTTATTACATTGTACTCTTAACATACCTAATTTTCATTATTATTAAATCTCAGGTACATATTATATACAAGCAAAATAAAAACTACTCTCAAAAGTTGTAGTATTTGCATTCTTTTGTTAATTTACTCGATGGCTGAGCGGCTTACGCGTCGGTTTATAATGTCATGGGTCCGAGATTCAAATCGTGGGTCTGGAAAATACACATATTTGGAGTCATGTATGGACTTAATAGGTTTTGCAAGTAGCTAATATCTATTTCTCGTAAAAACAAAAATTTGTTATTGCAAACCTCTAATCTGCGGAGGTCGATATAATCTTTTTAGGATCGGACATGTTGTTGCTAATGTGAGATGGGTACTATTTAAAAACTATTTTATTTAGTGAGAGAAACGTAGCCATTGGAGGCATGTAATATTGAGATTTTCGGGAATTAATATATTTTTAAACACATTGACCCTAGGGTGCCATAGCGCAAAGTTTGAATACCACTGTCATTATGTATTATATAATGCTTATTTAGTATTTGATTATTAATAACTATGGCTATATTTCAATGTGGGTGATGATTGCAAAATCACGTTCATACTTTACCTATTCTGCTAACATGTACACTTTATTATTGAGATTCTTTTTGTATTCTGATATAAATTAAACAAAACTCTCACTCACGTATGACGTAATTAAATACAAGAAATGTTAATAGTAAGCAAATAGTGGCCATACTAGAGTTGACAACATCGTATAATTAGTAACACGGCCCAATTCACTCATTAAATCTGAAAATAAACTGAAATATAATATGTTTTATAGTGATATTGTCAACTATAATACTTTTTGTATACATATAATGCCGGGTCCACACTGGCAACATGTCGCGCGACAGCCTCGTTAAATTTTACGATAATTATCATAATTATCGTAAAATTTCTTAAGCAATTATGATAATTATCGTAAAATTTAACGAGTTTGTCGCGCGACATGTTGCCAGTGTGGACCCGGCATAATAAACTATGCCATATTTGGTTGACAGAGTTAGTTCATGAAAACAAAAAATATAGAAATTCAAATAATTTTCCCAAAATGTAATTTCCAGTAATGACATCAATTGTGAGAAAACTGATTTCTGGTCAAAAATAGTAAGATAGATGACAAAAATAGTTCAGAAAGAAGGCATATTATAATAATCTTCTTCCCCGATTCGACCAAAGCATGCATTCTTAGATTTGTGATAAATTACATGGTATTTAAAACAATGTTATCCAATTCTTGTTTATAGAATACTTCATAGAGAATAAGATTAAGTGACTAATTATTGTGGAATTAGATAGGTACTTTTCATTTACCACAAACCTATTAAATATTTTCTTTTTTATTATCCTAATGTAGGTATGTTATTTTTTCATACTTTTCATTTTTTTATTTTTATTTTATTGATTAAGGAAACAAACCGTTACATATTGATTACAAAAATTTAAAATATAATAATGACAGATAGATACTATGCTACCTAGTACCTAATGATTGTCGATTAATTGAAAGTGAGGTTGTATTCAATTTATCCTTTTTTAGTTTTAAAAAGTAAGTAAAATAAATGTCAAAGTAAAAGTCCAATAACATATTTCTTATTCTTAAAGTGGCAGTATAATAAATCAAGTATGGGCTTCTCAATCGTTCTCTTCAATAATTCGCGTTCTTCAACTACCCTCTTCCAGTCGGTTACTCCTGGAAGCTGTGTCGCGTTTTTACATAGGTATAATCCATCATACGATGATGGATTCAGTTGAACTGAAATGAATCATTGGGTAGGAAATAAAATAATATATTTTGGAATGATATACAATATATTTTTTTTATTTCGATCACCATGTTTCATAATATAAAAAGTACAATATCAATTAAATACGTATTCAAAAGATGGACAATAATTAATCACATAGTTATAGTTAATGATTACGATTGCATATTATAACATCTTTTGTTATCGATAGATAGAAAAACGGACACATAACCGAGCTAATTTGTATATTCTTAAGATATAAACCAATATAGCATAACAAAGTTATTGCATCCAGACGCCGCAAGCTGTTGGTAAAATTTAATAATCCTAATCAATCTTAATACAACCCACTAAGACGTGACTGAAATGACAGATGCCATTATTGCAACAATTGGTTACATCCAATGCTTTCTCTCAGGATATAAAATTGTATTTGGAGCTATCTCACCTTAGCGTCTAATTTTAAAAAATATTTTCAGGAATATTACCATAATGCAAAAAATATTGGAGAAATAAGGTTCTGGCTAGGAGGTGATACATTACTTGGGGTTGTAAATTAAGATAAAAATACGAATACATAATACAACAGAATTTAAATTCCATTCACTCGATAAATTTTCCGCCTACGGCACAAAGGGGATGGTTGTATGTATATCGGAATTTTATAAAATTCGTTGCGTGTATTTGTTTAAAATAGAAATAAAATATAGTCTAAGTAGATATTTATTTTATGTATATAAGATTTGAGACTAAAACTAATATAGGGCGGCATTCTTAACCTACTTAAGGGGGAAACTTTGCCTAGGTATATCCATGGGTGTATTTAGTCTGATTGCAAGTTTTAAGAAACTTGTCGGAAAATAAAATGCTCGTTCATCCCACTGATTAGTATTTTTAGGGCGCCATGATAATATCGTTAGATGCGAAGGGCGCTGTAAGACGAAAAAGTTTAAAAACCACTTATATACCAGATATTATGTGCAACCATAAAAAAATGTATAATATGGCAATTTAGACAGTTGTGAAAATAGCCATTGATAGATTTACGAAATCTTTCAGGAGCGGTCATTCATAAATGCTTATAATTTTACAAATAGATCTTTATGTTGGACTTACCAACTTATTTGCCAATTCACCAATTTAATTTTGATAGGTATTTAACTCAATTAATGTTTGTGTGGCAATCAATAATCGCTGATGTGCACGCACAAGCTTGGAGCTGACCAACTTAACCACAGAACAGATTACTAAAATATAAATGCGAAAACCAGTCGTCATAGACCAAAGCTTTAATTGCAGTTTTGACTTATGACTTGATGAGAAATATGCCTTTAAATACTATAAATACAAAGCCTCCTGAATGTTCTCAAATACCATCAATATTTAATGCGCGTTGCCTCTACGTAGCATACTTTATTCAACTTTATTGCATTTTGTAATACAGATTAAAATATCGAAATAAGCATATCATTTCACATGTATTTAAATTTATCCCACATTTTCCTACCTTTTTACAACTACACCCATAAAGTAGCATACTTCACATCATTTTTCTGTTCTCTGAACTTAACACTGATTGCCATAATGTACGGCTATATCTGAAATTGTGAAAACTAAAAAATACACTCACTCCTAACCAGTGGCGGCCGGTGGTCTTCAGAATAGCATTTTCTGGTAGTGCGCAATGGTTTACTTTCTATATCCAGCGTTGGAGCATAGGGCAAGCACAAGTTCACGCCACTTCCCTCGGTTCAACGCCAACTCTTGCGCCTCCCGCCATGTCAGACCTGCAGCACGTAGGTCGCTTTGTAGCACCGCTGCAGGGTGAGAGAGGGCCGGCCATGGCAACGGTACCCTTGAAGCTGTGTCATAAGAGTACGCAGTGTCACACTCTTCACGGCATCAGAAACACTTGTCCTAGCCACGTAAAGGTCGTAAAGCGTCTCTCCATGATTACCTTAATCACCGAAGGCTGCCGTGTCAATAAGTTAAGATAATATCTTAGTGTAAAAAGACCGAAACGTCGAACTTCTCAGAATGTAAATTAAATATGTCTTTGTTTATTTATTCTATTTCATAAAAAAGTTTTTAAACAGTTGATTTCATTTCAGCAGAATGATTTAATATCAATAAAGAAAAATAAATGTCACGGTTTATGGCTTAACGCTCCAAACAATGAATGCGTCAGGCAAATAAATAACCGCTGATGTGTTTTTTTATACTGAATGTATTTGAGTGGTTTAGAAATAAATGCGACAGTTTGTATGTTCGTAAAAGTTTGGCGATTCATTAAATCTTAAATGTGGAATTGTTAAAAATTAACTCGCCAACATTGTTATACAACAGAAACTGGCGTTTTTGTTTCTAGAGTCCTAATTTCGTGCGCCGATCATAAAGTGTGTAAAAAATGCTACACAAAACGCTACCATGGGAACATTGGACTACCGTTTAAGAAGTATACAATGACCTCATTGTAATCCTTAGCAAACTGAAAATCCATTTGGATCGCAATCGCTTTGCGCCCATGAACCAAGTATTGATCATAATACTGCTCCATATTCTACTTCGCGAAGTGAGTGATACACATATGAATAACAATGATAAGTTGAGTGATGTCTTCAAAAATGCAGGCAATGCGTAGCACTTGGATGGTATTAGAGGAGCCGCCGCTGCTCATAACTAGGGAATATAGGATATTACGGAGTTTGTCAGAAGCAGGATTTGAAAATTGCGTTGGTTCAGCTACATGCATAGAATTTACCAATAGCGCGGGCTATGTACGCATTCCTTAATAGTAAAACCTGGAAAGCCAAATTAGAGATAATTTGACTGCTGAGTGCATAGGATATTTGAAAATACTCGACCATAATAATTTATAAAGTGGAAGCATTGGATGGTTCGGGAGAGGAAAAGTTTTTGGTGAAGGACAAGACCCACTAAGCGTTGTAGAGTCAAAAATGGTGAGAGTGATGATACAACGAGCAGGATGCTCTGCAGGCTACTGTAAATATATTGATAAAACGCTTTTTGTTCAACAAATTACCTTCAATTATCTTTTTAAATTTCATCGAATACCTACAGAAATATTTTTAACCTGTAAGTGTCAAAAAAAAAAAATACTTCTGGAATTATTTCAATAGAATAAATCAATCATTTACCTCCAATACCAAATTATCAAAACTATTTTCGCGAAAATGTCTGTTATATTATTAAATGTGCATTTTACTGCTCGCAATATTTATTTACGTCAAATAAATTATGCTGTGAATCCGAAACGAATATTAAAGTCAGATAAAAAAATGTGGCGTTTTTTATTCACAGGAGGAATCACATTATTATCACTAAAAGTGCAGACATGTAGGTGTGGTAATTGAATTCCTTCAGACAACTAGATGCATTTATGTTTTTTGCGAGTAGCTTTGGCACGGAAAATCAATGAAGACACTATAAAACTGCTATCTTTAAATCTTATATCAGGCAATGTGCCATCCGAGCAGTGGCAGACTATAACATTGTCAATGTCTATTCCTAAGTAAAGTAAGTAGTAAATTAACATTATTTCTGCTAGTGAAAGTATCTGGGTATCCTATACTAGGGATTTCAATACCAAATGAATATGTAAATACCGGTATTAATACCGGTATTCGTCAAAACATATTATAGGGGGAAAAAGAAGTACCTATCAATAAATTTGACTAGTATAATCTATTTAAAACACCATTTTATAGCAACTTAAAGTACCTATCTACAAGTATTATGTTGACCTTTATAAATATGTATATACAATAATATTTTAGAACTGGTCTGGGTCTGGGTAAAGGAAAATCTCTCTCACATTCAATGTTTGTTGAATATACTATCAATATTGGATCAATATGTTTATTTATTGCGACAATTCTATAAGTATATTTGAGGGATTTTGTTTTATTATTATTTAACTTTTGTTGGTTTCAGTCACTAAATATGCGTTTTGCCAGCGTAAAACTTATACAATTTAATATACAATACTAGCTGACCCGGCAAACGTTGTTCTGCCAAATAAATTATTTCTAGTGAATATTTTGGTTGTTAAATGTGTGTGGGGATGGGATATATGACAGAAAGAGGAATAGAGCGCTGTAGACGATGACCGCCAATAAAAACAAAAAAACATCAACCATTCATTTTCTCAATTCAAAATGAGTAATGATGTTCATAATGAATGAATTACCTATGACAGGATCTCGTTGTTTAATGTTTATGCAATATCCGTCTTGTCCCTTCCAGAAAATTAGCGGATATTGGAGAGCGTCGTATGAACGGTGTGGGTCAGCGATGATCTCCAGATTATTGTTTCTTCTTCGAATCACGATTTCTCGCGTCGATGTGCGGTCGCCAACCATGATTCCAGCAATGTCGTCAACAACAGGCTCATTGAATCGACGCACGTGCTATCCAGCTGGTGTTTTATCAGGATTGATGACAATAGCGTGATTGTCACTTTGCAATTCGTGCATGTGTGCTTTGAAGAATTTCAATAATTCATTGTGCTCATTCAACAGGGCGTCCAGTTCGCCGACGATGCGCCTGGCATTAGGCGAATTGAGGCTATTGTAGCCGCAACGTGCATCCACATGATTGATTTCCTCACCGCCCATGAAGTAGATTTGTAAAAAATTATGTGGTTCGTTTGACATTGGCAGCAATGAGCCTACTTTGTGGTATACTTGGCCTTTGATTTTGAACGTAGAATGGAATTGTTGACCATTTGCCGCAGTATTGTGAACTATTTCTGTTGCTCCGAACGAAGTCATTTGGAAGCATGAATTGAATGTGCGAATGGACTTCACGAACAGGTTTGAATCTGGAACCGTGCCGATGAGCAAGCCATTCAGTGGTTCTGGTGGTATCTCAATTTCTGCTACTTGCACTTTTCCTGATGCGCAACACATCCCGGCTGACTCATGTTTGAATTTGAGCGCATGACAATAGGGACATTCTTTGTCCATAGCACCAATCAGCACTTTCGGATGAGCGGAATATTCAATATCTGGCTCGTACTCGAATGCGAGACGAAGGAACGAAGCGGATGTAAATGTTCGATGTACTTGTTGGCGTTGTCGGCCATTTGCTCTGCGTGTGTTAACTACGAACCGGCGCGCTTGGCTCCGTTCCAATTGTCGTTGTTGATTTCGTTCAGCTCGTGCCTCTTGTGATTGGGATGCACGCAATTGCGACATGCTTACACGCACGTTTTTGTTATCTTGTTGGATTTGTTCGTCTGTTCTTTCTGCTCTACTATTTCGCATGTTTGTTGCTTTATTCGTTCGACGGCCCAAATGGCCTCCCTTACGTCTTGCTGGCATTGTGCACTGTAATACACACACATAAAAATAGATAAATTAAAATAAATCGTACAAAATTTTGCACGCACTGCGTTGTGATATGCCGAATGAAATGTCAAAATGACGCGACGCTTCTCTTGAATTCTTCTCGGACGTAGCGCCATCTGTCATTCAACAACATAAATAATTTCGTTCTGTTTGAAATACGAACGACGGCTAAATTTGTTCATACAAACATAATAAAATCGCGATTAAAAAATGGGAGGGTAGGGTAGGAGGGTGAAAATTTGGGGTTATAGGTATTTTTTTATGCCAAATAATAAAAAAAATACAAAAAAAAATTGTCAAAAAAATAAAAGAAAAATTTTCTGGATAGAGATACCCTAAACATCTAGCGGTATGAAATATACTTGTTGACCTATTCTCATACCTAACAAATATACATTAAAAAATTCATAAAAATCGGTCGAGCCATTTCGGAGGAGTTCGACCACAAACATCGTGACACGAGATTTTTATATATATAGAGATAGAGATTATAGTAGTAATTAATGAAAAAATAACATGAAATTCATTTTCGAAAAATATTAACGTGTATGTTTAATATCGAAAATACCGGTATTTTTTATTTTTGAAACCGGTATTTACCAATCCCTAGTATTCACATATGGATTGTTTTATTAACAGATGTTTTACAAAGAATAGTTTGTAGCCTTTCGCCCAGCCCATTAGGTCCTGGTATAAAATCATACACACTTTGAAAAAAAAAACATATTTTTTGACGCGGGCTCAAATTTCAGAATTATTTTAGTATGATCGAATTGGTAATTTTAGAATTAAATAATATTCAATAAACTATTTTTTAATAATTTATGTGACATCCTTTTTTGAAATACATTATTTAAAAACCATACAGCCCACACCACATCCGGTATTAATCAATCGCATCGCTGCACATTACTATTGGATGTGAAGTGGCAGTATTTTTTTGTGACTGAAAATGTCTCAGAATCAGTTACCCAAGACTGAGGTCGCTATGCACTTAGGCATGCTTTAACTGTATTTCCATGAATTTAAATTGAGAATACCCATGATAGACATAGATAGACAAAAAAAATATGGTAAGTAACAAAACCTAATTAAAAACTGCTGTACAGATCTTCACGTCACATTACCAGATGATGACCACGTAATCGATTAATAAGATAGAAATGCGAAAGCTTGCCACTATAGATCGAGACTTTGGAGTCAGATTTGGTTTATAATTTAATGATATTCATCAAGAAATACAATGTTCTGAAATATTGAATGCGTGTTTCGTTTAGGTAACAAACTTTAATGCATAACTAATACATACCTAATATAATGATACAGGTTTTAAAATAGTGAAAATAACAAATTTTTAACACCTGTATAAGTTTTTCCGATATTTTTCCACACTCCTAAATAGTACCTTCTTACAACCATGCCCAGATTGTAACGCACTTTTCATTATTGTTATGTTCCTTGTACTACATATGTAGATTTCTTTAAAATTTAAAACAAAGTAGACGTTTGAAAGTACACAATGTATTTTTATATTTATTTTTATAATTATTTTATATCACAGATCAGCAGTAAAGGAGGAAAATTTCATGACATGGCTCATATTTTCTGAAATGGCACATTGCACGCCACTCCGCTCTAAAGTGTAGCATGAAACACAATTTAAATTTATGACACTTTTAAAACTATAAAATAAATAGCTTACATACTCAGCTGCGTACTTCAACTAAGTAACTCGGATTTGTATTTCACTTAAAACAGTTTTCTCGGATCTTTCAATCGGTACACTGAGGAAAAAAATTAAGCTTTTGTCTCAATAATTTTTTTTATGTCTACTGATAAGCTCCACATTGAATCATACTTAAAAATCACTTTAATTTAACAAATTAAACAGCATAATAATATATCAATAAAGTATTCATTGATTTAACGCGCATTATAGCGCCTGTACACGTGCATAGATTTACTGGCAACAATATTGTGTATTTTAAACTATCGTAACAATAACTGTTTACACGTAAAAGTGCTGACTGTCTATCCAATCTCATTCTTCGGGAGTAAGAGAGACGAGATGTTGTCATTTTACGGTACTATTTGACATGTGAAAATCAGTTAACCTCAAAATGAGTCTCTCCGAGGTCTATTCCGTTTTTTTTTGCCGGCAATTTTGCCACTATCGTCCTACCACGCAGGCGCAGATCGAATAAATCCTAACTGTCGCATGAAAATTCAGAAGAAGTAAACGGGGTATTCCGAACTTTTTTGATTCATGCGTGCAACCTTGCAACTGCAAGATAATACATGTTTAATCGTACATGTTCTTGTTATGGCCGCGATAATACGTTTTGTCAGCAATAAATCGATTCCCGTGTAAACAGGTTATTATTCTTAAAACCCCATTAAAAGTCTGCTCTGTGTCCATGGCGTCCATTGCGCATTTACGATAATACGCATTTGTATTACCTAATAAGTTTCATGCATTTAGTGTGCACACAAGAATAATTATTCATTTGAACACAAAGAGCATATTTCCATTTAAATTATAAATACAATAAATGCTAGGAACACTGTATCCACAGTGCGTGCATATATCCAAATAAATTATTGACAATGCAACTATTTTTGTTTTTTCATTACCTCTACAATTCGACGTGAATCAGAATCACTACAAGAAATGGATGGTAGCTACTTGCCCAACTTATTAGGCCTATATTCTAGATTCAAACACGTATTGTTGAAAAACATTACATGAATTGTGCAGACCCAGGATTTGGTCAATAGATAAATGGACACGTTACCACTCATCCATCTCAACCAACCATTAATATATTGTTTATTATATAAAATAATAACTAATTGTGTTCAGAGTTGTATACTTTCAAAGTCTGTCAATTTAAAAGTTTGCAGAAAAGCTCTTGTCATATTATACAAAAGCGACGTTGACATGTTTTTTTTTAGCAAACTTTTAACACCATTCAACAAGTTGTTCATAATTATTTAGTTTAATACAACGTCAGTGTCTTTGCATTTGGCCCTAAATGTATCGAAATCACATACTGTATTAAATATATATAAAAGAATCTCGCAAGGCATAAACGGGTATTTCTTATTTACATATTTATTGAAAAAAAACTATTCTCGCAATGATACATCGGCAATTTTAGTTAGCATCATAATTGGTAAACCAAACCGCCTAAACTGCGATGTACGATATAAATATTTTTCTATGAAAAATCCAATGAGTACATTTTCGGTTTCATTGGTCAACGTCTTGTAGTATACACTTAATAAATACCTAGTTTCATTAAAAAAATATTAGCCAACGTAAGTACGTTCAAACTAAAATTTTGAGAGAACTGTTTGCAGGATATGATTCAAATATATTATCATTGTTAATAATTTCGCTTTTTTATAATTTTTTGCGACTTTTTCTACTGCGCACGAATTACATAGGGCGATTGAAAAATTATCTAACGTTCCAATTCATAATTGTCATAATTTCGAGCGCTGGACGCTAATGTAGTATGTTTATAGTATTTGTATTAGTATAGTCAGTAAAATTTACCGCCCTGAATACGGTAAAAAATATATTCTAGGTATTTAATAGGTATCTATATATTATTATGTTTCTGAGGATGTTTCAAATTATGTAATGTAACTATTTAGGGTGCAATGGTTATCGGTAATTTTAAGTAGATAATATTTATTTCGTTTCTATATCATCGTGAATCGCAACATCGTAACATCGTAACAATCGTAACATCGCAACCTAATATTATTAATTAAAATATTATACATGTATAATATTAAAATAATGTCGCGATGTTCTCACATTTGAATGCAAGATTGTTTTAAAATGCCGTAAAACCGAATTTTGCGAGAATAATACGCGAGCAGTGCGGTGCAGAATATCGCGAGGAAGGGGTGGCGACGTTAAAAGTAAAAACCGTCTAAAGCAGGAAATTAGATTTGGGGTCGCGAGAATCCCGCGGCGAGGGGCGAAGGGTGAAAAGTCGCTTAGGCAAGGTGATTCAGGCATGTCAGTGGTACGTAGTGCATACAAAATTATTAACTCCACCTGTGCCTGAGTTTACTCTCACGTTTTATTTGATTTTCCACGAGCTATTCGCTATTTGTACTACAACCTTTTCAGTTAAACGTACCCTAAACTTGAACTTAGTAGGTATATTCTCAGAAATACAAAGTATCTACATAATATTAAGTATATAATATATATTATAATATTATGTAGGTAATACTTTATGTAAATAATCGCCTTCTCTCTTCTTTCATATGTAAGCAGGATCCTATTACATAATTAGCAGACGTCTGAAGCATTTTATCGACCGACAATAGCTAGTAAACAAGCAGGTTTTGGTAATATTATGTTATGTGTAAGAGAACTCGCGAACAAATTATGAACATCAGCGGGTCTATTCTTTACTTATCGACCGCTAAAGTGATAAATATTATCAAACTTAGGGTAGGTTTGTATCAAAGTATTAACACGTATTGTAACAATTACAATAAGTTGTTGTAATTGTTGCAATAAGTGCTATATTTTAACAGCAGCAAGATAGGTGCTGTTAAAAATAGCCCTTATTGCAACAATAATTGTTAAGGTTGTAATTATTTCAACCAACTTATTGTAATTGTTACAATAAGTGTTAATACTTTGATACAAACCTACCCTAGTTAGCCGTCGTATTTATCACTTTATCACTTTAGTGGTCGATAAGTATAGAATAGGTGACTAAAAATGTGGAGAGTTCGTATTAATTGTATTCCTTATGATATCATCCTTCATTGACTATCAGAAGGCACTTGACTGTGTAAGATGGAACTGTATGTAAAAGGTACTTATAGAAATGAGAGTTCCAGCATACCTTACCTGCCTCATGAAAAGCCTATATAACAATAACGCCATAAAGATAAGAGTAAATAATGCATTTTCTGAATGTTTCCAAACTGAGAAAGGAGTCCGTCAAGGATGTGTTTTATCTCCCCAGTTATTAAAATATAATATGTAGTGAGCGTATAATGAGGATAGCCCTAGATCATTTACACGAATGTAACCTATCTGAACATATTATATTAGCGGGGTAGTTGACTCTAACAACCTTTACTCCCCCAATAGATCAAGGAATTTCAATTGCCACGGAAATCGTGCTTTTAGTGTTCTCGCAATTTGTGTACGGTATACCCTGTACCCTGCTTTGCACGAGGTCTCTAGGCCGATATACATTTATCGTATTTGATAAACCTATAATACTATTTTTTTTTGTTTCAAAGTAACCGTATTTAGGCATACAATATGTTAAAATAAAAATTATTCTGACAGTAGTACTTAAAAGTCAAATAAAAGAACACCAAATTCAAATAGAATCTATAATAATATGTAAACTTTATTTTAATCTGTTGTAAAATTGAAAGGAATAAATAAACATATTTTATATACCATACGGTTATAAAAGAATGTTTTCAAAATGCTTTAATAGTAATTAAGGGCATAATCACTTCCGTAATTGTTAGTTAACAACATTGAATTGTAATGTTTGAGGCTTTTACATTTGTTTGTTATCGTAATAAGTAGGGTTGTCATCGCGTGTTCTTCCTTCTTCTTCCCTCGACGTTTCTCTTCAGAATGACCTCTGCAGCAACCCTGAAATATTGAGGAAATATGGAGAAGGTGATGAATTCTGAGGGCAAGGGAATGCAAAACAATTGGTGCCAAATGCTTCATATTTCTAGGGTAAAGCAAATGATGAACCAGTCAATCATCCATAGATTCCAAATAATGGAACAGCTGTTGACAATATATCTGAGATGCCTTTTGCAGTTTTTTGTCATATTATTCGGTGCGGACCATATAACCTGAAGAGACTGGTAGTTTTGGGTAGCCTCCAGGAAGGCAAAGCAGAGGAAGGACATCGGCACGTTGGTCTAACTAAACGAACTTACTACCTTTACCCTGCCTTGAGAGTAGCAAAGGGCCGAGAGGGGTGCAAAGTCTCAGAATCTGATGGAATTTAAAGCTGGCCACGATTCCCATCCATTTAAAAACGACAAAGAAAAGATAATTTGGTTTATTTTTATTTATAATATTAATAAGTATATTTAAATAATTATATTACATAGTCATGTTAAAATTTAGTTTTACAAACATCCACAGTTTTATACCAAATGTTTTCACCAGAAAAATAGGACCGCTATCTAACTCCATACCAAACTGACATTGCCTTATAATTGACATTTTACAAACTTATACAGTAAGTTGTATTCATTTCTGGTATGCCGTAAGCTCCTCACTAATCGCCTCATTTCACCCATACAAAGAGTAATTAATAATTATGTTTATGATGACATTTGGTACATTAGTTTACATATTTTTTTAAAACTAGGAGGCTTGGATAATCGAGAGATTTCATTGCAGTTAGATAGTTGTCATTGGTTAATTATTTAATAAATTATTTGTTATACATTAAGGATTAAGGTAAACGTTAAATACGTAATAATTGTTTGTTATCGAGTCTTTGCCAGTGGTATTTTTAATGTGTTAAATAATCGCTTAGTAATGAATGAGTCTTTATCACTAGTACAACATTTCGACTACTTTATTACTCAACTAACCTTTACGGAATGTTGAATAAATATTTTAAAAGCTTCTGAAATTCGTTTATTTTTTACATATTGTTATCATGACTCGAGAAAGCATAAAATCTGCATGGCATTACTGTTTGACATATTTGCATAATACATCATATAATGGTGTCTCCGCGTTCCGCAGCGAGCTTTCCTGCGAAATACAAATACACAGAGAGTTTACTCAGAAATTGAAATACATAAGCTATTTACCTGATGCAATTTCTTGTATACATAACTTCATACCGAGCAAGCTTTTCAATCATTCATGTCGGTATTATATACATTATAAAATCGTTGCATCAAGATAAATTTTCCAGTTGCGAACATTTTTGACTATACCTAGGTACTCTCACTCAAGCCAGTGAATTAAATTAGTTTAATCAACTTTGAAAGTGGATTTTTTTTTCTTTTTTCTTACGTTATGCATCTAGGAACATTATTCACCCATAATTCTTCAATTATAACACTTTTACGACAATTATTTTTCCGAAATTCTTCGCAGGTAGACGAAGAATTGTCTAAAAAAATTTTCGATACTTAAATACATATATACTTATTGATAAATATATACCTATATAACTATTGATCAGAAAACTTCACGTGTCTTCTTAAATAAAACATAGCACCTATGTTAAGTAAAAAAAAGTTATCGTGAATAAATTAAATAAACGTTATACATGCAGTTAATGCATCATTTGAGTAATAGAAAAAAAATGTCTACTGTTGGGGTAATTAAAAGACTATTACTGACAATTGGATTAAATCCGTGTACATGATAACCAATCATTTAACCCTTATCAAGAAGAGGACAATTATTATGTACTTACCTCAATAGTTTCACATAAAACTGGATTATGCTTCCCAAAGACATTATTTATGTAAGAAATTATATGTATGTATACAAAACAGCTTTAGAGAAAATATGTAAAACATTTCGTAAAATGCCAATACGAATGAAAACAGTCTTATTATCAAATATATATGTGGCAAATAGTTTTCCATGAGAAAAATGTTCAGGACACAACTTCACGTCGGCTCTATTATATAAATATCTGTGTTTAAACTGTCATTGGCTTTTCGCTTACCTTCCTTGTATCCAGGTAATTTTGCAAAATACTAAAGCGGTGAGAGACCTTCGTAGTGTGTAAAATACTGGTTTTTCATTCGGGGGCTCCGCGTTAGTTTTCTGGTGAAGTAACAAATTTATGTGATTTTATCACAACCTGGCAATTTTTGATAATGTTTTACTTAGAACTATATACTAATATAACTACTGTTTAACTACACTACTGTAATTGGGCCTCATGGCCTGTTGTCGTGTTAAAAAGAATATAATATATATGTATGTAATACATATTATGTATAATACATAATAATATATGGTTGATATTTTAATTTCTAGAAATAGTTTAAATTGAGAAAATCATTTTTAACTCTAATTAAAATTACTGGCATATTGAAAACATTGAATATAACAAAATATTAAAAAAATATATAAATAAATAATGTAAAAGAAATTAAAAAGGGAAGGGTACAGAAATTAACTGCTAACCATTAGTATTTTTAAAACTGTGATTTATTAAATAAATCACATAATCAATAAATTTTCAAAACTGATTATCTCAGCTGCAACCAAACTGACTTAAGCACTTTTACTCTGAAACCACAGTATTTTTACTGAATAAATTATTAAGTGGTTTATTTTCCCGTTAATATCTGTGTCATGATATGGAGAAATGCATTTGGTTATAACGTTATGGGATCTAAACTGAGTTGGACATAATAAAAAAAAACTTGAGTGGAGACGGAAAAAAGTGGAGACGGAAAGGCTAAAACTATTAACGAATATCAGATCATTGATGAACAAATCTATTTAATATAATTATTATATTAAAAGAGTACAATAATGATGAGTCGAGTGAGTTGAAGTGATTATTAGATTTATGGAGAGTGTATTTTTATATTTTTATTACAACAAAATACTAACGACCGATAAAAGCGGATACAGCATCGAGATGCCTTGTTACATAAGTAGATCGAGATTGGCTGACAATACGATTATAATTTGCGTCATTATAATACTTTTTGATTACGTGCATATTTTTTTAATCCACCTGCCGTATTACACTAGAGTGCACTGTGTTTTTACGTAACTGCGTGACATGTGCTACGTGTCACGTGTCACTTGTCGTATGCCACGTGTCACTCGACTGAAAAGTCCTACATTATTTCGCTTATGCGAGATTTTCCATACGGCACTCGCAGCTATGTGACCTCGCAGTTTATAAAAAAACAAACGTATCGAGTGACGTAAATATTCATAAATAATATTTTGTCAAAGAAAGCTGTCTTTTAGCGTTCTTATTGAAAATAACGTAAGCAGATACTATATGGTTTTAACAGCATAACTATCAATATTTATTTTATTATAAAATAAGTTCATCGCTTGGTATTTACAACACATGATAAAGATTGCTTTACAATACGAGTCTCACGGTAAGCTTTATCTATGTATGAATACCAACATTTACACCAATCAATTGAATCATTCACAAGATTGAATAATACAAACATAGACACCTCCAAATCAATCCACTCCTCACCATATTCGCTTTCACGAGGCCCTAAGTTTGATATGAAGCATTCGCCTGGGAATTTCTCAGCACCAGTTATCCAAGACTGAGGTCTCAAGTATGATTTCACTGAGTTTACAGAGATTTTCTAATAAAAAGTGACGATGGAGAGAGGAGCACGATAATTTTAACAAAAAAAAATATTAATAAATAATATAGTACAAAAAACAAAGCTAAAATAATAAATAAATACACAACTATGTGAAGAGATCTTCACGGCCGTAAAAAGATAACGCATTTTTTTAAAACGCGATAAAATTTTCCTTTGTGGCGACCAGGTCGGAAAGTCCGATGGGCCCAATAGCTGGTTATATCGACAATAAGCAACAAGATTGGATAATGCAACATTCTTTATCGAACATACATAATTTGAAAACACCTCGGAAAATAAACTAGCGGGACTCGAACCCGCATCCATTCGATTCTGGCCAATTTTCGTGGGACACTTACACATTCAAACTCCCGATTCGAAATGTAATGTATTGGGTTATTTGATTAATTACAAATAATTAATCAAATAATACAATGCAGTTCCACTATGAATTGACAGTTAACACTATAAAAGAAATTAATGTATTGGGGTTATAAGCCTATCTGAATTATATTTATTAATCTATTCTGTGCGTAAAACAATCTTCAAATTAGGTATATTGTAAATACATATATCTCCATGTTTGATTTTAAGAGGATCATATGGGTTTCCACAGAGTGGAGATTGTATTAACAGATTTTTGTTTTCATCAGAATTGTATGTTAATTCCCACTTTCTCAACCTATGAAGTCTATACCCTGGCCCCAAACACATTAAAAAGCGACATGTTAATTTGCTTGACCCAGAATTTGAACCCGCGATCCATGACATTCAAGTTATCAAGTTAAAATTATTACCAAGTAAACTTTTGAAAAGCTTTATGTTACTTTCTTCATAATATTAAATGCAAACGTTGTAATTTATTTACCTGTATGATGGTAGGATGTGCATTGTAACAGCGACAAAAACTGTATATTGAAAGGTGGTTGCGATTTTTGCAGTGAACTGTAATTTGAAGATGCTTGTGGATTACGGATCTAGGGGGGGGGGGTTAAACAGGATGCCAGGCACTGACCTTTTATGTTGAGAATGCTAGCGCGCTGGAGCTGGATCGATGTTCACGCACCCACGCACTGATAAGCGGACAGTTTGGAATGTCACTCTCACGGTTTCACTTGTATTTTGCTCAAACCGTATCAGAATTAGCGTAACGAAGGTCGAACAGATGCGTTTTGGATGAGTCACTCTGTAGCTAACGCAGCCTTTGCCGTATCAGATCAGATAGAGTCTTAGCTTTAATAAGCCTAGGTGCATCCGCTGTTTTGAAGTAACTGAATATAACTTAATCACGGTCAACTTATGACCCGTAACTGGTGGTCGCCTGGTCTTGAAACAATAATTGGGATTTGAGGTAGGTGGGAAAAAAGTAATGAAGCATACCATAATCGGACCAACCAAATGGATTTAATGTGAAGTATAAAATAATAATATACATTAAGACAGTGATCAATGTGTTTTATAATGGGCGGTAATATGGTCCGAGAAACGGCCTACCCTGAAACTTTCAAAATAAACTAAATATTGTCGTTGATGTGTTAAAACCCCTGATCTTTATCCATATACGACATAGACGACAGAAAGCTAGGGGGATGGGATTTCTTCACAAGGTTGGTATGCGGTGAAAAAATATGACACAATATTTATTTACATACTGTGGGGCCCGAAGATGATTTTTTTTTGCTTAAAAAATTTAATATTTCAGTTTTATTTTACTATATCATATATTTATTATTATATTACTAGCGAGAAAGGGCAGAATGCTGTACTAATTATTCTTATTAACATCCAATCGTTAGACAACTGTTTTGACGCAGAGGAGAGACTGACGCGCCTTTTAAAAACGTTTAATCAGGTAGATAGCGGACTTCTACTGGTGTTTTCGCATACCTACTACCTATCTACACTATTGGGTCTAGGACGATTTGTCGCCGGAATAACTGGGCGCCACGAAATTATATGAAATTCGAAAATAAATAGACGTTCGTTAATTACAGGTATTTTGAAATATATATTTAATATTATTATTTATATTTAAATTATTATATTATAATTTAATACTCCGTAAAAAATTTTATATGCACACGTAAATAATAATTTAATTGTGCATATATATAAGTTCCAACGAAAAGAGTTTCATTTTTATTTTTATATAATGTCTCAGGTAAGTATGCTAATTCTCATTCCACAATAAAAAACATTATGTAAAGAGCAAAATGAATTAAAACTACTTAAGTAGTAGATAGAAACTGATTAAAACTCTTAGTCTACTTCTATGTAAAATCGTAACGAACGTTTAATTATTTCATTCGGCAGTGCGGCGCCCAATTGTCCTGGCGCCCAGTTGTCCCATTCTCAAATCATCTGAGACTTGATTGGGCTGGGCCATGGTAATATGCATTATACTTGTTAATGGTAACACAAAAACTAACCATAAGTGCAAGTGAGAAATCATTCGGCAATGGTGGTACATATTATGTTTCATAGGTCAGTTAATAATAATAGCCCATAGCCAATAGGCTTCCAAAAGCTAGATAATACCATATATCTATAATATCATTGCTCTGAGGTGGTGACAATACAGGGTGGTGACAACTTAGAGATACATTATGGATAATTAAGACTATTCAACTCATATTTTTATTCTACATTGTTATTAAAAAAATAAATTCTAATTTTTCTTTTCGCACACAGAATCATTTATCTTTTTTCAATGATATAAATTTATTGTAAGGAAAAACAAATTCTTTTTTCAAAGATTTGAGATGTTTTCAAATTATTTATGTATAATAAAAAATATTACACTCTCAAAACTTGTGAAATATTCGTTGAATAAATTTGATCCATTTTATAAAATTGGTTTTTTAATTACATTTTTTACAAATAATACAATATATCTTTTTTAAATAACGCTTTAATCTTATTATTTTTAAGTATGTAAGTAAGTAGGTAGTGTAATCTGTATGAAAAATAAAAAAAAAAAATTAAAATTATATTCATGCATATTTTTATTGTTATATGTAATTGTGTTTTTTCGTTTCAAATTTTTTTCTTTAATCAAAAGTGTTCCGTGATTTCGAGAGATTGAGAACGACTGATATAAACGAACAACATTTATTTTCAAAGCTGACACAACATTATAAATTGTTAAAGAATCCCAAACCTTTGTAGAATATAAATACAGTCCGGTATTACTGGTAATAAAGGGTAGCTACCATCTGTTTTTTTTTTTTAATTTAAATTAGTTAACAAAGGAAAACTACCGATTAAGTTGGACACCTAAATAGTACCTAACAAAAGATACAATGTATTAGCTAACAATACTGTAGAATTTTACTAGCGCTTTTGAATGTCAGCGTGAGAAAATTTCGAATTTATATGGAAAATTCAAGCGCAAGAGAGGAAGAATATTTGATTAAATATTCTCAAAGACAAGTTATATATACGTACATTCTCATTTGAAAGCCAATTGTTTATTCAGGAGTGGGTGGGAGCCATTTTGAAAGAGAATATCATCCGGCATCCCCTATCTATGCTCTACTGCTTGCCTGATTGTCTATGCATGAAAGGGATACGTTTTAATTTAGTTTTAGATTTTAATGTCAGAGCACGCCACTGGAATAATCCCATAAATATTCAATTGTTTAATCTGTGCTAGTGAGGTGACGCGAACTTTAAATTATTTTGATTATCCTTCAATGGACGTTTAAAACACTAACTGGAATGTAAATATAGACACATTCTAGTAATTATTCATTTATTCCTTCTTCTCTATAGAGACTTCATGACTGAGAATCACGACCCAAATGATTTGGTCGTTAGATAACCTTATCTATACGTAAATTTTGGTTTCAAACCTTTTCGACATTCAGCAACAGATATGGCATGTGAAAGTGACATCAAAGATAATAAAAATATCTTTCTCTAAATAAATGAAGCCTAAATTATAACAATAAAACAAATTAAGAAAATTACAATGCATTTTATACCTTGTTAAATTCATTAAATTAATTTTATTAACTGACTTAACATCGCCACTCGGTGAAAGTGTTACATGTAGATATACAATAGACCATGGTTTCTCAAACTATGGGTCGCGAGCGAATATTGAGTGGGCCCTCGCCACTGTATACATGAATTTAAAAAAATTGGAAGTGATAAATTTGATATTTCATTCGGCTATTTATAATTCCTAAAAATTTAAATAAACTTAAGTTACGGAAAATATTGTGATAAAATAATAATAATTTGAATTGCCAATGCACTACAGATGTTTTGGGGAAGAGATGATAAAGTTTGATTCGTTGCGTTGGATTAAATTTGTAACCCATTTCAAGACGACTTACCAACTAGTATGTCAACAAATGCAAGTGAAGAACTCATTGATTTATCAGAAGATACGTCACTGAAAAATAGTTTTAATCACAAACAGTTAATGAAATTCTGGCTCTCAGTTGCTGATAATTATCCTTGTCTGTTTGATGAAGCTATGAAAGTCCTCCTTCTCTTTACTACCTCATATCTATGTGAGGTCGGATTTTCGGCTATGGTTAACATTAAAACTAAATACCGAAATAAATTGGATATATCAAACTCACTGCGATTAAAAGTAACTAAAGTTGAAGTTGATGCTAAAACTGTAATGAAGAAAAATAAGAAACAAATACATCCTTCCCATTGAAATAACTTTGTAAAAAAACCTTGCAGGTGTAGGTATTTAAGTAATATTTTTTTTTTAATTTAAGTTGTGTTTCTTATTTCAACAGTCTTTCATTCATATTGGTAAAACTTATAAAAAATATTTTTTTTATTTCAATTAGAACAAATAAGACAGCATTAAGTATTTCCACGACTCGCCACTAGGGAATCTGAGCATTACCAATATTTATGCCCTCTTTTCTCTAAGACAGCTAAGAGGTGGGTCCCAAGATTAGAAATTTTTGTTAGATGGGTCGGAGCCCAGTCAACTTTGGGAACCACTGCAATAGACGATATCTATCTTATCATGATTATTTTGTAGACATAAATGCCGGCATATTTATCATTAAAGTTGCCATACAACATAAAATGCAACCAAGAGCGAGTACTACACAATATTATAGTTCAATTCACTGTACATTGGAGTGATTTTAAACGGATTCTGTTTATTTATTGACGTTATTACTATACTGTTATGAAAATTATTATATAATGTTAAATAAAATTGTATAAATTAAATGGTTCAATTGATAATGACATCTGGAGATAACATCTTTAACAATGTGGCGAGTTATTACAACCATTCTGAAACTCAATTCGATACGAATAAAATATATTTCAAGTTATATTATTTTTTTAGAAAAATCGATGTTTTTTTAATTAAATATAAACACATCAAGGCTACAAATTATTCAAAAAAAAATTTAATGTTATCGTAAATGTTTTAGAAAGATTTTTAATTATTCATAGTTTTAGTTGAATATAAAATAAATCGATTTTCATAGAAAATAAAAATGTGTAGGTATAAATTGATATCTTTTTTGTTTATATTGATTCGAGCTTTGGTATTGTGACCGCACAAAGCTCAATTGAATAAATTCGATAGATCTTAATAAACCACATTTTAATAATAAAAATAACCATGGTATGTAAATTACAAGTAATAAGATAAATTTATTCAATGAATGCACATTTATTTTAGAGTTTTTTAATTAGTTATTGCAAATTAAATATTAATTAAAAAATATTTTCCTTTTTTATTTTTTTAGATTTGTAATTATTATTTAAAATACTTTAAAATGTAAATTATTAGTAAAATGTATTAAATTGTAGCTTCCGTATTCTACCACTGGATACATTATACTCCCTCTTAAGCATGCATCAAACTTTCCGCATTATCTAAGCCTATTAAATTGTATACTATATTTTTTATATTTTCAGCTTTCATTATTTTTTTATATAATTTTATTGTGCATTTAACTATAGATTAGTACGGCTTTCTTTTAATGTGACTTTTTATTTTTCCTATAGGTACTCGTAATAAATACGAATGTCTCCCTTTGTAAAAACAACTCCTGCCATTATTATATCATTGTAATCCGTCTCTTCTGCGTGACCTCTCCCTTTGACCGAAAATTAATTCAGACCACGGGGCATGATTGAAAAGCCCTGCCGTGTAATTATACCGTTTGAGTCAGGTACAAAAAAAATCCAAACCAGAAATAGAGGTTGCTTAGTTTGTTCAGAAATGTCAGTGTTCAATGAATGAAATGAACCGATGCATAAGTGAGTGAAGACCATATTACACTGGTAAACACATTAAACTCCAACGGCTTTAAGGTATATGCTATATGATTTCTTCGTATAATTCTATTAACCCATAATTGCATGTTGTTGCCTTTCAGCAACAAACTGTTTTATTCCTTATATTTTTTGTATGATTGAATTTTTATTTAAAAACTTGCAGTTCTCTGCAGTGAACAAAGTGTGCTGACTAAATAGTAATAGTTTTTATTCACAGATGTCACTTGTAATTCATAACTGAACATTAAATATGATCGATCAAAATAGTTACACATTAAAAGGTTGCCATCATACACTTAAGGGTTTACCAAAATATTTTGTTACTTTAAAAATGTGCGTAAAGTAAGTTGTATGGTTAAGGAGGTAGGTACGTAGTATTTTTCAATATTATTATTGTAGGTTAAGAATTATTTCCAAAGTATTACTTCCAAAGTATTACTTCATACATATAAATCTCGTCATTTTTTAGGATTAGGACAGAGTTCCGGCCAGTTTGTCTTTTAATCCCAGATTATGATGTTATAGTACCCACGTTTTTACTGATACACACGAAATATTGATAATTTGAACCGTAAACCGTATTTTTTATGTTCCTTTATTTTTTTAACATATCAGACCACAACGCCCAATGATAGTAGTATAGTGAAAAAGTAGTGCAGTATTAGAAGTAAAACGATTATTAACATCAATACTTTGAGAAACCACATACATATTTATTGTTGCCTCATTGGAAATCAAGCCGGGGGGCTCCGGGTGAGGACCCAGCCGTTTACACATATATGACTACGAGGGTTGACTAGATTAAACATAAATGTATGTATTATACCGATAATAAGCACTGAAACATCCGAAACATCGAGTTGGAGAGAGAACTTGGCTGAAACCATGGTTACTTTAGTTTAGAACTATCGAAGCTTTCTATAGAAGAGAAAATATCAAATATATTAATATCAATAACATGCAACATTTTCTGTCATGTCAGATATTCTAATTATGAAATACGTTATTCTTAATGTATCTATAATTATACGATGACAAGTTTCCAAAACAAATTAATGTAGTATTCCTGCCATTTTCATTATGTACAGAGAAAATTGTTCCTAGTTAGATTAATGTGCATCTGTCTGAAGTCAATCACCTAAAATAATGGGAAATTGTCCATAGGAAGCACCACACTACACGACAATATTTTCTCCCATACACATAACTACCGGACAGCTTATTCTTCTTCTTCCACCCTGTCACGTCCCAACATCGGGGCATAGGGCAAGCACAAGTTGGCGCCACTTCCCTCGGTCCATCACCAACTCCTGTGCCTCCCGCCATGTCAGACCTGCAGCACGTACGTTTGTTTAACGCGTGCGTGCTACCTGTGATCCTGTATGGCTGTGAGACATGGCATCTTACTAAGCTTCAAGAGTCTCGGCTTTTGAGCTTTGAGAATCGATGTCTCCGCCGAATCTTAGGAGTACATTGGTACGACCGCATTACAAACACCCGAGTTCGTGAGCAGACACAACAGCCTTCGGTGATTGAAGTTATCACGAAGAGACGATTTACGTGGCTGGGACACGTATTCCGGATGCCGCCAAAGAGTGCGGCACTTCGTACCCTTGTGGCACAGCCTCAAGGGTTCCGTCGCCGTGGCCGGCCCTCCCTCACCCTGCAGCGGTGCTATCGGACAGCTAGTATATTTTTAAAATATTTTCTTTATTCAATTTCATTTTTTTATTAAAATATTGAAATGATCTTGCTCACTTATACTATATAGTTGGGTCTTTGGGTGTAATAACATGACCAATACGTGAGTGGAAGAAGCAGATCGATTGAATGTCGTCTTGAGTCTACGTTTATGTTTGTTGCTGGCATTTCTTTTATTTTCGACCTTTTCCTCTTTCCTTCACCTTTCACTTCACTGACTCCTAATCCAGGCATATTAAACTCATTCCTATATTACATATAATATTATCGTTGTATCATTAATTATAATTTAATTTAACATCAAGCCAAAAGTAATAAAAAAAATGTTCGAAAAATTTTCAACAGAGAAATATCTTCGTACCGATATTTATTTTTATAGCATTCATTAAATTGTAAGTATTAAATTTTCGTGAATATATTTTTGCATCAGTTGAAAATATAGTATGTGTATGGTGAATACCCTACCATCCAGCATGACTTGGCAGGAAACCATTAATTTATAACTACAATGTATCTTGCAACATAATATTCTTAAAATTGCAAAACAAGCGATTTATGTGAATCAATCAAATTTCAACAGAAAGCTAATTTAGTAAAAATAATTCAATTAATTAATAATATCGCAAATTAATAAATAATGCTATATAGGTTTACTATGATATGCACAAAAGTTGTTTCTATGAAAATTAATCTTGCTTAATTATTAAAACTGCGTAATTGTTCAAATTAAAATCAATTATTTATAATTTACGAAACGAATCATGCATTGCACAATAAACCTCATAAGCATGATTATCAAAAATATTCAAGTAGTTGATAGCAGCATTTTCTATTGTATCGAATCAGTATAAAACACTAAGTAGAAGAAAGCAATATCGTCATTCAGTTATGAAAGAGTTAGCCGTAAGATTATTGTTACGCTTCGCCCGATCAACTCGTAATCATCAGAACGCATACTCGTGATTCACTCTGCTAAATTATAATCTGTAAATTTATCTGTAATAATTAAATTAATATTTATTGGAAAGAGATAATAAAACCAGGGTTCATTTCATTCACGCACCAAATTCTGAGTTATTCATTTGGGAGTCAAACCAACCAACCCTGCCAGTTCCTTATTCCATCTCACTTCTAAATATGTAAACAAACTGAACAAGCTCTAATCGTTTTTAAATTATGTCGAATATGTATTAGTAGTGAGAAGTATTACTTTTTTTATGCTATATTTTCAACATCAATTTTTGATTTAGTTTTCATGAGTTTAGGATGAAGAAAAGTAGGTAAGCACACAAAAAATGCAAATTAACATGCTTTTGATAAAATACATAACTTGGGAAAGGCTCATAAATAAACCTATTACAAAAACATATGAAGAAAACTTAGACTGGATGGGATTCAAACAGACACCTCTCGATTGCCGGATGAGTGATTTATAAATTGAAGAAACTACCGACTCACGTGCATTACTGTCTCAAACTTAATATTTTTGACGAAAAGTGGTTTATTTTTAAATTTTTTTTACTCTCAAATTAAAACGTATGTAATTAAAAATCTTCGGCAATTTTATTTAAACTTTAAGCTTCATTCTGATTGTGGATTATCAATAGCCTTTATTGACCAGTAATTACTTTTTATCGGAATTTGCAATTGACACATAATTTTGTGAACTGTAGTTAGTTACACATTTAATTATATTCGGATGGTATAATATATTATCTCAAATTTTGTTTTGAAATTTAAAAAGTTATCTCGCAACTAAAGTAACAACCCCTGTTTTAATGTCACGTTCAATGTGCCGAAGCGTTCAATTCGCTTAGTTTAGTTTAGATTCTAATGAGGTTTTCCTTCCCTCAAAATGTCCTCTCGTTCGACGAGCAGCTGTCTCCGATTGATTGAAGAAATAAAGGAAAGGAGAATTTATTTATTTCTTCTTTTATCTCTACGACAGTTTAGCGATTACAACTTTTAAATTAACAGAGATTTGGGTTCTGTCCGTCCTGTCTTTGTGTTTTCTTTTAGGGTCTTTTCGTTGCTAGTGGACCGTTTGAACTTGCAAATAAAATAATCAAAATTTTATAGTTTTCCTAGGCAAACAATACTCATTATATTATATAAAACCACAAAAAACATCGGAATTGTAACTTTTAATATACAAGAGACATCAAAAATTCTATTATACATTTATAGTAAGTTACATAACTATTATGATAGAGATTTATAGCAAAAAAGGTCAATTATAAAGTCGTTGTTGAAACCCGTTTCTATAGACACGACGCCTAAATATATATAAATATAAATGAAATAGACTAACTACTCGATTGATTTCAAATCATTTCGTATTGAACGAACTGTTCGTTTATGGAAAGTTGTAACCAGAGCTTTAATTTCCAGGTATTGAATAACCGTTAAAACCATAGAACATTTCCTAAGAATTGCCATCAAGGATACAAAATTTTATTTGTAATCCAAGCGCATTAGTGACATACTATTTCGTTTATTTATTATCGGTGTCAGGGGAAAATACTTTTATCAAAATACCATCAGTTCTGTATTACAAAAAAATGTCTTTCGTTTCAAATTATTTACTAGTCAGAACTCCACTCTAATAATCATTATATAACACGATTGTATATATTTGGATTAATTCTTCAAATTCGATTACCTAACTCAAGACTAATAATTGATACCTCTAACTTACAACAAGTTAGAACTGGGATGACGTTATTACGTAAACTATATTATCTTCATATAAAAATATTTATCTCAAATTTTTACATGTTTAATAATGAATGCTACATTCTTAAATCTTGTAAATTATGCATTAAATAAAAAAAGGTAGTATTATTAAAATTATTTTATATATTATTATCATACATTATAATGAATAACATAAGAGGTGACCTTGGCAATCCAATACATAAGGCACTGTCCTTTTACATCGTAGGTTCCGGATTCGATTCCTGCGGGCCTGTTATATACACAAGGCGACTATCAACTGCTAAAGTGATAAAGTGATAGTATTTATTACATATTTGTACTGATGTATTATAATTGTTACAATAAGTTAGCCGTCTAAACAGTCAAAACTATCTATCTCGCTCTAAATTGTATCACAGCCAAGAGAGGTGCTGTTAAAACATAGCACTTATTGCAACAATTACAATCAACTTATTGTAATTGTTACAATAAGTGCTAATACTTTTATATAAACCTACCTTAGTTAGCCGTCGTTCACTTTATCACTTTAGCGGTCGATAGTGTAGAATAGACCAGCAGGTGTCTTTTATGATTTTTTTAAGACTTTGTATTTCTGTGATTGTTTTACTGCTACTACTACATTACTGTAATTTGCCCACATGGCTAATTGAACTATTGAAAAAAAAATAAAAATAATGTATATGGTGTCTAAGTTTGATAACTATCACCACATCCAAATATTGATAGAATACACTGATGTGCTGTGATGAGCTTTATTGTGTATTGTAGTGTAAAATTAAATTTAAAAAATTTAATTAAAATCTCATGTAAACTAAAGCATCGCCAAGATTTTTTATAGATACTTATAATACTTGATACTTAAAATAATCGTTAAATGAAAAACTATAAAACTTTCAACGATAAAAATATTTCCCTGAAAATTTGGAAAGTTAATCATCGATCATCATTACTCACTACGGTCAAAATTATCAAAAGGGGAAAAAATATTGGAAAGTTTTTTTTAATAATGACAGATGTCCCAATAGTAGCAGGAAATCTACGCTTTTTTTTAAAGAAAACCAATGTCGGAGCAATGTTAAAATAGTCATTTAAAAAAGCCCCTAGAGACATTTTAACCATCAATGAAAATTAGCGGATTCCCACAAAACGTCCGATAGAAAATTCAATGGCGAACTAAAAAAAATAGTGGAAGGATCAGTAGCACACTATATTGAATACTGATAGTCTTCCAAGTACTAATACCTAATATAAATATTTATCTAGTTTAAAAATCAGGAATCACAATAGTTACAACCTTTCACAGATATACAATTTTAACTCATAATTTGGGTGTTTCTATTACCTAATTGAATTCATAGTTATTCTATCTTTGTATAATTTTCAATATTATAAACTAGATACCCGATCCTACTCCCTATGGGATCAAATATGGTGTCATTTATTACTTATTATCTGGTAGTATTTGTAAACTCTGGTTTTAATATTTGTTCAGAAATCACAGATATTGATCAACAATAAAAGAGAATATTTCAATCGGTACACGAAAATAGATTAACAAGATAAGATAACTCGCTTGACCCAATAATTAGATGAACTTGCCAAATGATTAGTTTACTCTAGGTGTGTATTGTATTTGACAACTAGATAACCACACTTAGCACTAGAAATGGATATCAATAGTGTAAGATTATTAGCCTCAAAATAAAGGATTTTTATGATAAAAAGGGTCTATGTTAATCAGACTAAGCTGAATCTGAGAATTTGTGAGTGAATATTATGAAGTGAACATAGAGTTAAATCCTATTACGTCTGCATAACGCTTGGGACTTCCAAGCAAGTGAGCAGCGCTTATATATGGGTATGTTTTCGAAGTCATGGCCGCTATACTAGTGAATTTATTTTATACTTCATAATAGAGGAATATTATAAATGGAAATAATGCATATTAATTTTTTAATAATTTTTTTAAATAACCCTCACGAAATTAATAATACCCACATATAATTCACCTATCTGCCACATAATATTATAAAAAAACTACATAAATAAATAAAATAAAATAAGGACAAATATAATTATAATGATCTACCACACAATAGCATGTACATCTCAGCTTATAGATTTGAATTTATTTTCCCGATAAGTTACTATTGTTGACGTGTATTCTTAGTACCGTTATATAATATAATAAACACATTATGTTTTTAAACTGTTAGTAATTACTATTTGAACCTAAACTCATTAGACGAGTAGGAATGACAAAAACCATCATGTCTAGGCTAGACAGAATTTGGAAGATAACTAGACACATTAAAGGTCGTCTGGTATGATCGGTAGTTTTGTTAATACGCTTTTAATATGTGGAATCATGGACACTGAAGTCAGCAAAACGGACAAACAGACAGACGTTTTTGGAGACGTAGTTAGTTCTAGACAAAGATTTTCGGAAATTCCACGCGGACTTAATCTTCTATTCCGAAAGATTTATACATCTATGCTCTTCTCTTGACGTTATGTATAAGACGCATATTATATTTCACTCAAAAATATCGACAATCGAGTGGAAATGTTGTAAGGTAGAGGACGTGGAAGAATTTTTACTTTCTACAGTGAGCAGCAAAATATACTATAGTGTTGTCTATAATGGTTCTCAGACCTGTTAAGTACTGAATGTAAGTAACAGTGTTGCGGAAAGCTTAAAAAAGCTTCTCGACTTTTAAATGTAAGTAATAATGATTACAGAAAAGTATCATTAAATGATAATGAATTAAAAACCAATTTTAAATTCAATAAGTTTCAATAAACAAAAAAAATCTTTCCTACGTGACAGTGGTTTTCAAATTGTGCACTTAGGTGCTCTGGAGGGCTGCGTGATGTTCAAAATTTTAAATAATTACAACTAAACAATCCTAACACATTCACGGTTATAATTACACAATTCGTAAACTTCAGTGGATTATTTCTTCCTGCTATAATACAATTTAACGAAGAATACTGCTCTTCCTTTATCGCCAAAGAGTAGTAAAGTGTATGTTTCTAAAATCGTGTGGTGTGGATTCGAATCCCGTATCTGATAAATTGTCGTATTTTCATGGTTATTTGAATCTAGAGCATATACCTTTACAATTATTTTTTGAAAAAATATCATATTAAAAAACCTTTTTGGGAGTTGGCCAAAATCTACATCATATTTTGATGCTTACAGCCAATGAAAAGGGTAGAACTGCTCTTCTCTTATCGCAAATATAACGCTAGGAGTCAACTTGGTAAAACAATGCTCCTTTAAATTAATACGAGGGTGGGTCAATAAGTCCTTAGAAAAGCCGACAGGTGGCGCGACTAATACTGCAAGCGGTTTGTTTTCATGCAGCGGCACTACCGATTCAGTATGCTGCGAAGTTTCAATCAGATTGGTCGGGTTGTTGTGTGTTTCTCGTACATTTAAAAAAAAATTGCTTGTGGAAAATGGAAAAATGGAAAATGGAGAAAATTGAGTTTAGAGTTGTTATTAAACATTTTAATATAAAAGGGTTAACAGCAAAGGAAATAAAAAATGAGTTGGATTTAGTTCACGGCATATCTGCTCCTTCACTTGCAACTATTTATAACTGGTTAAATGAATTTCAACGTGGTCGTACATCAACAAAGGATGAACCACGCTCAGGACGTCCTGTAGAGGTGACTACACCAGAAATGATCAATAAAATCCACGATATGGTGTTAAGTGACCGAAGATTAAAGTTGAGTGAGATAATTGAGGTTACAGGGATCTCAAAAGGTAGCGTCATTTCTATTTTACATGACAAATTGGGCATGAAAAATATTTCTGCAAGATGGGTGCCGCGTTTGCTCACAGTCGACAATAAACGCAGTAGGGTGGTGGCCTCTAAAGCCCTGTTGTCGCTCATGCAACGCAATCCGGATGAATTTTTTCGTCGCTTTGTGACTGTAGATGAAACATGGATACACCACTATACTCCCGAGACGAAAGAACAGTCAAAGCAGTGGATTGCGAAGGCAAACCATGTCCAAAGAAGGCGAAAACCGTAAAATCAGCTGGTAAGGTTATGGCTACTGTATTTTGGGATGCACGTGAAATTATTTTCGTTGACTATTTGGAAAAAGGAAAAACAATAACAGGGGATTATTATGCATCTTTATTGGACCAGCTAAAAAACAAAATTGAAGAAAAACGGCCTCATTTAAACAGGAAAAAAATCCTCTTTCATCAGGACAATGCCCGTGTTTACACATGTTTACGATCAATAGCTAAAATTGAAGAATTGAAGTTAGAATTGGTCGACCACCCACCGTATTCGCCAGATTTAGCCCCCAGTGACTTTTTCCTTTTCCCAAACTTAAAAAAATGGCTAAGTGGACAACGTTTTTTTTCAAATGAAGAAGTCATCGATCGGACAAATGCTTATTTTGAGGACCTTCCGAAAACTTATTTTTCTGACGGTTTAAAAAAAATTGAGAAACGTCTAACCAAGTGTATTGAGCTCCAAGGAAATTATGTTGAGAAATAAAAAAAAAATACAAAAATAAAACCTGTTTTAATGCTTTTTTCTAAGGAATTATTGACCCACCCTCGTACTACTAGCAACAATTTGACGTACCTACGCCATATTATTTTCTTGCTAGAGCTATAGTTGTATATTCTTCTTCTGACAGCTTTCATACATATATTTTATAAATAGTTATTGTTTCTCAAAACTTAATGTGCAATAATAAATGTGAGTAGTTGTATGCAGTTTCAATTCAAGATTTGAAAAAACTATGTTATATACAGGGTGCCATCAACTGGATACAGCTGCCTGTAGGACTCTGAGTGGGTGCTAGGTTAACTGTATGATTAGACAACTGAACGATGGACATCTGGGCATTCCGCAGATGAATGAAATGCTCGAATAAATACGTTGAACCAGCAAACAGACAAGTTGTAATTACTAAAATAAATTTTAAAAAAATATGTTTTCAATTTTTCACTAAATTGCAGCAATGTTATACAATAATGTATACTAATTACACCATACATGTCAACAAACTATCAATTCACACAATATATTGTACAAACTGACAATATATCGACCAAGGGATTGACGAGATAACACAACAGTATTGATAAATATGGTCATAATTGATCAATATCTATCATTGCATAATAAAAAGGTCTGTAAACTGCAATTTGTCGAACAATATACGGTATCTGACTATTATTGCGAATCAATGTTTTATTATAATGTAAATTACGTGAAAGCACAACATCGACACAAGTCTTTACAATGGCCATAAAACTCGTTTTATTATAAGTAAATAGTTTATATCGGAGTTGTTTGTCTACTCACAAATTCAAGACGTAACAAACAGAGCAATTTCGACATGTAGTCTTCGACATCATAGCGCAGCATGCGTCGTTATGTCACGTGCTTTTTTTTGTTTTGACTTGCCATAGCAAATACTCTATCTCTGGCACCATTTAGAGAAATTAAAAGCTTTCTTTTCTGATTCTTTTCTTCGTAATACTTTTACATTCGAAATAATTCCCTTCGTATGCTTTTGCAAAGGTTTGGCATATTATTAATGTTAACTAAATTACGGGCGCAGGGAATGTAGTAGCGGTGAAAGTAAGTGAAGGGTTGATTCCAAAAATAACATAATATGTCAGTTTTTTTCATATTTAAGATTTATATGTCATTTTGTTATACTATATATGCTCTCATTTACCGTTATTTAAAAATCAACAGGTTAAAAGGTTGTAAATGTTCTTAGATTCCAGTAAAAAAAAACATTTGACAAAAAAGTTTCTACAGATACATCATAATAACTTTGTCAAAAAACATCTGTCTAATAAATACTTTTTTCTGATAGGAACTTCAAAAGTTCTAATGATTATTATTTCTCATTAAAAAATAAGGACATATTGTGTACTATCACATCAAAAAATGTTATTCATAATGCACAAGGAAGATATTCTATTAAGTTTTTTGATCTCCTGTAAAATTGTTCAGTTCTGACATAATATGTTGTTTTTATAATCAACCCTTCACATACGAGGGAGGGTTTTAGTTCTAGAAACGACCGTGGTGACGTAGAAGACTCGATATGAAAGTCGCGTATTTTTTCATATATTTCATTCATTTGTGCAGTGCCAATATATCCGTCGCCCAGTTATCCTGGCATGAAAACAGCGGCACTGAATCATCTCATTTATTTACAATAGTTTAACCTGCCCCACTAATCAAAAGCAGTCAAACAAACATGTTTACAAACCAATGCTCTACGGTGTTTTGCACATTGAACTTAATAACCCCGCCAAACCACAGCCGCCCAGCACCACACCCGGCCTTAATCGGGTGTATCACGGGACCGTACGTTTGTATGTGAAGCATCATTTTTTTATGAGTGGGAATGTTTCAGGAGCAGTTACCCAAGACTATGGTCGCCATGCACTCATATGTGCTTTGACTGAATTTACATAACTTTAAGTTAAGGTACACATGGGAGAGATGAGCACGTAGAGGCAATATTAAAAATTGGAGTAAGTAACAAATTAACGCTAATACAAAACTACCGAACATTCTAAGTGAAGAAATCTTCACGTTGGCAGTATGACTTTCTAAATTTAATAAACGGTGTTTTGCACATTTCTATCGAGAGCTTTCAATTAGGGATTGCAATACTGAATGAAAATATCAATACCGGTTTTTCGGTATTTATTATTGAATACCGGTATTAATACGGGTATTCGTTGAAACATACAAAAGTACTTAACAGTGAATATAGCTATTAAAATCTCTTTAAAACATTATTTTATAGCAAAAACCTACCCACCTACATTTATTATGTTGACATTTAAAATATGTATTGATCATAATATTGTAAAATTGGTGATTTTTACAAATAATTTTAACTTAAACCCTCAAAATGGCTAGTTCATTGAGACGTGCAAATGAGTGTGTTTGCAGGAAATGCTTCTTCAATTCAACGCTTGTACAGTCATCAAAAATTTTATTACAGAATAATAAAATTTAACATTTGTCACGAATGTTTTCTGTTTCGAAATAATATTATGTTAATTTATCCCGACAATTTTATCAATAGATATATTTTTTGATGGATTTTATATTATTACTATTTCAACTTTATTGAGTTCATTCAATATATTTGCATTTTAGCAACACATAACTTATACAATAAATTAAATAGCCAATACAGTACAAAGTAATGTAGAAATAACATTCAATTCATTTTTTTAAACTTAAACGAGTGTGGTTTTTAATACAAAAAATTCCGGTATTTTGGATTTTTAAAACCGGTATTTTGGTATTGATAAATACTGGAAAACTGATTGTGAAATACCGGTATTGCAATCCCTGCTTTAAATACTAAACAAAATAATATTAATCTCGTCGAATCAACAGCCTAATTAAAAACCCACCTGATATATGGCGCACTTCTCTGGAGTAATCTACAGTAAATGGGTAAGAAGGAAACAGGCAGAGAGCGTGAAAAAAATCGCTGTGGCGAGACTGGAATCTGAAAATTCCTGCAACAATTCATCAATCACTCCCGGCCCCGATTAATATATCGACAACCTGCCATTTCATTTTCGCGCGAAAAAAACCCCTTTGTGCAAAATATCTTTGATCGTCGGGGGAAGAAGACCGTTTTTAATAATGGGAAGTTGGAAAAAATCCGTTGTAAATATTCTCCACCTTCGACGCTAATAGTAGACATCTTGAACATTATAATTTTTTATCGCGAGATATTTCAATGGATAATTATTTCTGTATTGAAGTCTCATGTTTTTCTGTAGGTACCATTAGAAATTATAATTTTCTTTAATGTCACTTTAATCGGAAGTAAAAAAATGTTATTCTTGTTTACTATATTAATTGTAGTATCTCGCATGAGCCTAGTCCATTTTAGGCATCGGCAGAAGGCACCCATATTACACAATGACGAACAAAGATCAAATTATAATGTTATTTAATCAACTTAAATAAACTGAAATTCAGTGACGTCCCCGGATAAAATGCCGCCCCTAGGCAGTGCCAAAATGCCGCCTTATTTTTTATACATTATTTTTATCATCCTTTCATGAGTCCAATATCTAATAAATGTGTTGTTTTGAAACAATACTCACAAAATATCAGACTAATTATTCGCAAATCTGCACATGTCGTTTCTGGTCACCAAGGACGTCGAAGGGCAACGGAAGTAAACTAGATATCGCGAACCCGACAAAACCAGTGAGATCAATTTTTTAATCGAAAGATATTTTCGTTATTACTAAGTTTAGGCAGCTATTTCTATATATTCCAAATGATTTTCCTCGATTTGCCGCCCTTCGAGTAACTGCCGCCCCCAAGCGATGCTCAATCTGCCTACCCCACGGGACGTCACTGCTGAAATTAGATGTATCCACACATATTTCACCGATCCCCCACCTACAACCAATTCCACAATGTTGACCCTGGCTTGAACCCTTGAAAAACTTTTTTTACTGTTAGAGCAAATTTGTGATCTGTGTTCATCTCACTTAGCTGGTTCCTGGGAAACCATGCACTGGTGTCTGTCCAAGTGCGATTTGCTATAATTATTGACCTACTTCTGACAGGCAGTCTTCGCCAATAGTACATACAGACGTAACCAGATATCGTGATAGACTAAATTTATATAGTATTCCGATCAAAACATCTTGAACCAAGTGGGATTTGAATAGACATCTTTTACTATGTACTGTTAACGGTATTCAGAACACGTTTAGATCACAATATTACAATGTATTGGACAAAATCGGTAGGGAAGGCACTTGAGTAAATAGTGAATACAGCAGTGATATTCAAACTGTAAACTGAAATATAGACAATCTACTACTGCATTATCAATACGATACCTAACTATTATTATATTCCTTCATTAAGCTTTGTAATAGTAATAAACATAATATTGTGTTTCTGATACATTATTTATATATCTGCCTCTGATTTATGTCTATCATTTAAAATAAATAAATACAATGTATGCCACAATTTTATAATAATTTTATTATAGTAGGTCTCGGTGAGCGTTTCATGGGAGTATATATTTATTTACTTTTTAAGCATATTTATTCATGGTTTAGTATCATGGAGTTTTACTAAGCTCCATTAAATCTGAAAAACAACAACCGTTTATTTTCCTCTGCTGTAATAAATATAAATTTATATAGTCTATATTTTTTAAAACGTACAAAGTCAGAGAGAATGCTTTTTACTTAATTGACATGGGACAGGCGAATAAAAGTACCTAACTTTCGGGTGAAATTCTCTTTTGTCTCGCTTTTTCCTCGTTGTCCTTTATGTCCACATTCCATCTGCGTCCCTTTTCTTCTCCCCTGGTTTACTTTTTGATATTTATTTTTTACTCTTTTACGCTTTTACTTATGATAACAATTCACAGGAGGAGAACGCTGATTTAAAGCTATTGAAGGATTCTCAATTACTGTTTTTGTTATCGTTCGCAATTTTTCAAAATCTTATTTGCTGATCACTGGCTTCTCAATAACCACAGTAAAAATTAATTAGAAATAAAAAATATTCAAAAATGTCACTTTAACAATCACACTTTAAAATTCACCCTCAGTGGCTAAATAAAAAGTCTCCACCGTATATAGGAAACAAATTTCTTCATCGTTTCCAACCACAGATGAAGGGGATGACGTAAATGCATACGTGCCCCATTAAATAGGAATATCCCAAGTCAAGTCATCATGTTAATAATCACAATAATATTTAGTTTAATGAAAACTTGTTAAGATCTTAACATCTTAAACATACATAAGCATATAGAAGAGGTATTGAATAAAATCTTCTTCTATAGAATTGGAGACTAAATATATAAAGGTGATGTTAAAAAAGTTTATACTAATTTTCACAACTAACTGATTATTTGATAAGCTTGGATGGCAAAAATGGAAGTTGTAACAATATAAACATATTTCATTGCTATTGATAAGAAAATCATACAAGCGTCCATTTTATATATGCAATATATTTGATATAAACCAGTAATTACCAGATCGTTCTAAGTACAGACTATTCCTTTCCTAATTTGTATCCGTATTCACTAAATTATTTAGCAATCATACTACATTAAATAAATGGATACACTTTAATATTATGTAGGTTTTGTTGCAAAATATTAGAGCAATAATAATTGTCAGCGTTTTCTCAATCATAACTAGATCGGTTGTATTTGTTGTGATTGGTAATTAATAATATTTATTGTAATATATGTACTGCATTAATATAAATAAGAATGACTATCTATGAATCCTTACTCAACTCATCGAGTCTATTGCGAGACGTACTCCTCTTGTCACGATTAGGGAATCCAATCCCGAGCCAAAATTCTGATCCCGGGATTTCGGGATTACAATTTGACAATCCCGGGATCCCGGGATTGGCATTTTTTCTGTAGTTAATATATTTTTTTTATATTTACAAATAACATTGATAAAATCGGTCAAAAATAAATCTAGTATAATTTATACTATGTAAGACATTTTTATTGTTAATATTGTGTACGTTCAATCTTGAAAATACATAAGTTTAATGGAGTAAATAATATTGTAATATAAATAACAATGTAAACTTAATACTAGATTGCTGTTTCTGATAGAAAAGACTTAATGAATCGGTTAGCGAGATTTAAAATAGTAAAGCAAATCGTGGTGTATGGCCTTTCCGCTTCATAAATCTAATTAGTCAGCCAAATATGAAACTGCCGTAAAACGTATGAGATCATGGTGGAATTACTTTGTTAAAAGTGCGAATCTTTCTCATTTATATTAATTTATGTGAAAAAATAAAATGAATCGGCAACTTAGATATGGGTATAAATAAAATTTCATTCAAACTCACTTTATTTCTAATTTAGTTATTTGTTATTAAAAGTATTTTTTCTGTTATATTTTAGTTTTTTATTTTATTTTCCATAAAAATTGATAAAAAATCAATCCCGAAATCTTCGGGATTATGTTTACCAATCCCGGGATTCAAAGGTATCGAAAATAGCTCGGGATCCCGGGATTGGAATTCCTAGTCACGAGTCCTTCACTCGACATAGTAATCTCTTGATCATATCGATCTCACCAGTACATCATTATCTGCGATTATAATTTCACGTTATCATCCTTACTATTGTATAGTGTATACTTGTATCAACCAATAAACTCTCATCTCAAGCAACATCGACCATCTATCACCCCCCACTAAATTAACATCCAAAATTATAATTGTCATATTTTTACTCAATTCATAAAATGCATTATCTTAGCATTACTAATTATAAACGTATTCTTCTTCAAACATGTTATCCGTTTCTTAGTTAGACCACTCTGACGCCATGCGGCGTTTCCAACAATCCTTTTTTATATGCCAATCTTCTTGCATTAAGATTAAATGATTGCTTAATTCTGCATCAAATAAAAATTATGCCTGTATTATCTTCCAAGTATTATATTCTTATGCGTTTAACAAAATCAGCCACTCATTGCTTATAAGTTGCTTCGGACCATTACTTTTCGGTGCCTTTGGGAGCAAAAGAGAGACAATACGAACAATTAGTGGATAATGAATGAAGTCGAAATCACAAATATATAACTTTTTAACCTTTCCCAAATTAATGTCTCGGCATTTACTTCTTTCTCTCTAATCAATGATTAATTTCTCTTGAAAATCTCAAGCGATTACACTGTGCGACTTAATTTGTATAGCTAGTCAAAGGAATAAACTTTTTGCTGCCAAATTTGTTAGTTTACTTTTAAACTTTGTAATTACAACTCGGTATTATCTGAGGACATCATTTTCATCATCGTCAATAGCCCAGAAGTACACTAACTCGCATTTAGGTCTGCTATTAATATAATATTTGTTCAATGTAGGTAGGTACCCACCTATTTGTTTAGGAAGGATAACGTTACATACAATGACATTAGACAATATTAAACACAAATATGGGAGATACGGTGTGATGTCAGTTTTGAAGATATATTGTGTTTTTATTAAATAACAGCGTACGCATTTTAGAATAACAATTTATACGGCGTCATTGGTGAAATTAATTTACTAATAATATACGTATTTTGAAAACACTACTATTGATTATATATTTTCTCAGACTCATCTCTACTGAAATTTCACAAGGCAATTTCTTCTTATAATAAAGCTCTAATGTAGTATTATTAACCGGATGTATGCCACGAGCACGTTCACGCACTCTACAAATCCGTGCATACAAGGCCGGCCATAGAAAATGAGCTTGTGTACACGCTGTACTAGCCCCGGTCGGTTGTTTTAAATAAATTAATATATTTTATATAATGTACCGCCATCATCATATACCGCCGTAGTCATGGTGACATTCTTAACTGATATACTTTTAATATATTTCTAAATAAAGATGTTTCTAAGGTTTTATATTTCATAGAAATTCGTAGCCCGCCGGGTACCACCACTCTAATACCTCCTGACTAGGGATTGCAATACCGAATGAATATATCAATACCGGTATTTCGATATTTCTTATTGAATACCGGTATTAATACTGGTATTCGTCAAAACATATTATAGTAAGAAAAAGAAGTACTTACCAATAAATATAGCTATTAAATCTAAGTTATAGAATAATTGGAAATATTTGCCACGAATGTTTTCTTTTTCGAAATATGTTAATTCATCGCGACAATTCAATAAGTATATTAGAAGGATTTTGTTTTATTATTATTTAACCTTTGTTGGTTTCAGTCAATATATTTTCGGTTTGGCAGCATTAATCTTTACACTAAATTTAATATAAGTACAGTATAGTAGTAAGTAATGAAAAAAACTTAATTAATTTCCAAAAAACGTTAATGTGTATGCTTTCTTAATATAAATACCGAAAATATCGGTATTTTAGATTTTTTAAACCGGTATTTCAGTATCGATAAATAATTGAATACCGGTTTTGAAATACCGGTATTGTAATCCTTACTCCCGAAATTTAAAGGTTTTTAAATACATTTTATTCAAAAATGTCTCAGAGTAAAATTCGCTCAAAAGTAAAGGCATTTTTTTTTATTATTATCTAACCTTTGCTGGTTTCAGTCGATATATTTGCGGTTTGGCAGCATTAATCTGTACACTAAATTTAATATAAATACAGTATAGTAGTAAGTAATGAAAAAAACTTAATTAATTTTCAAAAAACATTAATGTGTATGCTTTCTTAATACCGAAAATACCGGTATTTTGGATTTTTAAACCGGTATTTCGGTATCGATAAATAATTTAATACCAGTTTTTAAATATCGGTATTGCAACCCCTACTCCCGACATTTAAAGGGTTTTAAATACATTTTATTTTATTTATATTCAAAAATGTCTCAGAGTAAAATTCGCTCAGAAGTAAAAGGATTAAGAGGAGACACATTAGTGTCAGGATGTTAACAAACGGGTCGTGCGATCCGGTCGAAAGACCCCACGGCTTGGAGACCCGAAGAGATGGATGAAAAGAGACGGCGTGAATTTGTAATGAACCGACGCTCTCAGACGGAATAACTTTGCATCAGCGAGGAATCAAACGATCAAAGTTTTAGGCTAAAGGGTTATTTTGCAAATCACCTCACACTCACTGACTCAACTTTAAAGTAGCTAAAGGTAAGTGACATTTCGTGAAAGATTTAACAAAATGCTAAAAGAGGTGTCGGATTATCTCACGAGACTGCGATTGCAAACCAGTGACCCGCGTGATAAATCCAAGTAAAAATTTAATAGTTTTTGTGGGGTTCGATTTGAGTTACCACTGGGTGAGTCGTCGACGTGTCGTTGATCACGGTGTTGAGGATTATGATGAAGAAGTCAAAGATGGATGAAGGAGCGAGTTTTATTATCGGCGTAACGGTCGGTACAATAGTATGTTACATTAGTTATGTTACAATACTTATGATAATGATCCGAGGTCCGAATCTCGGTACAATGAGATGTTGTGCGGGACCATACGGAGATTGAGATTCTAATAGGCCGGGAATTTATATTCGATTAATTATTATTCGGTATTTATACAATTAAAAATAATATTTAAACATTATAATTTAGTACATAATTATTTTATCGAGTCATCGATTAGATGGCATGGACATACGAGTAGCTGGGAATTTATTATTGCGGTTATATAATTTGACACTACAAAAAATAGATATTTAATTTGTAATTTTATATCTTAACATGTTGAAAAAAACTATTTTGTATAATATAAAAAGAACATAAACGTATGAAAGCGATGGCAAAAAAATATTACTAGCGCCACTAATAATTTTTATACAAATTGTGAAAATGAGAGGGTATGTTTAATTTACTTTTCAAAAAGTGACACGTTAAACTCAACTTGCTTCTGCGATTATGATAGATAAATGAAAGCACAATCAGGGCCAAGCTTAATATCTTTGGATTATAGTAATAGCCCGTGACTGCATCCGCGTAAAAAACGAATTAAAAAAAAGTACAGAATAAAGACAGACTCGATTTAACTTTTTCAAATTGATGAGACAGCCAACATTTAGATTTATGCTAGCACCTCTCTACCCGCACCTCACCCCACTATGCCAGTAGACTAGTAGCTTTCATGCCAGAGAATGCATAAAATTCGATAGTAAATGCATAATAAAGGCATATAAAAGGAAAAAATATGACATGGGAAAACGAAAAAAAAATAATATATGTGACAGTATTAATAATATTAATACTTATACAAGTTATAAAAGTAAACAGAAACATCACAAAAACTGTAAGAACGTGTATACCAAATGAGCTAAGTAGACCCTATTTCAACAATTAAACAACGTCTACCTAAGCTAAAAAATATGTTTTAGGTTATAAAACTATGAAAAATGCCTCGAATCCTTTTATTTTTGTAAATGATAGCTAAACTCTCATGTGTCAAAAGTTTACCCCGAACCCTGACTGAAGTACTTAAATAATAAATAGTATTAAAATATTTGACCCGCACTGTAGAGTTATCAAATTAAATTTTGACCTGTCTTCAGAAAAAAAAGGTTGTTGACAACTGAGCTGGGTAAATGATCTCGAATCGTATTGTTACCTGTTGATTCCATTATATTTTTCTTCTTATACGTTTGATGTTGGTAATTATTATTTTAATCTTGTTTCCAGATAACTGATCAAAACATGAACTAATTCTGAAATGTTATGGTATTTCATAGACGATGACGACAAAAAAAAACGTTATATGCAGAAAGATATCTGATATAATTATGGAAGTGAAGCTAATTAACTAAACTAAATTAGCTGAAAATTAACGAAACGCGAAGGGTACGGCAAGTCGCAGCGACTGGTTAAATTTGCAAGGCATGACGTCGTGTACATCGCTGAATCAAAGATCCACGACAAAGTAAGAGCCCTATTTAGTCGCACCAGCTATCCATGAACTTTTTGAACTCCACATCAAATTGCATGCCTCTTCCGTATCCTAGGTTAGGTGAGTCCTGTTTAGGGCACAATAATTTTACAAAGGAATTAATCATCTCCCTACTATTACTTTAAAAATAGTACCAATGAGGTCACTTCATGGAAATTTAGTCAAACTTCGAATTGAATTACATTTTGTACAATTATATTTGAATATTTGAACACAAGCACTGTACACACTTTGTAATAGTAAATAAACAACGATATAAAATATAGTCAATTTCCTTTAAACTTAACTAAAACATTAAAAGATCGTTATAACATTATTTATTATTATTAGTAAAATAAATAAGTATTTGCAATTAGATAACTATTCATTATATTGGCATCGAAAGAAGACGACGACCAGATAATCGTTACTTGCTGTTACCTGAGAAGTATTGCAGTACTCACCTTTATTATAATTCTAAGCTGAATAGAATAATTATCTCAACTGTACGATGTCTGCCTTGATCTTTAAAATATAAACCGTTCTCCACTGTAGTTCTTGTTTATTAGACGCCACCCCTTAGCCTTAACAGTTTATATAAAAGCACTTTAGTGGAATCAAAGAATTTATTGCAACCGTTGCAACATGGCCAGTATTTCATAAAAGACATGTAGTGCACAATATTTCTCGGAATGCCTTCCAAATATTACTGCTCGGAATCACATTTATAAATTCCCGAAATACAATATCTCCTTTTTGAAAGTAGCAAATGAAACAAATGGCGCTGTGTGCCCCCTTTCCCATCGCTGTATTACTATTATTTCGTTTGTTGTACGAGATAAAATAGTTTTGGAAAATTTTCCTCGCTTATCGGAGGGAAAATCTTTGCGAAGTTGAAATTCTTTCAGTTTATTAAAATTCGTTTAAGCAATTGGAAAATATACAGGGACGACTGATGGAATAGAATTTATTATTCAAACTTTCTTCGTTCTATTTTTTAAAGATGACAAAATCCGTAATACCTTTTGTATATCATATTTATTAAAGACATACAAACAGATCATATCAGATGACACTTGCCTTTATACGACGACTAGTCAAATTACGTCATACAAAATATATTTTATTTGTAGTTCTTTATGTCAGTACCTTTCCAGCTAATTTCACTTCACGGTAAATAATTTAAATTGAAATATTTTTACGGCACACAGAAAAATACAGGCCGAAACTAACTTCGGATGGACTTAATAATTGGGAGTTTTACCTGTATTATTTGTATAAATTTTATCAGATGTAAAAATGAAACCAACTACCTTTATCTGACTGTTTTTCTGCCCATGAGACATTTGAAGAAGGGTCCACGGTAACTCACTAAAAAACTCAGGTAAAAAAGAAAGCGATAAGGGATGATGATTAGATATTTTCGTGACTTACCGCGCACCTGAGGTCGCGCAGATATCTCATTTGATTATTTAATTGATTCACTCACTTCCACTCGTAACACCACGTACACAGGAACAGATTAATAAATATAAATTTAAAGCCATCACCATGGATCAAACTTATGTTATTATATATTATTTAACACGTGTTTTAGATTATCCGATATTTTACCACACTCAACAGCGTTAGCCTGTTATTCCACATGCAGTAGGGTAAGTCAGTTTCCATTAATGTTGTGTTCCTCCAAAGACTCCATACTTTAGGCGATTAATTAAAGCCCTCCTTAATACAAATATTCTTAACTGCTTACTAACGTAGATATTTAAATAATAACTTCATTATTTTATATTCTACATAAAAATATATTTTGTCAACGACATCTGTCTGTAGGTATGCATTATAAATTTATTGCCAACATTGTCAACCAGACGGCACATAGCAATTCCACTAATTTACAGTCTAATGAAGCCAAAGGCTTTAACTAAGTTTGTACATTTCACGCATACAATTCATATAAACGATTACACACGTATTTAAAAAAAAACACACGCACACAATGTTAAAACCTGAGGCTATGGATATAAAAGCCTAACATGTTTTTGTACATTTTCAATATTTTTTCCGCATTGGATCCAATCTGAAATGGTCACTTCGACTAAACGCTGAATGAACGATACAGCAGAATTCTCTAGCCCCAGTTCGAACGCGGTTGAGCATTACTTTTTTATATATATTTTAGTGCCTGTTGTGATTTTTTTTGAGTTTCTACTTATGCCTCTCTAGTCCTGTTGCCTTGAAAGAATGATTTTGTGTTTTTGAGAGTTCAAATCAGTTATACAATTATTAAATTATACCAACATCTTAAAATATGCATATTTCTTACAAATTGACTATAAAATATAACCCAAAACAGAACGGAATCCCTATTATCCGTCCGTGTATAATCCGTAATACTGAAATTAATCCTGAATCCTAATACTGAAGTTAATCCGTAATACTGAAAACAATAAACTACTGATATTTTTATGTCATCATTGGCATTTTTTATAATACCTAATTATGTTTAGTTACAGGGTGTGATTCTAGCAAAGAGGTAAATTGATATTTTTACAATGTATCGTGGGTGACCTTAAAATCAGTCAGTGACCCAGGCATCTGCATCCCTGAACCCGCCGCTGACTACAACCGGTGTAAAGAAGAACTCTACAATTCTTGGTAGTATTGACTTATATGTCCCTGATAACTATATTATAAATCGGGAGCATAAGTTGTTTGTTCTCCCAAGGTGCAGAACGAACCCGACATTAGTAATACCAGTTGAGAGGGCGATAACTCTGTTCAACCAAATCGCTTCGGATGTCGATATAATCCACCTACGTGAAGATGTGTATTTATGGACGTTGTTTGCTAAATTCTTAAATAATGGCATACCTACTTAGCGCATCCGGCGTGCTTTATAATTTGTGTAATCACTCTATTAGGAATATTTCTGATAATATGTCTTTGTTAATCATAACAATATGTAAACTTGTTGAATTTGTAATTTGTAAAGTTCACTATATGTGAATAAATACATTTTAATTTCAATTTGAACTAAACGTGGATCTTAGCTACCTCTAATTATCTTTGTTTGCTTTAACTTTAGAGAAACTGTCTCTTTTTATACACAGTCAACAGCCACTGCTTAAATCCCGAACGCTAATTTTCCCTTATGACCCATTGAAGAGGAGTGCCTTGGGTGGTTAGGTATCTTCCTTCTTGAGACATATTTTTCCCAATACCCTTGCCCCGCTTTCTCATATAGGACAACAAGAGAATCATTGGACAACGCGAACAGTTAGTAGTTCTTGCTATTTATCCCCTATTTTAAATATTTAAAATAACATATTTTAAATAGTACATAAATAAGATACATTCCAATTTATCTGGTTTTTCAAACGATCTCTAAATAATATTATAAAATCAAATAGGAATATATTATATCAAACAATTATCTCTTTCTTTTAATGATTTTTTACCACTTCCAATTGAATGAATCTACAATTTTATTAGAACCGAATATTTAATAATCTATTTGTATATGTAATATGTAATGTAATAGTAATACACTGAGCGTCTACTTCTTCATAACAGAATATGATTTTCTTTATACATAAATTTAAATATACAAATGCCATTTATACATAAGTATTAACGTAAATGTATGTAATATTCAAATCGTCGTATAATTTAGAAAGTAGGCACTTCTTTTTAATAGATATAATATATTGAAATAAAATACAAAAGTATATAGATGTAAGTACAAGCGAGCACACCGAGTTATATACATAATAGGGATATTGAAAACAATGTCCATCTAAACTCGTGCTAACGCAAGTAGAATGTAAAATATATCGATATCCAAAGCAATTTATTTGAATACAACTACTACTGCTACGTATCCAATAATCTGTATGAAAGAAAATTGGCCGAAGCATTAGGACGATTCACAAAATTGCGAGAACATTTTTATGTAATATAGACGTCACTAAAATACAATATAAAATAACATAAAAAAATACTCTGGAAAAATAGGTGAGTCTGGTGAGTGGCGAATTTAGGAACTTGGAAACCCGTGGCTATGACTGATTTTGAAGCCCCTACAATAAACAATTAAATAAAAAATAAAAAAAACCTTAATTCCAACTACCAAAGTACATAGTAAAAAAATTATGTATACCTACTCTTCCTTAACCAATTATTATTGAATATTACAGTAAAGACACACAATAATATTAGGTAGTATTTTATGTTTTTATTTACATGTCCGTATCTCTTTAAATGACTGTTGTAGGTTCTTTTGGTGTTAATTGCAGGGATTTTGTTATGCTTTGGGTAATATTTTTAAACTCATTTTGTGAAAAAATACGCATATTTTTAACTTGTTGGTATAATTATTAAATAATTGCGTTTTAACTGTTACGAGGCACTCTTTAAATATTCGATTGAATCGATTGTGTCACCTGCGTCAAATATAATCGCTGCTGAACAAGGTGCCCAATTTCTAGGATATTATCTGAGTGCAAATAATGCCTCAGTACATGTGTGAATGAATAATAATATAACCCATTCAAACAATGCCAAATTAATGCTAAAGTATCACATTAATTCTGACTTCACGAATGCTAACTTCTCTCATGGATCTGCAAACCGTCAATTGAGTGGTATAAATATCTAATATATACATAACAAAATGTGCCAAAAGCGTGGTTTATTTTTGAATGGTCAACATTAGGATATAATATTGTCTACTCTAAAATATCTCTCACGCGCTTTTCACCTCAACTACGATGACTTTTCACTATAATAGTTACGTATTGTACATTATCAAATCCATAATGTTTTTGAATTTGATATTGAATCATTGAGGATATTATAAAGGAAAATTAGATAGCTAACAAATCCCACATTAATTGATTACAATTATTCTTCCAGCATGTTTAACGAATCCATCACGGTTGTGGAGGAAAAATTAATATTAATCAATGAAACGATCACAAGCAAAGCTGGGTACTTGCACATTAATTTATAAAACTATGCAATATTTTTAATATTTTAAATTTATATTTGAATTTTAAAATGTATGGCATACAGTAACAGGTATTGAATTATTTCATATATTTTGCCAGGAAATTTTATTTAATTCTCTGCCTCGTAAATCCATCACTAGATGTTTCTAATACCTATTATATCATCTCCTCTTAAATCGTTTATACCTACAGAGCATAAGACAATATTCATATTTTGCGTGTTATTAAAAATTCTTTTTGAAAATTCCTGCCAGAGGTTCACACATAGTCTTGCGTAAACGATATTTAACCTCCATAACCCGCCATCTCTTGAAGGATTTTTTAACTATTCATCATCAGAAGTTTCTCTCAATAAATTATACAACATTTATTTAGAGAGCGTATAAACATAAACATTATTGCCATAATATAAAATAGGTTATACTTAAGTAATGAAATATAAAAAGTATGACTGGTAAGGAAGAGATTTCTTAAAATGAAGACATCGAGTAGAAGATCTCAGTATTGGAAATACCTTTTCTAGACTTACGGATGACATCAGAAAATCTGTTGTAACGAGATGGATGTGGAAAGCACATTAACTAACGCTGTAGAGAGAATTATAAATGAGCTGTGATTAGTGGTGAAAAGCATAACCAGTGGCGCATTTAGTGGCGTAGAGGCCGATGCAATGACTAATTTTAAGACACCTCACGATAAAAAAATAAAAATCTAATTTCAATTTTCCAAATAAATTAATACATTCGAAAAAATTATTATTTTTATTTTGTAGAATTATACAAACATGGTAATAAGACTATGTTTCTTTACAAATCGCAATACTTGAACTGAACATACAGCAGTATTCCCAACAATAAATTTAGGAAAAAATCACGTCAACGAAATGTATAATCAAAGATGTAGTTATTTACATAATACTCACGATTTCTGCCTTAATTTGCTATCTAAAAGCAACGCATGATTTACTTGCTCATAGAGGATGTCACCTATTTTTAAATAATCGTTAAATAGTGGGATAGTTGAGCGCTTGCTTATTCTATGAAAACTAAGTTGATGCTATTTAGAAAAAAACACGATTCTTTAGATTGTGGTACAGTTTAATGAGTTTATGACTTACTGTTTGGAGACCACTTTTAATTTTTCTGACAAATCAAATGCGTAATTTACGTTTAAAAAAATCGTCACCGAACGTATCCATTGCTAGATAATCCTATCCCTGTCTCTTCAGCCCTTCGTTTTCCGCGCTTCTCTTATAGGTACTTCTCAACCACATTCCCTAAAATTATGTGTTACCTTCTAACCATTTTGTGGAATCTCCTCAAAATCACTTGATCTGGCGTAAAATCATAAATTACTAACGGCCATTACTCGTAAAAAATGTGTAAATATAAACATCATTCCGGTATGCCCCGATATTCTTAATATTAATTTACTTTTTAAGTGCGTGGAACGGGTATGAAAAGTTTTCAAAAAACCTTGCTTTATATTGAGAATAAAGAATCATAAATTTAAAAGTTTATACCTACGTTAATATTTTTTTACTCATTGAGTTTTAATATTCTGGTATGAGCCACTCATTATTCTACCTATGCATGTGTTTCCCTTACAGCTATTCATCATTTTCCGTCGGGATCACCATTTTTATTTAGTTGTTCGTTATTTTAATTTGGTATGCCCAACTACTAAGCTTAGTTTATTCATGTGGATACATAACTGATTGACAAATACAGAACTGTTTTTATAGTTGTTTATTGTTTCATAATATCTATTTTAATGTCATGATAGTATGGCTTTATTATTTTGATAATTTAATGTCTATTGCGGACTAATACAGTATGCGAGGAGATTCAATTGACAGATTATTTGTGAACTGCTTGATTGAAAGGTTTGATATCGACTAATCATTATATCTAATACAATGTAATATTATAAATTTGAGTGATGATGCTATATAGATGTTGCTATACCCTCTACCTTCCTTTCATTATTAGTTGAAGTAAATTATACTAGTTGGGCCAACTATGGTCGCTTTCATTCCTCCTACCTCAAATCCCCAGTTATTGTCGCAAGTCCAGGCGACCAGCAGTTACGGGTCATCAATCGACCGTGATTGAATAACATTCAGTTACTTCAAGAGAACGGGCGCGTGAAGGCTTGTTAAAGCTAGAGCGTCGCTTAATACTTTGGACGCGGAAGACGCACACGGTGCGTAATGACCAGGTGGCCGGTCGATGTAATTAACGTGCATTTTAAATGGGGAAATTAAAATCTCATTATCTATTCAGCAGCGAAAGCGTTAACTAGTAATTCCAAGCATACAGGCTGATTCAAAAAGTACAGTGCAACCGTCGTAAAATCCATAATTATATCTGAGTCTCCGTTCAAACTCATATATCGAAAGCCTCAAATATTCTTACTATCCATTCCTGTATCAAAAAATAAAAATACTTTTAATATCATAATATATATATTTATAACTATGTATGTATTATTGGTATCTGAAAAGATATTGGTAGGGTAGTGTCATTCCATAGCCCAAAATGACTACAGATAATATTATTATATATCATTCACAACACGTAGTCATGACATATTGAAATAAGCGCATTTCAATAAAGATGTAAGGGAAAATATAATATATATACCTACAGTGCAGGATATTTGCCTTTTCCACTGAATTGTTTATGTTATTTGATTTTTCTTTTTCTTTTCCTCCGAGCGTTTGCATATTGAGAAACATAATATGACTATGTAATGGCATAGCGTAGACGTAGCATATACTATGTACAGAAAACGGAAATCTTATAATGGAGGAAAGCACGTATTGTATGAGATGAGATATCGATGTAAAATCTCTTGACAAATCTTTATTAGCCGATAAAGTGAATTCCCATATACGGTTTCTGATTGAAAATGAGTAGTAATACCAAATTAACGACATTAAATTCATCCATACGATACAAACATAATAATATAAAATCCAAGTACCTACATTCTTTTTATTTTACAATACATTAGGATTTACCATATTATTATATTACACATTTAAGGACTTAATTAGCATAAGTGATGTACACGTAGGTACGTACATATTATATTAAAAAAAAAAACAAAAAAATGTACTGTGGTAAAATTAACTACAATTTTCATAGAAACGTACTAGGATGGATGTGGTAACTTTCTACATGTAAAGTGAATTAAAATTTTATTATTAATTTTTTAATTAATATTTACATAATTACAATATTTTTGAAAGTAAAATGAATTAGTATTTATTTAACCAGGGGACAAGAGGATCATTTTTAAGGTCATAATGATTGTTATGTAAGTTTTTATATTGTTTAAATGCTCAAATCTATACTATTTATAAAATTTAAACATGTCTGTGAACTCGAAATTCGTTTTGGCTATTGTGACGTTAGCACAAAATAAAATATCATTTTATTATAAAAGTTTTTCTTTTTACTGAAATTCGTTTCATTAAGTATGACTAAAAAACGATTTAAACCAATAGTGATAAACGGGCAGCTCTCGTGATGCAGTGAGTAAGGCGCCTGCCTTCCAGCCGAGAGTTCCTGGGTTCGATTCTCGGTCAGGTCACACAATATTTATGTGTTTTTCTCAAAGCCTGGGTGTTTGTGATTGTTCAAAATTACTAACCAACCACCTTGTACGAAAAAAGAAGAATATGGTTATTAATAATTCTAAAAAAAAAAAAGTGATAAACTACATTTTACAGCTTATATTATACTACACTATTGGTACCAACATAGTAGAGTTTTATCTCGATATCTTAAAGTCTTAAACGGTTCCGAAATTACAAAATAAAACTTCACACGCACTTGCAATAATTCAGCACGACTGATTAAATTAGTCAGATAGCAGCGGTGAAGTGGTGAGGTGAAATATGAATAAGAGGAACGCGCATACATGCATTCGTTGTATATTGCGTGCGATTACTAACGCACGCGTTTCAAACACATATACAAAAATACTAACAAATAAACGTGTTTCGAATATTTTGGGGACTTTTTAGTATAACTTACATCGAAAGTAGCGACGCGTGGTCTCGTGGAATGTTAATTTGATTAAAGCACACAAATTCATACGATATAAACCGTTCAAAGTATATTTAATTTGATTGAAGTATTTGCTGGTAGGTATAGACGTGATTTGAATTTGAAAACTTTGAAATAGTCGACTGTGCATGAACATTTATATTAGGACAGATGTTCACATACTTTATTGCATAATTGGTTCATGGACAGGTGTATGTTGGTCTGGCGAAAGCAATAATTTTAGGTTTCCAAGAATGACACCTCCAAAAAATATCTCATCATCCTTTCGAAGTTATTTCTTAATACCATATTTTATTTATTTATTTATTATTAATTAAAAATGAAAATACAATAAACATGCAGCTTTACATATTTATAAACAGCGCATGCACATATGAAAGCTGTGAAAACACGATACCTATGTCCGTTTTTCTAAATTGTTCAGGAGAGCAATTTTAAACTTCAAAAGATATTGAAACGATGAACAAATCACAATATTGATACAGCTTATTTCTCCTAACTTCTAAGATCTAGACATACCATTAATATGTTCTATCTATGTAACGAGTCTGAAGGCATACATAACTTAATTTGCCAAAAAAACGGACATATTATATTTTGCCATTTCACTACAGAAACAAAATATATAAAAAAATAACAGTAAATTACACACAGATTAATAATAATAAAATATTTCAGTCAGGTACCAACAGTTTATTTAAACAACAACAACAAAATACATTGTATCGTTAAATTTGAAATGAAGAATAAGAAGTTTTTTTTTCGACCATGTTCGATCCTAATAGGATCATATGGGCCTCCACAGAGTAGAGGTTTGTATTAACAGATTTTGTTTTTACGAGAAATGAATGTCGGCCACTTGCTCAACCTATTAGGTCCATACCCTGACTTACACACAAATTGAAAATCAATATATGTAATTGTATAAAAAAAATATGAAAACAAATTATCAGGTAGACAATTGAGTACCTAAACGAAGGTATTGAACATGATAATAGAAGAACTATTAGAAAGAAATTAATGTTTTGAAAATCAGTGAAAAGGGGTCGCATTTGTTGTCTGATTGGTAAGGACACGAAACCGGATGACACTCAGTTTGAGGCAGCCGAAAATTGAATTTACGGTCTTAAACATAACAAAATATCAGCTATTTAATATGACAGATTAGTTTTATCTCTAACAAATTACTATACACAATATATTCATCTGGAATACCAAGTTTAACGTTAATAAAACATTTATTATTCACGAGGTAGGCGCACAAGATGTATTGTTAACTATTCGACCAATCTACTCGTATTATAACCATGCTCTAAATTTAAAGACACAGAGGAAAAAAAACATATAAGTTTACCTGATGTCGAATTGATATCCGTGACCCGTGACTTTAAAGCAGATATCCTGCCATTAATCCATCGCATGCGCATTCACAAATGTTCTACTCGTGTTATAAAAAATAAGACCTAAAATAACTTATCACGAAATCTACGCCAATCAAAAGTCACACCTTTCGGATAAATTTTAAATTTCCGATCCTTGCAAATTGGTTTCTGTACGTAACTAATTCAGACAGCCCTCAAGGAGAGGATATACACGAACTAGAATATGGCATTGAGCCAACCGAATCCTCGTTATGAATTCCAAATGACTTTGGACGAAATTACCTCAGGATTGAAGCAACCCTTAAGTGACCCGAAGAGATAATAGCCATTGGCAGGGAAGGGGTTAATACCTCGTCTTGAAATTTACCTGGGCCTCTTTGAAGTTTTGGCGAAGTTCGCTTCACTAAGAGATTCCGACAACGGCCGAACTGGTACACTTGGGTTGAGAATTTATAATCTATAAAATTTATCTATTTCTTAGTATTCACCACATCATCATCAGCTTGACCTAGCTCCTTCTATTTATCACGGTTAACAGTTCTCCATTGCCACGTAAATCCACTAAGCGATCTAGCGATTGTCAACTCGCCGAGAAACATCTCTATACCAACGCCATTTAATCTGCATGGCGATCTCGATCACATCGCGTACTCTTACATTCCTCCGTACCTATTGATTTCTTTTATGGTTGTTACGCGTTATGTCCAAGATGCACCTTTTCATACCAAGTTGAACAACTTGTGATTTCTTAAAATTGGTTGTTAAAAAACTCACTGGTAGACCCGCTTTTTTATAACGCCGTGGGTCTCGGGTTCTATCGCGTAACTAGACAAAGTATGTTTGATCCATACCAACTAACTGATGCGTAAGGTCAATGGCTAATTTATCTAATATATAAAAATTAATATTTGTGTGTTTGTTTGTTCGTATTTAATGCGCAGCCATACCGTTCATCCGATTGCGATAAAACTTTGTAAACTTATTGCTTGCACTTGCGGGAAGAGTATAGGCTATACTAATATATAAAAATGAATGTCTGTCTGTCTGTGTGTCTGTCCCATATGCGTTCCTATACCATTCATCCGATTGCAATGAAATTTTGGTAAGTGGTTGTATGCATACCCATAAAGGTTTCTGAATTAGAAAAATCATCATCTTCTTCTTCTTCTTCATTATATTTTCTTTTATTCGTATGGTTCCTATACCATTCATCCGATTGCAATGAAATTTTGGTAAGTAGTTGTATGCACACCCATAAAGGTTTCTTAATTAGAAAAATCATCATCTTCTTCTTCTTCTTCATTCTATCTTCTTTTATTCGTATGGTTCCTATACCATTCATCCGATTGCAATGAAATTTTGGCAAGTGGTTGTATGCACACCCATAAAGGTTTCTAAATTAGAAAAATCATCATCTTCTTCTTCGTCTTCATTCTATCTTCTTTTATTCGTATGGTCCCTATACCATTTATCCGATTGCGATGAAACCTTCATCAGTTGTTGTGGTAACACCCGCAATGGTTTTTTAATTAGTACAACCATCTTCTTCTTCTTCTTCTTCTATTCTATATTCTTCTATTCGTATGCGTTCCTATTCCATTCATCCGATTGCAATAAAATTTTCGTCAGTAATTGTGCCAACACCCGCAAAGGTTTCTGAATTAGTACAACTATCTTCTTCTTCTTCTTCTTCTTCATTCTATCTTCTTTTATTCGTATGGTCCCTATACCATTCATCCGATTGCGATGAAACCTTCATCAGTTGTTGTGGTAACACCCGCAATCGTTTTTGAATTAGTACAACCATCTTCTTCTTCTTCTTCTTCTTCTATTCTATATTCTTCTATTCGTATGCGTTCCTATTCCATTCATCCGATTGCAATAAAATTTTCGTCAGTAATTGTGCCAACACCCGCAAAGGTTTCTGAATTAGTACAACTATCTTCTTCTTCTTCTTCTTCATCATTCTATCTTCTTTTATTCGTATGGTCCCTATACCATTCATCCAATTGCAATGAAACCTTCATCAGTTATTGTGGTAACACCCGCAATGGTTTTTTAATTAGTACAGCCATCTTCTTCTTCTTCTTCTTCTATTCTATATTCTTCTATTCGTATGCGTTCCTATTCTATTCATCCGATTGCAATAAAATTTTCGTTAGTAATTGTGCCTACACCCGCGAAGGTTTCTGAATTAGTACAACCATCTTCTTCTTCTTCATTCTATCTTCTTTTATTCGTATGGTCCCTATACCATTTATCCGATTGCGATGAAACCTTCGTCAGTTGTTGTGGTAACACCCGCAATGGTTTTTGAATTAGTACAACTATCTTCTTCTTCTTCTTCTTCTATTCTATATTCTTCTATTCGTATGCGTTTCTATTCCATTCATCCGATTGCAACAAATTTTTCGTCAGTAATTGTGCCAACACCCGCGATGGTTTCTGAATTGGTACAACCATCTTCTTCTTCTATTCTATCTTCTATTCGTATGCGTTCCTATACCATTCATCCGATTGCAATGAAATTTTGATCAACTGTTGTGCTCACGCCGCAAAGGTCTCTGAATTGTTACAACTATTTTCTTTTTCTTCTATTCTATCTTCTTCTATTTGTATGCGTTCTTATACCATTCATCCGATTGCGATGAAATTTTGACCAGTTGTTGTGAGCACGCCCGCGAAGAGTTCTGAATTAGTACAACCATCTTCTTCTTCTTCTATTCGTATGCGTTCCTATACCATTCATCCGATTGCAATGAAACTTTGGTGAGTTGTTGTGCCCTTGCCCGCAAAGGTTTCTGAATTACTACAATCATCTTTTTCTTCTTCTATTTGTATGCGTTCTTATGCCATTCATCCGATTGTGATGAAATTTTGACCAGTTGTTGTGCGCAAGCCCGCAAAGGTTTTTGAATTAGTACAACCATCTTCTTCTTCTTCTATTCGTATGCGTTCCTATACCATTAATCCGATTGCAATGAAACTTTGGTGAGTTGTCATGCGCATGCCCACGAAGGTTTCTGAATGATAAAATCATCTTCTTATACTATTCGTATGCGTTCCTATACCATTCATCCGATTGCGATGAAACTTTTGTCAGTTGTGTGCGGTTTCTAAATTATTATTATATAACATACAAAGTTTGTTGTTTGTTTGTTCCATCCAATTTTGATTTTTTTTTACTACATATTTATAACATTAATAACGTTTTCATATTTTGGATTCGATATTAATTTAGTGTTCTTATGTATGACCTTTACTCCTATTATAATTATTTTCATATTGCCATATTGTATTACACAGATATTTTAATATTAAAGAAATAATTACCTCTTATTATTTTTCAAATATCTAAGATAAATATAACCACGAAGCGACCCCGTGCGAAGCCGGGTACTTCAGCTAGTATATAATAAAAAATACTTAATATAACTTTAACACTGCGAGTATGCTCAGACTACGGCCGATAACGATAAAAAATACTACAATAAAAATAAGTATATAACTGGGGGGAAAAAATCATACCTATTCATAAATTGATAGAAAAATATCCAATAGAGACCGGAATCTTTTAATATAATGGTTTTAGCTTCTTGTGTTGACTAAACCTTTTGATACGAGTACCTACGTTTAATCGATTTAAATTAATATTCATGAATATTTAGAAAAGTTAAATTATTATTTTCAATCCAAAAATGATAACTTCAACACATTACATTAATTTATTTATTGATTTTATACAGTTTGATAATATATATTTGGCTTTTGGAACATTTTTTAATTTGCACATTTTTAACTAATTTGCTTTATTCGTACGTAGATAATTGCCCCATATATTTATTATTGGTTCACATTTTATGATAAAGGTCTGATTACTGGAAGCCAGGCAGAAAAAGCTGCAATTTTCATAGCCGATTTCGGCAAATCAATAATGATATGTAACATAACTTAACCTAACCTTACAAATAATCCACTATATCGGCTATTTTTTAAATTTATTTGCCGCTGTCTTCCACCAAATAGGCAAAAACCAATTTATATTTTGCGATAAGTCGATATTCAATGTTAAAAATGCATATTACTGCGTATATCGTACAATGAATATTTTCTGGAAATATTTTTTTATATTTCAAAATCTCATAAAATTGTGGATCTCGAATTCGATTTCCGGGTCTGGAAAATTCATGTTGTTTTTTTTCATTGTATTTATGTCTAGAGAGTATGAAAAGCATGGATTCAATAGTTAGAGCAAGTGACTAACATTCATTTCTCGTAAAAACAACAATCTATTAAGAAATCTGTTTCTGAGGAGGTCAACATCCACATCGAATTTGCAAGCCATTTCAAAAAAATTCCACATTATGAAAAATACGTCATTGTTTGTACCTTTTGAGCTTCAAGAAATTCTGCCATTGACTTTAAAGCATCTATATACACTGTCTTCTTCGTATTTTGTCATCGATATTTTGTTCCAATATCGAATCACACCACAATATTATGTTTACTTTCAAATCGGATTTACCGGAAATTTGTTAAGAAAGACCAGCGACATTACTTGAAAGTCAATACGATACTGAATATTGTTTCCATAAATTTATTTAATCTACCTAGTCCGATTTATAAATACTTTATTTAAAACCCATTCGCTGCGTCCAACGCAACTGGTGCGTTGCCCATCATTGACATCAGCTACACATTGAATTATAAGTAACTTTTGCGGTTTTATGGAAGGAAAAATCATTAATTGTAATTTTTTACCATAATCTAAGCAAAATATATATAATACGTTTGTTTAAGTTGAAGATTGACAATGTATGAATCCGTATCCGTAACCGTTAAAACACTACCAGTTTTGATACTGGATAGTAAGTAGACTAAATAATTTAGTATATTGTATATTATGCGTTATTATAATATTATGTTTTTGCAATAATAAATATAAGCTAGAGTAAAGAGAGTTCGTTGTCAGTGTGTGTTTACCTTTGGTGTGTGTACACGGCGCCTGAAGATGCCAGAAGGCGAAACCCGGGTCGCAAAAAACGACTTAAATGGAATAGTAAAGAGCTTGAATCCATTAGAATAATAAATACATTTTTCACTTGATGTATATGCAGCATTTGTTTGCAGCAGATGTATGTCAGCAAGTTGTTTTTAAACACACTAACTCTTCAAATTGAAATCCAATTTTATACTCTCTATTTAACGAAGGTTACCCGAATTCTTCAGCTGCAATTACACGAGCAGACTCATGCCGACCGTAAAACTTAAATAGCAATTACACGCAATGTTTCAGATACCAATTCGATCGTCTTGGTCGTATGTTTTATAACATACATTATACTACTAGTATTAAAAATTATAAGTAAATCAAGCAATATACATATCAGCATGGTCGTTATACTAAAGTGTCTTCCTTAATACAAAATTTCTCCTTAATATTTTCTTGTTTCAATAATACCGCCGAAAACATATTTAAACAAGTAAAACATTACTGATTGCATGCTAGTATATTCTAGGATATTATTTTGTATTCACATTGTGTTAAAATACTAAACAAAATTAGGTAACTATCATTATAAAATAAAACGTCAAACTGACAGCATTGACAATGCACGTCGTATGTGGCTGTACGTAGACACTGACACCCCAATTATCGATTTAAATCGGGCTAAAAATACTTTTTTTATTCCTACCACGACTCAATGAAAATATCCATAATGACATTTCTCGTTCTGGCCTGACAGTCGGCGTGAATCGTTGAGTCTGGTCATGTAATGTGTACTTAAAAGTTACAGTACCAATAAACTTCGCTCCATGTGTGTATTATAATATTAAGACAAATACTTTGTCTACGACTCACGTATTGTATCGATGAAGTTTCGATTTTCAATACAACTTGCTGACAGATTGTATCAAACCCAAAACGTACCTATATGAAAATATATTTCATGACGTAAGTAACAGGCGTACTTGCAGGTCTTAAGCGAGATAATAACGTACTATATCTATAGTCTAAGCGTACTACTCAGTAGGGAGCTTAATAACGGTTATTACTTTAACGTAACCGGTTTATTATATTTTTAAATCAGTGGGTACTTTAACAATATATACAGTAATTTGCACAATGTATTATAATTAAAGTATAATGAATTAATTTCCTTCGGTGTTAATTATCCGTAAAAGTTTATTGTAATTAAATAAATGACCGAGTTTGGTTGTTAAGTACTTTTTTCTAAGATGTATTGATTTATTAAATTAAATGAAAGTTGAAGGAATGCGACCATTACACGACTGAGCTTTTTTCAATAAAACATACAGTTTTGTATATTCGTACATATTTTGGACAAAATTAAAAAACTATTTTATGCATTTTAATTAATTTAATCTAATATTAACTCATTTAGTGCTGACAACACGACTGGCGCGTTTGCATTAGTTGGATATTAGATATAATTAATTAACATGATATTTAAATGTGATAATTAATTAGTAATTATCTGGTCAGCAATGATTGTGTTAATAATAAGCTGCTATTGATCATAATTATCACACAAAGGTTAGATAAGTTCTATTATAGTTTTGGAAAAACCTTATGTCTACTCATACTTAAAATATTTGTGAAAATCTTTAAAGCATAATTAATTTTACATAATATATGCATTTCCGTCGCATTATATAATACTAGTCGGAAAACCCACCAATAATATACAAAAATATATCTGAATTATTGTTAATTATAAGCATGTTAGGTGGCATCTATAATTTAAGAACATGTTTCATGTAAAATAACAGAAAAAAAAATCCTAAAGTCATTCTGATCACTATTTTTACCACTGCCAAGGAAAATGTATTGCGTATGTAAAAGTATTATTTTCACAATTAATAATTAATACATTCGAGGGTATACTGACAGAAAGCTTTAACTCATTAAAACAAGTTCTGAGATAATCGCAAAAAGGACTATAATTTTTTTTTCAAAGCATTCTCCCACGTAGATTTTTTTATGATTTAAAAACATTTTTTCTACATTATAAGACTAACCTTTATGGCAAACACAATATACGACATGTTTGTTACAAGTCCTGTATTTTGTATACGCAGAACGCCTTAGGTCATTATTATGCTTTCTTTCAGAATAAAAAAATAACAATATGATTTAATAATGTTTCTATTTTCTCACCATTATATCCTATGCCTTTGTTCGTTTTACCAAGACGTAGAGCGTAACATTGTATACATTTTGGCATTTAAAACAGAAAAACAGCAAAAACTGAAATAATGCGTTCTCTCAGTATACCCTCGATATAGTCATCCAAATTACCAGAATTTCTTCTAAAACCTTTCAACACACCTTTGTCTGCTTTTCAAATATCCACTAATATTTTAAGGAACAAATTTTAAGTAATTCGATTAACTGGAGTCAATGACTAACGTGACTGACTGGAGAAAAACAGCTCAGAATTGAGTTTTCAGGAGGATGGTTGTGTAGTCGGCCATGATGCTAGCTCAAATAAGTAGGTATAACTAAACTTAACTGAATGATTGAGTTATATGCTATAGTAGAAAGAAAAATCAATTATTAACACGTTAAATACTTGGTTTTTGATAATCTTTCTTCGATTTTAAGGCAATGATTTACAACTGATTTCCATCAACAAAATTATAAATATATCTACAATCCATTCATGTATTACGGTTGGAGCAGGTACGGTGAGGTAATAACCTAAAAATTACCGGTACAAAAAACCGGTGTGTATCTTTTTATGCCGGTATCACCGACCTCGGTTATTGGCCACATTTCCCGTCTGCGGAATGTTAATCAGCAGCTGCGATGCGTGGTAGCCAATCCCGGGGAGAAGTCCTAATGGCCTGGCTCCCCACAAATCTTTACATATTGACAAACTTTGCACTCCGGAAGTACCTCTTGAAGATTATGTGGATTTTCCGGGAAACTTTTAATGAGGGGTGCCTAACTTGATATAACGTATACGCATTACTCAGGCGTTTGAAAATTTACTCCCCGGAACAATCATAATAATTTTATTTTTTTATTAATATAAAATAGCCTCTTATATTAAAATTTGTCAAATAATAATTATATTGACTGGATTTTTAATCATTGTGCTATATTATAGAGAGTTGTAGTTTGGTGAACTGATAGAGATAGAAAATTTTTGGTTAAAAATCATACAGAATCATATTTTTTTAAATAATCACAGAGATCACGTTAAATCTTGATAAACCATGGGTATCCAACATGCTTTGAATCGTGATAACCAAATATCTTGTAACTCTATCTCCTGCATCTGCTAGCTAAGCAGGTACTTATAATTTATTTTATCTTACTGTTTTGTACTGGGTTTGCTTCAACTTTGCGCACTTTCGCACAACAACTGACGAAAGTTTCATCGCAATCGGATGAATGATATAGAAACCATATGATTAAAAGAAGATAGAATGAATAAGAAGAAGAAGATGGTTATACCTACTAATTCAGAAACCTTTGCGGGTGTGCGCACAACAACTTACGAAAGTTTCATCGCAATTGGATTAATGGTATAGGAACCATACGAATAAAATAAGATAGAATGAAGAAGAAGAAGAAGCGGGTTAAATCAAAAATTCGAGACCCACACCATGCACTCCGGCCTGCGTTTATCCTCCAAATGTTGTCGAAATCCGACTGCGCGTGTGAATTTGTATAAAGAAAAACCGACACGACGGTACAAACATCGAAATATATTTTCGAAATTATAGAATAGATGCGTACTAGACAATGACATTATTAACTAGACTACTTTCAGTGGGGGGGTAGTGACTACAAAGAAGTCTTTAGAATATATATTTTTAAATTTACACTAAACTCCCCATTTACACGGTAGATACATTCCACGCGATACCGTGTTAAAAAAAACGTGTAAACACTAAAAAATCAAAGGTAACCAAAATTATTCGCTATGTTTTCATACACTCTGACCAAATTGATCTCCAACATGCATTCAGACTTGATGGCTTTGCACCGTGTTATTTCTAAATCGTGTAAAAAGGGAGTTCAGTGTACTGTTTGATAATTACATTATATTTAATTAACCAGTTTGTCGCTTTCAAACCTCTGACGTGACGCATGTTTAATTATCTCGACTGAATGTAGTGATTTATTTGGTTTGCGAAACATACAAAATAATATCTTTCTTCACAGAGTACACATTTTACGCGGAACACATCTGATATATTATATAATAATATATTATTATATGTTATGTTATGTTTTGAACATAATAATATTCCCCAACTTTGCTTTAACGAGAGTTTCATTTTAATCTAAATACTGTTTTAATCTTATGCCTACGTTCTCAATCTACAACTTGAAATCGCTAGATTCTGAATAATTCTGTGGGTATTAAATTTACTGACATGTTTAATATTATACTTACTATTATTAAAACGAGTATATTCTGCATTCATTATCATGGTTTATTTTACAAATAAGCAAACTAAATCATTTATATTACCACATATTACTTCAATAATTATAATTACGAGTATCAATTCTTGCTCAAAACGCACCGTGAGTGTAAAACCAAGGCAAGTGCAAAAGACATATTTTGGATATATTAAGGTTTGAAGTCTTCGTTTTGTTAGGACAAATAGAGTTTCTAAAAAAAAAACACAATATTTAGTTTATATAATCTACATTATATTGCACGTTCTTTCAGTTACTTCACTTTTACATTATCAAGTTTACGACTTTTGCAGTTGTTTTGCATTTAATCTCGAAATTGAAAAATTTGCAGATGCCTTGGTTTTACACTCACGGTGCGAAAAGTATATTGAGTTAAAAAAAATGTTAATGTCAGTGTAAAAGTTGAGATTATATTAACAGACTTTTTACAACGAATTGTCCATTGGCAGACCTAGTTTTATTAGAGTAATCGGTTTTATTGATGCAATCTAAGTAATATGAAATTGAATTTTAAATTTAATCAATAATTATTTAAAATACCGGAGCTCTTGTACAATAGAACCATACAACTCTTTAAAAAAATTGATCTCCAATGTTCAAAAATAGTTTCTAATAGGGAACACAGAGATAATGAAAAGAGTTTTACCTTCTGGTTGTGGTAGTAATAACTTTTAATTCTCGAGTATGGAGAAACGTAGGATAAACTTGTCGAAATGTTGAAGAAAGTTGTTAATTTTAATTACGACCTAGTTTTTAGTTACGTCTGTATATAATAAAGTTTATCATACAACCGAAACGCGTATTCAATATTTGTACACATTTTAGGATATTCTGGAGTCTGTATTTCAAGAATTTTATGACCCAAGTCATAAAAAATTCCGGCTTCAAAATTTTGGTCTACATTACAGCGACTGACTTCTCATTTTTACCACGTTTTTATTATCTCGCATTCTTGTTTGTCCGGTACAGATTTTTTCTTGTGTGTCCAGTATAAATTTTTTCTTGTTTGTTCAAGATTTATATTGGACAATTGAAGATTTTTAACTAACTTTCCGACTAGCTAGACATTTGAAACTTTTAGAATATATCAGAACACGACGACAATGCATTCATTTAATACTTTTAGCCATTTTAAGCAGAATTGAATTCATTTTCAGTTAATTCTGTTTTGTATGGAAAGTTATTATTGTTGGTTGCTAAGGGGGTCCAAGCCACTAAATTATTAATATATAGGTACGTGCGTTACTATGGAAATCAATAAATGAAATGTCAAAATGACATTAATTTATTCTATATTTATTCAGTATTTCTATCAAGTACAATAAAAAGTTTTTAATAATAAATTTTGAATTGTCAAGTTTATATGTTTCAATATAAAATTTTAAAACGTGGTATATAAAAAGTTATTTTTATCTTGTAATTATTATCTTATTAATCTATTCTGTGGTTTCTAATAAATATGTGCAGGAAAATATATTATATAAAACGAGCTCGTTGACATCATAGAAGAACATAGTATAAAAGAACATCATCAAGCATTTGTCATTTGTCCAGCCGCGGAATCAAATCCGTGAACACGTGTCTTCAAAGGCGGCCGTTCAAACATCACGGCCACCGGATTATGTCCGTTTCATGGACATGGTTTGTTACGAGAAATTTGTGGTAGCCACTTGTTATATTATGCCCAAGCTCTGGATCCAAACACATATTAGAAATTTGAATTTGCCAGATGCAGGATTAGAAAAAATAACTTCATGGTAAGATACTTTATTTTTCGTTGATCCCAGGTAGGGAATCCAATCCCGAGCCAAAATTCTGATCCCGGGATTTCGGGATTACAATTTTACAATCCCGGTATCCCGGGACTGGTCCCGAGATTGGCATTTCTTCCATTGTTAATATTATTTTTTTTATATTTACAAATAACATTGATAAAATCGGTCAAAAATAAATCTAGTATAATTTATACTACGAGTATTTAAGACATTTATTGTTAATATTGTATACGTTCAATCTTGGAAATACATAAGTTTAATGGAGTAAATAATATTGTAATATAAATAATAATGTGAATTTAATATGAGATTGCTGTTTCTGATAGTAAAGACTTAATGAATGGGTTAGCGAGATTTAAAATATTAAAGCAAAGCATGGTGTACTTATGGCCTTGCCGCTTCATAAATTTAATTAGTCAGCCAAATATGAAACTGCCGTAAAACGTATGAGATCATGGTGGAATTACTTTGTTAATAGTGCGAAGCATTGTTTTTTTCCAATCATTCTCATTTTTATTAATTTATGTGAAAAAATAAAATAAATCGGCAAATTACACATGGGTATAAATCAAACTTCATTCAAACTCAGTTTATTTCTAATGTAGTTATTTTTTATTAAAAGTATTTTTCTGTCATATTTTCATTTTTATTTTATTTCCCATAAAAATTGATTTAAAAATCAATCCCGAAAGATTCGGGATTATGTTTATCAATCCCGGGATTCATAGGTATTGAAAATAGCTCGGGATCCCGGGATCCCGAGATTGGAATCCCTAATCCCAGGTGACTTGATGTCTACAAGGTAAAATTTAACAGAGCTTTCAAAAAGTATGAATGCTGAGCTCTATGAACAATTATTTAAACCCGATGTAGTGACTGTCATGATGGAAATCATCACGTTGTTAGATGCGATGAATCTAGACCTCTTCATAAAGTTTATGAAGGAATCTATGTCTGCACCTGGGCCAACCCTGGGCCTGGGAGAAGATTGTGGGTTAACATCAAGAGGGAGGCAGAGAGGCTTAGTATAACGGACTGGAGAGAGCTCGGGATCGAGATTTTGATCTGAATGGTCTGTAACTAACTAACTATAAAAAGTTTGACGTCTCTTAAGTTGATACTCTTAGAAATATCTTCCTATCAAGGCCTGCTTATAATAGATTCAATAATAATGGGAATTACGCATATGTACTCAAATGCATACCAACTGAGGTCTCGGAAGTTTTCCCTTGTAACACCGTTAGAAACAACGTATAGAAGGTGCGTAGACATGGGAAGTGGTAGAGGGAAAGCAATTTACTTTGTATTAAATTAATTTAAGTAGGTATCCATTTCATCGTCAACTCCTTATTTTAATCATAAAGCTACGTTAAAGAAGTTGCCATCTCTATGTGTGGCACACATCGTTTTTTATTAACACAAAGTAATGGTTATATTATGGAGTCTACCTTTTCTAGTTTTCCAAGAATATTTCTTAAGATTACTCGTATGAATTATTATCATAAGGCGAGCTTAGTGCGTACTCTTACCAAACTATGTATATTTTTCACAACCTTGTTATTATGGCGAGGCAAAAAGTTAACGTGGCAAGACTATATATATTTTTACACTATCATTTTGATACGTCAGTGGTACAAAACTATCTGGCTATCAAACAAATGTTGTCCAGAATTCTTTGACCATATTTCTAAGACTAAAAAATTCAACGACAAAATTTTTTATATTTTGTCTAGTTACCTACTTCTTCTTATTGTGCCATCCCCTAGCGGAGGTCGGCCACCATCAAGGTGATCTTATTTTTGTCGTTTGCTACCCGGAACAGTTCAGTGGAGCTGCACTCGTACCAATCACGGAGGTTCTTAAGCCACGAAATGCGGCGCCGTCCTCTGCTACGCTTCCCATTGATTTTTCCTTGAATGACGAGTTGGGGAATGCTGTATTTTTGTCCTCTCATAATGTGGCCGATGTATTGTAGTTTCCTGGTTTTAATACTACGTAAAACTTCTTGGTCCTTCCCCATTCGATTGAAAACTTCAACATTTGTCACCCGGTCAGTCCAAGGAATTTTGAGAATGCGTCTATACAGCCACACCTCGAAAGCTTCAAGTCTCCGTGACATCTCTTGGTTTAGCGTCCATACTTTCATACCATAGAAAAGAATTGAGAGCACATAACAACGTACCATACGCAGTCTCAGACCTAGGTTAAGATCTCGATTGCTAAGGAGGCATCTCATTTTGAGAAAGGCGCTCCTTGCGATCTCAGTTCTAGTTTTTATTTCCTGAGACTGGTCTCATTTCTCATTGACCCATGTACCTACTAATAATTTGATTTTCTTATTTCAATAAAGTATAATAATTATATATATCCAATAACATCCACTATAGCTATTGACTCCCTTTATTATAAAGATTATATTTATTCAAGTACTATTTCTGCTTGGCATTTATTTTGTGATCATTTCGTTGTATATCTAATACACACCTTTCCATACCGCGTTCCTTTACTGTAATCTAAAATACTGCGACAATTATTGCCGAAACATTACTCTAGTTAGCGATCCGAGAAAGGTTTTTGTAAACATCCTCTTGATGAGAATAAGGAACCCGAAACCAGGCCGGTTTTCTACCTGGACGAGTGTGAGCTCACCAAATCCACAACATTCGATATCTTCTCCAACAGAGCCATGAGCTTAAGAGTGTGTTACAAATGCCTGTGTGAAAATAGCGAATGCTATGTCAGAATTGGTGATACTATCACAGAATGGTTCGCGGTCACGACCGGAGTCAGACAGAGTCATGTCCTTGCTCCGTGTCTCTTCATCATCCTCTTCGACTTCATACTACGAAAGTCAATACCACCTGACCGAGGCATACCTGTTACCTCTACGGTGAACCTATGCGACCTGGAATACGCCGATAACGCCGTCCTCTGTTATATTTGACAACTCAATCAAGGGCACTCGCTGAGAGTAACGAACGGATGCCAGAAGAGAACCTCAAACTGGCTTGCCTGTTCTTCAAGCCAACATGATTCCGGCGTCCTGGAAAGACGCTAAATACTATATATGTGGTGTATACGCCAAACCTACGGGATGCTGGTATGACTTGGAGTGACGCAAGAAGATTGGCTAGCGAAATTCTTTGAAAGACAGGTATTGAAAAGAGTTAGTAAATTTGAATACAAGTATAAAAGTATACTGACATATTTCATCAGTTGAAAAGACGTCTTCGAAAAGGGGTATATAGGTATGTATATCTAAAATAAATTTTACAGGAGAGAGAAAAACATTTAAAAATAATTACAAGTTAAAAATAACTTTTTATATACAACGTTTTTAAATTTTCTGTTGAATCATATAAACTTGACTTTACTAGCTTAAATGATCAAAAAAAAATGTAATTAATAGAAATACTGATTTCCATAGTAACGCACGTATATATTATTAATAATTTAGTTGCTAGGATATGTAGATAGCTATACCCCAGCTAGGAGAAAGCAACCAATAATAGTGTTTTACTTTTTACGGATTATCTGAAATAACTTTTCATACAAAACAGAATTAACTGAAAATAAAATCAATTCTTCTTAAAGATAGCTAAAAGTATTTAAAAATGCATTGGCACCGTGTTCTGATATTAAAAGTTTCAAATGTCTAGCTAGTCGGGAAGTTAGTTGCAAGATTTGTACCGGACAAACAACCACTGGACAAACAAAAATACGACCTAATAAAAACGTTGTAAAAATAACACGTATTTCAGTTAATTATTCAAATTTGGTTAACTTAAAAATTTACCAGATATCATTGTAATTCTTGTTATTCATTTGTTTGTTTGTTATTATGTTTTCCTCTCTCCTGAAATTTTTAGTTTTTATATATATCAGGCTCTATAGCCCTTTTCGAGGGAGGCCTTCAGTATGGGATTTAGAACTGCAAACAGAATATTTTCTTCTTGCATATATATTAGGTATCAAACAATTAAAAAAGAAAATAACAAAATAATTATTTATTTTATTTTATTTATTCTTATCCAAATTTTTGATATTTTACTATTATGCATACAATGGAAAAGTACTTACAAAAATAAAAAAAGTTTAAATGTAGTTTTCCTACTTCAAAACTAACTGCCTCAATTGTTATATCATATATAATTGTTATCAGCAACCTCCAAAATCGAGGCAGACTTTTGTTAATTTACCTATACCGGACGCTTGGTCATGTAATTTACAGAGAAGATGATAATCTTAAAATAAAACTCCTGGTATTTAGTCGGTTCAAAAGTCGTAGATGACTAATAAAAGAACGTCACGGATATTCTACTAACATAATAATATACTCTATGTGCCGCTGAACACCGAGAGAAATGGATCAGGAAGGCTGTCAGTCAGCCAAATTACATGGGTCCACAATCTTCGATCATGAGGTTTAGATAATTAAGAAGAATAAAACGATACACAACCGCAACTCATATTGATATACATTGAATATTCTGGTGTAAAACAACCATTTTATGTGACATTTTTACATCATACGATAAAGTATCATCTCGAAGATTGTATACTAAATTCACAATGTTATCATTGAGATGAGTGAAACATAAAGTTTCAAGTATCATTTACCTAACAATTGATGAACTTAAGGCTTTTATACTCTTGGTAATATGGAAAAATCATCAAGGAGGACGGTACGTGAGACATTTTATTATATACAAGATTTTATTTTCATATAATCAACACTAAACCATGACTCCGAGATGTGATGCAGATGACACATGCTCATAATTGCGTGGTTTTTTTTTTATATTCAACAAGAAAGGATTTTTTCTCATCTAGACTAGACCAAAGTAATGATAAGAAGTCAAACTAGAATTCCGGCACACTCGTGGATATAATATAACAATCACCACTAGTATTTGAACAACTTTGAAGAGCATTTATTGCATCACGATATACGCCATTATATGTCCAGAGACGTATAGTAGCATTGTGGAAGGAATATAAAAGAATATGGTATATGTTGATCCAGCGATAGACTTGTTAAAAATTCAGTTAGCGACCAACAACCAATGCTCGAATAAAAGCTTGTTAATATACCTCCACGCAGTGAACGTCGAAAAGCTCAATTTTGAAGATATATAAGTTTTTCAATTCTGGTAAAGAATCGGCTTACGGATTAATTACGATTGTAATAATATATTAATTATATTATTACAATCGGAATAATATAATTAATAATTAATAGCCCCATGCTTAGCCATATATATTAACACAATGCATACGGGCCCTTTTAATTAATTTTGTAATTAACGTGTTAATTTGCATTTGAAAAGTAATTAGCAAAAACACAATTTTGTGCGGCCCGTAAGCTATGGAGTTAACATAATTGGGTTTATGCATTATGAAGACCAGTACTTCTCAAACTGGGGGGCCCTGGAGTACCTGCTAGGGAGCCACGAAATATTGCAGTATTTGAAAAAAAATATCATAAAAATTACAAGATAAAAAGAACTTTTTATATACAACGTTTTTAAATTTTCTGTTGAATTATTATGCTCAATATGCTCAAACTTGTACTTGAAATGAAATAAATAAAAAACAAACAAACAAACAAATATAGAATACTGAAATGTCATTTTGACATTTCATTTTGATTTCCATAGTAATGCACGTATAAATTAATAATTTTGTTGCTAGGACCACCCCCTTAGCAACCAATAATAGTCTTTTACTTTTTACGGATTTTTCTGAAATAACTTTCCATACAAAATAGAATTAACTGAAAATGAATTCAATTCTTCTTAAAGATGGCTAAAAGTATTAAAAGAATGCATTGGCATCGTGTTCTGATATATTCTAAAGTTTCAAATGTCTAGCTAGTCGAGAAGTTAGTTAAAAATCGATTGCAAGATTTATAATGGACAAACAACCACCGGACAAACAAGAATACACACTAATTAAAACGTTATAAAAATGTGATCACTGGACGATACCTGATACAAATCAGTCAAAATCTCGAGGTCCACATTTTCATAATTACTGGTAATAAAAAATAAACACAGGTCGTGTCTTTTAATGGAGACTTTGGAGCAAACCCTGCGAATTAGCATTTCAAACATTGTAGGTACCGGATATTGATTTATTTTTATTGATTAAATTTTTGGAGAGGGGGCCATTGTTTTCTGATTTCTGAAACATTAACTTTTTTCTTGTCACATAAATGATATTTGATTGAAAATATAAATGATGCCATGCATAAAATAGTGTTTCTCATATCAAAAAAAAAAATACGCATTTTTGTAGCAAATTCGATTTATTTTTTAGCGGCATTGACGTTCCACATGTTTTGTAGTTTGACTAAAGAATTATTGGCACTACCCAGAGCTCTTATATTATCGAAGCAGCAATTTATATATTTTTTTGGTTTCAGGATTGGTTACGTGACTTTAATATATTTAGACATGTCAGTATGCAAATTTTAATTTTTTTTGGAATTGTGACAACTTATAGATACTTATATTAATCATTAAAAAATAGATACATGAGATTATTTTCTGATGCTAAAATGTGAAAGTAAAAAACGTGTTTTCTTCTGATACCATAACCTTAACTTGTTTTTTTCAATTTTAGAATAGAACAAGAAAACAATATAAAACAATTTTGTATGTAAAATACATGTTTTATAATTTTACCACAAGAGATAATAATAATATGTTAGAAAAAGTTTTCCGGTCAAAACTTTGCCCGCAGTGAATTCCCGGTTTTTTCGCATATTTCCAGCGCTGCCTTTTCGCCGCGCATTTTCGTATGAAAAGACGAGACGGGCGTTCCCCTCCCGCCCACTGATAGCCCTCTACGAACTTTTTTTTTGAATTTGTAGTACGTTTTCAATTTTTTAAGTAAAATCCCATCCCACTGTAAGGTAGGCGCTTTGATAAAACCGTTCGAAGGGTACACAAAGTGAAGAAAATTCCTCTACGCGAATGATTTTGAGGTTGAGAAATTTTGGATTCCTAGTCTTTATAAGAACTTTTTTGCAGATTTTTTTAGTATTCAGGACGTCACATGATCTAAAAAGTGGCTCTATTTTTCTTTTACTTATCTAAGTTGTAGTAAAGTTATCTACAATTGGAACAAACGTTTCCAAATTTTTCGGCTTATAGAGCCTTAATAGCCAACTGTATTTAGATCCATTACTCGTCGTCTAGAATTATCTAAATTCTTTGTAGGTAACCTAATTGGTTAGTTTTTTTATTAAGCATGTTAAATATTTTAATAGGGTATATCCTGGAAATATCAGTAGAACCCACTGTCTAATCCTTTTACCACTGAAGCATAAACAATATTATCGGAATTGGACATCCTACCATCCAGAATGACTTGGCAGAAAACCATTACTTCATAACTATAATGTATGCAACATAATATTGTTAAAAATCTCGAAAACAATAGTACTTATGGTGAAACAAGCCATTTATGTAGGCCCAAATTAATTTCAAAAGAGAGCTGATTTAGCAAAAAAAAATATTAATATTTATTTATAATTTACTCACAAAAACACACCTGACTAAACAACTAAAAATCAAACATGCATTTCGTCCCTTTATTGCAGAACTAGCCTAACTGATTTTTAGACATTTTACAGGAGAGCACTTTTAAACTTTATTTCGTCATTAATTTGAAAACTGTAAATATGAAAAAATTGATTTAAATATATGATAATGCATTGGTTAAATGCTTTGTTTATGTGAAAAAAAAATACCAAAAAGTATATCCCGTCACATATTTTATGCAGATAGGCTACTTTTGCACTACAGTATTTGAAATCAGCACTATCTTATTTGAGTTAAGCTTGTTCTGCATAACTATTAGGATATGGTTGTACTACAATAATTCAGATCAGAACTATCTTAATTGAGTTAAGGTATTTGAACGCGAACATAAGGAACATAAGAACATAATAAAAAATGGTACCTTAAGCGCATTAGGAAGTTAGGCTAAATTTGTATAGCACGACAAAATAAAAATTAAATCTCATGACATAGTTTTTTTATTCACAAAATCTACCAAACACTTCAATGAACATATGTACTTATAATATACTGTAGTTATTAATGAAAGTTAATGTTAAAGAAGTTATATAAATGAAAAGGCAATAAAACCTATTACTCATAAGCATTATTTTTAATTTAATCACTCTCAGTTTCATCCCTATTCACTTCTTGTGGTGAGGTGACCAGTCCTGTATAGAAAGAATGGTAGTCAACAGGGATTATTTTCTCCCGGCAAAGATACATTAGGTCACAATGCTTTAGCTTAGCTATTGGTATGACCGAACTTCTTACTGGCATCAATTTGAAGTCAGTTATCTTTTGAATTAGTGGTCCACGGCTACGCTCAGCTGTATTAATTGGTGCAGGCGAATCTTCAAAGTTGTACTCGATATGGAGTGTGTGTGGATTTTCTGGCATTACTGAGATTTGTTTTATCTTTTGCCAAGAAAATTTGATTCCACGTTCATCCTTATCCCAATTTTTGGTTGTTGATTTCAAGCAATGTAGGCGTCTCTTCCTACATGCTGATCGTGCTATTGAATACCACTAGCTCGGTGTATATACTGGTATTTTCTTGGCAGCCCTTTCAATAACACTATGAATCGAATCAACTTCATTCTGCGTGTGACTTTTTTCTAAAAAGATATGTGTTATTTTACAAGAGAAATTGGCCGCACAGAACATGTACATACAGTACATGAAACGGATACGATTTTTTCCAGCACGATTATCTGAAAAAAATATGAATTCTTTTATCCCTTCCGATACCTGTTGTTTGATGAAATCAAAGACACAGCTTCCAAATTTCACACACTCCACTCATTCCGATTGATTCATGCCACATAAAACAATGACCTTGCTGTGATCCTAGATCATAAATACTGAGATTGTATGTGGCATACTTTCGTTTATGTTTATAGTATAGTTGTGCGGCTTCTGCTCTGGGATTTGTAAGACTTGTTGTTGCGCAAAAGGAACTTTTTATTTAAGTTTGCCTGCTCCTTGACATTTATTTTAACTTTCGGGTAATTTCTTTATTTTTTAGATGAGTATCATATTCTGCTTTCATAATACCTTTTTCTTCATTACTGCTGTGCACATATTTTAAGACAGAGTCACACTGGTCCTTCTTCGGAGTAAAGAATAATTAAATTCATTACAAAATATGCTTCTATATGTGGGTACATTGAAGCAATGGCTACTGTCAAGCTTTTTTCTTCGTAGTCCTTTTTATATAGGTCAAACATCTTTGTTATATTTAATGCTGCATCCAAGTACTGCTTCGTGGTCTTTTTTCGGCAATAATGGCTGCTTCCTGTAGAAAAGCTGTTAATGTGATCCCTCACGTTTTGCTTCATGTGGTCGCTTACCGCAAATATCCTCTGCGACCCTCTGCTGTCATCAGCAACCGTGCTTGAATTAAGGTGGTATGAATTCTTTGCAGCAATCTTAACCATTTGATAACGTATGCTCAATGAGTTTAAAAACAATTGGCATATTTTAATCTTGTTAAGATCTTCTGAAAGAAAATTTGAGTTGTCAGTCATTTTACGATGACTTCTTTCTCTACCTTTTTATTAAATTCAACGAAGCGGTTCACGTTGATGATTTATATCACCTAAATTCCAAAACTGATGAAATATTGCAACCTTCTGTTCTTGGGTAATTTTTATAGAACAACCAAATTTGCATGTTTGAGGAGAGGGTTCCTTCATTTGACGCTCACATATTACATTGTTTTTCCAGTTTATAAATTCGTTTCCAGAATTTCGCTGCTTTTTTATTACATTTCTGTGCCACAGAGCTTCATTACGATGTCTTTTCCTAGTCTTTTTTTCCTGCTTGACTTGAGTTAACCACCTCTAGGACAGGTGCTGAAAGTCGATTTACAATATTAGCAATACCAGTTGATGAGTTTTCATCACTGTGTGATGATAGTGAATACTGTGGTGGTTCATAGTCTGATCCACTGTCGGTAGAAAATGGTCCACTTTCACATCATTATCAAAGGAATCAGATGTCGAAAGAACCTCTTGATCATCCATAAAATTATTGCAAACCTTGTCGATGATTACAGAGTCTGAAAATATATACATCATTGAGCTAATGTGCGGGATAGAAGCAAATTGCAGTTCTTATTTCAGTCAAGAAAGTGTTTATTTTTGTTGTAAAAGTGAACAATAAAACTCATAATTACCTCGTTGTTCTAATGTAAAGTGGGCCACTGTGGCACTGATTTCTCCTTCGTTATTTGGAGTCAGCGGGATCAATCGATTTGGTGTTGATTGAACTCCAGTCATGCCACTGCTTTCGGTAGAAAATGTGTTAACTATATCATCATCATTAACCGAATTAGATGTGGAAGGAGCCACTAGATGGTCCATAGAATAATTGCAATACTTGTCGGTAATTAAAGCATCAGCGTAATTACGTTGGCAGTTGACATTGACAGCAAACTAGTACAAATAAATCCTAACTGCAATAGAAAGAGGCGATATTGCCAACGTGTAGGTGTACTTTTGCGTGCAGAACTAGCTTAACGTCAGTTAGGTTAATTTAGTTCCAAAATATTTTTAAGATTGAATTTAGGCTTGGAATGATCTAAGCTGATAACTTTTTTTATATTGATAATTCAGATACGCCTCCAACTAGAGAATCAAAAAACGAATTTTTCTGTCAAATAAAAAAAAATCACAAAAAATCAGTTAGGCTAGTTCTGCAATTTGGGGACGATTTCATTGTCATTGAAAAAAGTACATACCTACGCAGCTAGTTTTTCAGTCATTAAATATGCTATACAAATAGACACTAGGACACTCACATCTTAGTCCTTACAAACATTCCAATAGAGTCGTACCGACGTCACTCGTTACGTAAATTTGTAGAATTTCATACCAGCATTATTCATTCTTACTATTATCGTTGATAGTATTTCTTATTTATGAAATCTGATCCGCTTATCACATTCATAGTAACTTGTGTTACCATAATATTTTTATTTTTTTATTTGGAAGAATAATCTGGGTTATTTCGTATTATGACACGCATCCCATCTGAGTCTTATCATTATAACCTCACCTACTTTCGTTCTTATCATCATCTTCATAATATAATTACTCAGAATAAATATTTATAATAAAACTTACCTATCTACATAATTAAATCAATATAAAAAATTGAATGTTTTTGTGAAATAAAATTGGTATTTTTCCGGTCTATTAATACCGTTATGAATACCTAATTTAGTATTGAGGAAACCTTTTTTCCCTTTCATATTATAATACCTAAGTTATCATATTAGGTTATCATTCAAATTTTCACGCACGAAAGACATCCCAAATGCCCTCTAGAGCTCTAGCATAGAAACTAGAGAGAGCTGTAGGAGCTTCTAGCTAGGGTAATTGACCAGACTTGAGACTTACGTACTTTGGACTCAGACAGTAAAATATAAAGGTCGCATATGAGCTACCACTACTATACAATGGAAGATGTTTAAATTTGTTCAGGTAAACTTTACTATTCTGATGATCCTGATCCACTGACATGCGAAGCAGAGGGCTTTGATACTGCATTTTTTGCATATATCACTTAGATCGTAGAGCATAATATATTAAGCTCAGAAAAAAACATGAATGCATATTTATCATTACTGGATAGAGCAAAAACATTTTTAAAAATCTCAGGGTACCCAACTTGTTCCGATTGGTTTTAAAATTCGTGGCAATCAATAAATAAAAATAAGTTTTAAGAATGACACTTTCTGACATTAGAGAATAATTTTCATATAAACATAGTTTGTATGTAAGTCACAGAAGATAGAATAGTTATTCGTTTGTTATTTTTTTAATATTTAACAAAATGAATGGATGTTATGCAAGTGACAATAGTTGCGACCTTCGATGCGTAGATTTAGTAATGATTTATTACATGTTTAAGAAAATGAATTATTCGCATTTTGTAACTGTACCCATGGACCCCACAAGGGAGGGCTGAAAGGGGACTCGGGCTCAGGAGAGGCCGTTTTGGGGATCTACCAGTCAAGTGAGAGACACCACATATTTGGTTCAATAGTAAAAAAGTCGCCTGCGGCGCTACTCTACTTAAAAGCATTAACATTTAAAATATGTGACTGTGCGATGCAATTTTATGAATGGTGAGATATGATTGATATAATTAAATGATAATTCACGTGTAGATATACACATATTTACAATAATGTGTGTTTCCTGACTAAAAAATGGCTATTTATCATTTGGTCGTATATTACTTGGCAACCATAAAACGGGGTTGCAATCAGTACTTTATAATATGACGTCACGTGCCGAAAACTCAATAATTCAAGTAAATTTATTGAAAAATAAAAAACATCCCTAAAAGTACACGGAACACCGTTAATTATACCTCGCAGAACCATGGGGTTTTACGGAATACCATTTGGGGAACTCTACTGCAGAGCACCAAATTGCCAACCTTGGCGATAGGTAGGGAGCCCGCTTGAAGATGTGGGGGCCATGACTGTACCTCTAACTTTACTTTGTCACTAATAATAAATCCAACTCTGCGCAGAATTATAAAAAAATCCGTGTTTTTTTTTCACTTTTACTGAAGACTAACAACTGTGTGTCCCAAGTGTCTGAAAATGCCCCCCTTCATCTTCCTCTACTCTAACCCTAATTTGAAAAACTCCTGAACTCCACAAAACGTCATCGCGTAGGTACGCAATTATAAAAAGTTTTTACGTAACTGTCTGTCTAAATGAATATACCTGTCGCCTGCTGCTTCGTGGACTATGAAAAGGCATTTGACAGCCCTCATCGTGAATCTCTGTGGCAAATTCTGCTAGGAAATGGTGTCCCACGGAAACTGGTTGCCGTGATAAGTGCTCTCTGCACCAATACAGAGTGTTGTGTGAGAGCAGCTGGAACATCCTCTGACCTCTTTGAAATCACGTCAGGAGTCAAGAAAAGATATTGTGACGTGCTGCAGGTCTGACATGGCGGGAGGCGCAAGAGTTGGTGATGGACCGATGGAAGTGGCGCGAACTTGTGCTTGCTCCAATGCTGGGTCGTAACAGGGTGGAAGAAGAAGTCTTGTAGTGAACATAATAATATTATTGAATTAATAAGTTGGTTAATAATTTGAAATAAAAACATTTAAACCATCAATACCGTTTCAACATCTGTGTGTGTATACCATAAGAGCAGAAAGATAGTGAGGATTTGAATTGTTTCAAAAGTGCTACAAACTAAGACAAACTGCTACAAAGTGCCGCCTAGAATAAAGCAACAGATAAAAACTTATCGAAGGACGGGTTGCGTAGTGAATTTATTTCTCCACAAACTACAGACTATTACGATAAGAATGTACATAATATGTCGTATATATAAATAAATGACTATACGCTATTTGACAGATTGATCCGCTTTAAAGACTCTATGACAATTTGACAGAGTGAATAACCGAATAAATTTGTGACACATTTACACAAGTTGTATCGAAATATTAAAGCAAACATTGGAAACCAATTAAATCGTGCCTAAACCAGACCATAATAGTTTTGGTATGCTATGGGCGATCCGATAAAAATATTGCACCCTATTCAGTCATACTTTTTTTTTCGTTGAATGATACATATTATATACCTATTATGGTGTTTGTAGCTGCAGAATAATAAGCGATCGAATATCTATTGTTTATAAAAATATCAAAGTACTTTGCAGTAATATATTCCCAGCGAATCCATTTCCAGTAAACAACGTAGCTAGACCATTGGCGAAATTAGAGACGGTGTATTATTACATCATATCACAGCACATTATACCATTACGGTGTATTAGCTGAATAATCATTTTTCATAGTATTTTCTTAAAACTGTAATAACAAATAATATTTCATTTCGCTACTCAATTTAAAACGCTGACTCTATATTTAGTTTAATATGATTATGTAACAGAATTTAATGTTAATGTGTTAATTTTTATTGTATAAATAACGAAGAATAATTTATTTCAATGTCACTCGAATCAGAGTACTTAGCTAGTAACTACCATGTATAATATACTATTGTACCGATACGCTGCTAATAAATCTCACCCTGCTACATCGTAGACCTCGTCATTATCATCATCCTCTACCTACACATCGAACACCACACTAGAGTGACCCAACATGTTTGTTCGTATTCCAGATTTCCCTTTGATTACCGACGGACGGAGCGTCGACAGCTTCAAGTACCTTGGGGTAGGTACACATCACGGGAGATGGCATTTTGCAGAAAGAGCTCGCTATCCGAATGGGTATGTCTGGAGCAACATCAACTTGAAGTGAAATATCTGAGACTCACGATTCTACTAGGTCAAAACCAAATACCGCCTTTTCGACGCTTGTATTCTGACGGTGCTACTTTATGGTAGTGAATCATGGCATCTTACGAAGGCTCAAAGCAACCGTATATTGAGCTTCGAAAACAGATGTTTGCGACGAATACTGGGACTTAAGGAGCAACGAGGAGATAAGAGAACGCACCAAGCAGCCTCTCATCACGCTGAAAGTGAAGAGGCGACGTTGGACCTGGCTCGGACAAGTGTTGCAGATGCCAGAAGAGAACCTCAACCTGGCTTGCCTGTTCTTCAAGCCGACCGGATTCCGGCGTCCTGGAAGGCCGCTAAATACTATCTACAGAGTGTATACGGCGGAGCTAAGGGATGCTCGTTTGACCTGGAATGAAACAAGAAGACTGGCGAGCGACAGGGATTCTTAGAGGCGCCGCGTGGTGTCCATATGCCCCAATTAAAGGGCAGATATGGCCAAAGAAGGAGAAATCAAACCATAATAGATAAAAAATATTCTTCTATCTTCAAAATATCCAAAATAATGTATTATTTAATGGCATAATTTTATATATTTTTATAGATATATGGATATTTTTTGGCTATTATCTATTATGTCTTTTAAATATATATTGAATTTTAAAAACTAACAAACACTACCTGCAAAATGCAGTGTTGGTTCAATGAAAACAAACACGTATGATTGGCAAAGTTTAGTGTACACTACTGTACTGTATGACTGGCGCATTTGGAGTAATTGGCCATTACATAGAATTAACGTGTTATTTAAATGTGGTAATTTAAAGGTAATTAAAATGTCAGCAATGATTGTGTTAACAGTGGTTCAGTCAGTGTGGCTCATTTTTGTAGGACACTCCCACATTCAAAACCCTGCGTCAGAAATGTAGTGTATTGGGGAATAGCTTATTGGAACTCTATTAATAATTTATGAATATGTTCTGTGTCATAAACGTATTCATGAATTAATGTGTTATTATTTATGGAATGTAAGTTTCCTTATTGTATACTAATATTTAACAGTAAATTAACCTAGAGAAAGTTTAATTAGGACTTTAATTTTCAACTAAATATACATGCGTAGGTACCTAATTCACTGTATCAACTTTACCTACTGTGTTTCAGCCTAATAATATTATTAATAATCTCTCTATAATGTATTTAACAACTTACTATGTGGCCTTCCACTAAGAATTATTAACACCAAAGAGAATTAATAACAAGCTATTCCTACTTGAAAATTATCAACAATTTTCACATAGAGTAATATCTCAGTCTGAATTTTAGAGTGTCTTTGGTACGTTTTCTTTCCTTATGGAGGCCTAATACCTAATTAAATTATAATTAATAAGGGTTTTATACGAATCCATAGAGATAGATTTTAGTGATCAGATCTCATAATTTAAAATTCAATTTGCCCCAATTAGATCAGTTATCCCAGTCGACCAGTAAATACTATTTACAACTAATAATTCTGTTAATATTAATAAAATTAAACGTCAAAACATTCGTTAACTCAATCTGCAGTGTGTACAAGAAGTATACTACAATTTATCGGTTATTTGGTCAATTCAAAGATATTGATATTAACGCGTCTCAGCTCAATTATTGAAAAGGGCTTAAAGTTTTTAGAAAACATGCTCAGAATAAAAAAAGTATTAGCTTGCTACGAAAAAATTCTGCATGAAAAAAAGAAGACATTGTGTTGTCAAACGAATTTGTTACATTTTATGAAGCCTATACGTAACTCATTCATTTTTTTAATATTTTATACATATTGATAATTATATATAAAGAACTGCAATTGTATTAAATAATTTTCTTCTAAACTAGTGTTTTTGTTAATCCTTGGTCTCAATTAAACAAAAAATATATGTATTTATATGCAAAGTTGTACCCCGACGCGAATTTGACTTAAGTTATTTACGTCGAACCCACCTATCGCGTAACTTCAGGGTATTACTGTATATTTAACATTGTAAAAACGGTTATCCATTGTGTCTCTAACATTAGTTAGAATACGGTGCCGCAACAAGAAGAAGATTTGTTATAATAATGTAAAATAACGTTTCCCAAGTTCACAAGTGGGCCCATTCTCACGATATATTTATAAATATATTTCTCAGTAAAGATTGTAATAAAATTCCTATATAAATATTAATCAAATCTATTTAAAAATCGACATCTAAATTTGTGGATTGATATTTTTTTATTATCTTTGTATATTTATTACTTTATTATGTACGTATTATTTAACACAGCACGAAATAATAACGCCCCCGCTTGGCCTCAAACCTTCAACCTTTCGATATCCAGTCAAATTATCTGAGTTATATATTATATCCTCCGGATCAATTTTCGAAAATATATTCTATTTATACTTTGATATTTAGTATTAATATTTAACATAAAATCGTATAAATAACTGTAAATATAGGTAGTTATCAATAGTCAAACAGATTAATTAGATATAAATGTGAAAGCCAGTCACCCTAGACCAATTTTATAACCCCCAAAGCACACCGACTGTCATCAAATATTTGATGCGCGTTTTGTTTACGTGATTAACTTTAATTAATATTATTATACATATCTAATTAGTGAAAATAACAAATTATTATTTACGACGTGTTTAAATTTATCCCATATTTCTCCACACTCGAAATCTGAAGCATCTTATATCACACCCAGTATAGTAAGCCAGTTCCTATTCTACTGTGTTTCCTGGTAATGAGAATATTATGGCTAATACCTACGTAAAACTCAAATATAGAGAAAAAAACAGAATATAGAAAACCATTCATAAAGAAGTTTCATTTCTACAGTGTATGTCATTTTTTTAAAACAATTATTGTAGGGGTGAAAAGTAGAAAACTAGAAATTTTAAGTTCGAACAAATAATTGGATAACTTCCTAAAATACATAAAATCTTGTAAAATCATAATTTTTACACTTTTTTTTTCATACAATAAAAAATTACAATTGTTTCATAAATTTTTAAAAAATTGCTTGCTTAGTAAAAAAAAATAATAACTATTTTTCGTAATTTCATATTTTTTTCCGTCTTGAAAATTTTAAAATTTTCTTGGCAAAAAGTTGTGTCTGCTATTCCCTTATTGATAATAAATGCACAATAAAATGTAAATGAGCAAATAATTATTTAAGAACCGCTGGTATAGATGTGTAAAACTAATGTTTTTCATTAGTGTTTGTCCCTTAGCTTGGACAAGTAGTCAGTACATTAGCTGCGACAGTACGACAAAGTGGAAGTTTTAATGCTTATGAGTTAGATTGTCTTTGTGATAATTATAATTTCTGCATTTAATATCAAACGTTTAGCCCTTAAGGCCACTTGACTAAGACTTGTGTCAGTTGGGCCTTTGCTCCTCAAACGTAATGTATCCATTTGAAGTTTGACAAAGCAGTGATGTTAAACTAAAGTCATGTATAACCTTATTTTAATAACAGTTCGTTCATAAAATACTTTTTTGCTACCATGCCTCAACAATAACCATGCACACGTTGAAGGGTGTATATAACTTACGAGTAATTCACAAAAAACTTTTCCTTGTTTTGTTAAAATATATGGAATAGGCCAATATGAAGTAGATTTTTGATATTACCAATATGCTGAAAATAAATATATGAGTCGGTGTAATATGTAGTACTTATATTATTTTTTGCAATAAATACAAATATGATAAATTCATATTCATTAAAAATGACATATATTAATACTTCAGTGTCATGTGGTCTATAGATGCTGTAAATATACGTATATATTATCACGTTTTTCTGAGTGTGATATACAGGGAACACAGAAATAATAGGAACTGAAATACCTAAACGGTGTGAAGTAACAGGCAACCGATCTCGATTGTGGAAGAATACGGAATAAACTTATACACGTGTCAATCTAAGTTTATCCTTAGTTCTGACAACTGTCTCGGTTTATGTACTGACGCTCATTCAATATTGGTGTATTTTAATGTTACATCACACGCTATTGCACGTCTATAATGTGTGTTTCATTTTCGTAGGACACTCACACATTTAAAACCCTGCTTCAAAATATAGTGTATTGGGGTTTGTTCTGTGGATATTATATTAAAATACCTATTGCTTGAGACTTTCACAAAACCTACCAGTCCGCAACGCCCGCCATACTACCCGACATTGTTCAATTAGTTACAAAACTCCAAATATGTAGAGCAACAGTACAGCGTATATTTTCAATAGCATCTCTACAACTATAAGTTACCGCACGACTCTGCACTATTTCACAATTTAACGATATTATTGGGCACCAACAATCCACTAATCAGAGCTCATGACAAATGAGGAAATTTCCATTTTTTTTTTATTTATTGTTTGCTCAGTCAGTTCAGCTTGAGTGACCGGGGTATTTGGCTATCGAGCAGACTTCTTCTAGGCTTGGATCCCCTCTGGATATTTAGGGGCATGCAAAGCCTGTGCCGTGAGCGTTGCATCAATGACTCTCTTCCTATGATAGACGCTATGCTAAAGATCGAATACCAAAGCGCTGTATAAAACAAGTTATACATTTTCACCTCAGAATTTGACTGACTTATCAGTTTTTACGCCTAGATTACTGCGTTCAAATATGCATAAAAAATAGTATGTTCTCGATTTTTTTCTATGTTCAAAATAACAATGACAACATTTTCTATATCCACGTGATTCAAAATAGTCTTTTAATTGATGACTGGAGAAGTTCCGGAACAGAAAAAAAGTCTGGCTCGCACCGGCCCTACTACACCACTGATGTTATTACTTTATTTATGCATACTAATGATTTAAAATTCTCTCAACAGTGGTGGAATATAATATTATATTATTTTAACTCAGCACTAGGGAATCCAATCCCGGGATCTGAATTTTGGCTTTGACAACCTGACAATACCGGGATCCCTGGACTGGTCCCGGGATTGGCATTTTTTTCCATTGGTAATATAAAATTTTTATATTTACAAATAACATTGATAAAATCGGTCAAAAATAAATCTAGTATAATTTATACTATATAAGACATTTATTGTTAATATTGTATACGTTCAATCTTGGAAATACAAAAGTTTTAATGGAGTAAATAATATTGTAATATAAATAATAATGTGAATTTAATATGAGATTGCTGTTTCTGATAGTAAAGACTTAATGAATGGGTTTGCGAGATTTAAAATAGTAAAGCAAATCATGATGTGCTTATGGCCTTTCCGCTTCATAAATCTAATTAGTCACCAAAATACGAAACTTCCGTAAAACGTAAAAGATCATGGTGGAATTACTTTGTTTGGTGCGAAGTATTGTTTTTTTTCCAATATTTCTAATTTTATTAATTTATGTGAAAAAATAAAATGAATCGGCAACTTACACATGGGTATAAATCAAACTTCATTCAAACTCAGTTTATTTCTAATGTAGTTATTCGTTATTATAGGCATTTTTTCTGTTATTTTCGTTTTTATTTTATTTTCCATAAATATTGATAAAAAAAATCAATCCCGAAAGTTTCGGGATTATGTTTATCAATCCCGGGATTCATAGGCATCTAAAATAGCTCGGAATCCCGGGATTGGAATACCTACTCAGCACTCTCTTAACATGCCTCCATACCAAAAATCTCACTCAGTATACTGATAAAATGTGATATAGTTATAACTAATATTAAAATAGTCAAGCTATTAGTACCCAATGTTTTCCTTCACTGATTAGACTCTAGACACTAGACTATGTCCTCTAGGAAACTTTAAGTTCAACACCACTTGCTAACTTGGGTAAGTAACTAATTATTTGCCAGAGAAGAGGGGACGGGGGCAGAATGTACCTCCAAAATGACGGGCAACTAATTATTTGTGCGGGAGGGTGAGGTACACAACTACTTCTTTTAACGACTACTTCTTGTTTGGGGAAGGACATCTATTAGGTGAACATCTTGACCCTTGTTGCTATTAACTAAATGTCATGCAAAATGATTTTATTAGACTTATCACTTTCTCACTGTCAGTTTTCCACTATCAGAGTTAGTCTATTCTATTGTTTGTTAAAGTGAGGTTTTTACTCTCAAATAAAGTAAACGAAGTTAATAATTATTACAATATTTACTTTTGACTGGCAGTTTAATTCTATGGAATCAATACTTTTCTTTAAATACGATACTAATAATTGGTATATGACGATTCGGCGCCGGGACAACTGGGCGCCAAGCAATCGAATGAAATTTGAAGATAAATGGACGTTCGTGAATTATATGTACTTTTAAAATATATATTTCATATTATTATTATTTATATTAAAATTATTATATTATTATTTTTAATACTTGGTAAGAATTTAAACAATGATTTGATTGTCCATAATATGTTTAAATTCCAACGAGAAGAGAGTTTTTTTATTTTAGGCATGATAATTTTCAATCTGCAATAAAAAAAACATTATGTTAAAAGCAAAACGAATTTAAATTAAAAACTGAATAAAATTTCTCGTCTACTTTCTGTATAAAATCGTAACGAAAGTCTATTTATTTCATTCGATAGTAGCCAATGACATTATTAATGGACGACGCACTCAATACAGTTGCTAGCAAGTAAATTCGCGCATTCGCATATATAGGTAGACGTCACGCGATTTCCATAATGCGATATCACGCATCGGGCATTTATAGCAATATGACCTTTATTATAATGGCGTTAGAGCAGTGTTTCTAATGTCAATGTTCATTTGAGCGAACCCGTTCAAACCGAACTATTCGGCAGACCCAACAAAAAGCATCAGGAATTTATAGCAATACCATCTTTATTAAAATGGCGTTAGAACAGATTATGCCATTCGGCAGACCCGACAATAAAGTGAGTGTCATTTTCTTTTCCAGATGATTCGTCCATATTAATGTCATTGATAGTAGCGCGCCCAATTTTCCTGGCGACCAGTCCCATTTCAACACTAATATCTTTTCAATGGCTTAGTGTAAAGATATTTTATGTCCAGTTTTGTCGAAATTGAATTAACACAAAACGTTCGTCTGCATCGTATCTTTATGCTGTAAAAATATTGTACCTACGTTCAAATGGGATATTATTTGAGATGATATTGTATCTATAAAATACATAATATGATGTCAATTTCTCGTGCACCTCAAATCTTACTATTCGATTTTCTCAAAACATATAAAAACTGGACATATAATATCTTTTTAAACAAAACAAGAAAAAATATGTGCCTGGTCCGAATCAATATAATTATTATATAGTGTCATCTATCGATAAAAAACTGAAACTAACGCTTGCAGTCGATAGTGCAGTACTCAGCAGAAAAAAAAACTTACTTAGGCAATGAAATGTCATTGTACTTTGACCATAATATTATAGTTTAGTCGTATCTTAGTCGATTATAACATCCATTAAAAACAGTTCTGACTATTCATTAATAATTTTGACTCCACATCTCAAAAAATGTAAACTTAATAACTAAACAGCTACAAATTGGTGACACCCTAAATTGAATTAACAGACTTCATATTATTATAATAAATTTCATAATGTAAAGTGAAAACAAAAAGTGTAAAAATTAAAGTTCAAATCTATCTTCATCTAACTAAATGTTAACAATAAATAAATGGCCGACACGTGGATTGACCGAACCAAACCAAAAAAGTTTATAAACAGTCAATAACTTATAGAATAAGCGATCTGACTAAATTAAGTAACTAAATCAAAAAACAATCATTTCATTTTGCATACAAAAAATATTAAATCATTTGAAACTTTTGTCGCTACACAAATGCAAATGCACAAGAATTTATTTGAAACTGAACGCAAATCCATTTTTGTATCAAATTAAATAATATAGTCCATGATAGCCGAGTGGCTATCGTGTTGGCTTATAATGTCGAGGGTGCCGGGCTTGAATCCCAGAAAATTGACTCTATAGATTGAGATGATTAAGCAAATGGCTAACATTCATTTCACGTAAAAAACAAAAATCTGTTGACACAACCTCCATTCAGTGGAGGTCTATAAGGTCTTCTCAGGATTGGACATGGTATATAAAATAAAAAATATATAGTTCAGACAATCCATATCGTACAAATTTGCGTGTTTAATCAAAATAACATTTTACGAAAGTACATGTTAACGGTAAAAATACTCCGAAAATATGGATAAATTTTGTGTTTGCATATTTGAAAACATATTATATTATATATTATTATTAACAACCATTCTAATACAACTTTGAAGTAGTTTCTTACACTTTTTATTTATTTGCGCACACCAAGAGCCTGTATAGTCAGGCCTTGGTACGAAATTATGAAATTCGATCGTAGTGCCATTGCCCTACTCTGCCAATGCGGTATGGCCATTGAGCTACATACAGAGATTGCGTTGCCAAGAGAATCTTCTTCTATTCACACCTCTACTGCCTTCTACCTTTCCCTACATTATTAGCTAGAGCAAATCATACTTCTCATTGCGGATAATATGACCGAAGTACCTAGTCTTCCTGCACATGAAAGTAGCTAAAGTTTTCTTGTTGCGTATTGGTTTGTCTTATAAATTCCTAACTGATAATGTGATCATCCTAGGATACCCTCATCGTACACCAATATAGCCACACCTCGAAAGCCTCCAGTCTTCTAACGATCCGTTTTTTTAACATCAAAGCGTTGATTTACCTACGCTTGTTTTCAGCCTTAAAAAATATATATATATAACTAATATAGTTATACTTTCTACTGGTGAATAAACAACAATTTTTATGCTCGTCCTTTTTTCCAATCGGCAGTTTCTACCAAATTACCATAAAGTAAAAGTATAATTAATATTTATTTAAAAATATAAAAAGGGTAAACATTCACTTTTGACTGTACTACACTGTTCTAATCAGATTTGACTACTTATATTATACCTGTCTTTATTTAATTATTCAGTTATTTAGCTTATTTCTGTGAGCACAAGTTAGTTGTTATATAATGTATGCATTTTTTACATAATATAGTTGATGAAAAGTGTACATTTTGTCTTGTTTTAACTGAAATATGCTGCAACAGTCACGATTCATCAATTAATAAGCGAGATCTAACAAAGTTGTTTCTTAAATAGGTTAACTTACCAATGCTTCTCAAGCTGTACACTATCGTGATAGATTTTTGGGTTTCCACCGTGTGTACTTCCTCCTTCTTTCGTCGACGTTTCGGGGTCGTTGCAGAGGCCATTATCAAGAGATGATATATTTTATGATGAAGTGTAGTATAGGTATATGAATGCAAACGTCACTCTAAGACTGTCTATTTATTACAGTGGCCAAATATTACCAAGTGGAAGTACCACGTCTTAACATTCTCGTGCGTCTTCTCCATGTCTCTCACACACGTTTACGTGTATGGTCTCTCATGCTCTCTTTGTTCTGGTAATTCAAACTCAATTATTTGTCTGTGAGCTGTTGCATAAGCCTGGCACCTCCCTTATAGATTCTCTTGACCTTCTCGAGCACGCCATCGCCGAACTCGTTCATTTGTCAAGCTGCAACGTTTAACTGATGGTTCTTCCCCAGCCATAATGTTTATATTATTAATTGATTGTATATGTTCCCAAAGGTTACGGTTGTTTACTGCACCCTTTCCCTATTATAATTACCCTTAAAGATATTAGATAACACACTAATTTCTCGATACTGTAATAACTCGATATGAGATTTCAAACTATTTTGAAAGTATCATTTGGTTTCCTTTACGATCCGATTAAAACAAACGATTCCTCCGAATCTTCAAATGTATGATATTCGTGTATGTTTTATTACTTCTTTCTGACACTACACATTTTCATATGTTTTTACAAAAAAAAAAAAAAAACGTATGAGACACTATTTATCATATTGTATTTTAGAAATATTGATATATTTACTAATATATCTCCCGAATCATGAGATTAGAAATAGTTATATAAATATTAAATTAAAATGTAATACTATATATTCCAGACTTTAAATAATAATAATTGTAATACTATATATTCCAGAACGAGTTACAAATATAATTTGATACAGCCATATTATAATATGTTGATAAAGAATGGATGTGAGTCCCGAAGCCGTGAAGAATAATGGATTAGTTACATTTTTAAAACACTAAGTATTTCAGAACGAGGGAATGTCGACTGAATCACAGGGGGATCGATCAACCACCTCGTGCAACCCATCAGCAGACGATTCGTATGTCGCTTGATCAGACGACACCATCTACATTTTGCGTACTTTGTGCAAATGGCGAGATAATTAATTTTATAAAATGGAACCCGGCATTTTGTGATAAAACAATTACACCGACCATAATAATGCATCGATTTACCCGATATTGACACTATTCTTGCGGGTGTCTGTCGAGCTGGTAACCAGGTTCAAATACTTGGTGCCATAGTTGCCGACAATGGTGGTCTTTTCAATTAACTTGGAATCCACATGGATGTGGCAGGGTATGCATTCAGTCAGCTCTTAGTCGCGTATAGGACAAGTTTGTATTCTGTGAAGACTAAATGTCGTTTGTTCAACGCATGCGTGCCACCTGTGGTCATGTATGACTGTAAAATATGCTCTCTTACCAGGTTCCAAAGGTTTCGACGTTTGAGCTTTGAGAATTGATTTTTCCGCCGAATCTTAAGGGTACATTGGTATGACAGCGTTACAAACACTCAAGTTCGTGAGTGAACAGGGCAGCTCTTGGTGATTGAAGTAGAAACTTTTCACGTGGCTGAGACATGTGTTCCGGATGTCGCCAGAGAGTGTGACACACCATATCACTATGGCATAACCTCAATAATTCCGTCATCGTGACCGATCCTTCCTCACCCAGTAGCGGTGCTACTAAAGCGATTTACTTGCTACAAGTTTCACATGGCTGGAGGCTCAAGACGTGGTGATTGACCGAGGGAAGTGGTACAACCTAGCGCTTGCTTTATGCCCCAATGCTGAGGCGTGACTCGGTGAAGTAAGTTGTAAGTCCTATCGACGTTTTATGTACCTACATTTGTTTTAATTCTTCACAGTTACAGAGCCGCAGTGGCCGAAGAAGCCTTCCAATGAAAGTAGCCGGCACGTTCCAGTCTCGCGAGGCGAAACCCTGTTATGCATTTCCACCGGGATCGTACTAAACTAAACTAAAGCTTACTGCCGCTTGCAAGTTGCAACGTTTTGCGAGAACGCCGACGACAGAAGACGCCAAGTACGGACTATGCTACTGTTATGTATAATTTATGGGTTAGGTATAACTGCATAATGCATTAATAAATGAGCGAATGATACCTATACAAATATCTGAAATGATGTATTGAAAATTACTTTCTTAGTACAGACAGAATGCTATAAAATAGACAAAAAAATGAGTAAAGGATCAAGAGCAGAACTATCCATAAGGCTCGTCATTTAAATGATGTCAATTCCTAGTGGGAGAGAGAGAGTCTATAATGTGATGGTTGGTGATGAAGCAGCAAGGGTGGTAGAAAATGTTGCGTCTCTAAATTAAGATAAACTGGACCATTCTCCACATTTTGCAAGTACTCGTGGTTTAAAAATATGAAGTTTTTTAGACAGGGGGGGGGGTTAAAAATGATTTGACAAAATTTATAACAATGTAAGGAGATGTAAAGAATCAAATCTTTGATGTCACTTATGGACGACCTGAATTCAATATATTATGCTACCTAATAGAAGTGAAACGGTCACATTAACATCTAGGTTTCTCTGGTATATTCCCTATTTCCATCACGCTTTGATCCATGTGCTGAATAACAGGCCTGCAGCTATAACCACTGGAGAGATGGTCAAATCGTTGCGATATTATACAAGGACTACAAGGTTATGGTATTTTGTGTTTTAATCCCGATTTTCACTATAGATATACCATCATAAATCGTCTGGTGTTCGAATTTAGAAGCTAAGCTAATCACAGTATAAAAAGTATTTTGTTTTTTAGAATTATTAATTACCATGTCCTTGCTTTTTCGTACAAGGTGGTTGTTAGAAATTTTGAACAAACACCCAGGCTTTGAGAAAAACACATAAATGTTTTTGTCATGACCGGGAATCGAACCCAGAACTCTCGGGTGGAAGGCCAGCGCCTTACCCACTGCACCACGAGAGCCGCCTAGTATAAAAAGTATTGAATGATATGTCAAATGTTAGAATGTCACGCTCTAAGATATGGTTGGTTTAGGTTAAGTTAGTAACTCAGTCCGATACTTAGGGCACTGGATTTTCATCCGGAGGCACGGGAACGATTCGCGGTGGTGTCACAATACACTCAAATCGTGAGTATGTATGTGATTATTTCACTGCTACAACTACACTACTTTTTTACTACTACACTATTGTAATTTGGCCACATAGCTTGTTGAGGTGTTAAAAATAAATAAAATACAAAGTATATGGTGTCTCCCTCTATGTGTATCTATATCTGTGGTAAGTATAGACACTCACCACCTTCAAATAGTGTTGATAGAATATCTGTATTTATATTTATTTATAAAAAGAGTTTTATGGCATTACAGCTATTGGCCAATGCGCCATAATACATACATTATAAAAATTACTTAATTACAAATAACAACCAATATAACAAAAAAGTAGAAAAGAAAGTATGTGCTTGTGTAGATAATAAAATAAAATGATAAATACAATTATAAATTTAACATGTCCACATACATGATAAAGTTAATAAAAAATAAATCAACCTTTATGGTGCCATGAAATAAGTTAATCGCACGATACACAGCATCATGAAACATCACATCCGCCCTGCGACGGGGTATCATGAAGACCGTAGAGGTACGAGTGTTATTCGTAGGAACATGAAAATTAATATTTGCCAGTAAATACGGATTGTAAATGAACCCACGAAGAAGTAAAAATAAATGCTTTAAAAGAGCAATAACTCTTCGGGTGAACAGGGATTGCATTGATAGTATATCCAGAAGAAAACTAGTCGGAAAATTCATTGTATTACCATTATCATAAGGAACGAATCTGTATGAAAGAGAAATCTTAAAAATCTATTGTGGACTCGATCCAACTAAATTGCGTGGACGGACCTGTTAGGACTCCAAATAATATCAATATAATTATGGTTACATGAATAGTATGTGACAAAGCCATTTGCAATTCAATGGTAAATATAATATATACCTACATAATATAGAACTCAAGTGAAGTTTATTTGGGTTTTTTATAAACTATTTTTTTATTCAACGAATAATTCACAATATTTAAGAATATAACGTTCTTTATTGAACACATCAAATTTGTTAGTTTAATACAAAGTAAAATTATTAATTTATTAGTAGGTACCTCAATTCAAACCACGAAATCGGTTGCCAATATTAACAAAATTTGAAAATCACTTCAATTACACGACTATTGGTTAATTCTATGATAAAGAAGTATCTAGATGGTTAAATTGGTAAAACATATTGGCAAAAATCCGATAGATGCAGGTTCGAGTCCTGTCCGACACCATAATATTTTTATTTTTCAAGATTTTTTCTAACGGTATGTTTCTGAGGAAGGTGTTTCCAAATGCTTTTTTTTTATTTGGCTCTACAATCCAATGTGGATCCGGACTGCTTCGCGAAGAGGTTTCTTAATAATTATACTCTTATAAATATTGATGAATCACTTGATATAAAAATAATCTCTACAAAATATATTATGGTGTTTCATTCAACCCAAAATTGAGACGAAATCCCTATTCGACCTTGAAACTTAACCAAATCAAAGTGTTAGCTAATGTAATGATCAGTATAGTTTTTGTTTTTGTTTTAATAATATTAATATTGACAAGAATTCGATAGTTTACTCACCCCTAGCTTTACGATTATATTAACAGATTTTTAAAATTTTAATGGAATAGTACAAAACATAAATCCATTAGAATTTAAATTCAAATTCCATCAAGTACCTTCGGTCGATAGTATTAATATTAACAGTTTTTTACGAGAAATGAATGTTATACAGTCACTTCCTCAACCTATTAGGTCCATACTCTGGGTCTAAACACATATTGAAAAAGAATATGGGTATTTTTGCTAAATCCGAGATTCTAAGCCGGTACCTATGACATTATAAGTATTACGAGTAACCACTCGGCCACAGTGGGTTTCCAAATTAATTAGGAGTATAAAATTAAATTAATTCAACTATTCTCAAATCGAAATTTAAAAGTGTGACCAAAAACTTAATATTAAACATAATCTATAGTTTAATATAATTAATTATGTATCTCTTATATAACGGATATCTAGCAAATATCCAATTATAAACAGTAATATGATATTCAATTCTTAGTTCGCTCATATGCAAGTAAGTTATCCTTGTGGTGTTGCAAGCTGAAGACAGGAGAAGCATTAATTTGTGCAATATTCAAAGCACCTGCAACAAGCATGTCAAAGTTGACCTCAGTCGTGGCCGTCTGCATGCACATCACGAGGTATCTTGTTAATATACACGCTGTGGGAACGCCATTATCATTAAGGAACCTGTTTCAGTACCTATATTATAAGGATATCACAAGTTGAGCTTCACTATGATCTAGATTCTAGAACGACATTAAAAATACTGTTACATATATTTTTTTTTAAATCTATAATGAATATAACATTCTCAAATTATGATTGTATTTATAATTGATTAATAAAGATAATTACTTTGTATGTATATCTTTGTTTTGTATTGTATGTGTTTATCTGTAACGCATGAGATAAAACATAATATTATGTAAATATGTAGGAAAGAACAAGACCGGGAGGATTATATTAAACGGGATAAGGTGGAAGAAAGATTGCACGTAAACGTAAATTCTATGCTTGAAAAATAAACTATCACGGGAATAAAGGAATATTTTATTTTAATCGAGTCGTGAAAGAAAATAAATGAAAGGATACTTTCATCATAGTTTGACATAATATGCTAACAGCTTACAGTTCAGTACTATCATAATATTATATATAAAGTATTAAACGACATTATAATTAATTTGTACCATTTTTGTTTTTTCAAGTTATAAATATAATAAATTGCAAAGATGTTGAAGATAACCATATAATATGAATATATAATTTAAAATCATCGTTATAAATCTAGAATCATATAAAATTATATTTCCCTTTAATTACCCGCATGGTTCTGATTTATGAACAAGCAAATTGAGAGAAGACAGCAAACAGAAATGCCACCAGAAAAATCTTTCGAATGGCCCTAAATTCTGCGGCAGACGAGTACCGACTTCCGAAGCCGTTAGCTGCCTCAGTGGAGCGATAAAGTCAGATGCAGAATACGTTAATAGAATTTGGAAGGACAATTTATGCGGAGTACTGAATCACTTGCCCCCTTTGGACCGCATATCGTACCAGCGGAAGCCATATTTCTGGATATCCCTCGTGCAACAGATAATTTAGACCACCCGCTGATCCATGAGGAGATCAAATCGGCTATGTAGAGGTTCCATAATGAAAAGGCATCGGGGGGAGACAGCATACTTCCATTTACAGTCCGAACGCAATCCCGCACCAGGTGTTTCATTTTATAACCAAAGATGTGTGAATAAATGCGTTGCCAGGGGGATTGGGTGAACGGTAAAGTCGTCACGCTTCATAAAAAGGGTGCCCTTTTTAGCACTCGATAATAATTATCAAAGAATTACACTATTCTACGTTCCCGAAAAGATTTAGACGTACCTACACTCTCTTGGCTAGAATAAACGATCCAATAATAATCATCTAAGAAAAAACCAGATAAGTTTCCTACCCAGAAGAGTGCTTCCGATGTATTCTCCAGAAAATCCACGAGCTGAACAGTACATTTGGCCTGCTATTTTGCGGATCATGAGAAGGTTGTCAACAGTCAGCACAGCTCCTCCCTCTGTAGGATACTAGGAGAATCCAGGATTCTTCTAAAGATCGTTGCCAGAATCAAATACTCTGCACGAGACTAGTGAATGCTGTTTCAGAATAAGTAACACTGTCACAAAATGATTCAGGTTCGCTCCCGGAGTCAGATAAGATTGTGTCTTTGCTCCGTGTCTCTTTATCATCCACTTCGATTTTATACCACGACAGTTACTGCCATCTGACCGACAATTAGCTGTCACTCCCACAGTGAATCTGCATGACATAGAGTACATCGTTGATGCTGTCTTACTCGACGAGTCGATCGAGAGCATTCAAATTATAATAAACAGACTGCAAAGCAATGTCACTATTTTATTTAAAATCTGCAATCTTTTTTTTTCAAGTCGTTATCATTTATTGTAGACCATCTACCTAGGCTCCCACCACCACCCGTCATGTATGTACAGCCGTGAATATGCACGGCCGTCTTCCATGGTGCTATAAACGTGCCAGAAAGATGTGATTTTAAGTGCTCATTCCGTCCCGAGACGGAGCCGCACGGGATAGATTCTGCGACCATGCACCGTAGTGCTTAATATGTTTTATTTGTGAATCTTCAGAATTTTGCAAACTTGAGTCTCAGCTATCTCTCCATTTTTTGGGATTTCTGCCGGAAAAATGTCGGCCAGTGGATCTTCCGTACAACACAATATATTAGTATAATATTATAAAGATCACGTGTTTAAGGTGTATTCATCATTGTTTTACAATTTACCAACATTTCATCTTTATTTTTATTTTAAAAATATTAGCTTCTCATTTGTTTTACACCTGAAATAGTAAATCAAAAGTCAAACAAATAAATAGTAACAATGGAAACGTAAAGACATCTCTTAGAAGCTTATCATTTCGAAACGATGTCGACATAGGGAGACACTATCAACACGGAAAAGGCGGAAAATTTATCAGCTGACTTTTCTCCGAATCGTTCTACGATTCAAACCACTCCAATAAAAGTTTAGACGTTACCGTCAATCGTGCAAATGTAGTATTACATGACTTATCTAGTGGTTTATTTATAGTATATGTGGTAACGTACAATTAATATGTATTCAAAGTGTCCAGATTATTATCATAAATGTACATATTAGAAAAATCTTAAAAGAAATTATTAACCCAGAATTTTAAACTTTCTAAAATAGCGTAGTTATTATATGATGTATGTAAGGTTGCTACTTGGCTCGATATCTTTATGGTTAGACCCCATACCCGGCAAGCGAACACATCATGCTCAAATCTCATCTCGACCAAAATTTTTGTCATATTTCCAATAGGTATTTCATGGTTTTTTGAACTCATTTTGACTTCTTAAAAAACGGACTATAAAAAATAACTTTTATATTTTGTTTATTATTTTAAGCTCCCTAGTCTTTAAAATAATTAATAACGGCAGTTTATAGTTATTATTAATATTATTTTTTATAGTATTAAGGAGGGACATGCTCGTCGTAGGTCAAAATTGAGTGTTTTTTGTATTTTCAAACCATGATCCTGGACATTTCTTAAACGTTGTAGATAATCTATTTATATAATTTTGAAGCCTTATTATTCTTTATAGTTATTTTAAACATTTGATGACTGCATAAAGTATTTTTGTTACATAAAATAGTATTCTTTTAAACCTCTCGCTCTAATGTTTTAGAATATAGTCATATTTCGGTACATAACTGTGCAGTGGTGTTAAAATTTTTTACATTTATTAATTTTTAAACGCATTTATAAAACCATACGTATAATTTATTAAGAGATAATTTTTGTAAAATATTCACGATAAAAAATTATATTGATAATCTCTGTGATCCCAAATTTGACAAGAATTAGGCATTTTATTATTCAAAAAATCGGCAAGATTAACACATTTGAAGATGATTCTAAAGATATTTATTATAAGCTATGTTTTTGACCATCAAAGTGTGATAAACATCCTATGAATAATGATTGCTTTATAATAATTATTGACCTAAGAATAAGGTAGTGTTTTTATTGAAATACGCCATTTCTTTTGTCATTCCCCAGTGGTTAAGCTACAACATACGGCCGTAACCATAAATTGACAAACTATAATTGAAGTAGGGAGTAAAATGATATTAACGCGCGTGTTTGAACATGTACCGTTTAAAAAAAAAAAAAAAAAAAATTGGTTAAGTACATGTTCAAACACGCGCGTTAACATAATTTTACTCCCTACTTTAATTATAGTTTGTCAATGTATGGCTACGGCCGTATGTTGTAGCTTAATCACTGGGGAATGACAAAAGAAATGGCGTATTTCAAAAAAACACTACCTTATTCTTAGGTCAATAATTATTATAAAGCAATCATTATTCATAAGATGTTTATCACACTTGAATGGTCAAAGACATAACCTATAATAAGTATCTTTAGAATCATCTTCAAATGTGTTAATCTTGCCGATTTTTTGAATAATAAAATGCCTAATTCTTGTCAAATTTGGGATCACAGAGATTATCAATATAATTTTTTATCGTGAATATTTTACAAAAATTATTTCGTAATAAATTATACTAATGGTTTCATAAATGCGTTTAAAAATTAATAAATGTAAAAAATCTTAACACCACTGCACAGTTATGTACCGAAATATGACTATATTCTAAAACATTAGAGCGAGAGGTTTAAAAGAATACTATTTTATGTAACAAAAATACTTTATGCAGTCATCAAATGTTTAAAATAACTATAAAGGATAATATGGCTTCAAAATTATATAAATAGATTATCTACAACGTTTAAGGTTTGTCCAGGATCATGGTTTGAAAATACAATAAAAACTCAATTTTGACCTACGACGAGCATGTCCCCCATTAACTGTCAATAATTCATAATATAAATGGATTGTATCATTAATTTAAATAAAACGCAATCTTATTGTATCATTTAATTAAATATTTAAACTAGGCAAGTTTAGAAGGACGATGTCAACTAGTGGACAATGTTCTTCTGAAGCGGAGGAAACTGGTTCAGTTTAATATTTAATAAACGTGGAATTAGTATTATAATATTACCATAATCGTTATCCAATCTTTGTGCGATGGTTTTAGCTATTTTTACTTAGTTATATGCTCTAAATTAAACAAAGATCGAATATTAAGTGCACGAAACGACCTTGGTGATGTAGAAAACTTGATATAAAAGTTGCACTACAGATATTTTATTACAACATAACATACATAACATTACAACATAACACATAGCACAACCAAAGCAACACGATAGGTTTTAGAGAATATCTCTATTTCATGGAAGAACGTTGCTTTGATGTTGGATTTATGTTTTGCTGAACTCTAGTGGTCATTTTGGAAACTAAAACTTAAATGTAAAATAAGCTGCGGTAATATTTTCATCTATTATATATAATTATTTATGTATTAATTTTATTTTATTCTATTTACCAAGCCAAACAAAATAAAGATGTAAAATTGATGCCTTTATAAGACATGGTAACGGAAGCGGTGATTTTCTTTGATGCAGATAGACGCAATCGATCCGTCAGAAAATTTATAAAGGGGCCTCGAACAGTTAAAACCAGTCATAAAATTATTAAATGATTTTTTTAAATGCGTTTTCTCACGAATTGAATATGAAACATTACAAAAAAGCGAACAAAATCTCTGTAACTAACACCAATGGCAGATATAACATTAACATTAAAACAAATACCTAGTACTTGCATACAACCGTAAATATTTGTATGTGTCGTCACTGTCATTTTTAGTCATAACATAATTTTACGATTCGATAAAATCATATACCTAATAATATCCAAAAATACAGTGATACATTTCCTAGGTAGAGGAAGGATGTTTTTCTAGCATTGAGGCCACGGCCATTTACTTTGCAAAGGTGGTAGTGTCATATGAAAGTAACGACACCAACACCTAAATGAGTCGCCTGCATTGTCACAAGAATCTGACACCAGTCTATGTAGGTAGTCGTTATTAATGGTTTTATATTTTATAGTGAGGTACTTCAAAATCGGTTAGTGCATCGGTCATCCATGTACCTAAACTCGCCACTGGGTATTGGATACGCATGTTAATAATGACTTGGAGAATGGCAAAGAAGGCACAATATAATATTTAATATCCTATATATATTATATATAAATCAACGCGAGATTGTCCATTTTTTCTAAAATGTGTCTCCAAAAACTTGTGCAAAAATAATTTGGAAAACATCGAGAGTTGACGAGTTAAAAGGAGATCATCTACTCGATGGTTTGACTGTTTGAAGGACAGTTCAGATGATTATTATATAAATTGTACGCAAACAGTTGTACGTATACATTATGTTTGTGAATATTTATTCGAAAAACGCATGGCAGAATAGTAATAGACCGGATGAAACGTTTTTCGTAAGAGCGCAATATGAACATGGATAAGTAAGTTAAATAATATACAAAAATATATTATATACTTATATTGTTCCAATATTACATTACATAAAAGTCAACACCTTCATTTCGCTTAAAGAGTACCTAAATGCCCAACCAATGTGTGCAACCGCTGTCCTCGCACATGCATTTCAAAGACAGACCATTAATATAATAGTGACCTGAAAATTAATAACAGCACAAAATTAACATATATATATATTACATAAATAGTTTTTGTCTTAACTGTGTGATCTTTTATATTTTTTCCTCAACGTTTTGGACTCGTTGGAGAGGCCATCTTCAAGAGTTAATGTATTGAAGTGTACAGTTAAGTGTAAATTCGAATGCCGCTCTACGTGTGTATAAAAGAGTTTTTTGCTCATAAAAGGGAGTGATAATAATATATTTGTATACTGTGTCAGTTGCGATGAATAAAGACACTAGATCGTATATTGGAGTGCCGGAAGCCATGACCTTTAATTCTGTAATAATAAGTCCAAAATATCGCGGAAAGGGGGAGGAGTATGTAGTTAAGCCCCAAACTATATCACTTCTTATAGCTGAAAGTGCGGAAGTCACATTTTTATCATTTTTGAGTTAAGTATGCAGTGCGTGGCCCCCACAAAGGAGGGGGCTGACAGGGCTCTAGCCTGGGGGCCCGGTGTGGCGAGTCGACCGGAAAAGTGATATAAACACACATCACAAATTCTCTCTAATAGTAAAAAAAAAAGTCGCCTGCCCTGGTATGTTTCTTCAATAATATTATTATTTATAATTATGTGGTTATACGACACAATTTTTAATTGTATATCGATACTCGACAACTCCGTAATTCAAATAGATGTATTAAAATATACAAAAAAATCATTAAATATATCTACACATTAATTTTACCGCATAAACCATTTGGAAAACGCTACTTTATCTTTAGCGATAGGAAGGGGGCCCGCCAAATATCCTAGCCTGGGGGCCCGCTTCAGGATGTGGGGGCCATGATGCAGTGTATTCACGTTCCCTTAATGTTGAAAATTTGGGAGTCCAATGTCAAATGGTTTTCAAAATACCTTCTAAAATAACGGTAGTCTAATTATTATACTTTAGAGCTAAAAGAGTGGAGTTAAATTTAACTCATTTTTGCTTTAATCTATAGCAAAAAGATTAATTGGACGTATTTCTGCAAACAAGATCCAACCCTCACATGTAACATGTTGAGAACATTCAATATTTGAGGGATGATTGATTTAAAAAATATGATTTTTGATTATTTAATTTAAACATCTGATGGGATACTTTAATAAAATCAAATAATCACATATCATTTTAAATCAATACTAACTCAAATATTGTATTTTCTCAACAAGTTACACGTAAGGGTTGGATCTTGTTTGCAGAAATACGTCCAATTGCAAAAGTGCGGAAATCCAACATACGGAGTTTTAATCCGAACGCGACTAAGTATTTTAACTAGATTAGTATAACTACATATTTTAAAACTGCTCTCTACCAAAATATTGAATATGTGAGTTCCAGGCTCTAAGGTAAAGTAACCAATAGATAATTAATAAGGCAATTATGATGTTGATAATTCTGTGGCAGCAGAGATGGCAACACCGGTGATAGGCGAAAATAGAATAAGGAAACCATAGCAACCAAAAACAATAAAAGATAACACGAAGGAAAAACACCGAAATATTTTGCCAGGTATTTTATCCATTATTACTATTAGATACAATCAAATAATATAAACTCATTGAGAATTGGAACGATCATTCTAAAGGGGTGACTTTGACGTGAATAAAGTAATAAGAAACGACGTACAGACCAAACATAGTAGAATACTAATAACATCGAACAACTTACGGTTAGTAAAAGAAAAATAAAATGGCCTATCCTACCATGCCAGAAGTGGGTACGGTATCATTAAAAATTCCACCTTTTTGGCTCAATAATGCAAAAAATTGGTACGCACGCATTTTAGCGCAATTTAAGATCACGCGGGTCACGGATGAGACCACGAAATTGTATGCAGTGCTGGCACAATGCGACGAGTGAACATACGAGGTGGTTAGCGACATTGCTGCATTCCCAATTACGGAAGATCACACAGATGGAGTCGGGGCAGAACTTTTACGTCGGATGCAGTCGGTTCATATGAAGTTTGTGGCTACAAAAGCCCCCGGCAAACGTACAAATAGTCCTGACAACCAGCAACGGGGAACCCATCGAGAAGATGGCTGCCTCAGCCAACCGTGTACGTGAAGTCCTCAGCCAGACGGAGCACCGCGAGCCAGAGATAGCAGGCAGACCTGTCGAGGAAAGGTTGGAACGGATGATGGAGAAGATGTTGCTCGGACGCGACCAGAATAACCGTAGTCTGGTTTCCTTACATCTGAATATCAGGCGCCCAGCCAATACCAACGTTCTCTCACCCGCCAACTAAGATACCAATAAAGATAATGAGCATTATAACGATTATTCTAAAGTTCTCTTATGATCCCTGTACTCATCAGCAGGGGTTATGTTCATTCTTTTAAATGCCATGCATCCATGATTTCATTTTAATTCTCCACTATCATTAATCTTCCCACATAAATCACACAATTTTAGACGTCAATTCAACACCAACACAAATGGTCAAACCTGATGTCAAAGGCCATACGCAAGCAACCACTTTTTTAGGTGACCATCCCAATCATGTTTATAACTGCAGGTTAGTTGTTGCTAGAATCAAATTAATTATTGTCTAGGAATGGAATACTGAGTCTACTGCATCAGCAACGAGGTGCGGTAATGTAATAGACGGAGTACTAGCGGATTCAGATATGGCGGTAGTTATGAACTTTTTGATCTCCGTAACTAGTCACACCAAGTCTTCGCAAGCTACACAACGTGTGCGGACCCCATACAGACACTGCAGGAATTGTTGTCTATAACGTATGGTTACTACGGGTAGCTATAGTCAGGAGTACCAATATGTAATTCAACGAACTACACAATATATTATATTATTTCTATTAACCATAATATTGTATTTCCATCAATTAATTATGAGTTGTTACCGATAAGTTTTTCGACAATCTTTCGGAAAATAACTTCTCTTAGTTTATCAAATATATCATACTTATATTAATATACACATTTTCTGTTTACTCAAAGTTGGGGAAATCAAGTTTCCGATATAATACGACCGCAACAGTTAATTAGTCTGAGAAGTTTGAGAATCTTACTTGTTCAAACTTTGTTCAAGAATTCGTAGTCTATTTGAGTTCCACATACGAATGTATGGATATAATAAATATGATGTATAATATTATGTATGTAGGTCCTTTCGTGTTATGTGAAATCATAGACCTCTTGTACTCATAACAGGGCTTCCACAATATGGAGTAATATGTATTGTAACCACGATAAATAATAATCAAAATAAATCATCGCCCTATAAACATAGATATAGTATCTCGTATTATGCATCAATCTTGCAGATTTACTATTATCAATGGTGTCAGATAAGGCGACACAATCTCACTCAAACTATTTCTCGCTATTTTGGAAGGATATTTTATTCTAACTAACTTGAATCTCTATTAACAGTGAATTCCAAAACATCTGAAATTTAGAGATTAACAGAACATGTTGTAAGAGCTTGTGAACGAAAACTGCAACGTGGAAACAACATGAAAAATGACTGAAAATGATGATGACATTTAAAGAAATGATAAACTACTTTAATGGCCTAAATGAATTCTCACAAACCACGCCTATCTCTGACAACAAATGTCTATTTGCTCGCAGTAGCAACCTAGCATAGAATTCAATTGTGCGGCTGAATACTATTTTCAAACGTGCCGTCATATTGTTAAAACTTAAAGTGTTCGACCAATGTGTACTACCAGTACTCTCGTATATGCATATATGGATTTTTAATGTAAGATAAAGAAAAAAATATAATATAAGCAATGCATTGTGACGTGGAAAGGTACATGATGGGTAAGACCAGAAAATAAACCATTATATATATAAAAGCAATATACAATTTGTAAAGCAGTCCCTGTCAATCTGTCAGATCATATTGTTTTAAAGACTATAGACATTAAGTCGGTTACCAGTATAAGTAAATAAGCAAAAATGGTTCTGGAAGAAAACACTAACTCAATTAATGGTTATTTTTAGGCAACATTTTATAATTTTTCATTTAGTTCATTTGCACAAAACAGTTTTTAAGCAAATATATTTTTTTTAAAATAGTGTGTCTTTCCAGACAGTGGAGTTTACAATACGTTAATAAAACATTTTAGTATAACTAACTCAATATGTCATTTTTTAAATTAGTCTCTTCTTCCAGAACAGTGATTTTCATCACATCATATGATATGATATAAGTTACCAAAATTATGAAATGGCAATAAGCTGGATATGTTATACAGCGAGTGGACAACCGGTGGATAAATACAGTCATATATTGACACTAAAAGACCACAAATACGCCCTAAAACCCGCTGGATTGCGATCTCATCGAGTTCGGCGGATGTACATAGCAGCGATTCATTTATAACCAAAAAGAGTTGGCGGAGCTAAAAAAGGCCTTTGTCTAGCAGTTTATTGACTCTGGCTTATGACGATCTTCTCATCTCTCTTATATTTGTTAAATCTTTATGAAAAAAATATATTTCAGTATTGTAGTAAAATTATTATAAACTTCTACTCTGTAGGACGTATCACTCTATTCGTTAATTATTTTAATATAAAAATACTGTTCAACATAATTATTATTGGTTACGTGTAACTTGTATAAAAACACTATCACATTGCCGACAAAATACAAAACTTCAAGTACAAGCGTTAGAAACCCCCCCCCCCCCCCCTCCGTTCATTTGCAGATACTTCGGATACAGCGGATGCGACCGGCAGCAAACTGAGCATAACGATAGAGGTAAAAGAATTTTTGGAAGCTCTAAGAATTAAGCTAGGTAGGTAGCTTTAGAATGAATATCAGAATGACACTCGGGCTCGGGTAAGAGTAAGTTATACTTGTAGAAAATAGGGAACGGAGCCCACCTCCTAGGGACTGGGCGAATATATAGTTATCAAAAAATTATCTTAATAAGTAAGATGAGAACTTCCAGTCAAAAATCCCGTTAAAAGATGAACCCGTGAGGTCAGAAACAATCAGTACAATTAACAATGAGACAGAAAAATATTTATAATGAACAGGACGTTCACCCATCAGCATTTTGCCAAAGCGCACCTTTTTGTACGAATATGAAAAATGATAATAGTTTTGGCCAAATCGTATTCGAACAAGTTACGTGGGTATCATAATATCATGACGCGGTTGTTACAGACATTGTCATTATTATATTATAATATTGTGTGAAATAATTTGACAACCCTGAGTTTAAGCTATAACCGACAAAGACCACTTTGTAGGGCAATTGGAGCTGAGTAAACAGCCGCCGATAATAACTCCGACCCCCGGTGCGGGAATTGGCAGCCCTGAGCAGGGTTAGAGGGTTTCTTTCCAAACTACTTGCGGCCGCTTATCAAATAATACTAAATATTAAATAATATAACAGTATGTACATACTTTATCACGACGCGGGAAATAGTGTTAATACTTAATTCGGTAGTTATATACGACCCGTTATATTATATAACGTCAGTTTACATCAGAAAATCATTAGCTATTTTCAATTCAACGGGGGATGAAAGCAACTCATTACTGGAATGTATTAATATTTCAGTGTAGGTAACTCCTGTTATACCACCTAAATTAAATTTACATATTATATTTCGGGAATACGAAATTCATTTGATTTTGCTTGAAATACAATTTATATTCTAGTTACCTACCTATTCACTTTGGTTTTTATTGAAAATAATTACTCAACTTTAAACAAGTTTGAAAAAATAGATATTAAAGTATTTAATCAATATTAAGATACATTTTAAACAGGGCTCGAAATGGAACGGAACGCACCGGAGCGCCGTTCCGGCTCGTGAAATTTGTAAAATTATCGCTCCGTCTCGTGGAAAAAATATGTTGATCGTCTGAGCTAGATAGACCATAGAATAGAAAATCTAACACACTTATTTTTATAAAATACATATACGGTTTGATGACTATGTAGATATCTTCAGAAAATTTGTCGAGCGCTCCGGTTCGTAAACTTTTCCATTTCGAGCGCTGATTTTAAATGTAAAACAAAAATAAAACTCATCGCGTTGGGTTGGTTAAGTACATGTAAATTGTACGCGTTACATTTCGCTGAAACGCAGTTCACCGTGATCTGTCTTACATTGAGATTTTAAAAAAATAACGCTTTTTTTGACAGACTGTTTGAATGTTTCAAATTTATTAGATTCAATATGAAGATTAACTCATTTAGTGCTAACAACGTGACTGGCGCGTTTGCAGTAGTTGACCATTAGATATAATTAACGTGATATTTAAATGTGATAATTCAAAAATTCAGTAGTAATTCAGTAGTAATCAGCAGTGAATGTATTAATTCCATATTGATTGGTATCAAATATCTGATAAGGTACAAGTCGGTTATGGGGAAGCCAGGCGGGAACCGCGCATATTCTCGTAGCCCATTTTGGCAAAATTTATGAATTCAAGAATGAAAACCTAACCTAACCTAACTTAACCTAACCTAAACTAACCAAACCTAACAAATAATCCAGTATATCGGCTATTTTCAAAATACGTTTGCTGCTGGCTTCCCCATAATCGACTTGTACCTCTGATAATAACGATGACAGGTACCTACGTAGATCCATAGGTATGACTTAATACTCACAATCACCTACCAGACTTTTAACAAAAGTTTATGGTATGATTAAGTTTTAAGAAAGTTTATTAAGTATCCCCTGTAGGCACCCAGCCACTGGGACGCCCATGGAGGAAAAGCGTGTGCTCGACTAGAGAGATAGAGAGAGAGCTTGTGATAGTGATGTCTGGAGGACGGTTGTGCAGTCAGCCAAAGACCTGAATGGTCTGTAACGACAGCCTAAATAAGTAAGCTTACGATATGATGTACCTACTCTGGTTTTTATTACGTATTTTAAGTATTTTATTTAGACATGAAATTGATCTCAGTAATATACGACCACCTATTTACACGATTATCTGTGATACAGCCGGCTAACTGCATACATATAAAACTCCGTATACAATCATGCAGATTAGTGCAATTTATACAGATGGCAGTAAAGTTCAAGATTACCCTTCAGTTGGAACTACATACATTTGTCCGGAATTGGATATTCTAATAAAAAGAAGCATTAATCAAAATGCATCTGTATTTACTGCGGAATGTATCGCTTTGAACGATGCACTTGACATAGCTCTCAAACACGTCAACAAAAATATAATCATTTTTACGGACTCACTCAGTGCTCTCCAATGTCTACTTTTTCCAAAATTTGGCGTAAAAACCAACTTATACCTGAGATTAAAAAAAGGTTTAACAAATTTATACAAACAACTTCAAATAACAGCACAATTACATTCTACTGGATTCCTTCACACATTGGAATTCTGGGGAACGAGAACGCAGATAGCCTTGCAAAAACAGCAACTCTTGAGAGGAGCATTGGTAAACTCCCCATACCGTATACAGACTTTTTTGAAACATTCAAGAAAATAGCCAAAACTGAAACAGATAATTTATTAAAAGAACAAGGTCTAACAAAAGGGGAAAAAGTACTTTCAACGTTATTACAATTCTGAAACCAAACCATGGTATACCAATAAAATGCTAAATAGGGAAACAATCGACACAATCAATCGCTGCAGAGCGGACCATTATAATCTTGCCTCATCCCTGGCTCACTTGGGTATAATAAATAACCCTGGGTGCCGGTGCGGAAGTGAGACTGGAGATGTTAACCACGTAGTTTGGCAATGTTCTTTGTATGACACCCAAAGACAGCGGCTTCTTAAAGATTTAAGTAAACAAAAGTACCAATTGCCACTGGACCTCACGATATTTTTGGCTCGGCCGAATATTAAGGCGTTCCAGTGTGTCCAAATGTTTCTGAGTGAGTGTGGCCTACAAGTTTAAACTGTTTTTGTTCTTTTTCTCTTTTTTTTCCTCTCCTCTAAATTTATATTGTAATAACTGTATGAGTAATTATTGTAATAATATGTATTAATCCAATGCTTGCGGGCCGCACAAAATTGTGTTTTTGCTAATTACTTTTCAAATGCAAATTAACACGTTAATTACAAAATTAATTAAAAGGGCCCGTAAGCATTGTGTTAATAGTGTATGTTAAAAAGTAAAGCTAAATAAGACTCAATTGAGACTTCGGAGCTTAAAAAAAAGAAAAACATGTAGACGAGGACTTTCTTTATAAAAGAAATAAGTTTGATACAGCGGCTCTCTAAAATCTATCTTTAGAGAGTTATATAAGCTTTTGGTCCCAGAGATAGAAGGAAAAATGATAATTTGGAAAGACTTGTCTATGGAAATATTGAGAATCAACACGGGAGAGTCAGTTCACTTCGGTACTTAAATTTCCAACCAAATGAGGGAATTCAAACTAATACCGGAAAAGGGAAATACGTAATGACAGTTAAATAAACTACCTAAATAATTTTGGTGTCTTTATAATTATTACTAATTGAGCATCCAATCATATTTATTGGATATCCACAGATCGTAGGTTATATGAATAGAATTATTGCGAGTAGTAGTCGTTGAACACCTTTTTCTCTGTTTGGATCAATCCCAGATTGAGGATTTGAGCACTAACTGACAACTTCAAAGAAAGAGCCTCTGCCGTTACACCACCATAAGTCTAAGACTAATAACTATATGACACGTTTACTCATGAGCTCATAGCATTTTTTTTCTTTACGCCTCCATGGAAAACCCCGCGTTTATTTCAATGTTTTCTTCAAATAATTTGGCTTATAGCATTAGAGACGATCATTAATCATATACATATATGTATATTTAAATATAAAACCAACACTATATACACTTACCTACTCTGTTCCTTGGGCAGTGTTGTCATGTTACCGAATTATATACGCGGCCCCAAAAATTATAGTATTTTGTTAAAAATTATTGTACGCTTTGTCTTCAGTTGAAAATTAACATGTTTTTCGTTTGTCACATAAAAGTAACCGGGAATCTGAGAAATTCCGGCTCATGTTTTTTTACCTCTTCCAGTCAAATTTTTTTTAATAATTGTACTTTTGGTTTAATTTTTAATGCAGAATCTTCAAAAAAAACTTTTTTTCCGATATTCGAAATTATAGTAAGTATGTTATGTACATATTTCACTATACCATTACAGTACGCTGGCCAAAATTATAGAACAGGCACAATAAATGTAGTGTTGTTACTTAGGTTACTTTCTATTTTCTATCGTGGACGTATGGAGTTAGCCGTAACACATTTCACCATGAGCTGATACATCAGCATTGATATAACATTTATATCATGTAATTGATGCACTTACTTAAACATAGATAGAATTCATATATATTATATCAAACACAATATATTATAATATGTGTTTAATTAAATAATTGGGGATACAATTTTTAATGTTTTTACAATATTTAAAAAAATCCAGTCAGGGCTCAATTACCACTGAATCTGATTCTGTTCATCGCACAGTATAAAGTTCAAAATGTGCCAAGTCTTTCGCCCTAATGAACTCTGTGCTGAAAGGAAAAGTAAACATTGTTTGAACATATTCCCAGGTAGTTTCGACGACAACATTATTAGTACAGCACAAGAATGCTAAACTTTGCAACAGTATAAAATATTCAAAGTTTACTCTAACTAGTCTAACTTATAAGTATAAAATATTAACAAAATAGTGAAATTTTTAGTTTTTATTGATGTCAATATAATCAGTAGTATTTTTATCAAAAAATATATTATTGCCGGAAGTGCGCAATATTTGAAAAACAGGTCATTTAGGCATTTTTTGTCATCCTATAATAATAATGTGGTATTTTTAAAATGTTTTTTTTTCGAAATAAAAAGAAAGATTTCTTCCCATCTTGGCCTTATTTTCAAATCCTATATGATAGAATTCTTTCAGTTTTGAGCTGAACAATAAATCACACTCCCTTCAGACATTATCTTTAAAACTAAATCATTTCTCATTAATATAATATTATAAACTACGGAATGTTACCAATTCAGGAGAATAATAAAGTGGATAATATGTCATATCTTCCGCTTCAAATTTCTTCTGTGTTGTATTGATTTTTGTGGCATATTAAAGCTGGTGTTATTGTGATGAAAAATGACACCTCTTTTGTTGGCCATTGACTGATTTAGTCAGTTTAGTTGTTGATGATACAGATTTTTTGTGATAGTTTTATTTCAATTCGATTAACAAACGGTTTACCAATCAACAGATATGAAAAACGTAGATGTCCATTCGTTCTAAATGATTGATTTCCGTGAGCTATGCGCCCACTGACACAATTTAAACGCGTAATGGTGTGATTTTATATATGCGATGATTGCATTCACCCTATCTATGCTTCCCATCTAGCGAAGTTTTTGGATCATTATTAATATCATGATATCGAGCTTATCGTACACACTATTCATTTCGTGATTAAACTGGCGCTTAGCGGTCTACATCAGTGGAAATTAGTAACTAACATCCTTGTTAGGAATTCTTTGTCGTTTTCTTGTCAAATTCTTGACGTAATCCGTACAAATGAAGTATTTTGGCACCGAGTTTGGTTACGAACTGTACATTATATCTGATGAGCGTGATATCGCGAAGTTTAATATAATCCAAAGACTCCGCTGGGTGGGACACTTAGAGCCGTTTCAGACAGGACACCGGTGTCGCGCTCGTATATAATATATGAAGCCTTTGTATTCGAATAAAAGGGCCTTTGTATTATGTTTATGAACGCCCTAGAGCTAATGAGTCAACGCATAATTTCGCGTTATAAATTAGAACATAAAACTGGCTGCGGTTATAAAAACAAGTGTATCGGCGGCTTGAGAATGTAGCGGCCGACGGAAAAGTGTACCAGACACGCGTTGACTCATAGCTCTGGGGCGTTCATGAACATAATACAAATGCCTCTTTATTCGAATACAAACGCCTCCTTATTATATAAGAGCGCGACACCGGTGTCCCGTCTGAAACGGCCCTTAATTGTAGATGACAATTTGTTATCAAAGCGTCTTACGTTGACAAACACAGAGGGATAAGGACCTCTGTGGTTGTACGGAGTAGAAAAGAAATGTCGGTGTCTGAAACTGGTGATCCAAAATAATGTTGTGGAGAGCGATGTTAAAGGCGGTCAGACCTGGCAGTTAAGTAGTACCAATGGTCATGATCAAGCCACTCTATTTGATTCACGGTATTACCCTTCAGGCAGACTTTGTTATACATTTTCGTACAGATTAGTAACAGTATAATATATAAGTACGTAAAATATAAGTATATAGTATATAAATATAAGTACATAAACAATAACAAACGTTCTCAATTAATTATATAGCTTGATATACAGTCCACTCGCAAAATATTGTTATTGTCTTAATTAAATAATAATTTAAACGTGTTTGTGTTGTATAAAACATGACAGTCAAACGCTTTACCGCTATGCTGGAAAGTCAAATGTTTGAGAACACAATAATATATAGCATAGCACAAAGCTTACGTTTGAGAACAACCAGAATGACGTGATGTGATGATGACAAAACAAAGCGACGTCAACCGGACACGAACGTCGGCGGCAGTGGAGGGTTAATATTTCTTGACATCTAATTAATTGAAACAAACATACGTAATTCTTTTGAAAGATAATCATCATAATTCCATGAATAATATTTTTTTCCGAGGCTACGTTTAGTTATCAAATATTCAGAGGTTTATTTAAAAAGCCTTTTCAAACGATAAACGTATCACCGAAATATGTCCCTCTACGTCTAGCTGAGCGGTAGGTTACCAGTTCCATGTCACATTTTTTTATTCGTTCCATAGGAATAATTAATAGTGCTTTGTAATATTACAGAATCATGGCTATCTGTGTGCTCGAAAATAAAATCATTCGAATAAATATTTGTCCCAAAAAAAATATTTATAGGAAACTGTGGTTAGTTTAATTTAGTACACGGAAAATTATTATTTATCACACCATATTATTATTTATAGGTCTCTTAGCCAGAGTTGGTGCGAACACCGATACGAAATATTGTGTGTATTTGTGCATTTCTGAGGCAATGGGCATTGCACAACGTCCACTAGAAACAGCCGTTTGTCTTGCTTACGCCTACTTACTGCGCTTATAGTGAAAAGAGAACAACACGTTGATGTCGATTTAAAAATTTGAAACATCTTTTTCGTAAACAATGCGTCTGTGTGAGTATTGCTTCACCTCAACTCTTGTTAACACATCTATATTATGTTCTTATTACTACGTTCTTAAATTCATATATCGGCCTGAAGAAGTCGTTGACTGCCTTAGTGCACAGGCTTAGTGTTAATAATGTGTAACCAATCACGGCACAAGTCTGTTTATTGGAAGCCAGGTGGGAACAGCGGCAATTTTTATAACCGATTTCGGCAAAATTCATGAATTCAAGAATGAATACCTAACCTAACCTAACAAATAATCCAGTATATCGGCTATTTTAAAATTTGTTTCTCGCTGGCTTCCACTAAATAGACAGGAACCCTAATCACTATTCACTACATTAGAATTGATAATAAGCATAATATTATAATATAATAAGCTGTTACCACGTGTCAGAATTAGTGCGAGTGTCGAGTATCGAGTACTCATAATTATTATGAGTATTAAGTCTGTGTAAACAAGTCCTTAATCCAAATATTTGCCAATTTTTGGCGGTAAAATAATTCCAAAATCCTGTCAAAATGAACAAATATAAATTTCGGGTTTTCATATAAAACTGGTGAGGCGCTAAAATTATCAGAAAGTATGCAAATCGTAAAAAGATGCTTATTTTTTCACAATCTTTATTGTGAAATGTAGGTATGTAGAGGGTCTCGCATCGTCGGGGTCACCAATGTGGAATTCGATTAGGGTCATCAATGTGGGGTTCGATGCGAGTTACCACTGTGGGAGTCGTCGACGTGTCGTAGGTCATGGTGTTGAGGATGATGATGAAGAAGTCGAATATGGATGCAGGAGTGAGTTTTATCTCGATCTCTCGGTCCGAATCTCGGTACAATGAGATGTTGTACGGTGCGATTGAGAGACTGAGATTCTAACAGACCGCGAATTTATATTTGAGTGACCTTTCCGATAAATTATTATTCTTTTTATTGAAATAATTGAGTCAGCTATTATCTGGCATTTGTGTCAATGGATGACTGACTAAGTGAAAAACAGATATGCAGAATTTATTATTGAGGTCAGCTCCTTACCGAGTTTGCTATAATTTGACACTACGAAAAATAGATATTTAATTTATAAATATATAGGTACAATTATTTTTAATAGGAGCCTTCAAACCTGTCAACGCTTCGCGCTTCTATTTACCTAAAACCGTCACTGCTTGTATATAATTATTAAGGTTTATGTAATATTAAGCCTTAAATCGTTCGTTTACTTCAGGAATTACACCAAAAACCTATATTATACTGCCAAAAGTTGGTAAGTTTTATTATGGATTTGAAAGTTTGACATGACCTCTAAAATCAGGTGTCATACTAATTTATTTGTGTTTTATGTGTTCTAGATATCGAATGACCTAAATTTTTTTTCTAGCATACATATTTTTATATATATATACACATAATTCCGTATACAGTCCGTTGTTGACTCTAAATACCTAAATCGTCGACTTACTATTTTTTGCCAGCAACCCCACGATATGTTCTTTTGTACGCCACTGGCCTGTTGCGTCAACAGGCCCCTACCCTAATCGCACGGCAGCGAATTAATTCGCCCAAGTTAGCCTAAGTGCGTTTCGTTCAATTGTTGGGCGAGCACAATAGGGCCATTTTAATACTTCATGCGGTCCTATGCACACAAAGAACCTCCATGATTACTCCTATATATTTTACTACGGTTATTATCTTCCTCGGAGAGAGGTCGGGTTGGATTTTGCCGGGCTGAATTATTATAGTTTGTGTACCTTCCCACATTCAAAGGTTGAGGAGATCTATGTAGTAGGTACCAACGTTTCTAAGAAAACTATTTGTATGAAATTTATTCTCTATACATATATTATACACTCATTAGGCACAAGGTCATGTTACGTGGTTTGGTATTACTAACTAATCTAATAATATCCTCGCTAAAAATTATATATCAGCATTTCCCAATTCTTAAAAACTCTTATATACTCGTAATAATATTATGTTATGTAATATTATAATGGTACATACTCTTTTGTTTTTTTAGTAAGGAAAAAAAACAATTGCGCCGCAGGCGAACGAAATTTTTGGTTCAGTTATAACTTTATTGAAAGTACATTTTTCCACGAAGAAGAAAACTACACAGTTTGATCACTTTCATCGGTGGCGGATTTAGGGGCATCGAGGCCCGAGGCACCGATTGATTTTGAGGCCTCCTACGATAAAAATAAAATAAAAGTCATAAATCCCTACTACCAACGCACCTAGTAAAAATATGAATGGATCTCTTACCTACCTAACATCACATCCTGTAACATAAAATAATTATTTTTAAAAAGATGACAGTGATAACGTATAATCTTAATATTATAGATATATCATCATAAATCTTCCGGTGTTCGAATTTATAACTAAACTCATCACAGTATAAAAAGTACTGAATGATATGCCAAATGTTGGCATGTGGCGCCCTCACTCAGTGGACAACGTATACTGGTGGATATATAAAAATTTATTTTGTGTGTAAGTAAATACCTACGTTATCTGTTTGAGTGGCTATTTATTTGGGAATAAAGTTGGGTTTATCTGATGATTTAAAATGTTAAATCCTAAAACGAATCAATGGTGTCATCTGCATTAAATAAAACTGCGGCTGACTTCCATGTCTCATAAGCAGTGTTAATTATTAAACTTTGATGTTTACCATGTTTGCGAATAAGAGAAAAAATATTTTAGTGTACCTACCTACTGAAACTCTTCTTTTCTTCTTCTTTCAACCATGTCCGATCCTAATAAAATCATATGGGCCTCCACAGAGTAGAGGTTTGTATTGACAAATTTTGTTTTTTACGAGAAATGGATGTCAGCTGAAACTGAAACTTGTACTTATTCGTAATTTTGAGACGTTGGCTAATGTCTCGCTTTTCTCTGAAAGGTTCTGTAACAAAGCCGTCTATAGTCAGACCACAGCACTAAATGACGAACTCAGATAGTAGTGCTAGTTATTGTTTAACTTCGAATGAAATGCGGTTACTTGCGTGCAGTTAATGAAGATTTACGCTTGTATAATATTTCATTTTCCATGCAGGCACTCAGTCTTTGGGCAACACCCTCAGTAGATGGGGAGAAAGAACTTTTCGAAATAAGATTCTTGGAAAATAGTTGTGCAGTTAGTGATTGCCTTAAATGGTCTATAGCGCCAGCTTAACTATCTTTAAAAAGTTTTCCACATCTAAATCTGAGTTAGAAGTCTCTTCTTGTCAATAGATTATTATATTATATTCAATTATATAGTTTTTTGTGGGAAGTTAACTCTACAACAATCTTGGCTATAACGTATAAGGATTATGGAGATGTAATAAGAGGTATAGGTAATAACTAGCGTAGTAGTAACGATCAACTTCACGGCTTCGTGCAGCAATCTGAATATAGTGGGCCTTGCTCTGTAGGCAGATATCAGTGGCGAAGACTCCATACTAGGCCTCCATTGAAGCCTACCTTATTTTCTAATTGCATATTGACTTATTTATATAATCACTTGATTATAATTATATTCTATAAAATAATTTATATTGCCAAAGGAGATGCCATATGTATAGGAATGTATTACACAGATAACTACAAAATAATCTGCAAAGGTTTAAAAAAAATATACCACAGCGCGCCGTCTGTCTTGACGTAAATAAAGGTTGGATTATATTTCAAATAATTCTCAATTTTTTTCATATGGACTTTACGTCACGTAACCCCGCCCAGTCTATCGAATTGTATGAACTAAGGTAAGCTCCAATGGCAGAGCCTAAAACTAAATAATTAATAATTAGATAATTAAAAAAAAAATATTTCTATGGTGCTTAATCGAACATTAATAAATATAGACTGTTATTTAAATAAAAAGAACTTTTATCTAATGATTTTTGATGTGTATAGATGTTTTGAAAAAATACGTACTTAATTTAAACAATTAAACATTAAAAAATTTGATCGCTTAACTTTTAAGCCTAAGTGTGTTCTTTTTATCATATCTCCACAGCCTACCTCTTTCCAAAAGTCACCCCTCGCCACTGGTAGATATGTATATTGAGTGTACGCTAATTGGACATATCACGCCGGGGTCACCACTATAGGAATTCACTTCGGCGGTAGATATGTGATGCAGATGTAAGACGTTCATAGTTGTCGTGATGATGGAGGAGCGAGAGTTTATTGACTGTTTAAATAAAGGTACAGTCGGTACAATATAATAAATATGATGACAATGCGATGTGTTTTTACAGGGAACTTATAATCGAATGACCTGTCCCATCAATCCGCTATTTATTGACAGGCGCACTATTGAATAATATGTTGAAATAACTATTCAATAAATTTCGGATCAACTATTTTATTGAGTGTGCGCTAATTGGACATTTTGCTGACTATCGTTGAAATGAATATTAATAAATAATATTATGCTTGAGATCTGGGTTACAGGAATCAGATGACGGCCACATGTATTAAGAATAAACGCAGTAAACAATAAATTTATTTGAATCCATGTTTTTAGTAATGTTACTTATTTGTTTTTTTTTTAAATAAATATTGATACTTTTAAAATGCGTTATATAAACCCAAATTTATTTTCCAATCATTGCTAAACCTTTGTACTTACCAAAAAAAGAACAATAATAATTTGGACCAAAAAGAAAAGAAATGTCATAACAAAAAAAAAACTTTCTGAAATATTAAGTAAGCAGTTTTACAACACAAAATATACAATACGCCCATTATAATCATTTTTTAAATATTTGATACTTTAAAATTTGTTTGAAAGCTTACTTTTACTTTTTGCACCGAATACTTTCTTTGTACATGCATATTCCATTAAAAAGTATATAAGTAATAATGTATGGCGAATATTTTTTGCATGCTTTAAGAATGCCTTCGTAATTTATTGATTTTTTTCCTACCAATTCATTGATTTTTTTATTCGTACCATTAATCATGCCCGATATATTGTCAAGTTTTCTTTCCGTTCATATATTTTATGAATATAATAAAACTTCTTAGCCACTTATATCATAACATATAATATGTAGCTTAATATATTTTTGTATAACAGAAGTTAGTAAAGTTGTAACCCGTGACGAGCCGATAAAATACGTGTGGGTATTATGAACGCGGTCGTTAATTTATACGAAGGTTAATTCGCCGAAACTATCAGGCCGAGTCACAAGTGCTCTAAAAGCATGCAAACCGAATATAATTTTCATCGATCAGAACTAAACAAAAAGAATAAAAACAGGCTAGTAAACATACAAATCTAGATATGTGGCATTATGACTGTCGTGATCTTGAATCCATGAGACAGCGAGTACTCAAAAATATTGTTGAGTGTACACCATCGCGTTGCGCGCTTAACTCATTTAGTGCTAACACCGCGACTGGCACGTTTGAAGTACTTGGTCATTAGATATAATTAACGTGTTATTTAAATGTGGTAATTAAAACGTCAGCAATTATTGTGTTTTAATACGATATATGTACCTAATCTTCCAAGTTCAAGTAAACACTATTATTTTCCTAAACTACAAAATGGCATATTTAAATAACTAGATTAACCCCTAACCACTCATATCATAACACTGTCAGCTTGGTCTAGTATCCAATGTTCCCTGTAAGGTGTGCGCCTACCTACCACCTACCAAAATGTGTCACGCACACATGTTGTCATCCCCCGCACAGTCATCACACAAAATTATTGTAAAAGAAAGTTTCCTTTGCCAGATTTCAGCTTTTTTCGAATGCACGAAACCATCACATTCACAATTCTTCGACTCATTTCGCGGAAGTCAATGGTCAAGTGCGACTAATGCGAGCATGTAAATGAAATTTTACGTCGAGCGGTATCACTATATCCGTCCCGTTCTATCGCGTGCCAAAGTATACGAAAATAATATACGTATTTTAGTGTTTATCAGTGACCACCTATGTGCCAGGTCCTCTACATTTCTTAGTCTTTGACATGTTTCAACTTGCAAGAAACATTCTCAGTACAGTCTCATAGTAGTCATTATTGTGAAAACATCACAGTTCTTATTTACTTCAAAAATTATCGTTGTAGTGTTATTATTATATAAAATCACTGAAATTAATACATACATTAAAATATAAGTTAAATTAAAAATTGTATGTGTGTGTTTGTGGAGAGGGGGAGGTGTAAATTTACCGCACCGGATAACACCAACCCTAGTTACGCCACTGCTCAGACGCGTTGATGATCCACACACACAATTGAAAAAGTAGAGGGAACGTTGCTAGTGCCATATCCTTCATACTTATGTGGCGAATAGCAGAACCTTAATGAGTGAGGTGTCATCTGGAAATGCCTATATAGTAATATGTCGGTTGAAAAGGAAGAGTTTCTCATATAAATCCGACAATCAATAATTGCCTCTGAGACTTGATTTTGAAAAGAGAAACTTTCCAGGTATCAAAAAAAATACAGAGACTTACGGAAAAATGAGTCTTTTCGTCAAAGATAGACCATAATAGATTAAATTAGAATTAAAATCATACCTAGAGTTTCCCACCATCCCGATTTAACCAAGGTTATCGTAGAAAAAAGACTGGATCCCAGATAAACCTTAATCGAGGAGCATATTTTTAAAAATTAAAAAAGGATGTTAAATTTGACAACGTGGGAAATAATAATACGGATGGAAAACGTTTTGAAAGGTGAGTTGAAGATTGTGGACAGAATTTTAATTTTCACGGTAAATTTGATAACTGCTAGCGGAAACACTGTGGAAAGAAGAGCTTAAAAAATAGCTCTCTATTTGGATGATGGACGACGTTTTTGATGTGGAAAAGCTGAAAAAAAGTATTTGTTAACAACCCTAATTAAAAAATGCCAACAAAGGATTTAAGAAGTTGCTTTTGGGATGCTACCTACGCAACTGGTGAATGGTGTTTTTTTTTTTTTTTTTTTTAATTACAGCGTTATAATTTATGGTTTTTGTTGATATCGAATCATTATAATATTTGTAAAGAAATATATTAATTACTGTGTATTTAGACGACCTGAAAGGAGTTTGAAATTAAACCATAATATTCCTTATTCCGGTACCATCGATAGGTCCTATAATATTATGTAATTTTAACTTTCTCTTCTTTATAATAGATGGCATTACTTAACTTTGACACTAAGTTCTTTTAATATTGCACATCTGAAATTCGTACGTTACCTATCTGAAAATTATTTAATGCATTTTCGCGAGCGAGGCCCATTTAGGTAAAAGTTTCCCTCTCGCGGCAACTTTCCGAAGCTCTTTATAATGGCTTGACACTTAATTACGCGGAATGTTTATGAAAGAATTTTCACGTTTAGAAGTAAATTTTTATGCGGCGAAATTTTGCCACTTCCATTTTGTTTCGCTCATATTTCACTTGTTTAAAAGTAATTAACCCAGATTTAAGAACAGCGCTTTAAAAACATTGATACTCACTTTGGACTCTTTGTTTATTTCGCTTTGAATATTTTGTGGTTCGTCAACATTATATAGACGCTCGATCAGCGTTGCAAAATTAGCATTTCTCTTGACAGATCTATCATTTTTCAAAAACTGTTTTTGATATAATCACGTTAAAACCAACGATTTTTGATACGCGGAAAGCTTAAAACAGCCATTGGCAACCCTTCCTAATTCTACCACGAAATTATCATTTTCTCTATTTATTTTTGCAGGCTCTACATTTATTAGTACCTACATCTCTTCATGTTTTTTTTTAAGTTATACTTCTTTAGGCACGTTTTGAAAATCAAATCAGAGTGTATTTTTGGCGTGTGACATGTAACATATAATTTATTTTTTCACACGAAAAAAACGCACTCGATTGGATTCGAACCACCGATTGTTCGGTTATCAGCCGAACGCAATACCTTTACGCCACAGTATGATACTCCAATCGTGACGATTATACAGTATAATATTATAGTTTAGAATTGTTCTGTTGCCTAGGCAGCGAATTTTATTATTGTCGACCATTTGCAATTCCTTACGTAAACAAACGATTAAACATCAGTGACAGTTGGTACTTTAAAAATAAAAACAATGAGAAACCATTATATAATTTAGTAATATAAGTTAAAGTGTATAGAAATAAACCAACGGCATTCCAATAAGAGTTCCTTTTTTTGAGTGTGTAATTTAATAAGATAAATAAGAGCTAGTCGAAGAATCTAGGTTATCACAAGTTTTGTTTTTGTTTTGTTACGCCAAAGAAGTATAACTTCTAACGCGCGTACGTACACACACCGATTTTTTTTTTAATGTATAGGCTACTTTATATTATGAAAAATTAGTCGAGAATCTTCCGTTAATGTGGTAGTCATTCAGAGTTGAGTCGGTGTCGAGTTAAGACTAAATAATGTGCTTTATTGACTCTGCAATCCAAAGAGATAATGCAACATCGTGGGTAGGGATTTCAATGCCAGTATTTCAAAACCGGTATTCCAATATTTATCAAAACCGAAATACCGGTATTATAAATCCAAAATACCGGAATTTTCGGTATTAAGAAAGCACACTCGTTTACGTTTTTGAAAATGAATTATAAGATATGTGCTGCTAAAATGCAAATATATTGAGTGAATTCAACAGAGGTGAAAAAATAATACAACAAATTTCATCAAATATATTTATATAGGTAAGTTATTGTTGCGATTAATTATCATAATATTATTTCGAAATAGAAAACATCCGTGACAAAAATGTTCAATTATTCTATAATTATTGATGACTGTACAAGCATTGAATTTAAGAAGCTTTTCCTGTAGCCGGACTTGTTTGCACTTGATGAACTTTTGAGGGCTTTAGTTAAAATAATCAATATATTCAAATTATTTATAAAAAAAACAATAATTCTACAATTATTATTAATACTTACATATTTAAGGCTATACCTCAGTTGAGACATGGTCTAAAAAGATGTGGCTAGGCGATGTGCGAAATATAATTTGTCATATAAATCCAACATGCGTCTATTTAATGTTCTGTTTATTGTTCTATTAGTAACAATAATAATATATTCATTGACATGTTTTCTTTTTCAAGTAAATGGGTAACGTTTTTTAGTCATTTTTACACGATTTAAGAATTAATAACCCCGTCGCCATCACGAAACAAATTGACATGTTCACAGCTCGACGTTCTCTCTCTTTTTGCCAGCGAGTCCAAAATTTCGTCGCACCTATAGTTAAAAATTATTTGCCGTATCACTGTCACTTGTATGTACCGTCTACCGTAAATGTCAACATAATAAATGTAGTAGGTTTTTGCTATAAAATAATATTTTAAAAAGATTTTAATATCTATATATATTGATAAGCACCTACTTCTGTTATTTTTAATGTTTGAAAATACCGGTATTAAGACTGGTATTCAATAAGAAATACCGAAAAACCGGTATTGACATTTTCATTCGGTATTGCAAACCCTAATCGTGGGTAAAGTCGTTGGTCTCGAGATCGAATCCCGAGTTTGGCCAACACAATTTTTGAGATTTTCGTCTGTTATCATTGTACAAGTTTTAAAGTTGCTGTATTATATCCTCGAAAAAACTGTTTGGTACAACTACTAACTGTGGTATGCCTATTGAATTGACCACCTCTGGGCATCAGGCCGAAACTGGTCAGTTGCTGGTCACCAAAGACGTCGAAAGGTAACGGAAGTAAACCAGACATGTATATGTAACCCGACAAAAATACAGTCTTGTTAAATGTTTTATGTTAATTAATGCATTTAGTTTTCATTTGCAACCAGTAAGCTACATTTTTTAATGGAAAATATGTTCATTATTACTAAATTTAGGTAGCTATTTATGTTTTCTATATTCTTGTATATGTTATATATATTATATTATAAATTATGTGTAACGTTGGACTACGTACGAAAATATCACTCTTCAATATTGTTACAAAGCTTTATAACCAATTTAATAATACGGTTTGTTTATATATCCATCTGCGCATGTAGGTGAATTATACTCGTATTACCATAAATTTAGCATTCCATATTGTCTCTGCCCGAACCCTCTGATTAACGCACAAAAACTTTTCCGCTTAGCCTAAAAAGTTGCGAATTTTGTTGAATGGGTGTTTTAACCTTGCGGAAAATTGATTAAGGGTATTATTTGAACTGATTTGACTTTGGTTGTAATTGAAGCGGGGATTACCGGGTTGGATTTCATGAGCGGATAACTCATTACAAATAATATTCATCTTCGACTATATTACATTTTATTACATCACTCCATAACTAAGTATAAATAAATTTAATATTATTCCAATTTATAAGGTCAGTGGGTTCAATACGCATGGAATAATAATATGCTTTGAACGATTTTCATCGGATATATTAGTATAATATCAAGAATGCTTAGCCAAAATATGTAAATGTGCAAATTTTCAGGAGAATAATTTCAAATGAAATATTTATTGGATTTTTTATATTATATATCTCTATTTCACTAAATAAATACCGTAAAATTATGAAATAATTTTACCAACACACTTTTCCAGCTGAATATGATATTCTAATCTAAACAATGTTTTTGTTTACCATGTCAGATCGTAATATGATCATTAAAGGCCGGATCTTTCAGGTTTTTAACCGTCAACCCATAAAAAAACACATTAAAATGGTGGACGAATCCAATATTCTAAGGAGACTTTTGCCCAAATGATTTTTAGTATGGATTTCTACAATTAGTCAGTTGTTTTTTCTGGCAGCTCAGGTGCGATGGTAATTATTGTAATTAAAATAATCGTCTTGCCAATAGCTAACGCGACGTGCGGGCCACGCCAAACGAATTCAAATTCGCAAACTGTAATTAAAAAGGTCGCATTTCAAAATTGATGGTTTGTTTTATTGCAGGTAAGTAATGGTAAACCATTTTTATAAAATTCGTGTAGAATATGTTTTTTCATAATTAAATATCGAATAGCTTTTGCGTACCTACCACTAATATAAGTACAAATATTGAAAGATTTTGTCCGCTAACCCGTTTTATGTTCTAAATGTATCATATTGATACCTATTAGTATTACCAAGCAACAATACCGTACCTACATATCGATAAAAAAATCACATACCTACTTGTTTATTTCTTTAGATATTTAAGTATTTTGAGGATGCTCTGCCCAAACTGGTCTATTTGATTATAAACTATTGACATTGAAGAATTTCATCAAATCGATCGTAAGAAATTTCATCTTCAAAATACCAGTGGCGTACATCTGTAGATGCGAGACATCCCTGAAAATATTAGTTTGAGCCTACTATTATAATATCATGTATTGCGTAAGCCGTAATTGCATTCTTCTAATGGTTTTGCAATATAATATTGCTTCAGATTTTCACTTAGTCATTGTATTACGTTAATATTTATTGTTGTTTAATTTAATAAAACACACTTTTTTTGTAGTACTTATTCCACTTTTAATCAATAAATTAGGACCGGTTTCGTTTGCATCAGAGGGACATTTTCAACTGAACAAGGGAAGATTCAGTTGAAAATGTCCCTCTGAGGCGGACGAAACCGGTCCTAATTTATTGATTAAAAGTGGAATAAGTACTACAAAAAAATGGAGCCATTGTCGAAAACTACCCAATCAAGACTCGTAACTGGACAAAATCTGACATTCGAATGAAATTTTCAAAATGGCGTCCTATGGTAGTTCGTAGTTCCATTTTTGTCCATTCTACAGGTAATTTTGTAGGTGTGTAATGTTAAAAAAGTCCCGCCGTCCCATTTAATACATTGTACGCTAAAGGCGCGCCGATTAGGTGGCCATTCGACACAATTATCATTATATTTTTATATTTAAATGTTGTAATTAATATGATTATATTATGTATTTGATTTAAATACTTACATATTATAAAGTGTAAAGAACTATTCATCACATAAAACGACTGGTACCTAGATACATATTTCATTAAAACACTTTATATGTACTTTCGTACTTTTTCCACATTTATTTCATAATTTTGATATTTAACCGATTTTATCCTAATGGACATTTTCAATTGAATAACATTACAAAATATAGGTAGGTACATATTGCATAAAAAGTCAATTAATTAAGTATAGATAACGTGGGAGTCGTTGTTTACTTGAACTAACTTGTTGGTGATATTTGTCCTTATTTATTAAATGACTGATTTATAATATACATTATGAAATAGCGTAAATTCATCACTGAAAAATTTTCTGTGTTTAAAATTCACCTACCTCAGATATTAAAAAAGGTTCCCTACCAATGACAAATTTTGAATGCGGTTTTATTGTTTTCAATCGCATGATGAATACAAAAAGTCCACTACTTAAAAATGAATTATTTTCCATACGATAGTATGTATCATCATCAGCTGTAGTATATACCAATATTGTATATAAATTTATGTTTACCGTGGATTTACAAGAATAAAATTACAAAGCAAGGGATAATCTTAAAAAAATAACAATGCAATGTGCTTTTAAAACAATATTATTAGCAGGTTTACATAGTGCATTTGATAGTCACGCAGCCTTCACTATCGAGGTTTGATAATTATATATTGTATGTGCCATATTATAATTTTTAGGAATATTATATTTCATCCATTATTGTTATTTTTGAGTTAATAAGTCAAAAGAATAATATCAACTAAGATTTAATAACAATAAACAAAAATGCAAAATGTACAATAACCATCGTAAGTTGTGATAGTTGTGTGACGTCTCAATATAAAGTGATTTTGTGGACAAAAAATCAGTTCAAAAGTGTTTAAAAGTACCTTATATACCTTCTAGAGGAAAACGTGGTATAATGGTCCCTATATCTAACGGGTACGAGTGGCAAAAACATTAATCAATAAATTCTAATTGATTTATGTTTTGTACTAGGTATTCTATTTAAGTCATTATTTACGACCCGGCGTATGCCTTCTTTGTGCACTATGCGCACTCACCGATCGTAAATGCACATTGACATTTAATATAATAGAAGAATGTGAAAACCTTCTTACCTATTAGTAAAGGATCAAGTAAAAAACAAATTTTGATTATCTGAAGTGTTTGTGAAAACTCGTAATGAATATCTTACATACTATTAATACAGTCAATAAGTAAGCCCGTTAAATCGTCATTTCCCGTAAACAATGGAACCAGCTAATGTGAAATATCACGAAATATACCTACTCACTAAATAAAAAACAAATAAACAATTTTAAGCTATAATCTATAATCGTTAAAACTGAAGTGATGTCGGATTTTAAGAAAATACGTAGATCAGTTAACAAGCGCGCAGGTTAAGTTTTTTTTGTTTTTTCTACCATATTACTATAACATCAAATTATAGTTTCATGTGTGAACTCCCAGATTGGATAAAGCAATGAGCTATTAAGGAAGGTCAACTTGTTAAGAAATGGTAGGCACTGCAACTGTGTTATACCTATTTATATCTAATATTTCTTGATAAAATAATTTATTATCAATGGTATTATGTACTATATATAAACAATGTGTCAATGTCGACTAATTATGATTGTATCATTTAATAGTTCGATTTTAATAATACACTAGCTGTCCGGTCCTTCTCATCATGGGAGCAAGTTTAGTATATCTACTAATAACAGCGTTTCTATATAATTAAGTATCGATAAAGTCTCTTGCACATATTATTAATATCATTTATTTCATATTTCATTGTACCTACTACATCGTACAACTTATTTTTCTGAAAAACATAGGTTCCATAAATTATTAACGCATTTTTTAATTAAAAAATGTTATAATATTCGAGTCCGTCCCAAAAAAAAAAGGACTCCAGATATCCGGTGTCTAATGATCATAATATGGGCCTCTACAGAGTGGAGATTTTGTATATTATTTTTGTTATTAATTTTTCTATGAGTCCAGAGTATGGACCTAATAGGTTGAGCAAGTGGCTAACATCCATTTCTCGTAGACAATATAACCGTATGGAAAACTGTTGGAAATTTACAAAAGTGATGATTAAAGGTCACGAATAACAATGGCGGATATGACGTAATTGATTAGAAAATATATATTTTTAAATGGGACTCATTTGTGTGTTGACCTTTGATATAATGTATTACTTATGACTATAACCGGGGTCTCTCAACCGCATTTTCATCAGGACCACATTTATTCCGTCATACAGTGGTACCCAAAGGATACCAAACGCGCACAGGTACGCCCTAAAAGCCACTGGATAGACGAGCTCATAAATTCTTGTGAATATACGTGGCAGCAAAAAACTAGGGATCAAGAAGAGTGTAGAGAGCTAGGGTATACCTTCATCCGGCAGTCGATCTACATCGGCTGATGATAATGATGATGATGTAAAATAAATATTATTTATATTTCAATTTCTGGTACCCTGTAGTAATGAACTTTTAAATATTATGTAAAACATTGTTAAATATAATCCAACAGACAATTAGAAATATGTAATTATGATTATTTATTAATAAAAATATAAATGAACATCGTATGCAAAAAATATAATAGAATGATATTTCAATTAGTGGTATCTTTGGCAATTATTTTTTTCAATCAACTTCCGGTATTCCCAGCGCTCTAAATGGAAAAGTTTACGAACCGGAGCGCTCGACAATTTTCTGAAGATATTTAAATAGGTATCAAATTTTATGTGTACTATATAAAAATAAGTGTGTTAGATTTTTGTTGTGTAGCCTATCTAGCTCAAACGGTCAAATTATTTTGTCCACGAGACGGAGCGATAATTTTACCGAGTTCACGAACCGGAACGGCGCTCCGGTGCGCTCCAGTCCATTTCGAGTCCTGGGTATTCCTCTTCTTAAAAAGTCATTTCCGTTAATGAAAATCGACCTGTATTTCAATTTTGTTACGCTCATTGTTGAAAAATATGATAAAATAATGCACAAATGACTCACGTGGGCTCAACGAAAAGTGCTTGAGGGCGCACCTGCGCCCGTGAGTAAATTGTTAGAAATCCCTGGGTATAACTATTTTTTTTAACTAATAATTAATAATATATTCTTATTCCACGGTTTGTTATCGCCCTGTAAAAATATATTTTATGTCTAGTTAAGTCTGGCGGGGGTCGCAGGTTACTTGGCTATTATAAAAGGAGGTCATGAGGCTAAAGAAAATGGTTAGAAACCCGTTCATAGATAAACAGATAAATGATCTTTTAAACAAAACAGCGCACTCTTTTTAGAATAATCAAAAAGATACGTTGGTACTTAATTCTATTTCCCAAAAGACGCAGAGCGGCAAACTGTTTTGTATACAAAAGCTAATACAGATGTCTTTTTCCTGTCTCTTTAGCCTGCGACGCTGCGAAATCTTCACTCAAAAACGCACTGACCGAATTGAAATTTCACTTAGGATTTGTAAAGAGATGCACTTGAAGAAATACTCACTTAACTTTAAACATTATCTAACACTGTAACCAAAGTAAGGGCATTGAAATAATCTTGCGAATAATCTCAAAGCGTCGTCTATTCGAAACAAGTTTATTAATTCCAATAAGTTTCAGAAAATTCATTTTTATACTACAAAACTGGGGGGATGTTTGTGCCCTTTATCACTTCACAAAGATTCTAAAAGGAAAATTACAGTGTCGTCGAAAACAATCTTGTCATAGTCAAAAGAAGAAATAGAAAAGAAGCAATAAATTTCCATATTACTTTTAAATAAAGTTTTTTTTTTTAATACTAAATATACATAATATTAAAGAACGTGTATGTATTTCCAATAATCGGAATCTAGCATTTTTTCATCTTGCGTATATATTTTAGATTAATCGACAGATTGATCGACTCGCGTCCAATAAATTATTCTATTCTCTTAGTGAAACTTATCAGTGCAGCCCTGGAAAATAAGGTTACATGTAAGTTCTACGTATGCAGTTCTTCGTGGGACATTATTAGGAGATTATCTTTATTATTAAAATATTATGGTTTCAAATGTTTTATTCAGATTCCTATATCTTACCAAAACATTTGAATAAAAAAATTATGTGAAAAATGTTCTCTTATTGTATTGTATTGTATATGTGAAATGTGAAATCTTCAACGAAGAACTCGTCATTTGATTAAATGTTGCACGAACTCATGTTTCACGTACTGCGGCGCACGAATAAGTGTTCTACGTTGAACTGTTTACGTACAAATTTCCGGATACGGGAAAATAAATATCACAGCACATAGATGTTAACAAATGAATCTGCGTTCGGGTATTATTTTCTTTCTGTACCGTATTCAGCGAAAAATCTAGGCCTGCCTGTCCCGGCTGTAAGCAAAAATGGATTGTTGAATCTAACCAATCTCTGAGTTTCTTGAGCCAGTGAATTCTTCTTCCAGTTGTACCGTGCTTACAGGAGTTCTACCGCTTTGTTAGGATGCAGAAGTTGAAGGAGTAAAATACAAAACAACTAATTTAATAATTATAGATCCACCCGTATAAGTTGGCAGCTGAGTGAGGGCGCCACGTGCTAACATTTTACATTAGGGATTCCAATCCCGGGATCCCGAACTATTTTCTATACCTATGAATCTTGGAATTGGTAAACATAATCCCGAAATATTCGGGATTGAGTTTTTTTATCAATTTTTATGGAAAATAAAATAAAAATGAAAATATGACATTTTTTTATTTTAATTGAACTTGTATTTGTTATCTTTTCATAAATAAATAAAACTCTTTTACTTTCACATTATTATTTATATATATTACAATATATTTACTCCATTAAACCTATGTATTTCCAAGATTGAACGTACGCAATATTAACAATAAATGTCTTAAATAGTATAAATTATACTAAATTTATTTTTGACCGATTTTATCAATGTTATTTGTACATATAGAAATTTTATATTAACTACTGAAAAAATGCCAATCCCGGGATCGTCAAATCGTAATCCCGAAATCCCGGGATCAAGATTTTGGCTCGGAATTGGATTCACTATTTTACATATCATTCAATACTTTTATACTGTGATGAGCTTAGTTCTAAATTCGAACACAGGATGATTTATGATGGTATATCTGTAGTCGTCGTTTTCAACTTCCCTCCACACAATGTTTTTAAGTCAAGCCATATATTATTATACAGGTACATAAATATTTCAACTTCAAGCAATATTATTTACAAACAATACCAAATTCTTTCGAACCATTTGTGTGTCATGAGTACCAGACTGAAAAAATGTTTATTCGATTTTATTTCAAAACAATTTATTACAACACAGCACCTGTCGATTAAGACTTTTATGATAGGTACCTACATAGTTTTTTTTCATTTCATCAAATATATAATGGAAACTTAATATTGTTTCATTCAATATTTGGACAGTTGTAGGAAGTCTACGCCAAAAACAAAACGTGACCATACTAAAAACCAGAACCGCTACTAGTGTTTCTTTCACCCACCCCTTTATTCAGGCAATGTTAAAATAAATCAATCATCCAAAACAGTGGTAATCAAACTTTTAAGACTTGCTGCGCAAAAATACTAAGCAGCGAGATGGATGTCACAGAATGGACGAGTCACGCGATTTTAAAGATCTTGCTCGTCCTAAACTGGAGGGAAAACAGACCTTGGATAGACCTGGATGGAGGCAGATGCTGGAGGAGGTCAAAACCTATATAGGGTTTTAGCATGCTGTAACATGCTGTACTCCGCGCAATTTCTCGAATCTTTGAATCCAACTAAACACGTATACCCAATGACATACCAAGTCAAAATGACACTGTTAAGCATAGTACTCAAAATGCCGCGCCATATTATTTGTATATAGGTACCTACATAGATTTTCAGCGCCACAGAATGTACTCTCACAAACTGGTGCAACAATGGGATCTACAAATTGTGATCACATCAACCACCGCCATCTTTAGATTAATAAAGCCTGAGCATAACTTTTTGCACAAGCAACGAGTGGTCCACTGCCATACTATTTATTGATAACGTACTTGCCAGCAGAGTTTGGTATTCTATAATGACTGAAGAGTATAAATAAGTTATTAGTTATTGTCGTTTAGAATCGACTGTCACATTGACAAACGCCCTAGTGTATTATGATATTATTATACACAGAAGAAGTTTATTTACTTTGATCGTCACTTCCAATTATTAATAACACATAACCACTAAATCAGATGAACTCCAAGGTCTCCAAGATACGTTCTGAATCCGAATGAAATCTGAAACTAAGAATACTCCAACAAGTGAACACGACAGACGCGTCAGTTTGAGCACTCTATAGACCAGGGGTTCCCAACCTTTTTGTACTCTAGAGCACATTCTAAAATATCGGTAGGGTGGCGGGCACCACCTATTTTTAATCGACAAACTCCTTCCATAACTTCTCATTTTCCCATAATTTATTTTCTTATATTCATAATTTATTAATAAATAATAAACAAAAATGTTTCAAAATAATAAAACTATTATTCAAATTGCATACACACAGCGAAATGTATTTACAAAGTAAACAAAAAACACAAATACAAAGAAAACATTTTATAAAAAAATAGAATATCAATATGTCAATGTGATCTTTGGCATCTTTTTTTTTAGAATTATTAATAACCATGTCCTTGCTTTTTCGTACAAGGTGGTTGTTAGTAATTTTGAACAATCACAAACACCCAGGCTTTGAGAAAAACACATAAATGCTTTTGTCATGACCGGGAATCGAACCCAGAACTTTCGGGTGGAAGGCCAGCGCCTTACCCACTGCACCACGAGAGCCGCTAATCTTTGGCATTGCATATCATTGGCCAGTGCCTCATAATTAGGAGAGTATGACGATAATCCTGTTAGCAAACAACCATAAAGATGCTCATCGGTGAGTCGAGATCTATATCTTGATTTTATTAAGTTCATGTTTGAAAACAATGATTCGCATAAATATGTCGAACCGAAAAATGATTTAATTTTATATGCCGCTTTTTTCAAAAATGGGAACTTTTCTCTGTCCACTGTATTCCAAAAGTCCTCCGATATTAAGGATTTAAGCAAAATATCATTCTTAAGCTCCAAAATTTCTAACTCTAGTTCTTCTGTCTTACCTTGAACAAAATTTGCAATACATGCGTCCATTTCCATTACATTTATTTGGCAAGGAAAAGTATTGATACAGAAGGAAACAATTGGCTCGATATCTGTAAACTGCAAAAATCTCTATTCAAATTGTTTTTTTAACACTTGAAGATGCTTAATAAATAATGACCCGTTTAATTTATTGTTACCTAGCATTTTATTCATATGTGGGAAATGCACGAGAGAATTGATCTGCAGATGTGATATCAACAAATCCAATTTAGCTTTAAATGACTTTACAGAGCTTATCATTTCAGCTATGTTTTTGTCTTTCCCCTGCAACTCCAAATTTAAAGAATTAAATTTTTCCATGATGTCTATGAGAAATCCCAAATCAATCAGCCAGCGAGAGTCAGCTAGTTCATCATAATTATCCTTTTTATCGTTTATAAATGGTTTTATTTCTTCAATTAAACTCACAAATCTTGTAAGAACCTTTCCTTTACTGAGCCAACGTACTTCAGTATGCAGAATAAGATCATGTTTTTTATCTTCAGTATCTTCTAACAGGGCCTTGAAAAGTCGGTGTTGCAAAGGAGCTGCTCGAATAGAATTGATTATTTTTGTAACTATTTTCATAACGTGTTCAAATGGCAATATTTTACAACATAGAGCTTCCTGGTGGATAATACAGTGGTAGGACATAAAGTTTGAAAATGATTCATCCTTCTTGCAGAGGGCAATAAATCCTTTGTTTTTACCTACCATTGCTGGTGCCCCATCGGTGATTATCGCAGACAGCTTGTACAAAGGCATATTTATTGACTTGGCGTATGTTCTGAATGTATTATAAATATCCTCACCCCTTGTCTGTCCTTTCATAGGTAATATTTGCAACATATTCTCTTTTACTGTGAAGTTACTAAATACCATTCTCACCATAACTGTGCGGTGTCTGATATATCTGTTGACTCGTCAAATTGTAGCGAGAACCAGTCACATATTTTCAAGGCAGTCTTTAACTGAGTTTGTATGCCTGTTGAAATTGCATGTATTCTTCTTGTGACGGTGTTATTTGACAACTGTAAGTCTTGTATTGCTGAGACAATCTCACGTTTGTTAGAAAATCCATCAAACAAACAATCGGCACCAGTCAAAAATAGTTTTTTAAGCAACTCACCATCAATGAAAGGTTTTTTCATTTTTGCGAGCATGTGAGAAATTTTGAAAGAAGCAATGGTGACCTTTTTAGAATTTTCCACATGTCTAGTGAAAACAGTCTGTTGTGCAGTTAGACTTGATTTTAGTTGACAATTTTTTTTCTTTCTTACTTCAAATTTAAGTGGATAATTCACATCAAAAGTGCCATGAATTGTCTGAAAGTGTCGTTCAACATTATGTTTTTCGGCACTGCAATACTACTACCACACAACAAAAATGCGCATTTATTTTTCACATTAAAGAAACAATATGATTCCTCCCAGTCATTGTTAAAATTATAGGTTCGTTGTCTTTTACTCGGTCCACTCATTTTAGAACTATATAGAAGTAATATCAAAACTCCTAATTCGTATTTCGTCAGACGAAGATGTCTCCTAGCTAACTGTCGCGACCCGAACGGGGCAGTAATCGCAATCACAATAACAACAACGCGGTTCCAGGCGGGAAATGCTATTTGCACATCACTCCTTATACACGCCGAAAACCCGAACTGAGCCGATGATTGCCGAAGCCAATCGAGACGGTACGAGCACGTGACTACTGTCACGTGCTTCGGCGTTCATCGGCTCAGTTCGTGGCGTTCGTTCACTTCGGGTTTTCTGCGTGTGTCAGGCTAGCGTGACAATTCTGTCTCTGTTGAATAGTGGCGGGCACATACGAATCGTTCCGCGGGCGCCATGGTGCCCGCGGGCACGGGGTTGGGAACCCCTGCTATAGACAATGACAATCAATGACATGTCATCCATAGACAACGAAAGGGGCAAAAAGTAGGACCAGTCGTGTAATGTATCGGCTTCCTTCTGCAGTGGGCAATGCATCAACGCGTTCTGATTAGATCGTTTGGATTTATTAAAATTTTCAAATAACACGCGACGCACAATTTGAATACCACTGTCTTAAAGGATCTGATCGGTGAAAGATGTAATTTGAAATCATTCTCAGTCTATTTTTTTTCAGTTTTTAATACCTATGGAAAAGGTTTTCAAATATTATGTATGTTCATGTTAGTATTTTAATTTATTATCATTTCATATAGGTAGTGTGCATTTAATTTCTTTTTAAATAGCATCCATATCATCAACCGAAATACAGTAATATCTATACATATTACTCTTTTCGATAAACGATAACTCCGATATTAATCCATTATCGGTTTCAACAAGAGTTTTCTAAGCCGCAATGATTTTACCTCTTGAGAAAAACTTTTTTAGAATCGCGAAACGAATCGTAAAAGTTTCGTGACTCGTTTTGAGATGACTTTGTGGAAATAAATGGAATTTTCCAGCACTTTGAGATTGCACGAATTGAAATTGAAAACGTGCATTTATTCGCAGGCAAAAAATGCTATGCACTTTAGCTGGCAGATTTCCGGCTGCATGCGGCGTCATATTTGAGGCCAGCCATGCGAATTCTCTTGATGTAATTTTTTCGCGAACACTTCCTGCCTAGTGCAACATTTTAAATTAAAACACCAACGTATGGCAGTAGTTTTAATCTAATCAGACCGCGTATAAAATAATATAGTATCTAAATAAAGTCGATGTAGAGAATTTTCTCTAGTATAGAATTATTTTAGACTATGGTTATAACGGATTTAAATTTTGTACTATTAAATTTGAGTCGTTTTTGCGATCCGGGTTTCGCCTTTCGGCATCTCCAGACACCATGTGCACTCACCAAAAGGTAAATACACACTGACAACGAATATAGTTATTTCTTACTTACATAATAAATTAATACAATAAAGTAGGTAAAACCTGTATCACCTACCTATTAAGTCAAGGATCGCAATAAAAAATAGCAAACAAATTATGAATAGTTGATGTGTTTTTAAAAAAAACCCCTATTACTAATAATATAATCAATAGGCATATACATCGTCAAAACAAGTCCCTAATAATAGATCATTAGATAAATCAACATAATGCTACATTCAAGAGGTGTAAAATCGACAATATTGGTAACACAATGGCAACATATTGAGAATCTAATAAATGGGGTTAACTAATGAGATACATATATCAATAATATCACTCTTTAAAGAGTTAAACAAATATTCTTACATGCTACATTATTTTTTTATCATTTATTTTGGACTATTATTTATAAATATTATAGACTATGGGTTTTCTTTTAATACGTGGACCAAACTCTTTACCTACTGTGATACCAGACTTAAGGTAATTTACAGGGAATGGCCGGAAACTCGTTATAATTTCGATTCTTTGGATGGGTAATTGATAATAAGTACGTCATTTACGGTCGGATCCGATCAGATACATTTATTTTGATACTAATTTAGATCAAAGCACGTTTATACAAGGCATTATACACGGTTATGAAATTTGTTTTTAACATATTGACGGGGCTCGAGATTGCTACACGCTTGAAGAACAATAATCAAATTCACTTTGTGTAACTATTGCGCACCAGAAGAAATCGCATCTGCGCATGTTCAATGTTAAGTTATTACTTCTTTAAATTATTTTTTTTATTTAAAAATATTTGAGAATGTAACATTCTTTATTGAGTACACATAATTTGAAAACACCTCAGATAGATAGGTACCTAATAGAAAAAAATACAATATCGGGCGGGACTCGAACCTGCACCCATCGCATTCCAGCCAATGTGTTTTACCATTTGGGACACATGCGTGCTACCCAATTACAACGAAGTTGTTAAGAATAAAAATTGAATAAATCCTGACGTCTGCTAGGAATTAAGATAAGCACCTAATATTGGTACCTACCTTGATTTAATAACCAAAAACCCGATTGTCAATATTAAAGTAATATTTGAGAAGCGATTCAGTGTTGTATCACTACTACATTCGTACATTCTATAGCAGTCTTTATTGAAAATACATCATTTTAAAACATCTCACATACCTGCCAACTATTTGAAAAAATATTTGTAAAAGATACGACATCGAACGGCGCGAATCAAATAGAATAGGTGCAGGTTCGAATATGCATTATGTATGTATGTTATTATATAACTTGTGTTAAATATATTTCACTATAAATTCTTATTTATTGCACAAAACAAGGGGTGACAATTTTAAAACCCCCGTTGTCCTAATATGCCATCCATCTGATATTAATTTATCTGCGTCCATCGTCGTTTTAATTGCGTGACTTATTGCTCGGTTTATTTTGACGACTAGGCTCTCGAGGGTAATTTTGGTATTTTACTTTCCATTGTACGCCACTGGATAAATAACTTACTCCTGTGTTTAACGCAATAATTCGCCATTTACGTGTTTGCGGTTTATTCATTCCATGTTTTCATATGATGAGTGGTAATGTATTTTTTACGAACCCTGTTACCACACCCATGGGACGAGTAGTTGTGTCCGCTTATGAAGTCATGAGTCTAGCGTTTGAATCCAGTATCTGGGAAACTAGTATATTTTAGGATTAATGTTAGTTAGGTACATACTAAACCTATTGGGTTCATACTTTGAGTGAAGGCCGACTATAATCAGGCCGGGGGCAGGGAACTGTGAATTTCGACCGTAGTACTTACTCTTCGAATCCAATATTATGATGAACTGTTCGGACATAGAAAATGATGATTGTTATACATTAATATTAATGTGAGCGAAATATTCAATCACTATTCTTCAGTTACCGCATTGCATTTGAAGATAATCAATGACTATCACTACCACCGTAACTCGCAATTCAGTGCCCCGGTCTGACTATAATAAATTAATAGGTTTAGTATGTACCTAACTAACGTCAATCGTAAAAATAAAACTGTTAAGAAACCTCATTACCGAGATCTACATCAGACTATAGGACCAACGTATCTATTCTATACACAAGGCTGTTATCGGCGGCTACCGAGGGTTGTTTATCATATTTATGTATTAAGGTATAATAATTGTTACAATAAGTTAGCCGTCTAAACTGTCTATTCTCGCTAAAATTTAACACAGCCAAGAGAGGTGCTGTTAAAACATAGCACTTTTTGATAGTTCAGACGGTTAACTTATTATAACAATTAACCGCCTCAATGCATAAATATGATAACCCACCTTCGATAGCCGCCGATAGCAGTCTTGTATATAGAATAGATGCGCAAGTATGGTGTTGATTAAGATTATATAGGCATATTCGCCAATTTGAATAAATCCAGGTAATCAAATGAATTGCGATGATACACGGCCATAATGATAGACTGGTATCCTGCATTTACTATTATTCAGGTGATAACACGTTTTCAAAAAGCATACTGCTCTTCCCTTACCGCAGATATTATACATGGAGTCAACGCCACAAGTCATAAGGCCCAAAAAATCAGTAGTAGTTAAACAGCAGTGTAAGCAATAACAGTGAAACAATCACAAAACACCCAGGCTTTGAAAAAATCACAAATATGTATTCTGCCCTGCTAAGTAAAAAGTCAGTGTTTTTGGTTTTAGTGAAATTAGGACCCATGTTTTAAACTACCTTTTCTCATATATTATGTAAAATTATGGGATTTTTTTGACTTATATGTTTAGAGATTATGTAAAAACAACGAAATATTTTACATAATACTCGTATAAGAGAAAAGGTGGTTTAAAACGTTCTCGTTTCACTAAAACTAAAAACACTATATTTTTACTTAACAGAGCAGTATTGTAATCTTACCGAGGATCACACCTAGGCCCTTCGGATGAGAAGGGAGAACATTACGTGATTATGATTTAATCTTTGTTTAACTTATTCCGATAATGTCATGACTTTATTGATTTATTTAGCTAAGGTTTCTTATTAATTCTTTTGATAATGGCTCCCAGATACCTGTATTTCAATAAAACTTTTGTTTTCCACACTTAATAGGTAGCTGAACATAGTATTGTACTTACAATTATTCTTAATATAATTTATTACATTGGTGTTCTTTTTTCTAACGTGGCAATAAATCACTTTTGTATACGTCCAATTGTCTATTAACGAACCACGTCAAACCATCGACAATATATTATTTTTTGTCTACAAAAAAACTGTTGAACTGTCAACCCTTTCACCATCCGTTGAATTCTTTGACGTTTTTCTGGAAAACATAATTGTAATAATTAGTAATAAGAAGTAACTAATAATAAAACTTTTAACTTCTGATACTGTTTTCATCAATCCGAATAAAATGAAAATGCTTATCATGATAATATGTTGATACGGATGTAATGGGGAAAATAAATCCGTCATATATGGAGAAGCCGTATTTAAAATGGGTTTATATCTAAAATGTAGCTTAATTTGTATGTAACATAATTGTGTAACCGTAGTATACTTGTAAATTCAATTATCAATGGGTACTCTGAGTTTAATTTTCTGACGTCTATATTATTTTGATATATTATAATACATATATTGATATTATGCAACCCCTCCCAGACACTCCTTGGAAAGTAAAGGGCGAGGAGGCCGAATGACGACAACTCTTTACCGGGAGGACAGGCACATGTGAGACATTGGGAAAAAACGGAGTATTGTGAAGTAAAAACATGGCGATTGTTCTTGCAATACCCGTTTACTAGTGCATGTTAATTATTAAATGTTACAGGCATCTATTCTGTACCCAAGGCTGCTATCAGCGGCTATACAGGGTAGTTTATCATATTTATGTATTGACGCGATTAATTGTTACAATACGTAAACCGTTTGAACTGTCAAAAAGTGCTATATTTTAACAGCACCTCTCTTGGCTATATTAACTTTTAGAGCGAGAGAGACAGTTTTGACAATTTCGACAGCAAACTTATTGTAAAAACTATCAATACATAAATATGATAAACTACTCTCGATAGCCGCAGATAGCAATCTTGTGTATAGAATAGATGCGCTGAAATATAAATATTAAATTGTTGCTGTTGGCTTGGTGGCAATTTTTATAAAGAAAGCAAATTGAATATTTCGGGTTTCTGGCATAATAAGTATGTGTCATTATGATAAAGAGAGTAAGAACGTTGCTGCCTTGTACTTTTTGTATATATTAATTGAAATGCGTTACCGATATCACTGTTACATGGTAGATATTGCTGTCTTTGTCTGAATAATACATGTAGAGTGTAAGTACTCTAAGTGAAGATCAGGCTAGTAAAAAAACGCCTATAGTTTCAAAAAATATTGGCTTTTTATTTCCAATTCTATTATACACTTTTCAAGTAATCCATGGGACACGCAATCGTAGAATGGCCTTCACATAAAACAAAACAAAAAAATATATAAAAACTTTTGCCTGGCCAGAAAAGTTTATCGAACAACAGCGGGCGCAAATAATATTTGGCGGGGGTAAGTCCGACAAAGCCACTCAGTATCTTAATTAGGACGCGAGACGTGAGCTATCGAAATGGACCTCCGCTTTGTACTTAGGGGATCGGCGTAAACGTTGATACATGGCAGGGGCGGCGCAGTAGTGAGCGCCCGGCTTACCGCCCAGGTCATTACTTTTCGTTAACTGCCCTCAAAAGGGGAAAGTCGCTGCTTGAGGTCGCGAAAGGAATGATGCTAAAAAGACTTGTGTTTGTACTGTATCAAATTGTCGAAAAGCGAAACGGTATTATTTTGGAATAGTTCGATAATAATCCTTCTTATACAACCAAGGTACATACGTAATAAATTCGGAGAAGGCATTACTCGCAACTAATTGGAATTATAGAAGGAAATCACTTCCTATGATTAAGAAAAGAATTTATGAACCGAGAATCAAAAAGGTGTAAGTGTATAATATGTAGGTAATCAAGTTGATTAAATCAACTTCAATATTAAATATATGATTATAAATTATGTACCTACAACGATTGTCAATATTATGAAAGTAATTGCTTGTTCCTAATAGTAAGTACAGATGCATGTTCTTGCTCGATGGTTTTCCAACATGTCTCAACGTGTGTACCATCTGGCTCGATGGTTTTTTGTTCGACATCAACAAATTGCGCTATCCGGAAAAGATTGAAGGTCCGTAATTCTTGCGCGATGTAATTTGAGTGAGGGATTGAGGACGCACCGGCAAGGCTAGTGTGGCCTCGCTCTGACTCGTGGTCGAAGTCATGGCGGTGCGACAGTGGCCTCACAGCGTGTTGTGTCAAGTTGCTCGACTGTGTGAACGCAACGACGAGCATGCTTCCAAGTCAACATGCTCGATCGAGCAAACCGTCGAGCAAGAACGTACGTGGGTACTAGGCTTATGACAACAAAATATGTATATTTCTTCTGTTTTTAGTGTGTTCGTATCAGACCAAAACGCGCAAATTAAATACAGTTGTTATTAAAATAATAACGACGATTTATATACGATATCCACGTTATATAATATTAATCCAAAATTCTGAATAAAATGGTAATATCTTTCCACACAGAGCAGTTTTATGTTTGAATTATATTTTGAATATTTTAGTGTTTGGAGGCTTACAAATTAGGCGAAAACATTCAAAATTTAATCATTTATTTTAGATATGTTTCTATGAAATAGTAATAACCGAATTTTATAATATACATAAGTCCATGGAGTGTAATTAAATTTTAACCCTTTATATGACACTTTTTTTAGTTACATCTTCCAAACCTAATTAAATATCTTTTTTTAAAGATATTATATTACATATAACATATTGAATTAGCAAATTTTCTAAAAAACGTACTTATACTTTTTTCTGAAAAAAAACATCATGGTACCTAAATATATATATATACCACTGAGCTTTACAGGCTATACCAGGACAATGCATAGGTGTTCGGTGGTACTACAGAGCAGATTAAGGGGGGACATGCTCGTCGAAGGTCAAAATTGAGTTTTTATTGTATATTCAAACCATGATCCTGGACACTCCTTAAACGTTGTAGATGATCTATTTATATAATTTTGAAGCCTTATTATCCTTTATAATTATTTTAAACATTTGATGACTGCATGAAGTATTTTTGTTACATAAAATAGTATTCTTTTAAACCTCTCGCTCTAATGTTTTAGAATATAGTCATATTTCGGTACAGAACTGTGCAGTGGTGTTAAGATTTTTTACATTTATTAATTTTTAAACGCATTTATTAAACCATTAGCATAATTTATTACGAGATAATTTTTGTAAAATATTCACGATAAAAAATTATATTGATAATCTCTGTGATCCCAAATTTGACAAGAATTAGGCATTTTATTATTCAAAAAATCGGCAAGATTAACACGTTTCAAGATGATTCTAAAGATATTTATTATAAGCTATGTCTTTGACCATTCAAGTGTGATAAACATCTTATGAATAATGATTGTTTTATAATAATTATTGACCTAAGAATAAGGTAGTGTTTTTTTGAAATACGCCATTTCTTTTGTCATTCCCCAGTGGTTAGGCTACATCATACGGCCGTAGCAATAAATTGACAAATTATAATTAAAGTAGGGAGTAAAATGATATTGACGCGCGTGTTTGAACATGTACCGTTTAAAAAAAAATAAAAAATAAATTCGGTTAAGTACATGTTCAAACACGCGCGTTAACATAATTTTACTCCCTACTTTAATTATAGTTTGTCATTTTATGGCTACGGCCGTATGTTGTAGCTTAACTACTAGGAAATGACAAAAGAAATGGCGTATTTCAAAAAAACACTACCTTATTCTTAGGTCAATAATTATTATAAAGCAATCATTATTCATAAGATTTTTATTGCACTTGAATGGTCAAAAACATAGCTTATAATAAGTATCTTTAGATTCATCTTCAAATGTGTTAATCTTGCCGATTTTTTGGATAATAAAATGCCTAATTCTTGTCAAATTTGGGATCACAGAGATTATCAAAATATTTTTTTATCGTGAATATTTTACAAAAATTATCTCGTAATAAATTATACTAATGGTTTTATAAATGCGTTTAAAAATTAATAAATGTAAAAAATCTTAACACCACTGCACAGTTATGTACTGAAATATGACTATATTCTAAAACATTAGAGCGAGAGGTTTAAAAGAATACTATTTTATGTATCAAAAATACTTTGTGCAGTCATCAAATGTTTAAAATAACTATAAAAGATAATAAGGCTTTAAAATTATATAAATAGATTATCTACAACGTTTAAGGAGTGTCCAGGATCATGGTTTGAAAATACAATAAAAACTCAATTTTGACCTTCGACGAGCAAGTCCCCCCTTAATAAATATAAATTTAAAAGCAATCGCCATGGACCAAAGTTCTGGAGCAGGATAGTTTATGGCCTGACCGCCATAAAATCAAATAAAAAAAACCGCGTGGACTATTCTCAAAGATTGAAAGCACGTTACATTAACGTGACAAATTAAAATGCATATTATTAACTATTGGAAATAGCATATTCTTTAGCACGTGTCTAAGTTTATCCAATATTTTGCCACACTCGATATATTCAGCCTGTTATACCACACCCACTAGGATAAGCCAGTACCCATTCATTTTGTTTTCCCCTGGGTGGTTCATATATCTACCCACAGAACAGATAATAAATAGAATACCAATAGGCTATATTCAATACGCCGCATGGTGAAGCAGGCTTTTGAATGTGTGAGTGTCCTACGAAAATGAAGCACGCATTATGCACGTGCAATAGTGTGTGTAATACACTAACATTAAATGAGCGTAAATGCATAAACCGAGAGCAGTTTTCAGTATTCGACGTTAAACGTATTCTAGACACGTGTGTAAGTTTAACCCGGATTCATCCTTACTCGAGTCGGTTACCTGCTATCGCCTTACCCGTTGTGTATTTCAGTTCCCATTATTTCTGAGTTCCCTGTATCTACCGTATGCTTTTTTATAATTATTATGCTATTATATATATATAAATATAATAATCATCGTATTTGGAGTTCTTTTGTTCTTACGTACATGTTTTATTACATTAATTAGCCAATTAAATTATAAATTTAAATTTTATATGAAGTTCTATTTTAGTGAGATCAATTATTATTTTTTTTCTCCCACCAAATGTGTTCCACACATAATCCCACTTTTCATAATTGGCATGAATACGTGATTCTTTTTTATTATGTTTTGTATTGCAATACCCTCATCAGCAGCTAGATGTTTTTTTCGGGAAATGATCGTCTCCATAAAAGGGATTGCTAGACTTTGGTCATCCTATGGAAGTTACCGAAGTCGTACTAATTAATTCATCGGCCAATTAACTCTAAAACACAATTTTTATACACCTCGGGTGATCAGCCTGGTCTTCCGTCAATTCCAGTAGCTTCAGCTACCCCTCTTCATATTTCTTTTAAATCCTTCAACGAGTAAGACATTTATAGGGTAAAATAATAAATCAAAATCATGTAAAGGACCATTGCAGCACAAAAACCTTACTAGTTCTAATAAAATGAAATAACCAAATAAATCGTAGGTATATTATATTTTTTCTAAAATAGCTAATAACTCGCCGACGCAAATTTTCTGATAAAAAACTAAAGATTTTTAAACCCTCAATAAATATTGTTAGTATAGTCATAGTCGCTTTGTTTATGATGTTGCCCATTACCGACTGAAGAGGAAAGCCGATACATTTCATGACTGGTCCTACCTTTCCGCCCCTCCCGTTCTCCATGGATGACATGTCATTGCCTGTCATTGTCTATAGAGTGCTCAAACTGACGCGTCTGTCATGTTCACTTATCGCAGTATTCTTAATTTCAGATTTCTTTCAGATTATTTTAACGTATCTTGGAGACCTTGGAGACCTTGGAGTTCATCTGATTTAGTGGTTCTGTGTTATTAATAATTTGAAGTGACGATCAACGTAAGTAAACTTGGCGGCTCTCGTGGTGCAGTGGGTAAGGCGCTGGCCTTCCACCCGAGAGTTCTGGGTTTGATTTCCCGTCATGACAAAAACATTTGTGTTTTTCTCAAAGCCTGGGTTTTTGTGATTGTTCAAAATTACTAATAACCACCTTGTACGAAAAAGCAAGGACATGGTTATTAATAATTCTAAAAAAAAAACGTAAGTAAACTCTGTATATAATAATATCATAATACACTAGGACGTTTTTCAATGTGACAGCCGATTCTAAACCGCAATAACTAATAACTTATTTATACTGTTCAGTCATTATAGAATACCAAGCTTGCAAGTTTTTTTTATTAATAAATAGTATGGAAGTGGACCACTCGTTGCTTGTGCAAAAAATTGTGATCAGGCTTTATTAATCTAAAGATGGTGGTGTGCCCCATGTGGAAGGCGCACACCTTTGATTCTTCTTTGCTGTAACGTTGTAACGTCACCAGTGATTTCCCTGTGGGCCGTTTCGGAAGAAAAGAAAATAACATTATCTAATTAACCCATATTAAGATACATAAAAATTGTCTTAAACGGGACGGTAAAAATGTTGTCTCCCACGTCTCGTATTTTTGAAAATTAAGCATTCATTGAGCAAAATACCATAAGAATATTATTATATTACTGTACATAAACCTATATCCTGGAATTCAAAAGATTTATTAAGTATAAAAATATTTTAACCATCAAACAAATACAAGGTTTAATGTATTTTGTTTTCTGTTATAGCCTACCATATTTATTAATTCATAAATTGAAATCTTGGAAGATAAAATATAATCCTTGGGGCCGTGGATTAGCTTTGAAACCCGTATCAATGTATCGTCGGACGCAGAAGGTATACCTAATATAATATGAGAAAAGGATTTGCGCGAACGCAAAAGTATGGCCGAAAGAACTACTAACTCCTAATTCTGTGTTATTTTTATTGTTTCAGAGGTGGCAGAATTTACTATTATTTCGTTTTTATTGGCAATTAATCGGTATATCGTGATTATATACTTCTTTAAAAATACAGTACATTTTACGGTAAATTTTATCGTGCTTTATAAGTTACATATATATACATATCTTCCAGAATTTAGGGCAGTGATTCCCAACTAAGGTTTCGTGGAACCCTGGGCTCCGCAAGGCGAGTTAAGGGCTCCGGGAAAATTCGAAGAAGCTACAACTTGAAATAAATCTGGTAATAGAGTAAAAAATGATTTAACATTAACGTAATCTATTTATAAACATTGACGTATTTTAAGTTTAATGTAAAAGTTGAGGATTCGAGCTGTCTGTAATGAAGGTAGTTGCCTATTAAGCACTATTAATTTTATTTTTGTCAACGTTTAAAATTTCCGAGTAATGGATATTTACAGTTTACCATACAGTATCACAATATATATATACGTAGAAATTGAATTAAATGTGTAGAAATTTTTAATTTATTCATGAGACTGCCTCATTTTATTACAACGTTTTTATTAGCTCGTATTCTTGTTTGTACGGTGGTTGTTTATCCAGTACAAATCTTGCAACCGATTTTTAATTAACTTCCCGACTAGCTAGACATTTGAAACTCTTAGAAAATATCAGAACACGATGCCAATGCATTCTTCTAATACTTTTAGCCAGGGCTTTTTTTTCCATTTAACGCGGTGGAACGGCGTTCCGGCACCTTTTTTCACGGTTTTATTTCAAAATCAATTAAACGAAAAAATATTTGCGCTTAAGTAATTACAATAATAATTCGTTAAAATGATAAAATAAGGTACAGGTGGAAGCCATTTTGAATGTTGGCGTGTTAGTGTTAGTTAGTGAAGTAACCGTATAGTTTAAATAGCAAACATGCGTATGTAACTAGCTTCATACGTATGCTGCGTATTATGATTTTGACAGTTTGACGTTTATCGCATGGCAGCATCTGCGTATATTGTTATTTACGTTTGTTTAGTCAGTTTGTGTTACGATTACGTGTTGTGCAACTATTTTATATATTATTTAGTGCAACCCCAAGTTTAAATATGAAAAAAATTTCCTGTTACTTCTCAACCACCGGCAGCGGCGCCGATTCCGCAAATAAAAAGCTCAAAACAGAAACGATGACAGAAGATATGGAAATATCGGTACATGTAGATGTTCCTGAATCATCTCTAGCTGATCTCGGGGATCAAGGTCGAACTCAAAACGATTGGCCAGACTGCTGGTCATTAGATCAAAAAAACGATTTTTGCTCAAAAAACGAATGGTTGAACGTACACAAAATGAAACTTGGCTGCACAATTTGCAGAAACGTTGGAACTCTTGGAACTGAAACGACAATGGGAATTAAAATATCCAAAGAATGGGCCAATAATGAAATCACGTATTCTGGGAAAGAGAGGAAGCTACAATTGGGGTCACTTCGAAAAAAAATTTTCGATCACAGAGGATCTATTGCACACAAAGCAGCGTTAAAAATCATTTCTGAAGCCAAAAAAAAGCAGATTGAAAATACTTTTTTAAAATCGTTATCTCGCGAAAAAGTAATAACAGCAAACATTTTTCGAACTGCATATAAAGTAGCTAAGGAAAATCAATCATTCAATATGTTTGAAAGTGAAATTAATCTCCAAGAACTAAATGGGATCGAAATGGGTCATATTCTCCATTCCACTAACGCATGTGTTAACATTGTAAATCATATATGTGATGAAATGAGAAAAAATGTTTTCAAAGAAATTGTTCAATCGAAAAATATAATTTCTTTGATAATTGATGAGTCTACCACCATAAGCCAAAAAACCACCCTCATTGTGTATGTTCGATGCTGTGTCGAAAGTGTTGGAATGAATTCACCAATTAATTTGTTTTTGGATTTGATTGAACTTAAAGACGTAACGGCAAAAGGAATATTTGAATCATTACTCCAATCTCTTGATTTATATGGGATGACAGAAGAATATTTAAAAAAATATTTAGTTTCGGTTGCATGCGACGGCGCTGCTGTGATGTTAGGTTCTAAAAATGGAGTGAAAAAATTGCTGACAGAAAAATTTCCTTCAATTATAGTTTGGCATTGTACTAATCACAGATTAGAATTATCAGTAAGTGATGTTGTAAAAAAAATTTCAGGGATCAATAGATTCAAATCATTTATTGATAAACTTTATGTTTTATACCACGCGTCGCCGAAAAATAATAGAGAGTTGCATTTATGTACAGAATCACTAGGCGTTGAGGTACTGAAAATCGGAAGAGTTTTAAGTACCCGATGGGTGGCATCTAGTTTTCGTTCAGTTTCGGCTGTGTGGAATAATTATGAATCCCTTGTGCGTCATTTTGAAGAAGCGATGAATGACCCTACAAGAGATAAAAATGACAAGTGTACTTACAGTGGCTTAAAGAACAAAATAACATCAACAGCATTTTTATTGGATCTAGCATTGATGTGCGACGCTCTCCAAGAATTGTCGGAACTTAGTTTGGACCTACAAAATCGCAATGTGAACCTTTACATTGCAAATCGAAAAATAAATGAACTCGTTCAAGTTTTTGAAGAAAGAAAACAGAATTTTGGACCCTATTATAAATGTGCTGCAGCTGCTATAAGCAATCTGCATTTTCGTGGAGTTTTACTTCACGAAAAAGTTTCTAAAAATGATCCTCCTATTGATCCGAAAATATTTTATTCCACGTTGAAAACGTCAATTGAAAAAAGGCTGCTAGATAATAAAGATGTTGAGTTTGCACTTTGGGCTCGCGTACTTGACCAAAAATATTGGCCTGAAGACATTGATAATCGGTTGACATTTGGAGAGATGGAAATTAGAAACATTTCGATCAGGCTACAACTAGATGAACGAGAAATGATTCGTGGATTTCGCGAATACATTCTCGAAAAGACATATTCTGAAAAACTCTTGCGTTTGGTATATGCTCTGAATTCTATTCCCATTTCTTCAAGTGAATGTGAACGGGGGTTTTCGCAAATGAATCTTATTATTACCCCAACAAGAGCTTCGTTAAACACTAAAACAGTTTCGGCACTCTTGTTCATCAAACTCGTGGGACCACCCTTGACACTTTTCGATCCTTCAAAATATGTTGATAGGTGGTTACTTAAAGGAAGACATTCGGCCTTAGACTCTAACACTAAGAAAAGGAATCGAGATGATGTATCAGACGAGAATTGGAAAAAACTTTGGAAATCACTCTAAACTTTTATTCAAGTTCATAAATAAATACATTACATATGTATTTACAATTATATTTTAAAGTTAGTCTTATTTAGTCTTATTTGTACAATATATTTCAAATATAATGTATGTATTTTATTGTTTCTGTAGCTTTGTTTTGACTAAAATAAAAAATTATCGTAAAAATCAACCTTTTTTTGTTCGCTTCGTGGCATAGCTCCTTTAAATTTCATTTAAGTGACATTTGAATATAATTTTATTTAGTAAAAAGCTTGACATGAAGTGAGTTCCGGCACCTTTTTTTTTAAAAAAAAGCCCTGCTTTTAGCCATCTTTAAGTAGAATTGAATTCATTTTCAGTTAATTCTGTTTTGTATGAAAAGTTATTTCGGAAGAAATCCGTAATCCAATCCACTATTATTAGTTGCTAAGGGGGTGGTCCTAGCAACTAAATTATTAATATATACGTGCGTTACTATGGAAATCAAAATGAAATGTCAAAATGACATTTCAATATTCTATATTAATTGTTTGTTTGTTTGTTTTTTATTTACTTCATTTCAAGTACAAGTTTGAGCATATTGAGCATAATAATTCAACAGAAAATTTAAAAGCGTTGTATATAAAAAGTTCTTTTTATCTTGTAATTATATTTATTTAAGATTCGGCAACCATGTAACAGAAAAATAAATTAATTTCTATTGACACTATTCGGCGCCAAGAAATCTCGATTTGAATTCCGAAATCACCGATAATTTACCGTGTCTATATGCTCCACCTATGTAATATTGAAAATATACAAAGAAAGAAAATAAGATTTAAAAATTCAATACGATTCGGATTTTAAAAAGATATAGTTTTTCAATAATAACATTTCATTTTTATAAAAATTAATAATAACCGTGGTAATAATATAATATCGTTTTTTTCTTTGGAGAAGCTTTCGCCAATTTTCCACCCGTCAGATCAATCACAAAATGATTTTTCAAACAATATAATTATATGATATGTAGGTACAATACAATTTATAAATAATAATATTTGGGAAAACTCAAAATAACTGATAGTATTACGATATATTATGCCATTTTATACGAGTACATAATTATAAATTTGTGTTGCACTAAATAATTAATATTATATTAAATTTCTTGTATCATTTCAAAATAAACATAATATGTATATAATATACCTAATACATATAGGTATGTATATCAATGGCGAATGGTGTAGGTAGGCTGTGGAGATCCGACAAAAATATTCTGCAATAAACTTTGTTACTCAAATTAAACTTTGTTAACAAATTGCAGATGGTGTTGGTTTGTTTATAAAATTCAATAATTAAGCCCTGCCTAAACCTATTTAGTAGATTAGTATGAGGGGGGGCAAAAATAAAGAAAATTTACAAGTTATGTCATGGAGCTAATATTCATATTAATTGAAGAATATGTCTTTATCAAGGCCTGACAAAAACTAACCATAAATGCGAGTAAGAAAGCAAAAGACATGTGAATGAAAGAGTTACGTGGGTTTTAGTATATGAAGCCGGTAAATATTACTTTGACGGATGTGGTACTGCGAGTACATGTTACTGAAATATGTATGTAAATATTTTTAGTCAATTTAGTAGAAATGATAGTTAGCTGTGTTGTGTTTAAATATTGTAGATGTACTGAGAACCACGAGATGGCGCAAAAAAGATAGATATTGGTGCATACAATTTTGATACGATCGACAGTTTCATATACCTTGGATCTCTTGTAACTCGACATAATGATATTACAGAAGAAATCAACAAGAGAATCATGTCGGCGAATAAATGCTACTTTGGCCTGTTAAGACATTTTAAGTCCCGCATACTATCTCGCCAAACTAAAAAGCACTCTTTACAAGACACTTGTAAAGCCAGTGCTCACCTACGCATCGGAAACCTGGACGTTAACTCAGCGAAATGAACGAGCTCTGAACATCTTTGAAAGAAAAATTCTCCGCCGTATATTATGGACCGATCACGGACGGCACCAATTGGAGGAGAAGATATAATGCTGAGCTCTACGGGCTGTACGAAGATTGCAGCGCAGTTCAATCAATTAAGATTGGAAGACTGCGATGGCTAGGTCATGTGCACCGTATGAATGACAATGAACCGGCAAAGAGAGTGATGTCTAGCAAACCAACAGGGCGTAGAAGAAGAGGCAGGCCAAAGATTCGCTGGTTGGATGGAGCTGCCAGTGACTGCCGTATTCTGGGGGTACCAAATTGGAAAGCGGCCACACTGGATAGGGACAGGTGGAGGAGCTGTTGGGGGAGGCCAGGACCCACACCGGGTTGTCGCGCCCCTGATGATGATGATAATGATGAGATGTACTGAGAAACAAGATAATAACATTTCACATATAAGTTATAATAATATGATTAAGGTTCTACAGAGTCATGCGCAAATAAAACACTTGTATTCATAGCCGGACAGTACCATCTTTCTTTAGTATGATTGCTCTGAGGTTTATATGAAAAAAATTATATCTGAAACTCCGGAAACCGGACGTAGATTTTTTGGTGTAAAATAATACAACGACTTAGTCCATAGTCGTAACGTAGTGGTATGTAACGTACAGAAACAAAACGCGATCATCATTTCATATAAAAGACAAAAGCACTTGGCTTTGGCGAGCAAACAGCGACATAATGATGTAGATTCAGTTAATGAGCCCCCCTCATTAAGCTTTGTGACGATTCCAAGTAAGCTATTTGAGCAAAACTTTACAGTTTCTGTTTGCAAATCGTTTGGAATTAAGCGGACCTCTGTGCCTACAGTTCGCGCGACCAGAGATTTGTTACGCCACTGGAAAACTTTCCTCATAATTATTATCACCACTGTTATCAGGCACTGTTCAAAAATTAATGCTATGTACTTAACTTACTGGTGAGGAGATAATTTATTATTCTTAGGTGGATTTAATGTGGCAACTTACGTAAATACCACAATGTACCTAAATCTTAATTAGGTATATATTCTGTTCCTGTTTTCAAGATACATAACATTATACCCTCTGCTTTGATGATGAGGGCACGCATTTCCAGACAGTACAGGTGAGTTTTGCCCAGATGAGCACCTGGATCGGCAAATATTTTTATTTTATGCTACTAGAACCCCCTCAAGCAAAGTTTGATACGGTCGACAGTTTCATATACCTTGGATATCTTGTAACTCGACATAATGATATTACAGAAGAAATCAAGAAGAGAATCATGTCTGCGAATAAATGCTACTTTGGTCTGTTAAGACATTTTAAGTCCCGCTTACTATTTCGCCGAACTAAAAGCTCTCTTTACAAGACACTTGTAAAGCCAGTGCTCACCTACGCATCGGAAACCTGGACATTAACTCTGCGAAATGAAAGATCCCTTGAAAGAAAAATTCTCCGCCGTATATATGGACCGATCAGGGATGGCACGAATTGGAGGAGAAGATACAATGCTGAGCTCTACGAAGGGGTACGAAGATTGCAGCGCAGTTCAGTCAATTAAGATTGGGAGACTGCAATTGCTAGGTCATGTGCCCCGTATGAATGACAATGAACCGGCAAAGAGAGTAATGTCCAGCAATCCAATGGGACGTAGAAGAAGAGGGAGGCCAAAGATTCGCTGGTTAGATGGAGCTGTCAGTGACTGCCGTATTCTGGGGGTACCAAATTGGAAAGCGGCCACAGTGGATAGGGACAGGTGGAGGGAGCTGTTGGAGGAAGCCAGGACCCACACCGGGTTGTCGCGCCCCTGATGATGATGACAACCCCCTCAAGCTATTCATACTACTCCATTCAGCTCTTCTTCTTCTCAAGTTGATTACACCTAGCGATCACAAGTTTTTTTTCTGTAGGCAATTATCACCATTTATTAAGACAGATCGTCCACGTCGACGGTCCATCGCAAGCGTTGGGTTTTAATGGATCTGACGATCCCAAACTCATCACAGAGCTTATTGAAAAATGAAAAATATCTGTAATATCCGTAATAAGTGAATATATTTGTATTTTATAACATGACAGCACTATATTATATACCATTTGACGTTTGAAAAGCGAAATCACACAAGGTATCGTTGTAAAGGGTGTCTAATTCATACTTTTATTATAGTGGTAAGACAGTACACCAAGATTTCATCTTCACTTTCAAATATTTCGGCTACGGTCAAGAACACACAGTGCTTGTCCCTCACAGAACAGATTAATAAATAGAATTCAGATAGGCTATACCCCAACACATTACATTTTGAAGCAGTGTTTTGAATGAGTGAGTGTTCTACAAAAATGAAACACATATTATAGACGTGCAATGGTGTCTGTTGCATTCTTCAAATACACCAATAATGAATAAGCATCAGTGCATAAACGAAGAGAAGTTGTCAGAATGACGGAAAGCTTAGAATGACGTATTCTTAACACGCGTTTAAGTTTATCCCATATTCTTCCACACTCGATATCGGTTGCCTAGTAATCTACACCCGTTAGGTATTTCAATTCCCATGAATTCTGTGTTCCCTGTTGTCCCTCTACTAATGATACTGTTGGTAAGCATCGATAAAATTGTTGATTATTTTCCGAAAATGCTGTCTTCAATGTTTCATTATGTTATAACTAGAAGAAAATACGAGGTGGCAGTGCCACCTGTCAATATTCTTGGATGTCGAGCACGCTTATTTATCAAGCGGCGACGCTTAGCTGCTGGTTCTGCCTTATCCATTATGTTTCTATTTTTTGATTGGTAGTGTCTCGGCATAAATCACTAATTTCGTAACTAAACGCCACTTTATTGATTTCTCAACACTTTTACTTCAATGTATACATGCCTGAAATTTAAATTTTCATATATATGTAGATATATGATTAATTTCCAAATCATCTTTCCTATCCGACACCACATAATAATTCTTTATACCTGTAAGTATGCCAATCTGTAACAAATTAATTTTAATGTCGTTTAATACTTTCTATATACTCAATTTTCCTGTAGATACTTCACTGTAAGTATCTATCAAACTGTTATAAGAGTATCCAATCTGTATTTGTTTTCTTTCACGACCCGATTAAAATAAAAGCATCAGTTTATTTTCAAATTTTAAGCTTGCATTTATGTATATGTTTTTCTCACCTTACCCCCTTTAATACGTCTTCTCCCAGTCACGCTCTCTCCTACAACTTTAGATAATGTTTTCTCTCGTACGTTACAGACAAACATATAGTAAAATCAAGACACATGTAATGTAATTTCAGAATTTCCTTCTGTGGCTGGTTTGGTACGTCAGTGAAATTTAGGTAAGATATTATATTCGATAATTTTCGAATTCAACAATATTTTCTTTCTCGAGAATTCGAGATTGGTTTATCGATTTCGATCGAGAAGCAACATTATTAATTCATGATCGCATAATAATACAAATAAATATTATAAAATAATACTTTTTTTATGAATATCTTACAAATTCTAAATTTTCGATCTTCATACAACACACTCGTGGACCGCTTAAACTTTTCGTGTGTATAATAGGAATCGGGGGCATCCGTTGTTTGTTCTCCCAATGAGCAGGACTAACCTGCCATTAGTAATGCCAATTGGGAGGGCAATAACTATGTTAAATCAAATTGTTTCGCAAAATGATATATTCCACTTACGCGATGGTGAATTTAGGTGGACGTTGTTTTAAGTTTTTAAGATAACGTCTATTAACCTAGTTCACTCTATGTGCGTCCATGTCTTTTATTTTTCTTATTTTATTTCTTATTTTATTATTGTATTATTTACTCACATTACCCTGTATTTTTATTTGAAGAATTTGTCATGTCGTGAACTCTTTGAATTAATATTTTTTCTTGTTCATTATATTAAGTAAAATAAATAAATTTGAATTTGAATTCATTAATTTTGAACGATCCAGTTTTACTCAATGTATATTAATTGATTATGTCAAATTATCAAACGAAATTTGTTAAATAATGTCTCAGTTTGAATTTGTATTATTTTTTTAATTAGCAGCAGCTAACTTTCGTCTGGTTTCATTTCTCGTACGATTTCCGATGAAAGTTTTGAAATCTGAATGACACCCCTTCAGAAATTTAAACACTTGAAACTTATTTAATAAACAAATGTAAATACTGTGAAAATACTGGCCGCTTCGGATCTCGCCTGGAAACTCTGCCTTGTTTACATTTTAACCGTTTTTTTCAAACTTATTTCGACTTACTAAGTCCCAATCATTAGCAACCATTACTGTCTCATCTTCCCATCATCATCTTGTAAATTGAAGGGACATTGATTAAATTATTTAATTGTTTGCAAACTAACGATGTTCCAATATTGCTAATAAAACTAATGTTTCAAATTGTTTTAAATTATCTTATGCCTACCAACAAATATAATATTGTATAAAAAATCTATTCACAATAAATTATTATGTTACATTACGGCTATTAGGAAATGTAATCGTACATGTATGGTTTTCTCACTATAGAGGTTCAAATACATTATAATGCTCGTCGCGTTCTGTCACATGCTGTCACGGCGACAGATTTAGTCTATGGTTTCGTCATTTAGCAGAATATTTTGAAAGATCGCATCTCCATACATGCAATGATGGAGAGTGTCAACTCTAATGTATTAGTGTTTTGAATTATTATTCATTATTCGTGCTAATTTTAAATAATTTTAACAGTTTCTACGTATGCATGCGTTAAAATTACTTGCGATATTGTATCTATAGATAATATTTTGAAGAGAACCCAACTAGCAGACCATAGATATTAGACAACATTCTTATAGAAAACACATAGTGCCAACCGCTAAAAACAAAAAACACGCGATTTTGATATGAGTCGAACATGTTTAGACAATGTAGAAAATGATAAAAAAAACCTTCATTGACTCATGTGGGTGTCGATGCAGTGCGGTACGCGTGAGGTGACCTCATTGTTGTTCTGGTGATTTCGGCAGATTTTGCTAACTGACAATGTTTGTTTAAAAAGGTTCAAAATGTGCTACGGGATGGGAACATCAGTCTGATAACATATTTTTAAATACCAATAAAAAAAACATTACACATTTTCCCCCCGTAGCGGCAGCTTGCTGTGATAGCACGTGACAATACATAACATGATCATAATATATTTAAACCTTTACACTTTCTTTATCATATTCGCTTCTGGGAAGAATCAAATTCTTTCTGTTTTTTTTTAATTGTGTTTTATTCAGAACAAAAATCCAATGGATTCCGCGTAGGTATTGCTATAAATAATAATTTCTCGTAAACGGGTATGTTAATGCTATGTAAATAAAACATCCAACCTATTGTGGCATATATAGGAATGCTCAACTTAGGATAGAAAATGAGAATTAACAATAATCATATTACTTTATGTTATATTATATTTGTATTAAATTATCTATCATGAGAGAAAACATATGAAAATGTGTAAAAAAGCGAGACAACTTACAACACGTATAAACGATAATTCTAAATTTGAAAAATCGGATAATTGTTTATTTTAATGAAAGAAAACAAAATGATATTTTCATAATAGTTTGACAGATGCTTATATTATGCTAATATTGCTAAAATGGCCTATCGAGTGAATGTATCAATAAATTAGTGTGTTATCCAAAGGATTTAAGGCTAATTATAATAGGGATACAGTGCTGTAACTTACTGTAACTTTTGACAACATACACATTCAATCAAAATATATAAACATTATAGATGAGGAAGAATCAACAACTTGAAAAATTAATGTGACAAATTAATCACAGATGACGTACTCGGCAGTCAGAGATTCTTCAAAGACTCCGCTAGGCTGATGCAGCAGCTCACAGACAAGTAATTATTGTGTTTTAAACACCAGAATAAATGAGAGGGAGAGAAACTGGAAGAAGGTGTATGAGAACTGACAGGTGGTACTGCCAACTGGCAATATTTACTAGTAATAATAATATAGTAGAATAAAAATATATTTCGAATAGCTACTAAAAACCTATATAAACTATATTTTGTAGATTGGGTGTGGGTATATTGATTTGAGATTCTTGTGGCATTGCAGGAAACTTATTTAGGTGTTGGTATCGTTACTTTCAAATGACACTAACACCATTCCAAGACGATCTTCCTCCACAACATATTAATCTAGTAAATGCAGATTGAAATTTGCAACCCCTGCTGTAGCAAATCGATTATCGAGTAGCTAATCAATTGATTAACTGACAAAAAATCTCATTTTTGGTTTTAATCAATTTACCGGCTTCTTTTGTAATAATATGTTCAAATTTTAATCATAACTAGCTGAACCAGCTGGCTCTCGCCAGTCTGTCTCGCTAGGTCTTGCAGACAGCTTTTCGTTATAATGACATGGTGTTGGATTTTAATATAATTGTAAAGTATGTATAGACGGAGCCATAGTTTTCTCTTCGGGATGGATTTTCATTCACGTTAGACAGTTTGACATTTCGCTGATTTGTCAGTTTTACGATTTGCATGCCGTCACTGCCATACAAATTTGGAGTCGTATGCGTAGTCTATTCTGGAATCTGGCCTTCACAATATTGTCTGACACCACTTCAGGCTGCTAGGCCCAGCAGAATCGCCGATTGCTACCAATGACATTTTAATTTTAAAACAATATATGTGTAGGTATGTGCATTTAAATATGATAAATAATTATACATCTCAATCGTTCGAATATACAGCAAAAATATGTGATTATCTTAAAAAGCGATCCATTATATCAAAATATTAATCTCTTTCGGGTCCCATTTACATATTAAAAAAAGGTTAGCAGCATAAAAAACAAATTTAAACATTGTTTTATTTCATTGTCTATAAAAAATAAATGCCTGCAGCCATAGAATAATATTTACAAAATCAAATTTTGAATTCAAAATTAACCTTAACCAATATAGTTTTCCAGTGCGTGACATTCATATTGAGACAAATGTTAATAAATAATAAAACAATACATATTATATCTGAGAGGAATAGACCAATTCTGATAAAAACAGGAATTTATAAAACCTAAAAATGTGGAATCAGCTTAAAGAGGCCTTCATCCAGCAGTGGATTGATACAGGTTGATGACGATAATGACGATTTAAATGGGTAGGTATATAAAATCACAAATTTAAAAAAATTTAGCAGTTTATATGACTAAGAAGAGTAGAATTAGGTTGGGATAACCTTCATCCAGCAGTGGATTGATCTTGGTTGATGATGATAATGACAATTTTATGAATGGGTGAATATAATATCAGCAATTTTGATAAATATAGCAATTCATATGACCGTATGACTGACAGAAATACAAACACATTAGAAACGCCTTCATCCATCAGTACATTGATTCAGGCTCATGATATAATATAAATAGATATAATATAATATCACCAATTTTGATAAATATAGTAATTCAAACGACATAAAAGAGTATAATCAGGCTAGGGAGGCCTTTATCCAGCAGTGGATTGGTTCAGGTCAATGATGATAAGGACGATAGAAATAGATATAATATCACAAATTCGTTAAACCTATAGTAGTAGAATCAGGTTGCGGAACCCTTCATCCATCAGTGGATTAATTCAGGCTCATGATATAATATAAATAGATATAATATAATATCACCAATTTTGATAAATACAGCAATTCATATGACAGAAAGGAATATAATCAGGCTATGGGAGGCCTTTCTCCAGCAGTAGATTGGTTCAGGTCGATGATGATAAGGATGATAGAAAAAAGTATAATATCACAAATTCGTTAAAACAAACCCTTCATCCAGCAGTGGATTGATGATGATGATGAAATTCAAGACTATCAAGAATACAATCAACGTAGAGAGGCAGTCATCCAGCAGTGGATTTATTAAGGCTCGTGATAATAATGGCATTATAAATATAGATAGGTAGATAGTATAATATCACTGATTTTGATAAATTTAATAATTTATGTGTAAGTAAGGAGTATAATAAGGCTGATGAGGCCTTCATCCAGCAGTGGATAGGTCCAGATTGATGATGATAAGGATGGTAAAAATAGGTAGATATTATACAATATCACAAATTTTGTTAACTATAACAATTCGTATTAATTTATTTCATTGTTTGCAATGGCAACTTAATATGACTATATTGTAATCTATCGAAATTAGTAGCCTAATTATTCAATAAAAAAGAGTCCGTGAACAGCCACAAAGAAGTATTTAAAAAAATCAAATTTGTTATTAATTAATAGAAAACTCAGCTTACAATAAAAATGTCTTGATTGAAATTGATTATTTACCATGCTACCTAATAGAAATGTCACATTTTTCGATTGTTTCTGCAAATTCTAAATTTGAATTCTGACACGTCAAATGAACTTGTTATAGGCGAAAACAATTGAAAATCAATCATATATTTCAGTTTGACAAATAAGTGGCAGTGAAGTAGTTTTAGATTATATTTTCGTAATAATTAGTGAGGAAATATGTATTTATTTTGTGTTAAAACTCAAGAATACGCCAATGTGCTACTTACAGATTTGAATAATTTTGTGGAATATTAATTTAGATATTTTGCAATATTGATTATATAGAAAGTATTAAACGACATTATAATCAATTTGAGGTACACGGACAGCAAGATGCGAAAATGTATGGTGACGGATGTAAAACGCGATTTAAAAACGATAGTATCTGTGATTGTGTCGAGTTTTATCAGATTGTGCCGGATTCAAATGGAAGTAGATTCGGGACTCCAAAAATTGAAGTGAATTCCTTTAATAATCAACAAAGTGGTATTTAAATAAAAAAGTTGACGTATTTTCCAAAATCTCTTAGGATAATAATATATAGGAGATACTGGATAAAGTTGCAACCCGTCCTTTTTTTGGCACAAAATTTTTCTGATGTTTTCAATGAAAATTAAAAATTGAATTACTTTTTAAATATTCTCACTTCTTGCATAATATAAAAAATTACAACCATCAGAAGTGAAAGTTTTCAAAACAAAAAACTATTTTTCTTGAAATTGGTACTTATACAAAAACAAGGTGAAATAAAGTTTCCTTATTATAAAACAAGTGAGTAACAAAACATGCTAAGGAGCACTGGAACAAAATAATAGCAATTATAAAACAGGGAAGGGTCGGAAAATCCTTCTACATAAACCACTGGGATTTTCATGTCTTGGAAAAGTTTTAACCTCAGTCTCTCAAAGATTAAACATTTCAAAATATAAATATATAACTGAACAAATCAGAGGTGTAGTCTAAAATATAGTGCTTGTTGATATAGAATATATTATATACATTGTGTATAATAAATAGTGTCTTACACATATATTGATCGGCCTGCTCTAAATGCATGCTGTTCATTTATTATAAATGACTCAATTTTTGGAGAAATCATGTTGTGCATGATCATCTCAAGAACTTTTGCTGGTACAGAGAGAACAGCTACCGGCCTGTAATTCTCCACTGATGACTATGTACCACTCTTATGGATTGGAGTAACCTTCGACATCTTCCACGTTTCCGGAAAGATACCTGTCTCCAATGTAAGATTATATAATATATTATATGCAAGTGGGACTTCCAGTGTCAGTTCGTGTCCAGTCAAGTGGGTGGTGACAAAATCATCACACCTCTTTAAAAAAAATGTAGGGACGTTATCAGGTTCCAAAGAGCGAGTGTTTTTTAATTTTTTAATAAATTTTAACACATTGCTCTCATCAACTGGAAAAATATCAATGGACTGGGTACCGCATGATAGCTGTCTTGGCGTGGAAGCAACATCCAAATAAGGAATACTACTTGCGTAGCAGAGTATTACAAAAACTATTACAGAGTATTACTTTTAAAGATTTTTTTCCGAAACATACAAAACAGAATTAACTGAAAATAAATTCAATTCTGCTGAAAGATGACCAAAAGTATTAAAAGTTTATTTTTGAGGTGTTTTCAAATTATGTATATTCAATAAAGAATGTTACATTCTCAAATCTTGTAAGAATATTTTATAAAACTATATTTTAAATAAATACTTACTGTAAGCTGTGAGTATATAATATTATGTATTATTAACACTGAGATTCCACTGGGAATGTCTTATCAAGAAAATCACTCTGAATAGTTCAGTACCAAGCAAGCCAAATTTTGACGCATCATTATTTTGGCACCACATTGCACTACCGGGAGGCATATTTTTAATTATTTATAATTCTTGGCCTTATGTTAACTTTCATTGCGGTTCTCAAACCTGTAAATTATAATGACGTAGAGATATTATTCTGATAAATAATCCGAACAATCTAACTATGCATTGGTTACAGGCATGGCCCCCACATCCTGAAGCAGGCCCCCAGGTCAGAATATTTCGCGAACCCCCTACATATCGCTAATATTAAGGGTTAATTGTCCTACGCCAGTTTTCTCTAAATGGTATTCCGCGGAATCAAATTAAGGGTATTCTGTGTACAAATCGAACCCAGAACTCTCGGGTAGAAGGCCAGCGCCTTACGCACTGCACCACGAAAGCCGCCTAGCATCATTAAGTGGGCTCGCACATCAGAACTCGCCGCATGCGTCTTACGACGAATTCGTCGATGTGACGTCATCGTAAACCAAGAAACAAACGTTACCAAATGGAGCTTCGCAGATTGGCCGATGCAACTGCGACTCTGCGACGCTGCGACATGCGTCGAGTTGCATTGGCCAAAGCCTGCATGTCGATATCCGGCCAACATCGATTCCGCGCATGCGCACAGCCGCACAATCGGCCATTTCTCTCCAGACTGTCGCCGCGTTCGGAGCAGCCGCGATGCGGCGAATGTCGATATCGCTAGGCAGATGTGCGAGGTTGTATCATGGAATACCGGCTGCCCGTTCTCGGAAGTTTTGATTTATGGCGGTCAGGCACACGAGGCGAGTTGTGATGTGCGAGCCGGCTATTATGAAGCAATGATAGCGACCTCTTTTTGTGGTTGCCAAGTAACATACTACCCTTCACAATTAACAACGTCAACAACTTAACACAAGTTTAAAACAAATAGTAAATAAAAAAATAAAAAATGCTAATTTTTGCTATATTAATTAATAAATATTTATCTGAAAACATTAAAAAGAAAAATACATTTATAAGTCAAAGCTTACAATTGTAAAAAAAAAATATTAAATGTGAATTTGTCACAGAACCACATCTTATTATTACATTATATTTTATGGTCATACCTATTTATTATTAAAATTTAGTTTATTAAGTTTTCAATTTTTTCTCGTACAGATTTTTAACTAATTCATAGTTTTAATATTTTTTATATTTATTTTAAATAACATCGATTTTTATAAAAATATAAATGTGTATAACTTGAAATCCTTTTTATTTATATTAAATCGAGCTTAAATAATATTATATATGTGCCTGACATTTTATTCTTTGATTACCTAATAGAAAGGTGTATCTGGGATGTCCGGATTTGACGATAGGTGACAAAGTCCCTGCCGGTTAGTCATTTTGTCCAGGTGTGTAATGTTACAGTACGTATTTTATGATCCACACTCAAGAGATCAATAATTTGACCCTTAAAACGCCTGTATTGCATTATACAGATAGAGAATACGTTATATACGTCACATCATAGTACATGAATTGTGTGCGTTTTTGTTATTGCCGTCAGACATCGCCATCGACAGTGCAAGACCATTTATAATTATTTCTAATTTTTAATTTTGTATGTTTTCTTTAAGGGAGAGAGGCACGCCAGCAGAGAACCTAGCGGAAAATACGAAGCTTACAATTTGAGATTTTTTTTGATAATTTACAATTTCAACTGTATTAATTAATTAATATGTATCTGAAAACATTAAAAAGATTTTTATTTATTTTTTAATTTAAAGATAAACTTACAATTGTAAAAAAGTCTAATAAAATTTGAATTCGTTGCAGGGTCACATCTTATTATTACATTATATTTTATGGTTATATTTATTATTAAAATTTAGTTTATTAAGTTTTCAATTTTTCGTCGTTTAGATTTTTGACTAATTCATCGTTTTAATATGTTTTTATATTTATTTTAAAAAACATCGCTTTTTATAAAAAATATAAATGTGTATAACTTGAAATCCTTTTTGTTTAAATATTTTAGTTTTTATATTTTCTTGTCGATCTGAAAAAAAATGTTGTAGGTAAACCTATTTATAGATGATAGCATAGTCCATACCCAACAAGCCCAAGACCAATGTTCGATTACCACCAATTTCATGATTTTTTCTTGGATCTTGTTTGCATGTTTTTCAAGATTATGTTTTTTCAAGAATAAAATAAAACTTTGAGTGCCACCGTCTGATGACGTATCCACGTGAATTATGAATTAATTACTACGCCATTTTAGTGACGAAGTTCCCAAGATTCTCTGGCTGTACGGTTTCTCAAAATACATTATCTGCATCTGGAGGATTGCCTTGATTGCACAATATTATTAATAGTTGTTCAGTGGTGTTACTACTCGTAGTATTATTCGCCGCGGGGGTGAAGTGCTGAAACGTGACAGATTTGTATAAAATTAATTATTATATTGGGGTGGAATATTAAGAAATACTTCAGATTTTTATAATACAACTTGTTATTTATTGTACACTGATTTTTTAAAACCTTTCTTGCGCATTGCGTGTTTATCATGTTTTATAATCTTTTAGCACAGGGGTTGGCAACTCACAGAGTATGCATCCACTGTGTTGAATTACTTCAATATCCAATACCTGGAAATATCTAGATGTTATTTGAATAAAATAATTTACAATTGCTGCAAATCTGTAGATGTCTACAGGCGAATGGCAAACACAGAAAGTCCCTTTCGTTGATATTACCGAAGATTCGGAAACTGGATTTATGTATTTTCGTAAGTAAGTATCAATGACGTAAAAAACAGATGGAAATTTTGGAATTACACTATTTATTTGTCTTGTTTATTTATATGTCTGTATATAACGCATGAGAGAACATATATCTAAAGTTGTAGGACAGAGTGAGATAGGGAGAAGCAGTATTAAAGGGGATAAGGTGAGAAAAAACATAAACGTAAATGCTAGTTTTATATTTTAAAAATAAACTGAAACGCAAATGAAGGAATCATTTATTTTAAGCGGGTCGTAAAAGAAAATAAATGATTGGATTACTATCATAATAGTTTGACAAATGCTTGTAATGCAGTACTAGCAAATCAAGTAAGTAGATACCTATATAGAAAGTATTAAGCAATATTGAAATTAATTTGCAACATATTTACGGAAATCTACAAAAAAATAGTAGGTATATAGTGTTGGATATGAAACACGATTTTCAAAATGATATATCTCTGAAAATTTAAATTTCTAAAGTGTATAAATTGAAGTGAAAGTGTTCAAAAATCAACAAAGTGGCGTGGTAAGAAATTAGTGGGTTATCTAATAAAAAATCAATTAAAAAATTAAAACATTTTGGATGTGGAATAACCATCACTGGCTTCGACCACATAGGCAGGTGCCTTGCTTTGTGGCTACGTGCTAGGTGACATATCCTAGTGAACGAACGCACACCATTCTATCGCAATGGCCACACTACAAGCTTCGCGCCTCGCTACGTGATTATTCGTGAGTCTCCCGGCGAACAAAAACGTAGTGGTTATTTTTATTGTGTCACCTAGTGATTTTGCCATTGTCAATGGATTTTGCAAGTTGGCGGATGTTTCTTCAGTATTACAAACGTCAAACACCGTATATTTTGAGGTTATGAATAATGACTTATGGGATGAATGCATCCAACATGTTCGAATTTGAGACTTTCTAAATTTTAAATATAAATTATTCTCTGTGAGCAGTAGCTTTCTGGTTAGTTTTGAGAGTGACATATGGTTGTTGACTTGAGTGCTCCCAAATGTCAAATGAATTTGTACATAAGCACGTAGCCTGCAATGTGGCAGTAGTGTTTTTAGTAGACAAGCATAGCATCTAGCTCAAGACTAGCGAAGCACCTGCCTATGTGGCCGAAGCCTAAGCGTCGGCGCTTGAGAAATAAACAAGTTCGACCCACATCCAAAAATGTTTACATGACGTGGCACCGACAACAAAATGTCATAGATTAATCAGTTTCGCGATGAAGCTGTTACACGTATTTGGAAGCACATACATTTCCGTACAAAAATTTTCTGAGTTTTCATGAGTTTTAAGGAATAAATTTTCTACCCGACTGACATCTGCAAGTTGAATTCCAATATTTCCTCATATTTTAAAATGGATATTTCATATTAGATAATTTAGTTAAGTGAAAACAGCCACAAAAGTCAATGCTGAATAAACTGCATCTACATATCGTTTTCAAGTTTATTCAATAACATATTTTCATTCGGATTCGTTCTTATAAATGTTTATTTTTTATATCTCGCACTTTAGATATTTCTGTATTTTAAAAGATTGAAATAATAATTTATATTAATAATTTAAAAAATGCACACGGGCGACCTAACTAAGAAGCGGTCATGTTCCATCTTTTGACATATCCCCCTGCACCGGCCGCTTCATGATTCGATGGTCTTTGTGAGTGATTCATTTTAATCAATAATATAGTAGTTATATGATGGCAGTCTGAATATAAACAAAATTTCAATTATTGAAATGAGTGACGTCAGTGATTGGTAATTTAAAATTATTACTTACATATCAATTAAGATGTATTGAATGGTGGACTGTTTAGGCTGGTGTTACACTATCGGACATTTTAATGAGACTGAGGTTGCCGAGATAGCTTGCAAACCTGGCCTGAATTAAATAATGGTTGCATCTAGCAATTAGCCGAATAGTTAAAATTTTAATTCGCATGTGTTCGTTACTGTTGAATAAGATATTTTTAATGGACTATTTTTTCAAACATAGGGCGGCATATTTTATTTGTTCAAACACTGGTGGATGTATACCTCGAGGTGACCCAGCCACTCATAATCTTTTCATGAATACTTTTGCTAAAACTAAAAGTTGAATGTACCTACCCCATAAGAAGGCCCGGTCTTAGGGCGATGTACCGAATGGTCCTCGCGTCCTAAGTGACTTCAAGAATATTTGAATTTACATTAAAAACGCGAGGCCCCTATGCAGTAGAATTATATAATTCTCGGGAATCGTCCGATATGTTTCCAAATAAGCTATACGGAAACTAAATTAAAATTGAAAAAAACTATTCTAAAAACACATCCTAAAAAATAATATCATCGGCATCGCGAAAGATGTAGTACAAATGATACTTAACTGTTAATCGAATAAAAGCGGCTAATATTTTGGTGTTATGCATTTTTTTCACGAGATTAGTGTTGTAGTTGCTTATTTGGTCATACATATGCCATAAATAATAATATGATGGATGCAAGTTCGAATTCCACATAGCACTAGTTCTTAGAAAGGCGGCCGTCTTTGTATTAATAGGTATTCAATATCCATACATAGAGGCCTCGCACTTGCTAGAACCGGTCCTACCCATAAGTCTCATAAGGCTGAAGAGTGAACATGGTAATTTACTTATTTTTTATCATGGTCTCTAACCATTCGATGTGGATCTTGGCTTTCTGGGAAAGAGATTTTTACGAGAAATATTTGTCAGCCACTTGGCCGAATATATCCGCGCTCTGGATCTACACTAATCAACAACATGTTTTTTTTTCCAGACTCATGAACGACAATTATTCTATCAACAACTATTTGCTTCTAATAAAGAGTTTTTAAATGCATAAGTAATTCAATGACAAAATTTGGCTCATCCAGTTCAGTTATTTGTCTTAGGGTGGCCATAAGTCAGCTCGAAATTCACCGGGCACGTCGCACCTAATATTTCTCGGTGGCCGAGGGAGTCTGGAAGATGAATTTTTCATTTGGAGTGTGAATATTGATCAGTAGTTGTAGAGGCTGCAGGCAGGAGTCGGCAACCAAGTTTATGGGCGGAACAGCAGAGCGTTTTACGATCACACGCCGCGCTCCGATCTCCGATGCATACCTACCCCTATCTAGGTGCTGGGAAATGCAATCCACATTTCATGCGGTTGGGTGACCATTTTTCAAACCGTTTACATCACACAATTGCGTTAATGTTTCACTAACTGTTGACGGTTCTAACAACTATTTAATATATATACATAATTTGAAAGCACCTCAGATATATCATATAATATACTTACTAGAAAAAATCTTCTTTGAAAAAATACGACGTCCGACGGGACTTAAACCTGTAACTACTGGATTCGCCTCGATGTGCTTTACCAATTAATTACGACGAATGTAACTAATAGTTCTAACATGCAACGCTTATCAAATTGCGTTAATGTTAGCTATCGGTTTTTGTGTTTTAAATCAAGGTATCAATTAAGACACCTAATTGCTAACCGATTATTCGTTGAATAAAATAAATCGTCAATTAAATTATATAATATATAAATACATATATATTTAGTTCAATAAAAAAATAAGTACTAAAAAACCAAACCACAAAAATAAAAATCACACCATTATATTATTATTATAGTCACAATGAGTCACATTGGAACCGGCAAGCTCAACATGGCAAATGTTGTCAGCATGGGGGTTTTATGTTGTTAAAAATTTTCTTATATTCCCTCAATGTGACTAAATTTCGCATTATCTTTGGTGGAAGTATCCTTGTCAGTACAGACAGACAGTAGATAGTGACTAATGATACTCATGCCTGCATAATACCCCGATTACACGTGCATGGATTTACTGTGAACAATACGAAAACATATGGGGAAACATGTATTATTCTGCAGCTGGCAAGATTGTGTGCATGAATCAAACAAGTTTGGAAGCTTCTAAATTGTGCTGATTTTTTATGCGCTAGTAAGATCGATAAAATGATAACGTCGAACCTGCCGGTAAAAAAAATCAGCTACTTATTTTGAGGTTAACCGATTTTCAATACGTCCTCCTGTCAAATAGTAGTATAAAATGACAACATCTTGCTTACTCTTGAATAATGAGATTGGATAGACATGTAAACAGTTATTATATATTTTCAAGACATAGTTTAATTATTTTATATCAGCTATTAGTAAGTAGGTCTTCATGTGTTGTGACATATATTGACGATGCATATAAAATCAAATAAGTAAAAGCCAACTGTTAGTGAATAAATTTACTAATATGCATGTTACTTCTTTGTACAAAACAGTTCAACAGAGCAATAAAATGTGAACTAGTTTGACCAATTAAATGAACCGAATGGTTACCTTAAATTGTCTAAATTGACTTTACACATAGGTACCTACTTGATATGAGTGTATAGGATGTAGGTACTTGGTACCCCTGCAGGGAAATGCATCTCACTTCTCTGTCTTTTCTGGGCGGCAAGATACCTAACAATTTTCCAACCTTGCTGAAAATAAACCTGTAAGAAATTATCTCTATAAACAGTGAACGAACGTTACAGTCTATGTTACATTAATTAAGTGATCTTTGATATTTTCAGTTCTGCTAATTCGATTTGTCTATTATGTATCGCTTTCTTGCAATTTTAGTCCATACAATTTGTTTAATTAACTTTACAACGCAGAAATCTTAAAATATATTTTACAGCGATCTTCAAAGCCAAGTATAAATATAACCAGAGTGCATGAAAAGAAGATTTCATCAATCATAAATCATATGTTTAGATCATCCTCTATGTGAAGAGGTAGATTATTTGGCATACCTGCTGATATATTCCAACGTAACTAACACTTAATTCCAAAATCATTAAAAATGCAATGATAAATTCCAATCTCAACAATTAACCGCCTCAATACATGAATATGATAAATTACCCTCGATAGCCGCCGATAGCAGCCGTGTGTATAGAATAGATGCGCAGGTCGTCCATAATGGTGATTATTAAAGTTGAATTTCAATGTTCAGCATTCTCTTCGCTTTTTCTTGGAATTCTTTTTCCCTTTCGCTTTATAAGGAAGGCATCGCCAACAATCTTATGTTGTATAAAGATGCATCTACAGATATTACGCCTCGTATTTTCATTCGGTAGTTTTGTATCTTTCTACAAAATGCCAGAGGGTCTCCCAGTGAGCATCATATGTTGAGGTGGACGCCATCTTATTTATGAGCTCCATGTTGTTGCGGGCCGTTCCGAATTTAAAATAAGCAACAAATTGGCGGGCTTTTTCTCGGACGTAAACGACCATCCCGTGCATACCTGCTATCAGTTTTGCCAACCTTAAATCTATGCATTACTTATAACCCGCAGGGCCGCATCAAGAGACGTATAAAAATGATTAGCTTATATGATTACGAATTCCATAAATAACATAGTTTTTACTCAAAAATCTGCACATAGATCACACGATATTTTTTTATAAAGTTTTGGAATAATAAATGTCGTTTTCCTCTCCTCTAGTTTGTTTTGGAGAAAAAACTTAATAATATTATCGGTACTGTTCGGTTATCAGGAATACAGCGGAAAACACATTTTGAAAATAGCCGATAAACTGGAGTATTTGTTAGTTTGGGTTAGTTTAGGTTAGGTTAGGTTGGGTTAGGTTAGGTTAGATTTGGTTAGGTTAATCTAACAAATAATCCAGTTTGTCGGCTATTTTCAAAATGTGTTTTCCGCTGTATTCCTATATATATATAGCTATTTTTAATGCCGTGATAGATATCGTCATTAATATGGAGATTCTTTATACAGTTACTATGTTCCATGAAACATATAAGACGGTTGCTTATAACATAATATTATATATCACCATCATCAGCCGAGGTAGATCCACATATCCATGTCATGTCAAGACCTCATGACTTGGCTCTCAAACAGCCATCTCAACGGATTGGCTACTCTCCTTTCGGTATTCTACGACAAGTGACACCGTGCTGCCGGTGGTACTCATGAATAAGTGCAATCATCTGAGGCATCCAATGTTTGTAATAATATTCAGATGCGACATGTTTAAAGACAAGACACCGTGGATGACACAAACCGACACTAACGATACTAATAATTATGACCGTTATGCCACGCGCATTGGGTCATTATAATTCTCAGATGAGCACCCGTAACACAATCACTGCTAACCTTTTAATTACCACATTTAAATAACATGTTAATTATATCTAATGGCCAACGACTCCAAACGCGCCAGTCGCGGTCTTAGCACTAAATGAGTTTATAGAGCTACATGCCAGGTGCTCATCATTAGACTCAAAGTGCGGAGTATTTGGATATGGGGAATGTACCCAGTGGTTTGCGGTTGAAGGGAACAGAATCAATAAGTAGTAAGCGGGGTAAAAGCCAAAGTCAGTGACCATCGATAATAAATTATTATAGCTATTTTTTTTCGAAATGAACACATTAATTTCACCCACCCCATTTTTATGTTTGCGCGCCTTGTTACAGAATGCGCTAAATAGAAATAATAATTCCATCATAGTAGAGTTAGTAGGAGTAGGAGGTAGGTATGTATTATATATTGTGGGAGTGCATTATATCATGTATTTCTATGAAGAATGCATTTCCAGACATGCAGTCACGACTTCACAGCCAGCTATGAAATTCTCGGACCTGAAAGGCATGTGCGACACTTCAAAAATATTAATCTGAACGTAATGAAAATCAATACAATCAAATAGGTGGGTAGTGTGTACCAGGACTCGAAATTGACCGGAGCGCACCGGGGCGCCGTTCCAGTTCATAAAATCCCCAAAACTATCTCCGTCTTGTGGAAAAAATATTTTGACAAACAAAAAATCTAACACACATATTTTTATAAAATACACATAAAATTAGATAACCATGTATTTATATATTTATCTTTGTAAATATTTTCGTAAAATTATCGAGCGCTCTGGTTCATAAAATTTTCTTTAAATATGAATTAATAAATGCAAATTAGAGTTAGTTACGTAATACTTTAAATAATTAAATATTAACAAATTAATATTTTATATATATACCTATGGGGCGGCATGGTATATGAAAGTATGGTGAAGCCGGCAAGTATGGTGAAAAAGTATGGTGAAACAGGTTGGTAATCAATTTGCGGCAAAATTTCCACGTTAACATTATATTATATGGGTACGTTATACTGACCAAAGTAAATCCTCTGTGATGCCCTGCATTTTTTTTATCGCGTCGCCATTTCTCGGCAGTTATCGGCTGTTGTAGGCATGCTTCATTCAGTTGTATGAGGAAGCCAAATCGTTGCCTATCTCTACTTTTAATACATCTATGATATATACCATCCTCCTTCGTCAGTTTTATTTTCTTAACCTGATGACTGTCAGAGCCGAGTTAACTCATCAAATCATGTATGCTGCATCAGGCCATGGACGAATTAATTCGTGCGGTCTTGTAAACGTCATAACTTCTGAATTACCTATTTGTGTATATTTTCTAAACAATATTTATCATTTCAGTGTGAAAATATTCACGATAAACTCGAGAAGCATGTTGATTTGGTAAGTTTTTACAAATATTTATCATTCTGTTCGTATTTTTATATTTATTAAGGGATTTATTTTATTCTAAAAAATAGCTGACCTACAAGTGTCCACCTAGTAAAAATTGGCTGGCGGTGATAAGGTTAAATCGAAACCGGATCCTTCTTTGAATGCTGATTTATTCTTCTTTTTGTGTGGTTCTGAAGACCTCCTCAAACAGACTTCTCCATTTTGACATCCATCTCCGGTTGATGAAGCTCAGCGCTCTTGCGTTTTTCGGAACGCCATCAAGTCGTAATCTCCTCACACTCAGTTTCCTCTTCTGGACCAGAAGCATGAGGCGATCCTCGCTACTACATATTAATTAACTTGTCAATTACATGTCGTTTAGAAACACGGTCAAATTTTATGGGTATTTTATAAATATAAATGTGCTCGATTTTTTGTTATATGGCATATCTAGCTCAGATGGTCAAAATATTCTAACCACTAGACGGAGCGATAACTTTACAAATTCCGCGAACCGGAACGGCGCTCCGGTGTGCTCCGGTCCATTTCGAGCCCTGATCATGAATCATTCCAACTTCATGTAATTGCACATTGCTTGGATAGTAGTCACTTCATCCCCTGTTACAAAATAACTTGTGTAACTAACATCAACATAATGTGATGACGAGATAACGGATTCCTGATTTGGTTGACGGATTTTTTTAGGAAGTCGTCTAGAAATCGAAAACCTTTACGCAGACAAGTAACCGCAATATATGTGTTATTTGAAGGAATAGCTATGTCCAATTATTAATATAGGTAGGTAGGTATGTAATTTTTACGCAAACAGAAGGCTTCACTTTGCAAATATATTATATTTAAGTACTCCCCAAGCTTATTTATTTTAGTAACTTATAGGTACGTTTACATAGTAATAAAAAAACCATTTAAGTGGTGAAAAATTTCCCGGACACCGCTTGCATGTTCATACATTGCTTATTATCTACAAAGAGTTTTTAAATAAAACTCAAAAATTATAACGGCCAAAATGTTCCTCGAAATTTATTTATGTGTACAAAATCGTAAGATTTATAGGCAACGTTGACTATTATTTTTAAATCGTGGATATAATATTGAGCCCGGGTTAACCCTTTACCCGCACCCTTTTGTTTACATATGCGCTTGGCCTTAAATCCACCCCATTTACGAATGACTTAACTTGAGGACCGATTCCCGGCGACAGCCCTGTCCGATTTTATCATACTAGCTGAACATAGACAATAATATTATATCCCGCATAACGTCAGCTCTCTCAAACGGTTTTGATTAGGTAGGTATATACTCTCTACCTATAACATCTATGGAATTATATCGGAACATGTGTACAACAAACCGTTTTGGTAGACTCAAGCCTCATACGGATTATTATCATGGTTGAGTAATATCGTAGAATTAATATTATAATGCTTATGTATATTTTCACCCACTCTCTAAATAAGATATGAATTAATCAGGCTGTTAAGATACTTCTTATCAGAGTCCGTCCCAATAACAAATTTAATATATGGGACGTTGAAGTTGAGGTCACCAGTTTGCTTGTAGGGTGAAGTTGAATGAACGATGGAAGAGTGAAGAACTGAAGTCTGAGGATGGTGTATATTGATTTTTTATTTGCGAGTTGACAGGGTAACAGTGATACAATAGAAAATAACGAGGTAATACAGAGTGGTAGTTCTCAGTGTTAGTGAGTTTACGACGTGAGAAGATCGAGTGAGCTATTAATTGTTCGATCGTTCTAGCCTTTTTATTTAACCCAACACGGTTAAAATAAATTGTATTCCAGGCTAATAGTGAGAAAAAATTGTAATATGATAAATATTAATTATGTTACTAAGGTAAAAAAGTGCTTAATTGCAAGAAGTAATTTGACCATATGAATTTTGTATGCAAAAGAATATAATAAATGTTATGATCAACTTATTTTTTTCCTTTCTCACTAAGTCAGCGTTATACAGAACTGCTAACGGCCTGTGAATAATTAAATAAATAAATGACAAATAAATGATAAGTATTAATTTAAGAACGGGGTTACATGGATCCGATGACGGCAAAAATATTTATGTAGGTATACGATTGGCCTATTGAGCGTGCCTTTGTATAAATACGAAACCGTAGATCGCGGGTTCAGTGTATTATTTGATCCAGTGCAATTATCCAACGGGTTGGATGAATAATAGGAAACAACTATTATTTTGTACAAAAAATTGTCTTGCGTATGTAAAAATTAATTAAATTAATGAAGTCATCCAAATGATCAGAATGTCTTCTAGAATCTTTGAATAAACCTTATTCAAATTTAATTAATTACTATTTTTCAGTGCGTCATGCGAATGACAGCAACGCTATTTTTTGTTTTATCCATCTGTCATCGACTTCAAAATATTGTTTTTGAAATTCGAACTAAAAAAATCCGTGCGTATTCCAAATTTTAATCTAACCATAAAATATCAACAAAAAATATCATAATATTCTGGACTACTGTACGACAACATTATTTAGGCAACAACAGGAAGTCGCTCTTATCGCGTATAGAATATTTCACAGTGTTGTCATTTTTTGAGAAAACATATCCCGCGAAATTAGGTTTTAAGTTTATATCAATTCTATTCTCAGTAAGTTTATAAGTACATTAATTTATAAGTCTAATTATTGTTCAATAAATATCAATAGAATTTTTTTTTCAAATAATTTCACCTCTTAATTATTACTATTATATTAGGTTAATTAATACAGCGTAATTATTGAATTTGGAAGGAAATATATCATTGAACCCACATTAACTGATAATATTACTGCAGGTATTTATTAATTAAATAACTAGAACACAAATTATGACTAAAAAACTAGAAGTAGAAAGATATAACATATTCAATATTATATTGATGACCCAATCACATGTTTTATAATTTACAAATGATGTCTTTATATCGTATTTTTAGTAAAATTGTTGTAGAAACACATACTATGAAAATAATTTTCTATAAATTAAATTATATACACCTTACATAAATTTTAAAACAATATGTACCTACTTATCGGTTTAAAAATTAGGAAAATAATTAGGAAAAAATAGGACAATTCATTATCTAACTAATGATCATTTATACTTAATTACGTATTATACGTCTAAAATATTAATAAAACAGATTACGATACACATAACTTTATAATATACAAACATAATTTCCAGTATTTGGGGAAATATTTCTAGTATTACAACACTGAATTTTGACATACCTGACATGACAGAAACCCGTCAAATGGGCTTGTTGAAAGTATTGTATAGGCTCGCCTTTTAAATACGACTCTGTTTCTTCTTCGCAATAAATCAAAAGTTTACTGATAATAATTCGAACATCATTTCGTATTGTTTTAGACATCTTTTGAATATAAAAAGCTTCAAATTACGTAAATTGATAGATGCGTCCAATACGAAGTGTCAAAAATGTAATGAAAAATTTGGGGGCGTTCCTAATTTGAAACCGGAAGTTCGATTAGCTGTACGTAGTTCACAGATTTGCCACGTAGCCAAGATGAAGTTGCCGGACAATAGGTACCTACTCAATTATGATATCAGTTCCGCCTGGGGCAGATTGGCAGATTATAGAATGTTTCTTATTTTTCAATTTTCATCTTGTCATGTAAGATTGGATCGGTAACCATTTTGTAACCGAACCAAACCTAACTAATACATAGTCATGTATTAGTTTACATTGACTCTATTTAATATAGCTAGCTTCCTCGAACAACTCGTGCACCCCTACGGCAGCAAATGCGGTATGGTGTGGGATTTGCTATTTTCTAATGAAAAATCATTTGCAGAATGCGAATGACTATAATTGCGACTTTCTTTTGTTTTTTTTTTAATCTTATATAAAAAAAATCTGTGGATAGTATCGGAATAAAGCATTTTGAATTTGTAACAGCTAACTTGTATTCCGATGGTTTTTATTACGTATCATTTAAGTGCTTTTTTTCGACCTGAATTTGATCTTAACGCTATACGGCCATCGGCTTCCGATACAACATCTCACAGTGAACTGTGATACGACCAACTGCATACATACAATTATCTGGACACTATAGATGCCGTATAGACATAGTCGCCGAAAATTGAAGGCGTCCCCGGAAAAGGGTTCTATATGCAAAAATAAAATTGTTCAGGAGAGGAAAAAAACGTTTTATTCGAATCATGCGGACTTTTGGAGTATATCTGTGATAATAATTATGTTCATGTGAACACTCTTTATCATTGACAATTTTTTTTAATAATAAAGTAATCTTATAAACCCCTTTTCTGCGGTAAGCATTTTAATGTTGCTAATATCCCAAAAAGTGTGGCAGTTAAAATAATAAAACTTTTCAATATCGTGAGCAATGAATGCTATATAGACCCGTTTTAGTCAATAAAATCACTTTTTGATATGATGTATTATAATTATTATAATAGGGAATCCAATCCCGAGCCAAATTTTTGTTCCCGGGATTTCGGGATTACAATTTGACGATCCCGAGATTGGTCCCGGGATTAGCATTTTTTCGATAGTTAATATAAAATTTTTATATACTTATACAAAAAACATTGATTAAATCGGTAAAAAATAAATCTAGTAGGTATAATTAAATTTATAGTATTTAAGTAAGTCATTTATTTGTTAATATTGTGTACGTTCAATCTTGGAAATACATAGGTTTAATGGAGTAAATTAATAATAATGTGAGAGTAAAACAGTTTTATTTATTTATACATATTGTTTTTTTTTTTTTTGGAAGCAATTGAGCTCTTCTCTGAATGGAAGGTTATTATGCTTTATAATGGTTTACAAAAGTATACATACATTTTTTTAACTACAGGCATAAATAGTTACATTATTAATAATACAGAATTACATTTTTGTTACACTATACACTAGACATTTACGTTACATTTTTGGAGAAATTCATGTACAATTTTCATAACTGAAATATTTGGTTTTGTCAAGAACGAATTAATCGTAAAAGGAGGGTATAACCTGCATTTTCCCAATTTATTCATTAACACCTCTCTCTCCTGGTCATAGGCATCACATTGCCAGACGATGTGGTTAAGATCTTGAGTGGGATGTCCACAGTGACACTGAGGGCTATCTACCACTTTAATTTTGTACAATGATTCGTTGAGACTGTAATGCCCTGTCCTGCTTCTAGCTATTGTCACTATTACATCTCGCTTTATTTTACAATGTTTACTAAACCAAGTTTTAGGAGATCTACTATAATAGTTTTGATAGCAGTGTGTTCCCTTTTCTTTCCCAAGATTTTCTAAGTATTTACCGTTATTTTCGCTCATTGTTTGTTTAAACTGGGCTTTAAAATCTGTGTATGGAATTCTTATATTTTCTGATGGATATTTTACAGATTTTTTTGCCAATTGATCAGCAATTTCATTGCCATTAATTCCTTTATGTGCTGGGATTCAGTATATCTGTATATTTGTACCGTGTTCGTTACTATAGCTAAATTTGGAAATGTTGGTTCTAATATTAAGAATGTAGTCATTAGTTTTGATCCTGAAATTTGGATTTTCGAGCGAGTGAATCAGACTTAAGGAGTCAGTGAAAATGTTGATATTTTTATTTTTGTAATTAAGTGCAATTTTAGTGGCTTCGCTGTATAGATGGAAGTGCATCTGTGGACACTTTTGCTAACCGACGTGCTGGATTGGGGGAAGAACACTGCTACACCTATGGAAGGTGAATCGGGAATTTTGCTTCCATCCGTAAAAATTTGGACAACATTTTGATTGCTAAAATCGGAGTGCGATAGCTTCATTCCTATTTTCGTATTAGGTAAAACGTTATTTATAATATCTTCATAGGTATAATTAAAAAAGTTGTAGAAGTCTCTTTTTAAAATCAGATGATCAATACAATTTACAGCTTGAATACTTTCCTTTAAAATTTGAAATCTCTTCGGAGTACGATCTCGCGTTATAGTTGTTAGTAGAAATCTGTTGACATTGTGTCTCGTATTAGAAGTACGATTTGACATACATTTTACCAAGAAGTTTTTACATAGAAATTTAGATCTTTCTTCTAGTAATGTTATCTTGGCTTCGGCAAGTAGTATATTAGTAGGGGTACTTTTCCTTAGGCCAAGAGCCAATCTTGTCTTGTGGTTCTGTAGTCGTTCTAACTGTAGCTTTGCTCCTTTATTTTTTGGGAAGTAAATATAGCTTCCATAGTCCATTATGGATCTGATGTAGCTTTTATAGAAACTTATTAGAGTGGCAGGGTGTAATCCCCACCAAGTACCTCTGAGGAACTTTATAATGTTGGTTATACTTTTTGGGCAATGTAATTGATATGTTTATCAAAAGAAAGCTTGATGTCAAAATAAATACCTAGAAATTTGGCTGAGTAAGTTGATTTAATCATCATATCATTCAATTTAATTTGAAGTTCTCCCGGCAGTATTTTGTTTTTCTTGAAATGTACAAATACCGTTTTCTCCGGAGATAGATCCAAACCCAGTTTAAATAGATTATTTTTAATTGTTTCTAGTACACATTCCATTATATTTTTATCCTGATTGGGGTCTTTAGTTTTAAGGAACAAAGATATATCGTCTGCAAATTGGGAGACTGTTATAGCTTTCGGTATATTGCGAACAATGTGGCTAACGGATATAATGTAAAACAGCGGACTTAAAATTCCTCCTTGAGGAACGTCTTTATATAGTGTCCTCGGGAGATCTATGTTTGAATTAGTATAGATTAATCTCTCGTAGACAAGAAAAAAACAGAATTTAACGAGTTTAATGGGGCACCCTATTTGTGCCAATATTTCAACGAGAATATCTGATTGAACGTTATTGAAAGCTCCAATCACGTCAAAAAAATACCAAGCGTATGTTTTTTTTTCATTAAAAGATTCTTCAATATACATTGCAACATTTGTTAGGTTATCCACACAGGAAAAACCTTTCCTGAATCCGGTTTGTGTATCTGGGATATTTTTTTCTCTTTTAAGCTGTTGCTGTAATACCAATTTATGAGGTGTTAGTTTTTCTAGTTATATGTGATGTTGCTACGATTGCGTAAGGCAGCAAACAATGGTTATTTATTATCTGGTGATTCCCCCTGTGACCAGTGGGTCTCCAGAATATCATTTTCTGGTAGAAACGTCTAACTAAATGTTTCTTGATTTATTTATTCTATTTCTCAAATTCATATCACGGATGTAACCAGAATCATACATATTATGTGGAATTTTTAATTTAATTTTACAAATCCAAACGATTTTAATTTATAAAATTTCGAGGAATCAATATTGTGTTTAGTGTTTACATTTATTATATGAGATTGCTCTTTCTGATAGTAAAGACTTGAATGGATTTTTTGGATTTTACGAATGGGTTCGAGAGATTAAAAATATAAATCCGCTTCATAAATCTAAATCTTCTTCCATGGCGCTACATCCCGGGGTGGGATTTGACCTCCTCCACAACCGCTCTCCACTCACTCCGGTCTCTCGCCACACTTTTTCATGATCCTTGGCGCTCTAACTACAGGCATTCTCTCTGCATATCCCGCCCATCGTAGTCTTTGGGACTTACAGTACCTTATTATTATATTATTTGCTGTTCAATCAGCTCTTCCAATTCGTGGTTCAATTTTATTCTGTAGTTCCCATTTTCCAACGTGGGTCCAAAGATTTTGCGGAGTATTTTGCGCTCGAAGACAGCCAATTTGTTTTCCTCGTTTCGAGTTTAAGCACCAAGTCTCACAGCCATAAGTGACCACTAGTCTTATAATTGTTTTATATATTAGAAGTTTACTTCTTCGGCCTAGAATTTTCGACCCCACCAGTCGCTTGCAGGCATGCCAGCATTTATTCCCGGAGATAAGGCGGATTTTTATCTCCTCTGCTGTCTTATTTTGGGTATTTAGGCTGGATCCGAGATACGTGAACTTGTCCACCCCTTCATATGCATGCTGTCTTATGTCTATATTCTGCAGCGGCACCTGATCGCGTGTGCTGACCATATACTTAGTTTTTGACTGGTTTTTATGCAGCCCAGCGTTTTTTGCTTTTATTTTCATAGTGCCACCATGGTCGATCATCCTCTGTTTGGATCTGCTTGTAATTACTATGTCGTAAACATAAGCGCACATCTGCGTTGTATTGTTATATACCCATCCTTTTATGTTGGTTTCACGAGCTATGGATTCTACCACAAGGTTAAATACCATAGTGGATAGCGCATCCCCTTGTCTCACACCTGATTCGATTTTGAAGCTTTCAGTGTGCTCATTTTGCACACTGACAACTACTCGAGTATTCGTCAGTGTGGTCTTTATCAGCCTTACTATTTTTAAGGGAATTCCGAGTATTTTTAGGCTTTTCAGCATCTTATCCCTATTCACGCTGTCGAAAGCTTGTTTAAAATCAATAAACAGGTGGTGGAGTGTCAGGTTGTATTCGTGCGCTTTCTCCATAGTTTGTATCATGCGATGGATGTGATCTATGGTGGATCTATTTGGTCGGAAGCCGCATTGGTATTCTCCCAGGATTTCTTCACCATAGATCATTAACCTGCTATACAGTACAGATGCGAAAACTTTATAAGCTGCGTTTAGAATTGTGATCCCTCTGTAGTTATCCCAGATTGTTTTGTCTCCCTTTTTCAGAATAGGCCTGATTATACCCATCTTTCATTCCTCAGGTAAAATTTCTTTTTCCCAAATATTGAGAATTATCTTGTGGATATTTGCTTCCAGTGTTGGGCCACCACTCTTTATCAGCTCGGCTGTTATCCTGTCGGTTCCAGGTGCTTTATTGTTTTTCAGCGTTCTTAATGCTCTTCTTACTTCAGACAGAGTAGGTTCATCAATAAATTCCTCAGCAGTGTGCTACAATACTTCTTCCGTTTTCTCATGATCATTACTATTTAAAAGTGTTGTGAAATAGTCTTTCCATCTTTCCATAATGTCCTCCTTTTCGATCAGCATTTGTCCTTCACTATCCTTACAGGAGTTTAATCTGGGTTGATAGGATTTCGTTAGATTTCGAAGAGTCTTGTAAAATTTTCTGGGATCATTGTTTCTTCTTTGATATTCCATGTCTTGGAGTAATCTCTTGAGCATCATTCGCTTTTTCTCTCGACAGAGCTTTGTTGCAGTTTTTCTCTTTTCTTTATAAGTTTCGTAATTTTGGCACGTTTCCCTTTCTAGGCATTTCTTCCTTGCTTCATTTTTTTTCAAACAGTGCTTACCTGCAATCATCATCAAGCCATCCTGCATCTATTTTTGCTTTATTTTCCCCCAGAATTTCTGTGGCACTCGTGATAATACGGTTTTTTGTATTTTCCCAGTCCACATTCACATCATCGGTTATTTAAGTCATTTTTAAGTTTGTTTCTATAGATTCCTAGTATTTATCCAAAATTTCTTCTTCCCTCAATTTTTCAGCTTTACATTTAGATATTCATAAATCTAAATAGTCAGCCAAATATGAAACTGTCGTAAAACATATGAGCTCATGGTGGAATCACTTTATTAAAAGTGCGAAGCATTGTTTTTTTCCAATCTTTCTCACTTTTATTAATTTATGTGAAAATATAAAATGAATTGGCAACACATGGGTAATAAATCAAACTTCATTCAAACTCAGTTTATTTCTAATGTAGTTATTAAAAGTATTTTTCCGTTATATTTTCGTTTTTATTTTATTTTCCATAAAAATTGATAAAAAAAATCAATCCCGAAAGTTTCGGGATTATGTTTACCAATCCCGGGATTCATAGGTATCGAAAATAGTTCGGGATCCCGGGATTGGAATCCCTAATATAGACCCCTATTCCGGGGATGCCTTCAATTATTGAAAAAATAGTTAGTGTTTGGAAGCTTGACCTGAATATTCTGCTGACATTGACCTGATTGACTCCTCATTTATGTGGACAGATCATAATAGGTATATCAAGGACTTAAAAATATGGTCGGCGCAGTCCTAACTATGTAGGTACCGATTCAATGAAGTCTACATTTTAATATGGTATATTGTGATCTTCTCGTCCCAATAAAAGTGTACAGCTCTGGATTATACATCGATCTGCAAATGCCATCATCTTTAACAGCCCCAGTACAGCTAGTTTTATACAGGTTGTTTTTGGTAAAACGTATTGGCTGGAATCCGATGGATATAAGTTTTATAGTAACATCTATCAACATAAATTATAACTAACAATATCAGACGATAATTAAGTAGGTACTCGTCACTCGAACATCATTTCAGTCGATATCAAAATCTTTGAATCAAGCAGTTCAAAATTGACCTCTCTGCATATTGTCCTAATAAACTAATTAAACTTAGTAGTTGAATAACTATAAACAAAACCTTAAATGAATAAACGACACTACAGTTTTTGTCCCGCTCCGTGAATATATTATTTTAAAAAATCTGTGTGTGAACTTATGTACGCGCGTTAGAAATTATACTTCTTTGGCGTAACAAAACAAAAACAAAACTTGTGATAAACTGGATTCTTTAACTAGCTCCTAATTATCCTGTTAAATTACACACTCAAGAAAAGGGACCGCTTATTGGAACGCCGTTGGTTTATTTCTATACACTTTAACTTATATTACTAAATTATATAATGGTTTCTCGTTATTTTTATTTTTAAAGTACCAACTGTCACTGACGTTTATTCGTTTGTTTACGTAAGGAATTGCAAATAGCCGACAATAATACGACGAATAAATTCGCTGCCTAGGCAACGGAAATATTCTAAACTATATACTGTATAATCGTCACGATTGCAGTATCATACTGTGGCGTAAAGGTAGTGCGTTCGGCTGATAACCGAACAATCGGTGGCTCGAATCCAATCGAGTGTGTTTTTTTCGTGTGAAAAAATAAATTATGTGTTACATGTCACACGCCAAAAATACACTCTGATCTGATTTCCCAAACGTGCCAAAAGAAGTATAACTTCAAAAACATTCTTCACTATTGATACGTTTCTGAAGTGTTAGACATGATAAAAGTACTTTAGTATATAATATTATTTTCACGTATTTTCAAAAATCTAGTGTCAACGTTATAATTCATATTAAGTATAAATATATTATATACAAATAATAGGTACTTACCTATTTGAATCATTCTGAATGGTCAATATTTTTATTATTAAGGTATTTCATATTAATAATATTATTATTATTATGGGCGACTATCGTTTCGCGACAATGAAAATGTCCAAAATTCTATCGACCGTGTAAAATAAAACTCTCTCCCATATTATGACGAAAAAAAATGCGAAATAGTCGAATTTAGAGGCAATTCTGACATGTATTTTCCATTTCATAATACGCCAAAACTTCAATGGCGCACTGGATTTAGACACAAATTCTACGATAGATAAATATTCTAATTAAACTCTCGCCGATGTATTCTCTTATTTCTGTCTCGTTATCCCGAGGCCAATGCAAGTTCATTCTCACGTGAGATAATGTGTTGAAGTTTTCACGGAGTGACATACCCACAAATCGAACCATTCCAAATGCCATATTTTTCACATTTGAATATCCGTAGCTGTAACCAGGCAAAACGTGTTTGTGAATCCGCCTCCACTATATTTATTTCCTACGCCATAATATGCAAGGTAACCAATCCTCGTGAGGACATATTTTCTCTATTACTTATTCAATATAATTTTGCCAGGCTTAGGATTCGAACCCAAGGTCGAGGACTCTTTTAATTAGTTGTATATTCTAATCCTACAAGCTTTGGTCAATCTATTATGGATATTTTTGTTTTGAAATTAAAATAAAATAATTATTAATAACCCCAGAAAAAGGGCAGGTAAAAACCCCAGAACCTGGTTTGAATTTTTCATTTGATGCACAGAACAGAATAGATAATAAATACAATTCCGATGGGCAATATTCAGTACACTACATTTTGATGCAGGGTTTTGAATGTGTGAGTGTCCTACGAAAATTAAGAAAATTTATTAAGAAATTTAACGCATTGTGATGTGCAATAGTGTATGTAATACACCAATATTAAATGAGCGTCAATGCAAAAACCGAGAGCAGTTGTTAGTATTCGACGTATGACGTATTCTAGACGTGTTTAAGTTTATCCCAGTTTATTCCTTACTTGAGATCGGTTACCTGTTACTCCTTACCCGTTAAGGCTTTACTTCAGCTGGGGCACGGTCTAAAACGATCGTGACTATGCGAAGCGAAGATTGTGCAAATGACGCGTGCAGAACAAAACATAATTTGTCATAAAACGTCAACATGCGTCCATTTAAACTTATTTTTATTGTTCTATTACTAATAATAATATATTCATTGACATGTTTTCTTTTTCACGTAAATGGGTAACGTTTTTTAGTCATCTTTACACGATTTAAGAATTAATTCCCCCGTTGCCATAACAAAATAAATTGACGTATTCACAGCTCGACTTTCGCTCTCCGATTGCCAGCCAGTCAGAAATTTCGTCGCACCTATGGTTGAAAATTATTTTCCGTTTCACTAAGGTACCGTCTTAAGTATTTCAGTTCCCATTATTTCTGAGTTCACTGGTTAAGAGTATAGCATATGAGAATTCTATTTATTAATTTGTTCTGTGGTGCGCTATTACGCTGAGTTCCCTGATTTAATGGAACTGAACCCCTATTCGATTTTTCCACTGGAACGGAATCACAAAACAAATTGGGAGTTCTAACAGCTCTGGTACCTACCATAGTACATCGCTTATGTCATATCGGTTTATCTTGCTCGCCCCCCTTCGGCTTTTTTTTGTCACCCGCCCAAACTATCGAACCTTACTTTTAACATAGTACATTAAATGTATATAATGTGTTTATTTATACATGGGTTATTATTATCGAAAGGAAGGTACGGTTCTGCTAGCACAGCGTCCAAATCCAACTTTGAAACGTCACTGGAATTCACGCATCGGGTAGATTTAGCACAATACGTTTTCCTTTTTGTTGGAAATTGAGCTGACCCTCGAAGGGACGGACGGCGCCTTAAACTTTGCGGCAGTGACTCGCAACCAGTGGCCTGCACGCACGGTTAACTTTATAGACGACACAATATAATATGTTTTTTTCTTTTCCGAACCCTACCAGCAGTATTCTACTGTGTTTACTTTGACCCAATCCGAGCACTGATACCAGATATAGATACTAAACAATATAGATCTATTCTAAAGTCGTCTTAGTGTCAAAAGTATTCTAGGACTATCCTAGAAATAAATATAATTCTTTGACTTTTGAAGGCATTCTAGAAGAATTACGAAATTAGTTTTAAAATTATATTAAGTATGCCTACTACGTACTTATCTCGTTAATTTATCAAAAATAATTACAAGATAAAAAGAACTTTTTATATATCACGTTTTTAAATTTTCTGTTGAATCATATAAACTTGACAATTCAATGTATTAATAATTTAGGACAAATAAGGCAACAAATCATTTTTTTGCTATTTTGCAACAAACAAACAAATTTAATATAGAATACTGTAATGTCATTTTGATTTCCATAGTAACGCACGTAAATATTAATGATTTAGTTGCTAGGACGACCCCCTTAGCAACCAATAATAGTGGATTGGATTACGGATTTCTTCCGAAATAACTTTTCATACAAAACAGAATTAACTGAAAATGAATTCAATTCTACTTAAAGATGGCTTAAAGTATTAAAAGAATGCATTGGCATCGTGTTTTGATATATTCTAAAAGTTTCAAATGTCTAGTTAGTTGGGAAGTTAGTTAAAAATCGATTGCAAGATTTGTACTGGATAAACAACCACCGGACAAACATGAATACATGAATGAAGAAAAACGTGGTAAAAATTAAAAAGGCTGGTATTTGAATAATATTGAACCGATATAAGTGTACCGGTTAGTAAATCGACTTCAAACTAGAAAATACATTGTAATTATACATGATTGTTTTCAAAATTCTGTAAATGACGCCATGTTCTTGGAGGACCGTCTTTTACTATTCCATAAAAAGATATCAATATGTATTTGAAAAGTACACGGAAAAACAGGCTCATCGTATTTTTTTTTTAATTTTTGAGATTTAAATGCCAATTTGTTCAACAGAGGAAGTGCTCAAGAATGGTATCATTAAGGCGAAGTCTTCATTGAGCCTTTTTTAAAGAGGCACCTAGCGGAAAAATACGAAGCTTGCAATTTGAGACATTTTTTTGATAATTTACAATTTCAACTGTAATAATGTATGAATATGTATTTGAAAACATTAAAAATAAAAATATTTTTTATTTTAAGTCAAAGACAAACTTACAATTGTAAAAAATGTAATAAAATGTGAATTTGTTCTATCGGTCCGCACCCTATTATTACATATATTTTATGGTCATATTTATTATTAATATTTAGTTTATTAAGTTTTCTAAGCATCACCTAAGCGATTTTTGACAAATTCATAGTTTTATATTTTTTGTATCTATTTTAAAAAACATCGATTTTTATAAAAAATATAAATGTGTATAACTTGAAATCCTTTTTATTTATATCAAATCAATTATTTTTATAAATATAAATAAAATATTTATATTAATATAAATAAAAAGGATTTCAAGTTATACACATTTATATTTTTTATAAAAATCGATGTTTTTTAAAATAGATATAAAAAATATTAAAGCTATGAATTTGTCAAAAATCGCTTAGGTGATGCTTAGAAAACTTAATAAACTAAATTTTAATAATAAATATGACCATAAAATACATGTAATAATAGGGTGCGGATCGATAGAACAAATTCACATTTTATTACATTTTTTACAATTGTAAGTTTGTCTTTGACTTAAAATAAAAAATATTTTTATTTTTAATGTTTTCAGATACATATTTATTCATTAATACAGTTGAAATTGTAAATTATCAAAAAAATGTCTCAAATTGCAAGCTTCGTATTTTTCCGCTAGGTGCCTCTTTAAAAAAGGCTCAGTGAAGACTTCGCCTTAAAACTACCAAAATCGATTTCATTGCTTCATAAATGAAGGAAGAAGAAAGTGAAGTCAAGGCAAAAATCAGCTCACTGTATATTATGATGTACTCTTATTCACTTTTATTATAGGTGGTAACGTGAAAACTGCTCATAACTTTTTTTTTTTTTTAATTATGTGTCAATTGTCGGCCATATCCGCCCCTTGGTTAGAGCATATATTATGGACATCGCACGGCGCCTCCAAGAATCCCTGTGACTTATACCTACGCAATTTTAATCCTCATTACCTTAATACTATTTCACTAATAACTAGAATTGTGTCAGCTTCTTGTGGCAGTGCAAGCGACCCATTTAGGTGTTAAAGATCTACCATCGTAAGTTGGCAGCCGGTCGAATTTGAAACTAAAATTGTTTATCGAGGATAAATTTGTTATAAATGCCATTTAATTTTACAACATGTTTCTCGAATTATGGATTGCATAATATTTGTACAGAAATCTACTACCAATAATAAATTATAAATTACTCTTTTTTTGTTAGTTATGGTAAAATTCTCAATGTCATACTAGCGCCCTCGCTGAAACGCCAATTTATGATGGTAGATCTATAGTACAGTTACTTTCAAATTACACTAACACCGTTTCAAAGTGATTTCGTCGTGCCCGCAATGCCAGTAGAATTTGTGTTCTCTACATTGAGTGTTTAGTTCGATTCTTTTCGTTCAGTAAACGCACTTCTTTCGGTATTACGTGAAGCTTTTTTGTTCGATATGACATCTCTAATAGTAGATAAGTCTCTAAGATCAATAAATTATTGAAGAATCTTAATGTTTTTTTAACCACGTTTGGTTCTATGCGGATCATAATCGGCCATCCACCGTGTGGAGCAGTGGCGCACCCAGGATTTAATATTGGGGGGGCAAGGAGGAGAATGTAAATTAGTCCTATAGGCTCTTTTTCTTCTTCACAGCCTAATTTCTCGTTTATCGGTCTTTTGTCTATTGCACTCGGTGTACCTACACCATGGTCCCGACATCAGGCTAGGAAATTGTGTTTTAGTTCAAATTAAGGGTACTTACTTATACAGTGAATTATTGGCGATTTTTAATACATCTACTTTAATAATGGAGCTGTCGAGTATTGACACATAATAATCAAAAAATATATTGTACAATTATATAAGTAATTGAAAATTGTTATGGTCATGAAGTATAATAGCGCCGCAGGCGATTTTTTTACTATTAAAGCTAATTGATGATGTGTGTTTATCTCACTTATCTGGTCAACCCGACACGCCGGGCCCCCCACATCCCGGGCCCCCAGACTAGAGCCCTGTCAGCCCTCCCCAGCCATGACCTACACCGATTGGATGGAATTCGGGTGGACACCGAGAATTTTTTGACAGTTCCATTAGGGATTGGGTTTCTAAAAAAAACTTAAATTAGTGTTTCGAAATTTTTGTGTTAGAGTGCTGGAGAATTATTACAAATCATTTTGTTGCCGTGTTTTTATTTGTCTAAGCCCAAAGGTATAGTTTATTGGCTTTCAATTTCAATGTAATACGAACCTTTTACAAAATATTGATTCGCCCAACACATCGAGTCCTCTCACTGGATCAAACACAACATTTGAATTTTAATATGTGTTTATACCTAACTAAATATTTTCTCTTGTTGTTTATTGTTAATTATCAATAAAAAGCCATTGAAAATATAATTATATATTATTTAAACCAAAAAACAGTATATATGTATTTTTTAACACAAGTATATTTCCGGTTTTACACCCATGGTGGCCGCGAGGCTTAAGCGTTGGACTATAACGCCGTGGGTCCCAGGTTCGAATCCCGGGTCTGGCATGTACACATTTTGTTTTTCAATTTGTGTGTGAGTCAGGGTATGGACCTAATAGGTTGAGCAAGTGGCTGACATCCATTTCTCGTAAAAACAAAATCTGTTAATACAAACCTCTACTCTGTGGAGGCCCATATTATGATCCTATTAGGATCGGACATGGTCGGAAAAAAAATATTTCCGACATCAGTCCCATTCAATAATTACGATTCTAGAGAATACATAAATTTTGAATTAGGCAATCTCAGTGATTAATCTCACAATAAAAGGTTGACAGTTTCTGCATAACAAATTCGTGCTTCCGATTGCAATTTTCAAAACGGGTTTTTTTCAGGTCGAATTTTTTACAAACTAAAAAAAACTTTTCCATTAGTGTAGATTTTGTTACACACCCAGCTTTGTTGACGTAAAAGTTTTACATGCATTGAACATTTTCATAAAATCGGCTTATTTCTGATTTTTCATCTTTTACCATTTTACTTCATCATTATCAGCTGTTTGTTCATTGTCTTCTGGATAAATGTATTACCCCAGCCATACCCTGCTTAGCCGCTTATTGTAGTAAACGTGTAGGTATGTGACCCCACTTCAAATGATGCTCCTACGACAAGATCGTACTTATTCCGGGAAAATCATCAGCAATATCTATCATTATTGAAAATAAGTATTTTTAATCATCACTCCTTCAATTCGACTCTACGTATGAAATCGATGTTTTCTAAAGGCCTAATTACACCAACAAACTCGCAGACCAAACCAGATTCAATGATCGTCGTGAGAAATCATCAACTTTAAGTAGCAATTACACGGAACTATAAATTCAGCTACCAACTTGATTGTGTTGACTTGATTTGATTGGTTCATAATATACGCTCAGTTGCTAGTGTTAACAATTAATTGTAAGAAGGTACTTAAACCAAAAAATATCTAATTAACTATTATTTTTATTCAACGAATACGTAATTCACAAAATTTAATGTTCAATTCAAATTCAAAGGAAAATAAAAGAATGTTACATTCTTAAATCTTGTGAATTATTTGTTGAAAAAAATGGTTTATTGAATTATTAGCAAGTGCAAGTACGTGTTATTACAAAGTGATCCTGACACCGGTTAGGAATTAAGGTAATTTAATATTTTGAGTAAAATACAAAAGCCGATTGCCAATTATTAGTACCTAACGCAATTTAGAAAACTCTTGTTAAACTTGTTGCAATTAGATGAGATACCTATAGCATAGTGGTCAGTGCACATGGACACAATTCCTGAGGGGCACAGGTTCAAATCCTGCTGGGTGTCGTATTTTTTTTTTAAATATTATATTATTTCTCAGAAGTGTTTTCAAATTATGTATGTTCCAGATCGTGGTCCAGTGTTCTTCATATGTTGTTACTTTAAATGTCAATGGAAACTATTGGAGATGACATTTAGACAAGTAACAAGTTGCTGATTATATTTACTTAGGATATTATTATTGCTTTGTATTATTATTGTGCAGTCAGGCAGTCTTCATTATGTAAACGTTAATTTGTGTTGTTATGTCAAACACAAGACACGTGCGGCCATACTTGGAAGCTCAAGGTTAATACAAATATTTTCGTACGCTCTCGGTAATCTTCGACACGATCATCAGGTAAATCGTGCCAAAAATATAGGAATAGTTCCGATCCAGTCACGACTCCAGGGAATGACTCAAAAGTGACTTCACAATCGGGGGCGATTGTGGCAGATAGTCAGCCTGAGAATCTGCCAATTTAATTTGAGTTTTATAATGTTTTTAATTCATGGCAATCTGGAAAAAACACATTTCTCCTTGGCAGTCATAAAAAATCTTGGCCGGAACATTACATTATCTATAAAGGAAAATGGCCATGAAGAATAAAACACATTTGATATAACATAACAACAAAATTTATTAATATAAATAATACACTTATAACAGAGAAACTTAGTTGTAAAAAATACCAGTTTTAGTACAATATAGTATTATTCATGTATGATATTTTTATTTCCCTAATTACAGGGTTTCTCAACCATTTTCTAATAGTGACAGCGAATGTCAATAATTTTTTTGTGATAATACTAACTATGTATAGTAAAAACAAAACAATGATTTGGTTCATGGATTGTATGCGTCGTCAGCGCCACGAGTACATCGACTGCCAGGTAATTTAGTAACACTAGTAGGGGTAAACACCCGCACGCACACCAACGACCAACCGAATGATTGTTTTGTTTTTACTGTACATACCTATTATGTACATTGTGGTGATTTGTATAGTCCATTCAGAGCCTAAATAGAGATTTAACCTTTTTTTAATCACCATAATTTACCATACCTCCACTAATACTCTGCGATGTTGACCAGACACTTACATTTGCTAAAAATCTCCTAAACCTTGCTTATATCTTATTCAAACCAGCTGAACTCCGACATCTTGAAATATCATTGAATAACATTCACAGAAGATATTTGGCAAAGCTGTGAAATGTTAACATGGCTACAGCCACCAAGACTGTCAAGCGACAATAGTGTTTGAAATATTCTTAGGAGCGTATGCTCCACAACCAGATCAGCAGTGGCATTTTTCTATGAAACAGATGAGGCTGTCACTTCATCAGAAGTACAAAAATCTTAAAATCAAAGTATAAAAATCCTAGCAACACGATAAATGCTATATTTTTAACACACCATGGAAGTTTATCTTATAGGCAAAATGTTCAGAGGGGACCTGCGAATCTGTCAGCACCCCAAGGTGGCCTTAAAACCTGTCAACGCCTCGGACATTCATGGTCCTAAAGTCACCACTGCAGATCGGATATGGGAATAGAAAAGATGGTAACCTTTTCACCAATATAAAATTTATTGAATGAACTGACGATTTTACATCTGATAATGGGTTTGAAGCCGTAACAGCCATCAGCATCATAATTGCAGAAATCACAACAGTTTATTAGACAGCATCGATTATTATACCTACGATTTATTTTTTAAAGCCCTGTCAAAACTATGGAACACCTTGCACAAACCAATGAAGAATCAGCCGTATACCTTCTGCATCTTTCGCACTGTTCTTTGTCCGATTTCTCGACACTCACCGACCACTCGTCCTCGAAAGCCTTCCCTTCTTCCAGCACCACTTTCGACACCTGCAGAATTTCGCACAAGTCTCCATACAGACTAACCTCACTCTTCTGCATTACAACCAACTTATCAAAAACCTCCGGATTACATTTCAATGTCGCACAGAATTCTAGAGTATTACTGCCAGCGCAAAGTTTATTTAATTCTTTCTTAATATCTAACACACTATCCATTAGATCATTGACAAACGGCCGTTCCCAGATTGGTTTAGATACCTCACTTGTACATTGAAAGAAAGGTACTTTCTTTACTTCATCATAGAAAGGATGATGAGTCCAAGCTTCTTCTACAAGATGAGGCATAATCGGAGCCAGTTCTCGACACAGCACCAAAAGAATATTATTCAAAACCACTTGACAACTGCGTCTTTGGGATGCATCTCTATCTTCGCAATACAGCCGGTCTTTTACGGCGTGACAATATAACCCTGACACTTGATTTGTCGTAAAATTCAAAATGGTCGAACATACTTTATTATACTCCATGTTGCTATAGTAAACTTTCATCTGTGATTGAAACTCCAGTAACAAATGAAGCATGTACGAATCGAGGTATCCAAACTCTTGTTGGGTATCCATGTGTGTTTTATCTAAGTCGTTTATTGTTCCGAGTAAGAATTTTATGAGGTTACGAAGTCTTGTGACTTCTGCATGACATTCAGCGATGATGCTGTCGCTTATTACTATTTGAGAATGCTGTGTTCCGTGGCCACCCACCCACCATCTGCCAATAGACACAAATGAAAACAATAAGAATTAGAATAGATAAATTGCTACAAAAAAAATGTATGTAAGTATTATTATGTATGCGGAATTCGGGTACATAACTGCCAAATCAGTTTAATTCCAAAATATAATGACAAAATGTTAAAGATATACCCGAAAACTGCTAGGTGTACATGCAAAAACAATTGATTTCTTGTGGTTGCAACCAATTTGAATTCATGTATTGAAAGATCCTAGTAAGTATAATTAATTACTAATTACATACATATTATATGGAACATTATTATAATTTTTATATGTAAGTAAACTTTATCTTAATAAAAGTATTTCCTCTACCTTTACAAAAATTCAGTGAAACCCGATTTTACGTTTTTGATGGGACTGATAACTGATAGGAAAAACGTAAATGGGGACAATGAAAATTATTAAAAAAAAAAAAACAAACAAATTGGTTTGGAGCATATTACGAGTAATATGTCAATGTGTTCTTTCACCTTTTTGCGAATTGCCTTTTCTTGTGAACTGAAAATGATTTTCATTGCTGACACAATTATTTCAACGCATGTAAACAACAACAAAAAACAACAATAACATACAATCACTTGGGCTTGGGGCACTGCAAACATATATATTAATAAAAATGTACAGATGCTTCTAGAATTCATTTCAATGATTATTCCCATGCATTGAATTAAATGTGTTCTATTCAATCGGATTGTAACACAAAGTATTAATTTCATTTTGAATATTTCAGATGAATTGCAGGAAATTAAAATATAAAACCAGAAATTAAATGTACTTAAATGAAACAGGACTTATGACCACAGAAAATGCGAATTCCGGGCACGTAATATCGGAGTTCCACTCTATTCACTTATATTTCCCTCAAAAACAATTTTGAATAATATATTATAGGTTATTTACTGTAGAAAGCTGGTCAAGAAAATTATTAATTAACTAGAATTTTCAAATTAGGATAATAATTTTATTTGCATTATAGAAAATAGTAATGACCTTAGAGTGTCGATTCCGTAAGCAGGGTTCTTCTGAATGTCTTTTCCTCCACTTGTTATCATTTTAGGATCCACCACATTGCCGATTGATTTTGACATCTTCTTCCCCTTAGAATCAACAGCGAACCCGTGAACAAAAATATTCCTGAAAGACAACAAAATGTTCACAACAAAAACCACAACAATAGCTCTTTTGTTACAGTAAGAATTCAAAATCAGTTGAGAATTTTAACAATCAAACTGAAAGTGTTTGTCAAACAGAACAATCAATATATTCAATCAATTATTTGAAGAATGTGTCACTACCATGAAGAATCTTGTCTAGATTTTGTAAATAATTGTTTGCATTAATTGATTGTACCTCATTACAATCAGAACACTCTGATTCGATTTACAATCAGATGAATACACTACAATCTAAATAGTTGTAAATAGAATTCAATTCATACTTGTAAGGAGCGTTTCCATTGAGGGCCACGCTTGTGATGAGAGACGACTGAAACCAGCCAGTGAACTGATCCAATCCTTCCAGATAGAGATCTGCTTTCGTAGAATCCAATACTGACGACCATGATAGCCCACTGTCTAACCAAATATCCATTATATCCTGGAATATGGATATAATATTACAAAACAACTAAGGACTCAATACATTTCACAATATGCTGTCTACAGTAATTTGAATTTTTTTTTTTTTTTTTTTCGACCATGTCCGATCCTGATAGGATCATATGGACCTCCACAGAGTGGAGGTTTGTATTGACAGATTTTTTGTTTTTTTTTTTTTAAGAGAAATGGATGTCAGCCACTTGCTCAACCTATTAGGTCCATACCCTGACACACACAAATTGAAAAACAATATGTGTACTTGCCAGACCCAGGATTCGAACCTGGGACCCACGGCTTTGTAGTCCAACGCTTATGCCGCGCGGCCACCGTGGGCGTCATCATTATTTGAATTACTATTTTGTAATATGAATTACCATTTTATAATTCGAATTACCAAATTGTTCCAGTTGTATAATTGCATATTTTTATTATTGAGTATCAATTATCAGTTTTCTAGGCTTGTCTTTTACCAGTCCAAAGTCTTGGTATGGGCAAAGGTATGGGTATTTATATGTAAAATGTAATAAGGTACATAAATCAACATATTTACCATTCCTTTGGTCAGTTTGTCAGCAGTCGTATTATTTTCTTTGAGCAATGAATCGGGAACAAAACTTTCCGGTGGGGTGATCCACCAACCAGTGACACCACACTGATCAATCATTGAGCAAATATTTGCTATCAACTCTCTGTAAGAGAAAATTTAAAAAAAAATACTTATTTAATGCAGCGCTACTTTCCTTATAGACAGACTATGTTCAAAGGATGTTTATAGGATTATTATAGAGAAACATTACCTATTAATCAATGGCTTCCCATCAGCATAGACGACAGGGATAGGGGTGCCCCAACACCTTTGTCTGGAAATGCACCAATACGGTCTGCCTTGCAACTGAGTGGTCAATCCTTGGCGGTACTTGGCGCTGCTCGCTTGAGGAAAAATTTCCACATTCTCCAAAGCAGCCTTTGAATAAAATGAATTATAAATATGCCACATTGTAAAAATGGTTAGATAGTTCAAATGGGTATCATGAAAAAGGAGGAGGCATGCCGAGTAAGATAAACGGATATGACATCAGCACCATCTCTATTAGTGATAGCAAAAATAGAGCTAAATAGTCTAATTCCAAAAAGCAATAAGTCCACATTTGGTCAAAATCGAGAAAAAAATACGCACGTATTCTTTGTATAATTTTACACAATATGTATTGATCTATAAATTACAAAAAGCGCCAAGTCCGTTTTTCATATTATTCAAATCTTGGTTGATTTCGCGCGTGTTTAAGTCAACCAATAAGGGAACGTTCAATATTGAAAAGGGCGTCTCCCATGCTGTAGCATCTGGTAAACTTCTGTCAGTGCCACGGAAATATGTGCTTTATGAGGAATAAATTAAAAAGTGAAGTACAAGTAGCGCTAAGTCCAATTTTATTTTGCCTATATTTATTACATTTAAGAGTTTATCGGCTGAAACAAATTGCCATTTGGTTCTAATTTCGATATAGAATACAACGGGGGGAAAAATCTCACGTTAAAACAAATAATTGAAGCTAGAAACATAAAAATGTTGTTTCCTGAAAATATTGAATTGTGGACTTGGCGCTTTTTGTAATTAGACGCCTCATATACAAGTTAATTTGGGGGCTTATTAGATCTTTCATGGAATCACTAAAGATTTAAATAATCTAAAATATAGTACATCATTCAGACAGTCAATACTGTCAGTAAAATGATTAGGTATAACATGTGTGATGGAATCACTTCAAAGTCATTCTATATAATATTATCTCAACTCAAAAAAACATTGCTGTATGGGCAGCCAATCAAAAAGCAAAGATTTTAAAAAAGGGTCATTAAGATTCTACTAGGGCCATATGGCATTATTACAGTTATGTTATGTATCAACTTATTAAATATAAATATTGGTAATTCGGTTATTAATACATATGTTTTTAATAACTTTTGTCTCTCGATGTTTGTACTATATCTTCTAGGATACAATGATACATCCTGCTTCATTTGACGAATAGTATAAAAAATTCAGCACGTAAGCCAAGTATGTAGTAAACTCACCAAAACTTTAGGTCTTATTGCATCGGTGTCGATAAACCATTGATCCGACGCTCTGATGATGACAGGCTTCTTAGTCCTCCAATCCAGTGGATATGGATGTACAAATGTTCCGCTGAATAGCACTCGTTCTTTGACCATCTCCAGTACTTTCTTCTGGCCTTCTTTCAGGGCTTGAAGGCCGTTGAGGGAATCCATCACATCAGTGAAACATCCTTTCTCATTCACATGACAGCCCTAAAAGCATAAATTATTAATTTACAACCTAACCGCACTCTTCCAACTCAAATACTATAGATGCGACATTGTTACTGTGTATATATAAACTTTTGTATACTACTAAAAGAATGGAAAACCTGTAACGGTCAATGACCTCAGGCCTTGTCAGCATTATTTTAATAACGTAAGAATTAGCAAGTCATTTAACTATCAAATAATCGTCGCAACTAAAGCCAGCATATTCCACACGCGTGACATTCTTCGATGGAAACGCTCGAAGTTGCAATAATGTAAAGCCCTGCAGATCCCAATTGCAAGCTTCATCACCAATGACTCACAATTTACCGAATATTCATGTATATAAATAGCGGGTTATAGTTGATGGATTAGTCTTAGTACCTATCTTAATCTCAATTCGATCAGTAACCTTCGTGTCAGTCGCTCCACACTGCATGCTTTTCTACCGAGCCTCGGACCTCGGAACAGTATCATAACTTTGCCCTGTCATTTTACCATTAGACTTACTTACTCGTCAGCATTAAACTCACTCCTCCATTCATCGGAGCAACCTCCAATCTCGACTTTCATCTCCACACCTGTCACCTCCTACAGCGGTGTCTAGTCCCTTAACAACGAGACCGCTAAAACTAATTATGTAATAGCAATTAAAAAGTATTATTTTCTATGACATTGGACTCATGAGATATTCATCATTAATAAAAAGCACTGTATTTAATCAGCAAAGTAACACATCTATTAAAAGTTAACGTATATTAAATCGGTATCACAAAATATTTGCTTACTATCTTCATGTTATTCTTGAGGGCGATTAGATAATCTTCAGGTCCGTGCGCCGGCGCGGTATGAACTAGACCAGTTCCTTTTACGGCAGACACATGGTCACCTTCCAAAAATGGAAGACTGATACTTGGCTTCAGAGGATGGCTATATGACCCTGCCGATAGTACACTGCCTAGAACAGCCATAGAAATTCTTTATTAAGTCACACAGCACAATCAAATATAAAAAACGTTCCGTCGAACCTGAATAGGTATTCCGCGACAATTTGGAAAGGTTTTATACACTGCAACACATTTAAAGATCTTCTACTAAGTAGAAGTAAAACTAAAATAAGTAAGTATTTTCGAAGAGAATAGGAAATATGGAAGATTAGTTAATATGTTTTTTACCAACCTTCAAAAGTTAAAACTTGCTCAAAATTCTGTTCAAGCTTCTTGGAGAATGATTCTACTAAATCAGAAGCCACAATGAATAGGGGACCTGCAGGTGATTCACCGCGCAGCGCAGAGTATTGAAGTTCTTTCGAAAAGCAAATGGCCTGATTGCCAACCAGAGACCATGGTGTTGTTGTCCATATCACGGCTGAGAATCGATCTCTAGAATGTTGCCAACATATTAAATAAACTTAAATTATCCTACTGCACAGTTATTCAATTGTTTGCTGTAAGCTTTGAAGGAAAAGGAATACATTAAGGATGTAACAGCCAAAATTCTATTTTTAGAAGAAAGCAAAATAAAACTAATATTATATCTTCTTCTTCTTTATAATTATGTACATATTTTAAGATTTAATTATGTTGCCACCTATTTATTATTTTTATTCGTATTAGGCACGTTTTATACGTTTTGGTTAAATCCTATTTGTATAAATACCTGTTGGCAATGTCCTTCTAAACAGATGAAACCGGTTATGAACATTATTAAATCATGTGAATTATTGATAAGTAAATAGTAAAATATTCCATCAATTCATTAATATATTTACAGAAATATGAACATTTTTATTTCTAAAACTTTAAATCTATTTATCTCTTAACTAGAGAACACAAAAATAGTGGGTTCCTTTCCGCGTATGGCTGTATGAAGGTACGATTCCCAAGTGTAATATGAAATAAGCTTAAACACATTATAAAAATGTGTAATTTTCAACATTTATGTCTGTATCCTAAAATGCATTAAAGTTTGACAATAATGGTAACGACCATAATTGACCATGATTAAGTCATTAACTGAAACCACTGCATTCAAAGTCTTGGTCTATGGAAACTTGCTTTCGCATTTCTATCTTATTAATCTGTTCTGTCGTATTAATTGAAAGATTAATATATTTAATATATTATCCCAATATTTTATTCTATAATTTTTACTATGATTATTTTTTTTTACTGTTATTTCAAGGTGGAAAGACGTTAAGCTATTTATTTAACCTTTTCTACGCCTCACGATATTACTATGATAGGATCTGACAGTCCGCAGATTTTTAATTACACACGTTGAATGTAGAGCGAAGCTCTTACTAAAATCGCTGTAATATGGATATTATATTTTTTTTTGAATTATTATTAACCATGTTCTTGCTTTTTCGTACAAGGTGGTTGTTAGTAATTTTGAACAATCACAAATACCCAGACTTTGAGAAAAACACGTAAATATTGTGTCCTCGGGAATCGAACCCAGAACTCTCGGGTGGGAGGCCAGTTCCTTACGCACTGCACCACGAGAGCTGCCTACCGACAATTTGTGGCTTAGTATTTCATAATTATTCAAACAAATGTCATTGTGTGTTTAATTTTTTAGATTATGCAAATCAATCGACAGCTGCTAGTAATTTGAATTTAAAGTCGGACAAGATAACTCGCAAAATTTGAATGAGCGGTCTGTCGATCACGGCCTCATAGAGCAAGAATACTCGCTGAAGGTATAGAACCGGTTAAGAAGCAAAATAAGAATTTTTGTTGTTTCTATGAATTATTTAAATTATTGACTTACTTTGGAGCCATATTTTTCAGCTTCTCAGGCACAGAAACTAACGGCAGTTCTAGGAAAACTTCAGTACTTTTATATTCATTGTCATATTCTAATTCGGCTTCTGCTAATGCGGAACTGTAAGAAATAATATAAAAAAATGCTGAGGAGACTGGTAAAGTTTTCACACCCATATTATGAACTATACAATGTGCGGTATCTTTCATACAACAAACTTTATACATGATTTAATGATTAAAAAGGCCAGAGCATCTTGAACATTCATGTCTGTAGTCCAAATAAATACGTTATATAAAAAAATAATGTTAAATTTACTCAGAACTTGAAATCCAATGGTTAAATTTCTAATGAGTAACAGGACATCTTGGTTTCTGTGCTAACAAAGGTTGGATACTATGGTTGCTACTATGATGCAGCTATTTTAAACAATTTGACAGTGTTGTAAGTGAATTATTTAAGAAGGTATAATAATTATAAATTCCTTTTTCTACTAACATTCCATCTTCATTCTATCTTCCCTTCGATTGATTAATTGAAACATTTGAGAACTACATACAATATGCCTGATTTAATTAAGTTTTCTGTTTTTCATATAATTTATTAACATTTATTTATACATTGTTAATTCAACGATACTTATCTGTTATGTATATAATATTCAGGCAGTTTTCGCTAGGGATTCGAACTCACATCTTTCACTTTTCAGGTAATGGCTTAATCCATTACACTACCAATCCAACAACTATTCTTGTGAATAATAAAATTACGAATAACTATTCTATCTGAAGTGTTTCAAATTTTCAACTACCAACGTTGTAATTAAGATTCACAATAATATGCTTATATTCATTGTTTAAGTTTAAAGTCAACCTAGATAATCCATATTTACATTACAGTTTTATTTGTCCACTGACGTCATTATGTAATCGCTCATGTAATGTAACATGATACAACCCGAGCATTACAGCAGTCAGTGTAGCGAGCTGAGCCGAGCGCCACATGCTCCACTGACTGTCGCTTTTACTCGCCACGAATGTTACAGTACATGGAAATGATACAGGTCAGTCGCTAACTTTAGTTTTTGAGCACATAGTGAGTATTGTAGAATCAATGATGATATTTATGTACTCTATAATTATAATTCTCTATTGTACAATTATGCAAAAAGAGTCTAGGACGATTTGGCACCGGACAACTGGACGCCACGGAATGAGAACGTGAATAGACGTTAGGTACTTATAGGTACTTTAAAAAAAATATTCAATATTATTATTTATATTTCAATGATTATTATTATGATTTAATAGTTCGTGAGAATGTAAATATGCAGACATAAACAATGATTCAATCGTGCATATGTTTAAGTTCCAACGAAAAAAGAGTTTTTTATTTTATATAAAGCCTTAGGCGTGGTAATTCTCAATCCGCGATAAAGAATACATTATGTTGAGAGTAAAATGAATTCAAACTACTAAGTAGTAGATAGAAACTGATTAAAATACCTCGTCTACACGTGTCTACGACAGTGCGGCGTCCAATTGTCCAGAGGCCAGTCATCCCATTCCCTGCAAAAATCACCTAATTCTTTTTCGTGTTTAATGAAAGACCTGGGTCCCAAGATGAGTGAAGATAAAATTTATTAAAAAAAACACCAAAAGCCAATGATTAAAAAGTAATTGTGGTGTTTATCGCTACATAATTCGACTTAACACCAATCCCACATAATCCCAACTCCATTCATTTCCACGTTCACATATATTAATCCTTTCAACGCGGACGGCACACCTGTTGTACACTAATTAATTGGCCATTCGTTATAATTAGCATGTTATTTAAATGCGGCAATTAAATAGTAATTAAAAGCTCCGCAGTCAATAAGTTAAAGCAAGTATCCCAACACATCGCTAGTTTGAATATAAAATCATTAGCAAAATATACTCACTGGGATGATGGCGACCAATATACTGGTTTCATAGCTCTATAGATTAATCCTTTCTCGTACATATCGTAGAACCGATTCAATTGATTTTTAACATAAGATTTATCCAGTGTATAATAACACTGTTCATCCCAGTCAGCCATGATTCCCCACGATTTAAACACATCTCTCTGTTTTTCAGCTGTGTCCAACGCAAATTTCTGGGCGATCATTCTCAGTGGAGCGGGATCCAACGTTTCATGGGAAGACATGGGTCTCTTCCCTTGATTAAGGGCTTTCAGTTCAATAGGAAGCCCATGACAGTCCCAACCGGGAATATAATGGACTCGTTCGCCTTTGATGACATGCCACCGGGTAGTGATGTCTTTTAATATCTGGTTAGCCACATAATAAAAATATTTATTTATTATTTATATATTATTTATCATTACTTCAATTGCTATATTGAGACTTCAATTCCACTTTTGACTAGACTTGGAAAGACTGAGACTACCAGCGTACAAGTGGACATTCGACTCTTAACCAGTTAAATCACACAATATGTATAAAATATCAATAAAGAAAATATAAGTCGTTCGAAGGAAGGATGTCTGAAAATTAAAAAAGCCTTCACAAAGAAATTGTGTTTTGCTTTTGAAGAGAAAGTTTACATCCTAAGTCCTTTTATTCTTAATCCCAAATTGACATCTATTTATTTTATTTGATTTTGATATGTAATATTGTTAATATTTGTTTATTATTTTATTTACATTTGTTTAATTGGCAACATTAAAGCCCTTTATTACTTGAATTAAAAGTAGCTATATAGGTAATTAAAAAATTGTAATCAAGGTGTAATATTGAAAAGACCTTGTTGATTTATGGTGACATAAAATGACTGGATTTTATTTAATCTTTCATATTCTTTTTAATGTATCATAAATAATCATAATATCAATGTTAATAGAAACTCTATATATACATTACCTTGTTAATAGCATGGCCTATGTGAACATCACCGTTTGCATAAGGAGGTCCATCGTGAAGAACAAAATCGGGACCTTTCAAATTTTCTCTTTGCCAGCAGTATAATCCAGCGAAATTCGATGACTAAAAATTAAATAACAGCATTTTTACATAATAATAAATTAATCGGAAATATCCATAGTAGTAACCCTTCTCAAAACCTTATGAATATCGGGTAATATGAAGTAGAATACAATAAAATAATATATATTTTCAAGTTAACCTTATAAATTTCGCTGTCAACTTCGACTCGTTTTGACGGTTTGTAACGTGCAGCAAATTTAGTTTGAGGAAGTAAAATTGTGTTTGAATAGCTTGAGGCCTTTTTAAGGACGCGTTCTTGAGAATATTGTCTACATTTCCAGTCATTATATTTGAAAAAATTTATACTATTTAAATACCCGCTCCGGCGAACTGTCAAACTGGCAGCAGCCATCTTTCTAAAATAAATAGACAATCCATAGGCATTATACCTATTTTAGATGCTGCCAACTTGCCATTAGTGATTAAACCTCTCTATTGCATTATAATAATATTTTAAAACAAGTTTTCAAAAAATGTACCTACCTCCTCTATAAGGATTAAGAAATCAGAAAGTTTTAGATTAGATGTAAAACAATGATAAACACAAATCGTAAATTCGTAATCAACTAGGTAGGTAGATGGGAACTTTCCCTTAATCCATGAATCAGTGTTGAAAAAACTGATATATAGTTGTAATTTCGTTAACTTACTTTGAAAAGGTTCTAACTGACATTTCGGCCTAAAATGACTTTTTGATGTGAAAAGGTTCTATCATATACGGTCATTTCAGAGTCATCTATTAATTGTCAAATATGGGAATTAGCAGTATGCCGGAGTTCTATCTACATGTCTTTTTATATTGAAAATATGACCATTCCCAATTTCAAACACTCAGCTCAAAACATGATCAAGTGCAATTAGAACCTTTTCAAAGTAAGGTAACGATTTATTAAAATTCTAAATAAGCTCAATGATAATAGTGTAGTGAAACAGTAGACGTGAAACCATCACTCGAACACTCAAACTAGAAAGCCACATAAATAATATTGTGACCTCACTGGAATTCGAACCTGTTGCCCCGGGTAAATGCCCAATGCCTTATATACACTAGGGCATGGTTGCTAACAATAGAATAATTATTAAATACCTATGATTTTTTTAAGAACGCTATTTTGATACAATGGACTAATTTGGGTGAGGGGGTGTCCGTTAAAGCTGAAAGTTCGCTATATAAAAACACAAACAAAATCCTGTTTATTCGTCTTGGGATGATATCCAGACACTCCTGTTGTAAAATGACGTTGATGTTCGATGTAGACGCACTTGCTTTTGGTAATCCTGCTTTGAAAAAAGAATCAAGTTTCAACTCTCTAAATTTACGAAAATTCATGTCATATAATTGAACTTCACTATCTGACGAAGTCAATAAAATATGTTATTAGATTATCATGCCAAGAACATTGTTTACAAGCGTTTTTAACAATTTACACATTTGTGCGGATATTTTCATCCGTTATATCGATGTTCTACTGTACAGATATATAAATATAATACACAATGACATTGATAATACATATACAGCCCAAGTAAACTATACCGTAGGAACCTGTGTAAAAAAGGTTAATATTTATGATAGGCAAGGCACATGGCCCCCACAAAGGGAGGGCTGACAGGACTCTAGTCTGGGGGCCCTGCGTGACGCGTCTACCTTAATAAGTGAGATGAACACACATCACAATAATTTTTTTCTAATGGTAAAAAGTCGCCTGCGGCGTTAGTTTACTACAAGAGTATTACAATTTTAAAATATGTGGTTGCGTGATGGAACTTATGATTATTGTGTGTCGATATTCGACAACTCATTTTGGTATTCAATAATACAAAAAATCGCTAAAAATACAATGAATACCCTTAATTTTTACCTGAAACACCATTTTGGAAAACGCTTTTTAAGAGGGTCACACTGTCTTTAACCCTGCGATAGGTAGGGGGCCCCGCCAAAGATCCTGGCCTGGGGGCCTGCTTCAGGATATGGAGGCCATGGCAAGGCAATAATATTAAATTTATATTATACTTATGGTAGTGAGGTATGCAAGAAGTTTGCGATATTAAGCTGTATAGTGTAGATTACTATATTGTCTTATGGTCACTATCGCCAATAGTGTATACATAGGTTTTGCTACATCGGCTCCCCTCCTGCTCGTACGTGTTACATGCCTGAACTATATTGTTTATAATATATATTATTTTTAACACTACAACAGGCCATGGGCCCAATGACGGTAGTAGAAACAAAACGATCACATTAACAAACAGGTTTTTCAAAAACCACATAAATATAAATTACTTATGAACTCCCTGGAAATGGAACCTAGAGCTCACGGCCCACCGATGGGAGCCCAGTGGATTATTCACTTGGACCACAAAGGTCGCCTTATCTAACTGAGGTGTGATACATTTGTACTAATAAATCGTATCACCGTTCTATTTCTACACAGTAAAGGAACTCTCTTATTAAAATGAAAGAAGTATTAAGTCTAGATTATAAGATGCTTTTTATCATAGGTTGCGAAGATAATGGCTCACCACCAATTACTGTAGAAATATTATAATTTGTTCAATGGGTCTATTTTATACACAAGACGGCTATCGATGGTAGTTTATCATAGTTACGTATTGTGGCGGTTAATTGTTACAATAAGTTAATCGTCTAAACCAGGGGTTCCCAACCCCGTGCCCTCGGGAACGATTCGTATGTGCCCGCCACTATTCGACAGAGACGTGACGGCAGTCATGTGCTCGTACCGTCCCGATTGCTTCGGCGATCATCGGCTCAGTTTGGATTTTTGGCGTGTACAAGGAGTGATGTGCAAATAGCATTCCCCGCCTGGAACCGCGTTGTTGTCATTGTCATTGTGATTGCGATTGCTGCCCCGTTCGGGTCGCGACAGTTAGCTAGGAGACATCTTCGTCTGACGAAACACGAATTAGGAGTTTTGATATTCCTTATATATAGTTCTAAAATGAGTGGACCGAGTAAAAGACAACGAACCTATAATTTTAACACTGACTGGGAGGAATCATATTGTTTCTTTAATGTGAAAAATAAATGCGTCTGTGCCGAAAAAACATAATGTTGAACGACACTTTCAGACAATTCATGCCACATTTGATGTGAATTATCCAGTTAAATCTGAAGTAAGAAAGAAAAAAATATGTCAACTAAAATCAAGTCTAACTGCACAACAGACTGTTTTCACTAGACATGTGGGAAATTCTAAAAAGGCCACCATTGCTTCTTTCAAAATTTCTCACATGCTCGCAAAAATGAAGAAACCTTTTATTGATGGTGAGTTGTTTAAAAAACTATTTTTGACTGGTGCCGATTGTTTGTTTGATGGATTTTCTAACAAACGTGAGATTGTCTCAGCAATACAAGACTTACAGTTGTCAAATAATAACACCGTCACAAGAAGAATATATGCAATTTCAACAGGCAACAGATTTTTGCAGTTTACAGATATCGAGCCAATTGTTTCCTTCTGTATCAATTCTTTTACTTGCCAAATAAATGTAATGGAAATGGCCGCATGTATTGCAGATTTTGTTCAAGGTAAGACAAAAGAACTAGAGTTAGAAATTTTGGAGCTTAAGAATGATATTTTGCTTAAATCCTTAATATCAGAGGACTTTTGGAATACAGTGGACAGAGAAAAGTTCCCATTTTTGAAAAAAACGGCATATAAAATTGAATCATTTTTCGGTTCGACATATTTATGCGAATCATTGTTTTCAAACATGAAGTTAATAAAATCAAGATATAGTTCTCGACTCACCGATGAGCATCTTTATGATTATTTGCTAACATGATTATCGATACTCTCCTAATTATGAGGCACTGGCCAATGATATGCAATGCCAAAGATCACATTGACATATTGATATTCTATTTTTTTATAAAATGTTTTCTTTGTATTTGTGTTTTTTGTTTACGTTTTGTAAATACATTTCTCTGTGTGTGTGCAATTTGAATAATAGTTTTATTATTTTGAAACTTGTTTATTATTTATTAATAAATTATGAATATAAGAAAATAAATTATGGGAAAATGAGAAGTTATGGAAGGAGTTTGTCGATTAAAAATAGGTGGTGCCCGCCACCCTACCGATATTTTAGAATGTGCTCTAGAGTACAAAAAGGTTGGGAACCCCTGGTCTAAACCATGGGTCGCCAACCTTTTCAGCAGCTGGGCCAGATTCTAAAAATGAGACTTCCTACCAAGCCGCACAACTGATTTTTTTATTATACAAAACAAAAAAGAAATATATTATCTCCTATATATTATTATACTAAGAGATTTTGGAAAATTCACTAACAGCTCATTTAAGCGACATTTTATTGTTATTTTTACATCTTCATTTCAAAATGTGCGCTACAGATTCATCTACCGTTTGAATTGACCACATTTCAGAAATTGTCAATGATTTTACAGGTACGTGACGTTTATATCCGATATTTTCATACCGTATACGATTCGCCATATTTCATTTAACGTACAGCAGAATGACGTCTTCGTCGCTTAAGACCTTCTCATCCTTTAATTGACAAACGGAATCGATTATTTTTATTCAAATATCGTAATGTAGGCATTGGCGCACTTTTTTCCGGTGAAAAAACCATAATTTTGGTACAATTCACTACGTATAATATCTTCTGACAGCGGCGTGCGCCACTGTCCGACAATTCATAGATAATGTGATATTCCAAATTTGATTTTTTTAAATACTTCTTTGTGGCTGTTCACTCAATCTTTTTTTATTGAATAATTACCATAATTACCTAGGCTACTAATTTCCATAGACCAGAATATAGTCATATTAAACTAACAAAGTTGCCATTGCAAACAATGAAAGAAATTAATACGAATTGTTATAGTCATCAAAATGTATGATATTGTATAATATCTACCTATTTTTATCGTCCCTATCATCATCAATCTTGACCTATCCACTGCTGGATGAAGGCCTCCTCAGCCTTATTCTACTCCTTACTTACACATGAATTGTTATATTTATCAAAATCAGTGATATTATATTATTATCTACCTATCTATATATAATGCCATTATTATCACGAGCCTCAATAAATCCACTGCTGGATGAAGGCCTCTCTACGTTGATTGTATTCTTGACAGTATTGAATTTCTATTGTTATTTATCTACATATTCATATTCATATCGTCATCATAATCATCATCATCAACAACCAGGATCAATCCACTGCTGGATGAAGAGTTCCGCAACCTGATTCTACTACTATTGGTTTAACAAATTTGTGATATTATACATATTTCTATCCATCTTATCATCATCGACTTGAACCAATCCACTGCTGGATAATGGCCTCCCTAGCCCGAATCTACTCCTTTCTGTCATATGAATTGCTGTATTTATCAAAATCGTTGATATTATATTTATCTACATATTCATATTGTCATCATCATCATCATCAACCAGTATCAATCCACTGCTTAATAAAGACCTCCATAGACTGATTCTACTCCTTTTTGTCATATGAATTTCTGTATTTATCAAAATCGGTGATATTATATTTATCTGCATATTCATATCGTCATCATCATCATCATCACATCGACCTGAACCAATACACTGCTTAATAAAGACCTCCCTAGCCTGATTTTACTCCGTTCTTTCATATGAATCCCTGTATTTATAAAAATCGGTGATATTATATTTATCTACATATTCATATCATCATCATCATCATCAACCAGTATTAATCCACTGCTTAACAAAGACCTCCCTAGCCTGATTCTACTCCTTTCTGTCATATGAATTTCTGTATTTATCAAAATCGGTGATATTATATAAATCTACATATTCATATCATCATCATCATCGACCTGAACCAATCCACTGCTTAATAAAGACCTCCCTAGCCTGATTTTACTCCGTTCTGTCATATGAATTGTTGTATTTATCAAAATCGGTGATATTATATTTATCTACATAATCATATCGACATTATCATCATTATTATCATCGTCATCATCGACCTGAACCAATCCACTGCTTAATAAAGACCTCGCTAGCCTGATTCTACTCCTTTCTGTCATATGAATTTCTGTATTTATCAAAATCGGTGATATTATATTTATCTACATATTCATATCGTCATCATCATCATCATCGACCTGAACCAATCCACTGCTTAATAAAGACCTCCTTAGCCTGATTCTACTCCTTTCTGTGATATGAATTTCTGTATTTATCAAAATCGGTGATATTACATTTATCTACATATTCGTATCGTCATCATCATCAACCAGGATCAATCCACTGTTGGATGAAAGGTTCCGCAACCTGATTCTACTACTATATTATACCTATTTCTATCGTCGTTATCATCGTTCACCTGAACCCATCTACTGCTGGATAAAGGCCTTCCATGCCTGATTCTACTCCTTTCTGTCATTTGAATTGCTGTATTTATCAAAATCGATGATATTATATTATATCTATTTATATTTCCATTATCATTATGAGCCTGAATCAATCCACTGGTGGATGAAGGCCAATTTAAGTTGTTTGCATTTCTGTCGGTTATATGAATTGCTATATTTATCAACATTGCTGATATGAGTCGTATAGTATCAAAAGTAGAACTGTCGCATATATGTCGAAATTGAACTAAGTATGCCACATTATTCCTCGGATCATAATGTATGACTAGCAATATAATATTCGAATTAAAATCATATCTGTGTGGTATAAAATCGTGAAAGAAAATAGGGCTTGGTATCAAAGTTAGAACTGTTCACGTCTTTGGAAACACAAGTAGAACTGTTCGGTTTCGACCAATCACAGAGTTGCCCTAAGTGACGTCACAATATGCCCGCTCATACATATCGTTCAGTTGTGACTGTTGACATGCCGTGTTTAAAGTTGAGTTTTTTATGGTTTTTTTTACCAAAACATATAAATACTGATGGCTAGTCCCCTCATGGAGTACCAACCAACACCAGTAATAATAAACAAAGGTCGCAAGAGAAGCAGAAATCCTGAAAAATGACCTGAAGTTGGCAGGTCAGTGCGTGTAAAATCCATAGGCGTATATCAAATGTTTTGAAAATATTACTTATTAAATATTTTAATTTTATTTTATTTATCCAAATTTAAACTATTTCAAAAACATAGTGCTAATTCTTTTTCATCCTCCGAAGAATGAAACCTCAGTTGAAATATTTCCTATAAGGATAAACCGCTCCTGATTCATTAAATAAAGTGGATTTTAGTACAATTGTTTTTATGAAATTTTATATTATTAAAACTAGATTAAAACAATGTCTTCCCTCTCCACCAACAATAATAGTTTCTATAATTATTTGGATTGTTTTTGTTCACTTTTTGTTTGTTTTCTTAAATCTTTTATTTATTTTCTGTGAACTGATTATTTCATTCCTTTTTTCTTATCGATGACATATTAAGAAAAGAAATATGAAGCGTTCAAAACGTTAGGGGAATGTTTTAGTCCAGGTAGAGAATTTATATCGATCAGACTACGGGAAACTAAAGACTATTATACAAGAAAAACAATAACATTGATACGATTCGTCCATTTACAGTTGCAAAAAGGTTTCCAAGTGAAAGAAATTTTTGAATAAATTATTAACTAAGCATTATGGGCCACAATGGTAAACTTTACCTAGGTACTCTCCAATTCTATAAAAAAAAACATTTGATGAAAATAACTCCCAGAATAATTTCCGAGATTCGGGGGACGTGAACTTAGGTGAAATACAAGATGACATTCTAAATGAACTTATAGTATAGATTTTATTCCGTTATTATTCTTAATACCTAATACATTGGAAAATATGTCCTATTTTCTTTATTATAAAATATGTCATACAATAATATCTCTGTCTCCCTGTATGTTTATGGTTTCATGTTATTTTTTTAATACCCACAATATTTAATCAATTTAAAATTAAAGTATTATAAATTTTATGTAGGTACCTATTAAAATTGAAATCAATAAATAAAAAAATACAATATTTTTATAATAATGATGTACTGCACTGGTAAATTTGAACTACTTCTTAGTGACGTCATCCACAATTGTTTGGGATCAAATACAGAACGTTACACAACCTTGGTAACAAAGACAGAACTGTATAGTATGTGAATATCAAATGTAGCACCTTCACTTTTAAAACATGTATATTTAATTATTTACAACAATCAGAATTCTGACATACGTAAATTCTGTTGTGTATTTCTAATTTCTAAAAGTAGAAAAATATTTTATGCTTTTATAAAACTCAAAAATCCAACAAAGCATTTTTCGTAATTTTCTCGAAACGATGAATAGTGCACAGTTCTACATATGATTCTATACGACTCATATTATATTTACCCATTCAAAATATCGTCATTATCATCATCAACCAAGATCAATCCACTGCTGAACGAAGGTTATACCAACATAATTCTACTCTTCTTGGTCATATAAACTGCTATATTTTTTCAAAATTTGTGATTTTATATACCTACCCATTTATATCGTCATTATCGTCATCAACCTGTATGAATTCACTGCTGGATGAAGGCCTCTTTAAGCTGATTCCACATCTTTAGGTCTTATAAATTCCTATTCTTATCAGAATTGGTCTAGAATAGACTCAGATATAATATGTATTGCAGTGTTGCCAACCGTACTATAATTATAGTACAATACTATAATTTTGATTCGGTGAAAAATGTAAAATACTATAATTTGAAGGGATTCAAGACGACAAATGTTTCTGTACTATATTTTTATCAGAAATACTATAATTTTTACTGCTTTGTACTATAATCAGCATATAAAAAGATGGCAACACTGATGTATTGCTTTATTATTTATCAACATTTGTCGAGATATGAATATCCCGCACCGGGAAACTATATTGTTTAAGGTTAATTTTTAAATCAAAATATGATTTTAAAATATTATTCTATGGTTGCAAGCATTTATTTTTTATAGACAATGAAACAAAATAATGTTTAAATTCATTTTTTATGCTGCTAAACTTTTTCTATTTTGTAAATGGGACCGGAAAGAGATTAATATTTGCGTTATATTGGATCGCTATTTATGATAATCACAATTGAGATGTATAATTAATTATCATATTTAATGCACATACCTACACACATATTGTATTAAAATTAAAATGTGAGTGGTAGCAATCGGCGATTGCCAGCTGTTCTGCTAGGCATAGCAGCCTGAAATGGTGTCAGACGATATTGTGAAGGCTAGACTCCAGAATAGACTACGCATATGACTCCAAATTTGTATTGGCAGTGACGACATGCAAATCGTAAAACTGACAAATCAGCGAAATGTTAAACTGTCTGACGCGAATGAAAATCCATCCCGAAGAGAAAACTATGGCGCCGTCTATACATACTTTACAATTATATTAAAATCCAACACCATGTCATTATGACGAAAAGCTGTCTGCAAGACCTAGCGAGACAGACTGGCGAGAGCCAGCTGGGTCAGCTAGTATTATATATATTAATAAAATAAAACAAAAATGAGAATCAAACATATTTATTAGATTAGACTTTTTTTAAATAATAAAAAATAAACAAAATAATATAAAAATAATAAATTTTAGTGAGAAGTTTAATTTTGTGTGGCAGAACTAAGTGCATTAATATCTATATCGAGTGAGGTTGTTCCTACACGCAAACAGTTTTCCAAATGCACATCAGAGAGAGAGAGTGTTCTCACTCAGGATTTGATATGCTTCATCCGAATAAAAAGCTGTTCACAAGTGTAAGTGTCAAAGTCATCATTAGAGCATGTTTGTAAAATGCAGGATATTTCTCCTTGCCCAGATATGTTTTGTAAAACTCTTCTAAACCAACCTGATGGAATTTCTCCTTTAACTGTTCATCGCAACATATTTCACAATATTCCATTTGTAAATTTCCTTTAATAAATTCACATCTACAGAGAATGGCGTTGCAAATGCAGCAAAAAGCACACAATGCTTTTTAAAATCTTAAGCCAATATCGAATCTCAATTTGCGAAATTAGCACAACTAGCGGCAGCATTTATAATTGTTTTTATTTTCTCACTGCTCCACGGGCCACAAGTTGACACCGAGTGGGCCGCATGCGGCTCGCGGGTTGGCCACCCATGGTCTAAACTGTCAATAAGTGGCATGTTTTAACAGCCTCTCTCTTGGCTGTGTTAACTTTTAGAGCGAGATAGACAGTTTAGACGGCTAACTTATGATAAACTAGTCGATAGCCGCCTTGTGTATAGAATAGACCCATAAGTGGGTAATTCCAAAACATTGTAAATATGATGTTTTGTACTAATTGCATGCTGGTAGTTAAAAACTTACTTTACAATGATTTTTTGATAAAAAAATATATTTATTGCATTCAAATGCTAAGTACCTACCCACGCACGTTCTTGCTCGATCGAACATGTTGACTTTGAAGCATGTTCGTCGTTGCGTCCACACGCTCGAGCAGCTCGACACAAGACGCTCAGTCAAAGCGCACACGTAGAGCCATGCTCAAGCGAATTTCTGTTGAGCATCGAGCAAGAATTACGGACCTTGAATCTTTTTCGTATTGAGCCGTTTGCTCGATATCGTACAAAAAAGCATCGAGTGAGATGGTACACACGTTGAGACGTTCGAATGAGCTTAAACCATCGAGCAAGAATGTGCGTGTACTTAGCATTATAGCGCCTGTACACGTGCATGGAATTACTGTCGGCAATAGTGCTTATTTTAAACTATCGTGACAATAACTATTCACACATAAAAGTGCTGACTGTCTCTCCAATCTCATTCTTCAAGAGTAAGCGAGATGCGATGTTGTCATTTTACACTACCATTTGACCTGACGTATTGAAAATCGGTTAACTTCAAAATGAGTAGTTCGTTTTTTTACTGGCAGGTTCACCATTATTGTTCTACTGCGCAGGCGCAGATCTTACTTGTGCATAAAAAATCAGCACAATTCAGAAGCTTCCAAACTTGTTTGATTCATGCACGCAATCTTGCCAACTGCAGGATAATACATGTTTCCCCATACATTTTATTACTGTGCACAGTAAATCCATACATGTGTAAACGGGGTATTATTCTATACAAGAAGCGATTTGTAAATAATTGAAGACTGACAATTATCAGTTTGATATTTTCTAACGTACCCTATTTAAAATAATAACAAAGTGGTCAGTTTCCAAAAGATCTTTTATTTTTTCTTATAATTTACTTAAGTATACTAATAATAAAAGTCAATCTTAAAGGTAATGAATACCCAAAAAGATTAACAAGTACGTGCGACATTTCGTGCACTATTACCGCTGAAAAGAACAGCTTTCATCTGTTCATTACATTTTTTTTGTGTGTTATGGTACGTTTACATTTGACACTAATATCGTCATATTTATGTATGACACCATATTCACTTAAGTGTAAACAGTAAGTATATTTGTATCTGCCACTTATTTTGCGTGTGTCGACTCTCACCTACCACTTATTCAATCTACTTATATACGCAAATGTAAACACCGCGTTTTCGACAAGTTCGAACTTGGAGCGATATATCACCGAAGTTGGACCACCGTCTACTTTTATGTCAAGTACCTGACACAATATTCGTAGTTTGACAGGTACATAGTGAATTGCATATGTATATTTCTAAAACAACGGACAATCAATAATCATAGGTACACCATAAATGTATGCCCAACGTTTACGTTAATAAATGTACTGTAGCGATCTGTCAAAAATCATAGACAATGAGAAATAAATCGGATGTGCCGTGTTCTATGGATTTTGTTCGAAAATAAAATATCGCTTGTTCTCGGCACATACGATTAATTCTGATGCACTCTGTGAAGAAAAAATGCGCTTCAAATGGTATTACCTAATTCATTTTGGCCCACACCTGCACTCGTATTAGGTACGATAATATTATATTGAATATGCAATGACGATCAAGTGCTAGATATCGCAATGTTACTGTTAATCGTTCTTCTACGCATTTCTGAATTGTGTGTCTTGTTTTTTGGCAAAAGGTCCAATCTTGCAAACTAAAGTTCACAAATTGAGTTGGATCTTCGATTTTAAACTCTGACATTAAACGGAAGGCACCTAGTTCTTCTCGTCGCTGAATCCATTCCCGCACCCATCTAGACCATTTTTTCCTCCTTTTTGTTGCCAAAAGACTTAAAATAATAACACTCGCTGCTTTCTTTTTTAACATTCCCATATTGACAACTGACATAACGTTTTTGAGAAGTATACAAAATAAGTGTCCGAATAAATTACAATATCATATGTAAACACCGCATATATTTATTCCAATGTTGCCATTGAATAAAGTGTCGAGACTTTATTTCAACGAGAAGTATACCAGAATTTTATGTCAGATCCATGCAGGTGTAAACAGTAAATGAAATTTTATGTCCGACACATAAAATAAGTATAACGGTATAAGTGTCAGATGTAAACGTACCATTAGTGTTGTGTAAAAATATCTAAACTTCATTTTAGAATTTTCTGTGTTTTGAACAATATTAATTTTTAAACTGGTGCAAAAAAAACCTTTTTTTTTGTTTTATTTCTGAGATTTTTCATTTAAATACTTGAGTAAATATTTTTTTTTGCTTTCATTCTGTTAAAAATTTATATCTGTGATAATTGGTGCATAAATAATACATTATGAAATCTTCTGTGGTTATGCAATTGCACGACTGTTTTTAACGAAGAACAATTATAACCAAAATTAAAAAAAGAAACCTAAAAGCCTTATCCTGGGCAGTCATTTCTCTAAGTGAGCATCACTTACTTATGACTACGTAATATTAATGACTATTAAATGTATAAAAAAAATATACCGCCCCAAGTATACCTATTATATTTCTACTAATCTATTAGAAAGATTGCTGTGTAATGAAAGAAAAATTGAAAACCATTGACGTCATGTTCTAAATGAGATATTCGATAGGAACGGAACATTAACATATTAAGCTAATTATGAAATTATTATACAGCTAAGTAGGTATCTGATTATATAAATGAAAACTTAACAAAAATGGCCTTCAACCATTGAGTATTCACATTTTCAATATTTCAGACAATACTAAACTGTCTCAGATCTCACTGTAAAATCATATAGGTATTTCACCTATTAATGTTAAAAGTAAAATGCCAATTTGGATGTAACATAATATTACTATAACATAATGAACGGCAACAAATAAAGAGGAAATAACACTAATAATGCAAGCTTTCAAAAGGAAAGCATGAAAAGAAAAAACATTACAAGACATTATAATAAAATTTATATTGAGCACAAAAAAATAACAAGTTGACACTGTGAACAAAGATAACATCAGCTATCACATTACTCAAGCGGGCTGGGAGATGAAATTAATCCAAATACAAAGACGTTTCTCATTCAACAGGTTTTCTTTAGGATGTACTTATATATTATAATAGTAAATAAAGCTGAAATGTAATGAATAAGTACATTATTATTAGGTAAGTATGTTTTTAAATTTTTAAACATAGTGATAAAGAAATCATTTTCTTTCTAATTAAATGGTGCTGATATTACAATAATATAGTGAGTACACATGCATATTCTTGCTCGATGGTTTTACGCTGATTCCAACATGTCTCAACGTGTGTACCATCTGGCTCGATGGTTTTTTTGTTCAACGTCGAAGAAATTGCGCTATCCGAAAAAGATTGAAGGTCTGTAATTCATGCACAACGTAATTTGAGTGAGGGAGTGAGGACACACCGGCAAGGCTAGTGTGGCCTCTCAGTCGTGGTCGAAGTCGTGGCAGTGCGACGGTGACCTCACAGCGTCTTGTGTCGAGTTGCTTGACTGTGTGGACGCAACGAAGAGCATGCTTCCAAGTCAACATGCTCGATCGAGCAAAACCGTCGAGCAAGAACGTACTAGGCTACTAAGGTACTAGGCTATAGTCATCATTATAATGTAATGTTTACAATCAATGAGTCCATAAAGGCAAACATTTTTCTTTAGACTGAATCAGTTCTTGTTTAAATATAAAGTGTTTTATTGTGAAATTAACATGAATCTAATAGCTGTGTGTGCTCACTAGCATGCCATTGAGGCAATAAAAACATAACATATAATGTTTCAAATCTCAAAAAACCAACGTCGAACACCACCATTTTCAAACGTCCACCTTAAACACATTCGCTTCACAGTTCCCACATTCAAAACGTAATTTTGATAGTTGAGACTTTTGTGTCTCCGACGGCTGCGTCGTAAAGATGGTCAGAAGCGCAAGGCTTTCGCAAACAGGGCCGCGGTAGCTTTGGACTTATCCCAACCGCAACTCTGCAATTCCGATTCTACCTGCTGTCTGGTAAAACCTAAGCCTACTAACTCGCGAATCATCGTTTCGTTGGCACTGTTAGGAGGTGAACTCGCCACCGGGCTTGAAACAGTCGCGGACGTCGTCGGTTGGTTGGCTGATGTATTCCTAGCATTCATAGCTTCTCCTGAAAGAAGTAGACTTTCAGCTAATTCATCTTCAGTTGAAGAAGGTCGGGGAAGCTCCCCTTCCGCCAGGAAAGCTGTTTCAGTTCCGGTGGTTCCTATGCGGAGAACGTTACGTTTCAAATCTATATTACACTGATGTCTCCTGAGCATGTCTAATCCGAGAATCATATCCATGGGCTGGTCTTCGAGAACAGAAAAAGAAGTGGTCAAGAAATCCTTTTCAATGCGCATCTGTACCATATGGATACGGCCAATGATTCTCTGCACGCCCACTCCCTTGGCGATACCAGACCACCGAGTGTCCACAAGTCGCATGATGTTGCATCGTTCAGCACATGCTGCAGACATGATAGTTGTCTGTGCTCCGGAATCAATGAAGGCTTTCACCGGGAATCCGTTCACGTGACAGTTAATATAAAGCATGATAACTGTACCGAAAGTCTCAGGATTGTATTCCATCGCCGCCTCCATATTAGCTTCGATGTTCTTCTGCTTAATCTCTTCAGCGATGAGTCTCTGGGCTTCCGTATCGAACGGATCTGAATTCATCATTCTCAATCTCTGTTGCTGACGCTCCGTCTTGGCTGCGATCTGTTCTTTCAGCACTTGCGAAAAGGTGTCTATGTTACCGGTCAAAAGGGCATCGGCAAGTCTAGGATTATTCTGTTTAAGCAGGGCCAACTGGTCAGGGTTCGCCATAAACATATCTCTAATTTTCCTCGGATCGTCTTCCGCTCCCACTGTAACGGCCGTCGGACTCGTTGAGCTACCGGGAACCCTAATGCTGCTGAAGTCCAGACCGGCCAGACCAGCTACGCCGGCTGCACGACGGTTGCTTGATTCGTCTGGTGCCTGCATTTCAGAATTCGACTGTAGAATGTGCTGCAAGATAATAATATCACCGTCGCCGACGCCCAGTTCTTTGAGCGTCTTCTGCTCTTCGTTGAGCAACCGCCCGTTGAAATTCAGGACGATCTCCCGGGCGGGGAAACCGGATTCCACTTCACAGAATGCTTTGAAATTCTCTAATTCGAGGTCCTCCGACACATCCAGCACGAATATGTCGTCGGCGAGGGTCGTCACGGTTACCTTCATTGTTGATAAATTCACTGTGCGCGCTTTTTTCTCAAAGACAAATAAAATTATTTCCCCAGCGAACAATGAACCGAATGAACACCGCAAATTATCAAACGACAATAATGACAAGTCAAGACAACAACAAGATAACAAAAAATGCATTGTTTTTTTTCTATAGCGCAGCATTTTTCACAATTTACTAAAAAAATAATCGTTGAAGCTTTGTGAACCGTTATCCATGAAATCTATTTTTTTCTAAATTAAACGTTTGGAAAATATATAGATTTACACTAGCGCGCATCTTTTATAATATTAAAATTGTTGTCTTGTTACGTGTAGCCATATAATTATTTTTAATTAACTATTATTGTATATTGTCTATGCTCCTTTTAACACATGCCATCTGTCAAGGCAGATGTGATTCTAAAATAAATAATAATTTGAGTATTATATCTTCATTACAATGGTACATGACAATCATCATAAGAATTCTGCATATTTTTGTCATAGTTACATAACCTTTCTTGCAGATTTAGCTTAACATGTTTTTTTTAATTTACCCACAAAATTTCCAAAATGTAATCGACGTGTTCGACAAATCTTGCAATATATTTTGGAGTCTTCACAGTCTATTATTAAATTGTGATTGACGTATCTGCCACACTATTATCTAAAACCCGTTATTATTATTACATTTTTTCATGTTTGTTATGTGTTTTAGCCTAAAACCAAGAAGTTTATTGATAAAAAGAATGCGGTGACGTTCCACCTTGTACATCGCTCACAAAAAGACCCTCTGATCTCAGATGACACAGCACCGCAGCATGTGCTTGTGGAAGCAGCTGACAAGCAAAACAAAGTAAGTTAAACTACAATCTCACATAATATTCAGGTTGTCGTCATAGTACTTCTACACTCATATTCACCAGTTTATTTGTTGATAATTGAGCTGCTCAGGTGTGAAAAAGTAAGTTTCCAGATATTGCCATTTGAAGAGACAAAATCACTTAGCATTTAAATTGACAGTGATATGTATGACAAGATTCCTCACAGAACTAAATCCTATCTAAAAGTGACCTCCCATTGTATCTTACGGTAAGAACACATATTATCATCACGCTACGTGCTGGCACAGTAAGCTTGCACTGTGCGAAAAAAGTATGTAATGTAATTTTTCTTGGTACCTAATCAGAGTGAAGCTCCCATCCTGTAGCAGTTTTTGAACCAAAAACTAATATTGACAGCAGAATCTAATAGACAGAACAACAATAAGGTCACCTCATGCGTATCATGCTACATCATCAACCGCATGAGTCAGTGGATCTTGTTTTTTCTCGATTTTCTGATAGATTATTATCTATGACTGGTGTTTACTTATATTATCTATGGTCTGCTGGTTGTGTTTTTTTTAAATTATTAATGACCATGTCCTTGCTTTTTCGTACAAGGTGGTTGTTAGTAATTTTGAACAATCACTAATACTCAGGCTTTGGAGGAAATCACATAAATATAATATTGTGTCCTCATCGGGAATCGATCCCAGAGCTCCCGGATGGAAGACCAGCGCCTTATGCACTGTACCACGAGAGCCGCCCTGCTGCTGGTTAGGTTCTGTTTATTAGTAATTTGACATACGAACACGTAAACATTGTTCGAATTAATTTAAATTATCATGATTTATGAATAATATTAAATATTATATATCAGAAATTTTCTAAACGTCAAATGTAAAGCATTGTTTATACCTACTGATACACCCCTGTTACAGTCGGGCTTCTCCCGGTGTAAAATAATCATTTAGTAGCTATAAGTCGAAACGTAACCCTGACCTCTAGAAACGGCTTCATAAAACATCTAATCTGATTCCTTGCTCAACCACGTAAGTATTTTTTAATCATAAGTAAAGGCCTTCGTCCGGTGTGTGAAAATCGCATATTGGGCGGAGGTGTAATTAAGATATATTTAATTTAATTCAAAATGTATAAATGATGATGGATGAAAGCGATAATTTTAAGACTAAATATAAGTATTCAAATATAATAAATTTTGCCGGCAACGTTGAAGTCTTCGCGCGCCTGCGCCGAGGTGGTCCTCGTGATTCGTCAAATCGTAAGGATCACGCGATAAAATTTGGCCAATCACGAGAGTCCTTTTTGCTGAATGGCGTGGGTACGCGAAGTTTAAAAAAAAGAAATAAATAAGTGAGCGTCCCTTTTTCAACATGTACGGACCTGCGAAACTTATTGTTAAAACAAAATATGTAAACGTTTAAAGAAAATGTAAAATATAAACAATATCACGTTACGAGCACGAAGGACTGTGTTTTATTTACACTCCAATCGTTTGAATTTCTTTTTTTGTGAATCCGGGGTTCGATGGACACCTGAGCTAGCCGCTGGAACCCCGGGGATCTCAATGGCGCCTTGGCAACGTGAAGCTCGAAGAATCGCATGGATTCTTCCGAACCCGCGAAATAAAATTTACGCCCGCGAACGCTAAATAAAAGTTTATGATCCAGGAGCCGGAACAACCAAGAAATGGTTAACTAAAAAGTGGACTCCGACGTGACCCTTATCAAAGAAGAAGTGCTGTCTCCAACATCAAACCGGGAGAGCCCTCTGGTGTTCGAAGACAGTCCACATACGGAGTTGACCGCGCCTAGCGTCGTGCTGGAGACCGTAGCACCAGCGCGTCTCCAGTACGACGAATGGCTGCACAAATCCCACCTATGGAGACCAGACACATCATCGACGGTATCCAGCGAGGAGGGCTCGTAGAGGCCACGGCCCACTCACGACGAAAAACGGCGAGCAAAATGCCGATTTTCCTAGGGTATCACTAACATGTCGTGTACCCTAGTCGACCACGGGATGTTCGGTGAGGAGAGAAAAAGGAAACGCGAGGCCAGGGAGCCTCACAAGAGGGCTGAAAAGGCGCGCAAGCTGAGATGAATCAAATCTGTGCGGGCGCAGGCTCGACCACGAGGAGATGAAGCAGGACCAGTCGCCAACCCTCGAGTCAAGGGTGAACGCCGAGTTGCTGTTGGAAGTGAAATGTGTAGATTATACGAATAAAACATCCGGAAATTCTTCTAATTACGGATATAAAGTTAATTAAGGACCAACTTTCTGAGCCTTGTAATCTTAAGTTCATTAGTACGAAAAATGTACAATCTAGTTTTAAAAATAACACTTCGCAAAGTGACGCCAATTCTTTCCGTTCAAATAAAGTAAATATGAATGAATTCGAAAACATTAACATTGAAAATCGCAAACAATTTTATAAACGGGAAAGAGGATATTCTACAGTAGCGCGAAACCTGTTTCAAAGTTACGCCGTGTTAATAATTTGAATTCAAAGAGAAACGAGGAAAATAGTATACGACCGTCACTATTATTTCTTTACAAATTACCAATCGTAAATTTAACACAGCGAAAACGGAACGGGAATAATAAGGCATCACTCGACGAAGTGTTAGTTGTTATGTTAAATTTTAATAAGTTAAAATTAGGTATAAGAGGATGAAAGTAGAGATTGTATGCTTGTGATAAAAAAAAAATGAGTCAATAAGCCGTAAATTTCTCAACGGGGTTTCAATAATGAAAAAATAATAATAATAATAATAAAACGTGAGAGGCACCGCAAATCGGCGCGGCGCGCCTTGGAATAGGATGTCGGGCGCGTAAAACGAAACAACAATTTTTTTTTTTAAATAAAATGGGTTTCACTAAAAATAAAGTTAATTACACAGTTTTAAGTTTACTGATTCAGAAATAAATATAATGAGAGGGTGGAATATTTCAATTTTTAATACCAATGTGATTTATACAGTCAATACAATGTTGCAAAATAATTATGGGTATTAGGGTAAAATATTAAAAGTGATAGTAAGTACCATAAGTACAATGGGAAGATTTTATATAAAATTAGTAGCTATTTAATGTATGGGGTAGGAGTAATTAATAAAGTAAATTCGAATAAATTTAAAGTACAGGAAGTCTAATGAACGAATAAATTACTAAAGAAAGAAAAAGAATAAATACAGATGAAGACAATTTGGAAGCACAAAGGGAGCCACCTCTCAAGTAAGCGCATCCAAAGGCAGCGTAGCGGAAAATTCATGATACCAAAGCTTGATGGTGTGGAGAGTGCGCACTCTCCTTTCTCGCGCAGGTTCATGGAGAGACTAGGAACGTGACGCCTGAAAGATATCGTGAAACAACAAGAGGTACCTCCGATGTGTAACCATCTATAAAAAAAAAAGAAAGGGAAGAGGATACTTATTGTGAAAATCCATCCTAGTACCTGTGAGAAAGCCGTGCCGCCGTAAGCGAGCCTAGCCGTTGTACCGCTATACGATGCCTTGCTCGCAGTAATAGGAACAGATGGAGACACAGTATCTGTCCGTGAGGTGATACTCCAGAGACCAGCTAGAATAAAAATAAAGGTAAAACGTAACACGAAATAATAATTCCGAACGAGGGCCAAACGTCTACAAATGTAGCCTCTCGGAATACAAAAAAACTGGACAGCCCAAGAGTCGAAGACTGCAGCTCCACGACCCCTCCGCTGACTGGTATAAAAGAACGAGAAGAATAACAAAAACATTACGAAAACAAAATAAACGCACGACATTACAGGAGAAAAATAAAATAATAATAAATTATGACAAATGATAATAAGAAAGGAAAATAAATCAAACTCTGACTTATTCAGGAGCATTGCTTTGAGCAGGAAAATAGTAATTAAAATAAATATAGAAACAATACGTAAAGTTAGTTGTTTTTTTTTTTGTTAGAATAGTTAGATTGTAGTTGAATTTTTTTTATAAACTGTTATCATGCTATGTACTTAACGGATGAACAAGGAATTGGATGGGTGGCCGATGAGATCAGGGCGTACCTTTCGACTTTAATCCAGATGGGGCGAATTGATACACCCCTGTTACAGTCGGGCTTCTCCCGGTGTAAAATAATCATTTAGTAGCTATAAGTCGAAACGTAACCCTGACCTCTAGAAACGGCTTCATAAAACATCTAATCTGATTCCTTGCTCAACCACGTAAGTATTTTTTAATCATAAGTAAAGGCCTTCGTCCGGTGTGTGAAAATCGCATATTGGGCGGAGGTGTAATTAAGATATATTTAATTTAATTTAAAAAGTATAAATGATGATGGATGAAAGCGATAATTTTAAGACTAAATATAAGTATTCAAATATAATAAATTTTGCCGGCAACGTTGAAGTCTTCGCGCGCCTGCGCCGAGGTGGTCCTCGTGATTCGTCAAATCGTAAGGATCACGCGATAAAATTTGGCCAATCACGAGAGTCCTTTTTGCTGAATGGCGTGGGTACGCGAAGTTTAAAAAAAAGAAATAAATAAGTGAGCGTCCCTTTTTCAACATGTACGGACCTGCGAAACTTATTGTTAAAACAAAATATGTAAACGTTTAAAGAAAATGTAAAATATAAACAATATCACGTTACGAGCACGAAGGACTGTGTTTTATTTACACTCCAATCGTTTGAATTTCTTTTTTTGTGAATCCGGGGTTCGATGGACTCCTGAGCTAGCCGCTGGAACCCCGGGGATCTCACTACCTTACCTACCTACCGAATTTATTTTTTATTATATAGTTTGGGAATATTATTTTCGAGGTTTACGTCTAAAATGTAATTTTTGGTTTGGTTAATTTGACAATGCATTTATAATTTATATCATGGATCCATGCTCCTTTTGCTTTTTTTATTCTGTCGATCGATGACTGCACAAGCTTGTACATTACAGTTTCAATTTCCTCTTCGCAATCTGAAGTACAGTTGACACTTCGTCGTCGTCAGATCGTGATCTTTCAAAATATTCTGCGGAATGATGAAACCATAAGATACTAAATTTGTCCGCATGACAGCATGTGAGCGCACGTAACGTGATCGTAAAGTGTTCGCCTCAAGAGAAATCTAAAAATTACAAGTAGCACAATGTGGCTCAGAAAGGTGCATGTTTGGCTAATGCGGAAAAATCACAACAGAAACCAATGGATATGGAATTTGAGAAGAGTTTGCAATGTGATAGAGGTAGCTAATCAAATGAATTATTGGCAATGGGCTGGACATGTTGCTTGGTGAGTGGATAACCGCTGAACAAATTCCGTCATACAATGGTACCCAAGGGGCACTAAACATCCACAGGGACAGTCTAAAACCGCTGGATAGATGAAGTCCTAAAGTTTGGTCGATGTATATGGCAGCGAAAAACCAGGGATCGATAAAGGTGGAGTGAGCTAGGTGCCTTCATCCAACAGTAGATCAACCTCGACTGATGATATCATATTCAGGATGTTGTGTCACCAACCTATACATTATTTAGTCTCTTGAGCAGTGTTAACAACATTACACTCCTCTCTAAAAAAACATGTTTTTCTATAAATTCTTTATACTGGTTTAATGGTTCCTTATATGGTTGTATTTGGACGTTATTCTCACAAAATTAACAACCAAAGAGCATGTTGTTACTCATGTGTCTCTCGAATAGCGGTGAGTCATGTAAATAGTTTAATGTTTCACCAACAAGCTATGGTGGCCAGTAATCTTATTACTTATGAGATTTTAATTTCAGGGTGATAAACATATTCAGAAAGAGGAGCAGAGGAAGTGGGGAGTATTCTACGATGATGACTATGATTATCTCCAGCATCTGAAGGACGCTCAAGATGTCTCCATTAACTGGGCTCCAGCTGTTGTAAGTCAAAGACTACTTTAAATCAATCATATTATTGTATTACCATATTGGATGATTATTGTATTACAACACATGAAAATATTACAGGATCCCTCGAGACCAGTGCCAGTTAAAGAAAAAATTCAGAAGCCCAAGAAAAATGTCCGCATCAACCTTCCGAGTTCAATGTTTGCTTCGGAAGTGGAAGATGAAGTTGGACTTCTCAATAGAGCAGCTCCGCAGTCAGGTATCTACCCATCAACATGCTCACTTCCACGCTAAGCTCCCATAGACATATTATAAACAAATCAATATTTCTGTGGATGGTATATGGAATCTATCCCTCTCAATAAAACTTCCATTTTTTTTCTAAGTTTCTGTATAGGTATAATGCAAATAAAACATTTGTGTTATATTTAAAGTCAAAGACAAATAATACTGTATTTTTCCCTTCTCCCCCTGTAGACTAATGATTAACAGAATGGTTGTTTTCTACAGCAGTGTACCACACTTCCTGAAGAACTAGTTGAAGATTTTGATTGATAACTTTTGGATGTCATGTTATAAACGTTAGTACATATGGATATGTATAACCCATAGTTATCCAATTTGGCATTGCTAATAATCTGGATGGAAAATAACATTGATGATAATTCAAGCAATTTGAATCCCTTGTCATTATTAACTTAACATTGTTTGTCTACTAATTACAGATCCATGAGCTGAACACTCTAATCAGTCTAATCAAATGTTCACAAGCTGATTACACACAAATTTGTTACGTTCTACTTACTAAAACGTTCTACTTACTATTTGGCTCATTCAATACATATCTGATGTACAGTATTTTCTAGGTATTTTCTTATTCATTTCCAGGACTTAGATTGGATCTGGACCCTGACATTGTGGCTGCGATGGACGATGACTTTAAATATGAAGACCCTGATAATATGCTCGAAGACAATTTCATGGAACTCGCCATGATGGAAGGTAACATGATTTTTCATTACGTTAATCAATAAAGTTCTTTAACATCACTATTATTTATGTTTTTTTTCTGTCATAGTTTTCAATTATTTTTTTATGTAAACCTATACCTTGAAATAGACAATTTTTTACAAATACAGACTATAATATTATATTGTTTGAGACTTAGACGGTTGATTTTTGGGCTGTTACCGTGTGTTCTTTCTCCTTCTTTTCCCAACTTTTCAGACTTGTTGAAGAGATAAAGTAGGAACACTGACAATGTTAATAGGTGGGGGCGACAGACTACGTTTTAAAACATTATGTTATCTGGCTCATTCAGCAAAATCAAATATCCGATCTGGCGTTTTCGGTCGTAACTAACACAGTAAAAAATCACCCCTTTTTACCAGACCTCTTAAACTAAACACTTCAGTATGTTTAGAATAGCACAGTGATTCATACACCTAACAGTATGTGTACTTCACTACATTATGTCTTGAAAATAGTCATAACGAACCCGAAATGTCAAAGAAGGAGGAAGAACACGGCCAATCCAAAAACCAAATACAATTTCAGACTACATTGGTGTAAGTTATATATGTATACAAATAGTTCATTTCTATATTTCCAGGTGGAGAAGAAGAATACTCAGGAGAAGAAGATGAGGAATATGATGATGATGACTCACAACGAGGATACGCGTCCGACAACCAGCTCAGCGACAGTGACGACTCACAGAGAGGCGGCCGCCACAGGGGCATGGCATACGATGATGACGATAATAAATCGAGATTCTCTCAATACTCCATGTCATCCAGTGTCATGCGTAGAAATAACGGACTCACCCTGCTCGATGATAGATTTGAAAAAGTTTGTAATTCTTACATTAAATTTGTGTAATGTTAACCAGTATAGGCTAATCTACCTAACATACTGTGTCAACTTACGATTCCAGTCACCTGCATTTCTCTATGAGAATCAAATAACCATATTTTGATCTACCAAAGTTAGTGCTGCCTTTCGTCAAGGCTTCTATTTTATGAGAGTTCTACAATACTGAATGTATTTTTTTATTAGAGATTGTGAATGAGATGGTTCGATCACACACAATTTTCATTTTCTTTGTATTGACAGCTGTTTCGGATACAAACCCGTGTTTCAAACAATCTAATGATAACTAAATTATAGTTTTATATTTAACTTCAGTTATTTGTTGTATCTATCAGAAGATGGTTTGTAGCCCGAAATTAATAAATCGATAACGGTGAGATGTGTGAACCAATATACTGTTGTGATTGTGATTAATTGATCAAAGCATAGACAGTTTAATTTTTATTTGAAATTCGCGCCTTGCGCTTCAGAGAAGACCGCCAGACGAAAGCAGTCGAGCAATGGTGAATCACTTTTAGCTTTTTCTAACTCAAAAAGGATCAGTTGTTCCTCAACCGTATTAGCAAGCATCCAATTCAAAATGTAACTTCCCCAGCCTTATGTTTGGGGCTAGAGACCACGTTATAATCTTGAGCGCCCATTTCAATAAGTTAAAATCATTACTATAATCGTGTATATCTATCATAAATGAGTCGCGTAGAGTCATAACTCGCATTCTCCAAAAATTTAATTTCGAATAAATCACGAAAGAACACTAGAGCACTATTTTTCGTAATCACAAAATAGTAATTAAATATGAATATTAATGAGTGACATTGTTGATTTGATTTTTTAAAGTATATAATGGATCTCATTATGACTCCTTCTTAAGATGTAAATTACGCCATGGCAGTCTGAAAAAAAATACAGATTCCTGATCGATTAAAAAGACCTTAGAGCTAGAATATAATTTACCCAAGAGTGATTTTTGGAAGTAGTTTTTACATAGTTAAAAGTAATTTCTGATATCCAACTATTTTATTTTATATAGATTGCATTTAGAATCACTTGGCATTATTAACTAAGAAATGAGAAAATTGCAAAATGTGCATTATGATTCTATGCAACTCGAATGTGCTTTGTTAATGTTAAAAAACTGTATAAAAAATAAATATATCTGTGAAATCCTACTGTAAATGAAATACCTATTATCAATTACTTACTACTTAAACTCCTCAAAATGAAATCGTGACGAATAGTTTTCTGTCATTGACTGTAAAGTACCATTAGCGACGTATTGAAATGCTCTATACACATATATGTTAAACTAGTCTTTTTCTCACAAACACACAATTTTCATTGATTCTTGACTATCTCATTCAGATGTTCGCCGAATATGATGACACTGAAATAGGCGCATTGGATTGTGATGACATCGAAGGGTACCTCCAAGCCACTCCTGAAGTCTTGCTTAAGTGCGCAGAACAGTTCCACGATCAGAGAAGAACATACAAACTCGACGTGGACAAGGAAGCTAGAAGGTATCTATTCTTTTCAGAGATTGAATTTAAATGTAACATGTACACTTACAGTTTCCTTGACATTGCATATTTTTCGTACCTACTTCTGTTTTAGTCACTGTATGTTGTGTTATGTATCTCATCAATGTGTTGAATTTTTGTGAATTAGGCAATAATATATATATATATAATTAGGCAGCAATATAAGTAATGTTTCTATTTCAGGATAACACGTTTACAGGAAATAGAAGAAGAAGACGAAATGAAAGATGAAGATCTTTTCGGTAAAGACGAGGAAGTGAAAGAAAAATGGGACTGCGAATCGATTCTCTCAACATACTCCAATATTTATAATCACCCCAAACTGATAGAAGAACCGAAGGTGACTATTTAAATTCCTTTCTGGATTCATTAAATTCAGCAAGTTTTTTTAAAATCTAATCATTCTTATCAGTTTCAAAGTCAGCTACCTCCATGATCCACCATTTTGAGATAATCGCAATAAAACCATCAAGCATGTTTAGGACTGAAAATATTACAGAATATTATTTTCTTTTTGCAAACGCAATATGTGTATAGTATACAAAAAGGCAAAGCTTTAAAGTTGGTCGAAAAATATAAAAAATGGCGGCTGATGAATATATGTAACAGACTTTGCAATCAATTCGATGGTTTAGTGCACAGATATTGTATGTCCAGTTTAGTACGTTTTGAGAAAATCGAAGTTTAAAAATTGAGATGCATGAGAAACGCACATATCATGTATTTGAATGATACAGTATCTTCTAAAATATCCTGTTTGGACGTACAATATTTTTACAGCATATAGATATGATGCAGACGAACGTTTTGTGTATGTTAACTCAATTTCGACAAAAACTGGACATACAATATCTGTGCACTAAACCATCGAATTGTTCGTTTAATACTATTTGATATTCTATGAATATACATGCAAAAGTATGTATTTTTAGAATCAAGGGGAAAAAAGTAAATATGAAGGTAACTGACTATGAAACCAATAGCCTCAAATAATCCATACTCAAACCATTTTGTTGAAACCTATATGACCACGTTAATTAGAACACTAATTCGAAATATGTTTTCAATCTTAGCCCCCAAAAATATTGTTTGTGATGTAAAAAGTTTGTTTTAAATTGAAATATTCACTATTTCATAACTCATAATAAATTTTGCCACCCTTGAGAAGATAGCGTTTAAATTTAAAGCCCAGTAAGACTCATAAATTCGGAATGTACTGTAATTTGTGTACACCCAGTATTCATAGAATGGCATTTTTTTTTACCTAAGCTTAAATTTATAAATTTAATATTGACTTTGTTGATCATAATTTTCAGTCGAATCTTTTGCCTTAAGCATAATTTTAACTGACAGCTTATGTTTGGCAATAATCCTACCTGATTTATTTATTTCAGCGCAACAAGAAAATAAAAATTAGCGCAAAAACGGGCATACCTTTGGGAGTATTAGAAGGATCCGACACAAACAAACTGACTATGAAATCTCTAGCTCGCTTCAACGTGGAGCAAGCCAAGTCGCAGAAAATAAACTCTGATTCTGACGATGAAGATGAATCCATTTGCGAGTCAGTCATGTCCACACTAAGCGTTCTTTCTCTGCGGCCCAAAGACGAGACGCCCGATGAGAAGAAAGAGAGGAAGAGATTGCTACGTGAGTTCCGACAGGAAAGGAGGATAGAGAGAAAGGCTAACGCCCAGGCCTTTAAAGATGAAAAGAAGAGGCAGGACAAGATATCCATGAATAATAGAAACAATATACAAGGCATTAAGATCGTTTGAATAAATAAATATTTATTTTATCAATCTTTTGTTTTTATTTTGTATACCTTCCTCTTTATACTAGTCAATGTTTATCAACCAACCAAATTCGGATCAATAACCGGATGTTCTTGGTCTGAATCAAACACCCATAAAAAAATTACTTGCGATTTTTGCCAGACATGGTATTTAAAACCGCTTCCGTAACTTCGGAGGGGTGTTCTACCACTACTTGAAACTTGATAAGCCTATTTTATGAAAAGGTCTAACTATGGGATATGTACTATTCAGCGTAACTTGGAGGTGCTGAGCGACTTCACTCACCAAAGTTCATATGCACTGTCAAACCAAGTAGAGAGTCAACACGCGACTTGTAAACGTTGTGTACATATTTTCAAAACAATATTAAAATTTATCATTTTAATGTGAAAATGTTCACAATAATCCCCAGAAATGTTTTTAACAGAACGTTGAAGCGAAGCTCGGAGCAGGAGCATGAAGCAATGGGATTTTACCCGGAGCACTGAAAATTTGTAGTGCTCCACTGCTCTGGAGGTTTTTTTATTATTAAATTTTTGTCCTAAAATCCAATGAAAATAATATTATATTTGACACGAAGGTGAATTCAAGGGGCATGTCGAGTTGTACTCAGTATGCCCACTACCCAAGCGAGTGTCAAGAGGATTTTCAGTACTAAAACTAATTCTAAGTGAGAAGCTGGTGAGAAGGCAGATAATGACTGACGATTCGCTTTCGGAAATTTTGTTTAATAGAATTAATAATGAAAATGACGAATAAACCTTGTTTTAAAGCTAATTATTTTTTAACATTTGTAGGTAAACATAAAATACCTATTACGGAGCTGGAGCAAGTATTAAGTCCCGGAGCGGAGCAACTCAAAAAAGGGTCCGCTCCAATCCTCTGGTTTTTAACATTCTACGCATATTTCATAATATATTTTAAATGGTTTACTTTATTCCAAATAGCTGTCCTAAGTATCCACCTAGCAAAATTTGCCAACATTGAAGAGGTTAAAGGATTTGGTCTATATTTTGGGTTGAATGAAACACCATATATTCTGTAGAGAACTTTTTATATCAAGTGATTCACCATTATTCATTATCATTACATTTTTCTTAAAAGTACATTAACACTGGTTATTATATACATTAACCAAATTATTACATTAGCTAAACAATAATTTTACTATTTTAATTAGACTTTTTTCTAACATGATATACATAAAACTTTATACATTATATTCTTTATATAATATAATTATCGTCTAATAATATACTGAGGATAAAAGATTTCCTTATTAATGAAATAACATTCTGATATAAATTTATACAGGCCGCTTGCTTTCTGAGTCTTGAATAGAACTTGTATTTTTTAAGCATAATTAAAAAACCTGATAAATTACAACTTTATTTATATGAAACTGTTTCACACTTTTTTATATTATTTATAATTTCTAGGTTATGTAACCTTTCAAAATACACAGTAAACAGTCACAGCAGTTTTCAGATATCCGATGATATGTAATAGGTATCAGTTTGTTGTAGTTAGATCTGGAAGATAACATTATCGCCAATACAGAGAACAAACGAGAGCAGTCCCCTTAATCTTATTATTTTAATAAACTGAAAAACCAACAACAGATGATTATTTAGCTTGATCTTTTTATAATATTACCTTTGGAGTAGATTCTAGTCACGCATGCAAATAATCATAGAGAATGATACATCAAATAAGAAAATCTTTTATTCTACATTTTTATTCCCTTTGGAGACCAAATCAGTACATCACGCACAATCAATTTTTTCATTTATTTATATAACACTTCATAGTATAATAATATTGATTAATATTTTAAGAAGGAAAAACTCAAAAAATAATAATTTATGGCAGTCTGTAGATAATAAGTATGGCCTTATTTGCTACCATAGGTGATCGGTACAAATCGGAGAGTAAAGAATTTTCTGGCAACACCGTTGAGAAGTACACGATGTTCATATGAATGATTTTCAACTCGGTAACCTTTTAATTACTGAATATTTGGACCGTGTAAAAAGTGACATTTATAATATACAAGAACACCTAACCATTACTTTCTTAATATTGCACATGCAAACTTTGTTTAAGACCACCACTGGGTAGCTTTAATTTGGCAAACTAGTTAACATTCACAAAAATATTATGGAAGTACAATTAGAGAAAAAAAATGCGTTTGTAACTGAATTGGAAGCAGCAGCTGCACGCTTGTTGCTTTTGGATAACTTAGTCACTATTACCATTTGTCAAACATAATAACGGCAGGCAGATGCAATACATACCATCTCTTCCATACAATAAGCACTATGCATTACTTAACAGACGTATCCAATATTTTAATGATCTTAATTTTCACAAGCGTCGTTAAAACACCACTACTTTTTCAAATATTCGCATTCTGTTCAAAGATATTTAATCTCATTGACAGTTTAGTCGATTTTATTGTTTTTACTATGGATTAAATCGTCTGTGTGGAACGAGAAAAGCAATTTCGTTGTGTTCTTATTAAGTTGACACAGCGTTGAGTCTCTGTGTGTGCGAACTGCCTAATGGAAACATCAATATGGAGATTATTCTGAATACCGTTTGATTTGAGCTAATAATGAGTATTGCTTTCATTTTTCTCTACTTTTTGTTGACAACTCTCCTGAGGATAATGATAATGGCTGACAAATGCAATGAATCTTAGCACAGACGCCATGTGAACAAAACAAAGATTGACAATTTTGAAAAATCAGGAAGGCTTAAACTACAGTATTACATAACAATTTGACAAGCTGATCCGATATATAATATTATTGATATCCAGTGGCATATAATATGACACCACAAATTTGAAGTTGGCAACATGTATAGTGTGGTTATCATAAATTTATAGATTTACATTAACAGATATTTACATACTTCTCAAAAGTGTTACCAAAAATTTTAATTTATAATTATTTCGAGTATATCCCTGTACATAATACATAGTAGGTATGTAGAATTTTATTATAATCATTAGTATAAGCGCTTGGCCACAGTGGTCAGGCGGGCAGCGGCGCGGCAGTGGTGTGTGCAACTCGAACGCACAACTCTATGTGATATGCCCAAACAAAAGACACTGTCTACGAACATTTCACACACGGTTATACATTTGAGTTGCGAACGCCGCTACCGCGCCCCGCCTGCCCGACCACTGCGTTCGAGCACTAAAAGGTGACACTATACAGAGCACCGGATTTATCATGTAGGAGACTATTACTGATTTAGTTTTATTAAAGAAGTCACAATAAAACATCAAAACAATAGCAGTTATAATAGTATGCAGTATTCACTGTAGAATGAGTTCTGTTACTACCTATGGATTTTTTTTTAAATATTCACAACACAGGTGTTACAACTTTACAAAGTTGTTTCATGAAAATATAACCAAAGATGGTAAAGAAATCTATGAACATATGAAAGTTAAGCAAAAAAAGGCCCCTGGTCAACTGATTAGGTTCGCTATAAGTGACTGCACTGTAGGTTCATTTGAAGATAACGTCACTCATTCATTATGAGATTATTTGCCAATTTCCAAGATAATGTGTCACGATGAGTAGATAAGCAGCCAATTAATAGAACACTGATATTATGAATCATTTAGTTGAAACATCCTGTAAAATCGTTTATAACTGCACATGAGTAAGTAAATAATGAATTTCACAAAATGGCAGTGGGTTAGGAAATTAGAAATGCACACTTCACTATGTTAATCCCCCCGACCATGTTCGATCCTAATAGGATCATATGGGCCTCCACAGAGTAGAGGTTTGTATTAACAGATTTTGTTTTTTTACGAGAAATGGATGTCAGCCACTTGCTCAACCTATTAGGTCCATACCCTGACAGACACAAATTGAAAAACAATATGTGTACTTGCCAGACCTAGGATTCGAACCTGGGACCCACGGCGTTATAGTCCAACGCTTAAGCCGCGTGGCCACCGTGGGTGTTAATATCGCCATAATAACAATGTTTCATTCATTCGGCATTCAAATGTCATAAGATTGCTTTTATATAGTTCAAATTCTTTGGATATAATTAATATGTAAATAGATTCTACACAACGTGGAGTTTAAAAGCTTTCTCCATTTTTACGATCATTACATTATTCTCTTCGGCAAATCCTGTATATTATCCTAAAATTGTGGAAGGTTAAGCTGACTGCGTAAACCAATATTCAAGATTATCGACTGGATGATAAAACCGGTGCTTTATAATAGTGTATCCCAGATCATGTATTGCATAGTTAGGGCAGGCGCTTATAGAACTAGTTCAGCGTAGGACACTCCGTCGGCCTCAGTGCTCTCCTCTCGGCTCCTGAGATGCTGCAATGTTCCGTTGAAGTGTTTATTGATCTGCTCCGTCTCTTCTGACTGTTCAAGGTTCGGTAACTCTTCGCGGATCTTTGATATCATCTATGGGGAATGTCATAAAGATCAATTTTAAAACAAACCTATGAAGTACATATTAAAACTGCGGAAAGACTTGACTTGAACACACAATTACAACATAATGGCTAAATTACATGAGCAGAATCGCTGATCCTGACCAATCATCTAGTCTAATCCAGAAATATCACTTTGAATCTCTCCATAGAATTGTCAGCAGTGGCAAAAGGTGGAGGTAGGCTTTTAAGATCCGCCATAAATGGTGCACACTAAACTTTGTCAGTCATACGTATTTGTTTTCATTACATTACAAATACGTATGACTAACAAAGTTTAATGTGCACTTTTTATGACAGATCTTAACAGCCTACCTCCACCCTTCGCTACTGGTTAAACGAAAAGGACCGAATTCGACAATTGAAGTCAACAAAGATTAACTGTTTAATTTAGCAGTATCAGAAACCGTCATGCCGTCAATCATGACGATGACAACGAGAAATAAGAATCTTATGAATTATTATTTATAACCGCAGAATTTGTAATATTTACCATGTTGAGCAAGGCAACGGTAACGTGAGTGTTGCCCTTCTCGTAGAAATAGATGTAGTGATTGAGAAGTTCTACGAGTAGTTGGGTTTGGATGGCGAGGTCCATACATTGCGATGCGATACGTGCGCCTTTCTTCAAACACTCCAACACTTTTTTACCATCACGCATCTGAAATGATACAAACAATGGAAAATGTAATCAGATTGATGTTAACAATAATTTATAACTATTAGAGTGTAATTTCAATCCATCGTTCCTAAGCCCTTCCCGGAATAATTTTTACATTAAATATATAATAATTAATAATCTGGTGACGCCGAATTCCTTGAATAAAACACGGAACAAACTAATCAATCATCCAGAGACTTAAAATAAAGAAACAACTGCTGACAATCTAAGACGGATTCTGCAATTTTCATTTCTGTCATTCCTTATTGTGGACCAGATAATCTGGAGCGACTGGTAGTGATCCTCAACCATGAGGGAACGATTGACAACAAGTATAAAATACGATATACATAAAATGCGACAAGATAGAAAGTATATTATTGTGAATCACCTCTTCTTTGTTGGGTCCTTTACCACTCCAGAAGAGATGTGAGCAGGCGGAGACGCCTCGGCACTGATCCGGTTTCTTCAGAAGCTTGCTGGCGTAGAGGGCACACTGCGTTCTCACCGGCTCCGCATTTTCCTCACCTAAAACAAAACAAGTCATTACATTACAGGACTGATAGGGACTGCTTTTAAGTGTTATTAGGTATTACATATTGTACCACAACTATGTGCCAAGTTCTATACATTTTAAAGAACCTTTAACATACTTCTTGACCCCGGTGGATGGAAGACAATCAAGCATCGCACATCCACAACAACGATCAAGTCCCTGGATGGTCTTTAGAGCCACTAAAGTACTCTAACATGTATTTTTCGTAGATGTGTACTATTAGTTAGTTTCAAATAGGCACATCTAACAATAGTTAAATCGCAAATCAAAGAAAAACATTACATATGTATCAGTGACGAACACTCCATACTAGGCGATTAAGAAAAGAAAATATTTCAATATACAATTAATAAAATATTTTTTAATTGGATATTGACATACTTATTTATATAATCACTTGATTATTTTGTATTCTATAAAAATAATTTAATTTGCCAACGACATCTGTCATATATGTATGAATGTACATATTACACAGATTACAAAGCAATCTACAAAGGTTTAAAAATATATACCACAGGGCACCATGTGTCTTGACATAAATAAATGTCAGATTATTTCTCAAGGAATTGTGATATTATTTCGTATGGACTTTACCATCAAGTAACCTCAAGTCAGTTTATCGAATTGTATGAAATATGGTAGGCTCCTATCACAAAGCCTAAAACCTTTGCGCATAATATTTTTGTCAAGACTGCACTTTGTTATACTGTCGCATATTAATAAATATATTGTTTTTAAAAATAAAAAGAAATTTTACGTAATGATTTTTGATTTGTATAAATGTTATGAAAAATACATAATTTAAACTCATCGCTCAATTTTATGTCGTCAGTGAGTTTTTGAAGTTTCATTGAATTAGTGTGTCACTCTCATTAGTGTGTTCATTAGTAGTAATATCGTATTAATATCGTATAGTAATATATATCGTATAGTAGTAATATCGTCGCTTGTTTATCAAGTTAAATTTATGATTTTTCTTTGACTGTCTTGCAAAATACTCGCAAACCAAGGTTTACTGTGTATTGTAAGATCACCAACTCATCGAATTTTAAAGGTCAATAATATTGAACAATTCATTCCACTAATTCACCAAGCTCACTAAGCTTTGTGGAAAACTGTGATGCCCAGTAAAGAATTGACGTCTATAATCAGTCACCAAGAGATAAATGGCACGAAATAAGTAAAATGTCTTACCGAAGCAGTTCATCTGCTCGAAGGTGGCTACGATGAGAGTGATGGCGGCCAGCTGCGCTTTCGAATCTGAAATCTCGTCTTCGTAGAGTGAGAATGCTTGAGAGAGAAACTCGTACGCAATGGGTTCGTGGTTGTCAAACTGGATACGGCCTATCGCCAGAGCTCCTTGCAGGAACAGTCTAGAAATTTATTTAGAAAATTAGTAAACTATGGCAGCTTATCTGCATTATTGGCGTCGATCACAAAATTGATATATTTTGTAATCATGTTAAAAATAAGATCTTACAGATGCCACTTTTCAATGCAAGAATGTAGAGAATATTAACTTTTCTGTGGCTACAAATTCAACCACATTAAAAATGCTGTGTGAGTGTCATCCAGTGTTATATGATAAACAAAGTTCATATGACTCACTATACATTTACAATTAAAATTTTTTGTTTTGCTTACGATATATTAATGCAATATTTCCCAAATTTACAACATGCGAGTACCTACTCCTTTCAAAGTCAGATTTGAGAATAATTTTTTAGCTTTTCTGCCGATTGAAAATTTTCTCTAGTCAGCAGACCAAAACTATAAGCCGGCTCGCACATCTAAACTCGCCTCGTCTGCCGCACAGCCATACATCAAACCTTCTAGGAACGTCGTATCAATGTTGCATATGAAGACCGCGCACATAGGCGCCTAGCAACAGTCGCGCGTAACCTCTCGAAATGTGAATATGTAGGGGATGCGGTGACCGGCAAGCTTCGACATCTATAGAAATGACTGATTCAATTTGTAGCATGTTCGACTTCGACTCACTAAATGGTTTTTTCAAACTAAAAAGTCACTTTCCACCAATGTGCAGAGCTCCATTTGCAATGTGTGTTTTGTGAATAACGATGATGTCACATTGATGTATTCGACATGTTGCAGACAAGACGAGTTCTTGGGCCCTTAATCTGGAACGTGCTCTTCGACAATCTTCTTAGAATTTCGCTTCCAACCAACTGCACTATCACCCAACTTGGTTGCTACTAAGGCCAATTATCTTACATTTTAAAAATTTGCAGCGTCTTACTGCGGGCGTGAAGATCTCTTCACATAATGTTTGCTGTCCGTATGATTAGCTTCGTTTTCTTTGTTGTATTATATACCTTAAATTCATTTTATTTTTCGTAATTTCCATGTGCTTTTCTCTTCCTGGCCCCTTTCATAAGAGTAAATTCTTTAAACTCAGTCAGAGCTCACTTTGAGCGTAGCAACCTCAGTCTTGGGTATTTTCTCCCAAGGCATTCCAAGGCAACATTGAAATAGATGCTTCACATCGCCACTGTAAGGTCCCGTGATACGCTCGATTAAGACCGAGTGTGGTGCAGGGCGGGTTTTGGTTTGGAAGGATTAACTTCAATGATGTTACAAGTTCCTACTATTAATTGTCAAGAATTTTCGACAATAGTTAACAGTTTACCATGATACGAAGAAAATGAAGACTGTGAGGATGGAATAATTGTTGAAGTCATTGAATCGAAACATCATTAGATGAAGAAGATAATGATGATGATGACCTGTGTCTGTGACTAAGAGCCAAAAAAATTATAGATGGCTTACAGCAGGGATCGGCAAACTCTTGGACCAAAGGAGCCAAATATGAGTGGCACAACGGTTAAAAAAAATTCGAGAGCCATACGTATATTTTTATAAATATGATTTATTTAAATGAATTAATTACATTTTATAATTGTTTATTTATAAACATTTAAATACATACAATTTTCACGCATTCCCTAAAAATAATGTGAACAATGACCTTCCTTGCATTTCTTTGGAGAGTTTCTGTATGTTAGGTATGTAACTTAGTAGTTTTTAATTTCAGGCGTTTCAGTCCATACATATGAAGTCTCGAATATGAGTTCGGAAAGCTATTCCATGTATTAAAAATCGTAATAAGTATCTACCTTCTGTAGATCTTTCGGAGCGCTCCACTTGTGTTGTGAAATTAATTGCATTTTTCTCTCTCCAAATCCTCAATTTTGGTGGCATTTAATTTGTCGACTTTTTTGCAATGGGCGGGGATTTAAAGCAACAACAATCATACCTTTTTCCATCAACCATCACGGAGGAAAAATTAGGCTCGCGATAATGTCATTATATAGTGTACAAATCAATGACAAAAAATAAAAATTGTGAATTTTGCAAAAGACTTTGTAAAAATTAAGAATTGAGAATTTGGCAAAGAGCCGCACGCCAATACCCAAAGAGCCGCATATGGCTCGCGAGCCGCAGTTTGCCGACCTCTGGCTTACAGCATTATTTTATGTAGGAAGGCAATGAAGGAAGCCCTACATCTGCACTGAATACTGGTGCTGATTTTGTAGAATTGCAAACATACAAAAACAAGACAGATTAAATTGTATGTAGGTACCTACTATATAGGTGAATTTATTATTCTCCTGACTATTCATTGTATAATTTTATGCGGAATTCGTTTTGGGCCAAAATGCCCTAGTCCCGGAGTTTCCCAATTAAGCGTAATCGACTGTATATATAGATGTATTATTACCTGAGAGGGAGTTCAGCCAATTCGGCCTTCATAAGTTGAGTTATCGCAGAATGGCAGAACTGGAAGATTTGTAAGCATTTCTTCTCCCACATTTCATCCTAAGAATACATAAACAACAAAACATTAATAAATAATAAACTTCTTCCACTCATAAACAATGTTCTCTGAGGTGTGTGCGTGCACATTTGTACAAATTTGTTCACACAAATACTTCCAATATCCACGTACAGAAATTTAGTAGAAAGTAGTATGCGATACCAAAATTTTGGTTTGCCTAAATAGACTAAACAATGATTTATTACACCCACCAACATTTTATTAACCCAACCAAATATTGCACATTCTTCACAGAATGAATGTCATCACATAATTCTATTATTATTATTTTCACACTTTTGGTTTGAAGATACATAAAAATACACCATCCCTTTTCGCCGCTACTAATTTGACAAGTGCGTTTGTCTATGCAAAAAAATTTACTGCTCAGATGAGCCATCCCCGCACACAATATAAAAATTAGATGATACATTTCTCACAAGCTTATGTTTAAAATATAGAATTCAGTATCTCAGAGATTATAAATCCAAGACTCGGTGTGGAGAGAAAGAGGCTGTTTTAGATATAATATGAAGACCCGAGGCACTGATAGACTTAAAGTCTCTCTTACAAAAAAAAAATTGTGCAATAAACCACTGTTGAGTTATTAATCGTTATGTTGCCAGGAGTTAAAAAAATGTTTAATTAATTTTTGTACTTTGACGAAGTGACCATCTGTTTTGTGAAATACTACCATTGTGGAAAGGTGTGATCAGCACAGTAAAATATCACCTTTATAATGTGGTTAAGTTGCTAACAGGTTATTAAACACCCTATTCACTAGTAAATGGATACAATGATTAGATGGGTAAAAAAAAACAAGTTAAACTGACCTGATCTGCGAGTTGCTTATAGGTGTAGGCCAAGCGATACGCTTGGAAGATGATAGGTGGCAGTGTGTGAGGCAATCTGCGTGGTCCGCCAGACGCCACAAGTTTCCGAGCGCCGTGCAGGATCAGGTATTGCTGATCGGGTGAGTCCGACTTGAAGTGATGAATCAGTCTGCATAATAAATACACATTAACCCAATGCTATATTGCCTACGTAAAAAGACCAACAACTGCAACTTAAGTGTGACGGTTTGAAGAACTAATAGCTCGCAATACACAGGCAATACTCACATTACGACACTAGCGTCAAGGTCACGACTCAAGTTATAATAGACTGTCTATAGAATTATATCGGACTTTTTAAAATCATTTTCATATACAGAATTCTGGGTTCATGACAATTCACCACTAAAGACGATTGATGCATGTATTTCTAAAAACCAATGAGTCCACATACGGTCAAAATCTAACAAAAAAATGGATAAACATTTTTTATACGATTTCGTATAACATATTGTAATGATCTCCATATTTCAAAGCCTCCCAAAAGTATACGGAAAAAAATGTTTAAAACTGGATGACTTCAAGTAACGGATAATTTAATACACATAACCAATACCCATATGTCCAACTTTATTTATCTCATATTAATGACAATTCAGGAATCATTTGCTAATAAAAAATGGATATACTGATCATTGAGTCAGAGTATGGACCTAATAGGTTGTGCAAGTAGCCAACATGCATTTCTTGTAAAAAATCAAAAATCTGTTAATACAAACCTCCACCTTGTCGGGGACCATATGATCTTATTAGGATCGGACATGATCAAAAAAAAAATAATGGTAAAATCAATTCATGCTTGAAATACAAAAATATTGTTCACTACAAATCGTCACTGTTCTGGCAGAAGACACTAATTCGAAAAAATGACATATTGAGTTAGTACCAAAATCTTCCTTATTTCAAACTTTAACGTCTGGAAACATTCTTAATAAATAAACAGTCTTTATTTTAAAGTCATCCCTTTTATGATTACTTAATAAACTCACATGATAGACCATGATTTCAAACTTTTTAACAACTTCAAAGACAAACTACTCAAAACTAGTATTCTCCAGTTGGTGTGTTCTGCCAGAACAGAGACGAAATATTGAATTGTGAAAAAAAACTGTGAGTGGTTTTTGGAAATAGATACTTTCTCAATTAAACTAATTTGAGAATTTTTATCATTTCCTCGTTTACATTATGGTTACTGATACCAGATGAAAGTCTCCCACAGGAGACTACCTCAAAGGGCGGACCGAACCATCAACTTTCCCAGAACACCACAGCCTACGTCCACTCTTCGCGGTGATCGCAACCCTCGGCCGAGCGAAGCCCGCCTCAACCGGAAATTCAAATTCATCAGAATCCCGCCAAAACAGACGCGGCCTACCGATAGCGCCGCCACCGGCCAATTTGTCGGTAAAGCAGGGAGGTTCGCGACCGAGAGCGGGATGACGCCGAATCTGACGGCTGAACACGCGCGAAAAGCTTCTTCTTCGATTGGCCGCCGGACAGCGAGCGTCGTCTCTGCTCGCCTCGGACGCGAAGCCAAGATACATATCCCGCCAAAAGGACCGCGTTGGCAGACTTCTCATTGTCAAGCATCTCCAGGAAATAAAGGACCACATCGGCAGCACGCCAAGCCACAAGCCCCGATCCTATCTCCCATCGGACAGCGAGCATCGCCTCGGATGCCAAGCATCAGCAGCTAGGACGCAAAGAAGCCACGTTTGCAGCCCGCCAATTACCGACCGACCGCCATGACAATAACATGTAACGACAAATAAACCAGCCTTGACCAATTACCCCGTGCGTTTCTGTCCCCCACCCCCGCTTTGACCTTGACGTTATCACGGCCTGCCATCTCCGCTTCAGAGCGCGCAGAAGGCCGGTGATATTACTACATTATTCAGGAATGTATAAAAAGCAAAATCCACTTGATCAACTGATTCAATTCTTCTGCTTTATGAGTCGTAGCAGCTTACAAATACTAAGCTTCGAGAACATGTTTGTGGTGGATACTACTATGACTTTGTCAAAATGATGATAAGAGACAGGGGACCATGCAATCTCATAAGATATTTACAAATAAACTATTTCTTTTATTCAATGAATATTTCACAAGAATTCAAAATGTAACATTCTTCATATTGAAGATATAAAATTTGAAAACACCTCAGGGGGTCTATTCCATACACAAGGCCGCTAACGTGATAAAGTGATAGTATTTATTACATACAGTATGTATTGAGGTATTATAATTGTTACAATAAGTAATCTGTCAAAACTGTCTCTCTCGCTCTCGCTCTAAATTTTATCACAGCCAAGAGACGCACTGTTAAAATATAGCACTTATTGCAACAATACCAACCGACTTATTGTAATTGTTACAATAAGTGCTAATAATTCCATACAAACCTACCCTAGTTAGCAGTAAATACTATCACTTTATCACTTTAGCGGCCTTGCGTATTCAATAGACCCGCATCTGTATCAAAATAAATAAAATAAATAGTTTATTAAATTATTAGCAAGTGCAAGTACGTCATATCTAAAATTTGGAGCAATCCAGACTTCGATGATTAATTAGGGCAAAATTAACATAATCTGATAAGCATTTTCTGTAATAACTACTAGTTAATTTCGTATGAATGTAATCTTGACGCTAACCTTGCAAGGAGATCCTGTTCTTCCGCAAAATCCTCAGCGTCTTGTGTATTGGTTGGCTGATCAGGCTGATCAGATATTAAAGAAGACAGCATTCCTAACACAGACGTCACCTAAAAATGTTATGAATGTTAGGATTATATTATATTAGGATGACCTTCATACTCCAATGAGTAAGGCACTGGCTTCTCATAGAGGGGGGGCTCTGAGTTTGATTCCTAATGATACCTATGTGATTCTCTAAATCCTGGTTGTTTTTGTAATTGCTTCAAAACTCTACCATTTCACTACTATATAATAATTTAATTGGGCCCCGTGGCGTAAAAAGAAAAAAAAAGACAGCACGACAAATGGCAGCACATAAAATTAGTTGAGTTATTTTCTTAAATATCAACAGTGCTTACTGTCCGACAACAAGAAATCGGCGATAACAGGAAGTCGCTGTAGTCGCATATAGAAGATTTCTCAGTGACGTACCTGTCATGGTGGCAATGCATGCTAGAGGCGTATTTAAATAATGTATCGGCTCTCTTTTTAGATACGACTCTTTTCCTTCTTCATAATAAACCAAAGGATTACTAATAATAATTCTAACATCACTCCCGATCGTTTTAGACATATTTTTATTATAAAAAGCGTCAAATTACGTAAATTGATAGATCCATACACCACGGGAGCGTAAAATGTAATGATAAATTTGAAGGCGTTCCTCATTTTAAAACGGAAGTGCGATTAGCTGTACTGGAGGGGATTGTTAGTTCACAGTAATTTAACATGATAAACACTCCAATTATGATAATCTCGAGTTCAAATCCCAGGTTTGGAAAATAAACATGTTGTTTACCCTAATAAACCTAAAACAGCTAAGAAAACACTTTGTGGGATGGCCAAGATCCACATCGGATTGTAGAGTGAATGCAAAAAAATCCACTAAAAAAACAAAAAGCTGCATCCAGCTATTTCCAGCTTTATCCAACTACAACAGAAGATAATCTGTATATACATATATGTAGTTTTTAAATGAAGTACTCATCTCATCTTCGTTATTACGTTAATCTGTATAACAAATCGTAATATTACTAAATATATGGAAATGAACTACACCTGTTCTTGTGTGGTGATAAGCGTGCCGTTTTCCAGAACGCTTGTGACGAGATAAACGGCCATAGCTTTTCTTCCAGCGTAATCTAAGTAGTCCAAAAGCGGGGCATAATTTGTCAGCTGAATTACAGTCAGTATGTCCTTGTAATGATCCACCGGCAGCTTCAGTAGGCGAGTTAATTCCTTCCAAACATTCGTGTTATAGTCCACCCTTGGAGAGAAAAATATACCAAGTCAGAAATCTACCACACTGCGATAAAATTGAGTTTGGAAAAGGGAATAATTTTATGATGGCAATTTTTCATTATTTTTAGCATGGTTAAATTATTGTCGCCAACAATGGCCGAGCGGCTTAAGAGTCAGCTTATAATGTCGTGGATCCCAGGTTCGAATCGTGGGTCTGGCAAAATACACATACTGTTTTTCAATTTGTGTTTGGAGTCAAGAGTATGGACCTAATAGGTTGAATAAGTGGCTAACATCCATTTCTAGTAAAAACAAAAACTGTCAATACAACCTCCACTCTGTCCATACACTGACTTGAATGCATACATAAATTGAAAAACAATATGTGTACTTGCCAGATCCATGATTCGAACCTGGGTCCCACGACACTATAGGCCGACACTTAAGGTGACGCATCAGTGAAACGCCAAATAATTTTCAACTGTACGGGCGACGAAATTTTGGACTCGCTGCCATTCACTGAGAGAATATTGACCCAGGAACACGTCACTTTGCTGCGTGATGGCGATGGGTCAATTAATTCTAAAATCGTGTAAAGATGACTAAAAACGTTACACATTTACTTTAAAAAGAAAACATGTCAATGAATATATTATTATTGTTACTAATAGAACAATAAACAGAACATAAAATGGACGTATGTTGGATTTATATGACAATTAATATTTCGTTTGACAGGCGTCATTTTCACCCGCCACCCGCAATCCGCGCATCGCCTAGCGACGATCTTTTTAGACCGTGCCTCAACTAATGCATGGCCTTAAGCCGCGCGGCCATCATGGGAGAGTCAATTCAATGTCTAGCTTTATGTTAATATTGTGTCATTGTGTCACGATTATGATGAACGATTTTTTCTCATTGCTTATCACTTGAAAAAGATTATATTATATATCGTCACTGTTCTGGCAGAAGACACTAATTCGAAAAAATGACATATTGAGTTAGTTATACCAAAATGTTCCTTATTTCAAACTTACCGTCTGGAAAAACACACTAATTTTTATAAAATATACATTTACCTAAAAACAGTTTTCTGCAAACGCACTAAATGAAAAATTACGAAATGTTGCCTGGAAATAACAACTAATTGAGTTAGTGTTTTCTGCCAGGACCATTTTTGCTTTTCACGTTATACTGGCAAGCGACTTAGTGTCTATATTCTCTACAATTCTACAACAATATTATGATCTGAGAGATTGACAGAGCCTGATTAGCAATTATAAATATTGCTTTTAATCATCATAGTCCTTTTATTTATACATTTATTATTTTATAATCAAAATCGACAACAAGCCACTGATGTATAAAATACATTAAAAAGATTATTTACATGTAGTCCAGGTGCGTTACCTAACAAACCGTATACATAATCATAGAGACATACTTTTGTGATTTGTCTACTTGAAATGATAGTATACACGAAAGGTTATGGTACCAGGTCGGGAAGTGGTCGTGACTCCCAATCCTCACCTCCGTAACTTGGTACTTGATGAGAATCCCGTGCGTACATCGGATTCGTCGGAATCATATAAAGTTTGTTTTGCAATTTGTCTACCTGAGACGATAGTACATATACACGAAAAGATATAGCACCATGCCAAGGAGTCGACGTGGCTCTCACTCCTCACATCCTCGATGGGCACCGCGAACGCACCTCTGATTCACCTGCACAATATGATATACCTACACGGTCTATTTTGTAATTCGTCTACCTAAGACGATAGCAAGTAATACACGAAAAGTCACGGTAGCAGCATCGGAAGTAGTCGTGAATCCAACTCCTCACTACTTAACTTGGAACTACAATTACACTGTGTGAGCATCTTAGTTTCGTATGTATATGAGAGATGCAGTATGACTTTGTATATTATTTAACGCTGGCCATTGTCAAGAATATAGGCATGGTGCCATTGTATCCAGCCAGTGTATTGGTTACTTTGGTGTTAGCATCATTCTTCTTCTTCATAGTAGGAACCTCATGGCCGAAGGTCTTGACTCATATGGGCTCCACCCCTCTGTACACCCAACTTCGTGTTCAAATTAACTACGAATTTAATATGTGCTTCTACTAACAAAGCTCACGTGACTCTTCTAACATGAAAGACGCAATTGTTTCATTTGTGATATATCTACCCGAGGCAATAGGAAACCAGGAAAGTCATGTTTCCAGTCGTAAAAGTGGTCATGCCTTTCACGAATCACCACGTAACTTGACTACATGCACATGGTTGATTTTCTATTAAGCCACTGCTGAAACACTTTTTCGTAATAATTATGAGAGATGCAATTTATTTTATGATTCGTCTGCAAGAGCCATATGCACAGTGACGTCCCGTAGGGGTAGGCAGTTACCCGAAGAGCGGACAATCGAGGAGAATCATTAGGTATATATAGAAATAGCTACCTAAACTTAGTTATAACGGAAATATCTTTCCCTAAAAAAAATCAGCTCACTAGTTGGAAACAAAGTGTATTCATAATTACTAAAAAGGTTTAATAGGACTGTAATTTTTTGCCGGGTTCGCGATGTCTCGCGATGCCTAGTTTACTTCCGTTGTCCTTGGACGTCACGTCCTTGCGCACATGCGCAGATTAGCGAATTGCATTTGAATTATAGGTAGGTACCTACATACTTACATACCCTAATTTAAAAAAAAATCAAATATTTTTGCCAGTCATTCGCGAGCTTTGGAAGTTGTTACGTGTATTTTAAAATGTATCTGAAACCGTGGACTCACAATATTTTCTATTGAAGTAGACATGTATTTAGTGGTATAGGTATTGTTAGTAATGTATCCATACAACACATTTCTTAGATATTGGTGTCAGGAAAGGATGATAAAAAATACGGTAGGTATAAAAAAAATGAGGCGGCATTTCGGCACTGCTTAGGGGCGGCATTTTGTCTTGGAACGTCACTGCATATGCAGTAACTCAATTGATATTTTCTGGGACAACAAGGTGTCTGTAGGTGGATGTATTTTCGATGAAATTGTTCGCCAAGTGAAGCTGGGCTGAAAAACTTTTGACCGTCTGAATAATGTCTTCAAAAATGACCCGTGCCTTAAGCGCAAAATGTTAAACCAGTGTGTGCTTCCCGTAATTACAAGTGCGTGTGAAACATGGACCCTAAGTAAAGGAAAGACCCAGAAACTTATAGTAGCACAGCGTGGTATAGAGAGGTGCATGCTGGGCATAACGCGAAATGACCAAAAAGCGGAATGATTGTATAAGAGAACAGACAAGGGTTTGCGATGTAATAGTGTTCTCTAAAAACCACAAATGGAAATGGGATGGATACATAGCTCGAAAAAGGGACAACCGATGGACAAATGTAGTCATCCAGTGGTACCCAAGAGGTACAAAACGTCCACAAAATAGACCTAGAGGCCGCTGGATCGATGAAATGGAAAATGGTACTGCGGAAGTACGTGGCAACGTAACGCACAGGACAGAGAGAAGTGGAATCAGCTTGGAGAGGGCTTCATCCAGCAGTGTATTAATTCAGACTGATGATGATGACTCTAACAATGCTACTTTTCCACCAATGATAGTTACTCTGAAATTCCCTTAATTAATATGTCTTCTGCAAGTCACTATTTACACATGTACCTACTTATAATCTCTACGCTCTATAAGAATATACTATTGCAGTATGTGTCTATCTCATTTTTTTTATAAAAATACCTAGATAATTTTACGTAAGTACTAAAATTTTTCCCTAAAACTATGACAATGGCTTGAGAATATTCTGCATTTTTCTCCTGGCAGAAAACACTAAATAACACTTAGTGTAATCAGTACCGCTTAAAAAGACAAAATGTGTTCTGGCAAAAAACACTAATTCGTTTTTTTCTAAACAAATAAGAAAATAAACATAAAAAAAGAAAATTTTACTTTTTTTTAAACTTTAACATTCTTAATAAATAAACAGTCTTTATTTTAAAGTTATCATTTTTACGATTACTTAATAAACTCACATGATAGACCATTTCAAACATTTTAAAAACTTCAAAGTCAAATTACTCGAAACTAGTATTCTCGAATTAGTGTTTTCTGCCAGAACAGAGACGATATATAATTATATAATATAATACTATATTTTGATGATGATTGTATTCTCACTTTGATATTTGAAGTTTATCGAATATGGCAGCGGTGTTCTGGAGAACCTTGTCAATGTAGTCGACCCGAGACGGATAGCACTTGTGCGCCAGGCCCAGCAGGGCCACCTGCAGCGATACTGTGTCTTCTGGCGGCATATCTTGGCGGTTCTATCAAGTAAAATTTAAACCAAAATTAAATATTTTCCATATTATATAATCATATTGCGAGAGCAAGACAAAAAAATTTTACATAAGAAGAGAAAATCTCATTACAAGTTAGTTCATGCAACAGCCTCGGGTTTAACTTAGTGCATGGCTAAAACCCCTCCGGGAAAAGCATACAGTTTGTAAGACTCCTGAATGTGCTCACTACACTCTCAAAGTGGGTACTCTTTCAAGACCCGCTTACGCATCATATGTATGAGAATACTCGGAATGCCGACACCGGATTCGGTTTTTCGTAACTGAGCACATAGACACTTAATGGCGGCGACATAAACCTCTATCGCTACCTAATGTCACATCACATGTTATGATCACATCCCATAGTTTTACCTTTATATATGATAGCTTTTAATACGTACAAAATTAGCTTGTGGTAACGAAGTGGTAAAGAGAGAAAGTAAGTAAATGGTAGTGTGTATAAAGGCTTTCGAGGACACAACACAAGCCTAGGTTTAGACTCTCCTGAGAAATCCACAGCACGTGATTGAGCTTCATGATGAGAAGATATTATGTAGTATGGTATCTTATTGCAAAAAAAGCCATAACATAAACGTTCTTAAGGCTATACCTCAGTTGAGGCATGGTCTAAAAAGATTGTTGCTAGGCGATGCGCGGATTTTGCAATTGACGCGTGCCGAATGAAATATAATTTGTCATATAAATCCAACATGCGTCTATTTAATGTTCTGTTTATTGTTCTATTAGTAACAATAATAATATATTCATTGACATGTTTTTTTTTTTCAAGTAAATGGGTAATGTTTTTTAGTCATCTTTACACGATTTAAGAATTAATACCCCCGTCGCCATCACAAAACAAATTGACGTGTTCACAGCTCGATGTTCGCTCTCCGATTTCCAGCGAGTCCAAAATTTCGTCGCACCTATAGTTGAAAATTATTTGCCGTTTCACTGAAGTACCGTCTTAACATTATATTATAGATCTACAATTTCATTCATTGTAGAAAGATGCATGGTGACCACATACTCCACTTAGATAAGAAAGAAGATATTTCCAAAGATGGATGGTGTCACAATTATTATGTATTAAAGGAATAATATCCCCCTACCAATTCCCAAAACAATTCTACAATAACAGACTTAGGACCCTATGCATAGCCCATAACAAGTGAAAGGTGTCAAATGAAAATGTCTTGTAAACAGAAATCATATTAATATAGTTTTGAATGCCATTTCCTCGTTTCCGTGAAGGCAAAATTATATTGAGTACCATTTATTTAAACAAACATGAAAGACTGACAATATTAAAAATGTCTTATTTTTTGTATGCAACTGACATAGCGTTCCAACACATGCAATTCAAATAGTATTGTCCAAATGGTAGCGATACTGTATCTCTGGTGCGTGCAAGTATTAAAAATAGTAGTAACTAATAGTATAAATTTACTATTTTATTTACCTGTGTAATGGAAGCAACTTGGTCAGAGAATACGTCAAACAGTTGAACTTCTGATGTGTTCGTTGCTGCGCCATCTTCTTCGGTTACTGTTAGACTAATGCTGCCATCATTCCGCTGGAAAAACAAAAAAATACAACATACATACGAAGACTTACAATGTCAATAAAGTAATATGTATGCTACAAAGAGCCGCAGTTTGATTGATGAAGATTATGACATCATATTGATGCAATGAGCTTAAACTATAAAGTTCCAATCATTGAATCGCTTTGATTACAGGAGCAGACTCATCGACTCCCACTGACTGCCAGGCCCAGTTGAAAAGAAGTATGTTGAATAGTAAGTGAAATAGACACGACGGTTGCGTCGCCAAGAATGACTACACAATTTGTCTGTTGGCTTAATTACCTGGCTGTAAGCGGCCAGTCTGTCAATGAGCGCTATGATAATATTCTTGACATTGACACCGGGCTGCAACTCGGCACAGGATTTCAAGAATGGCTGCAGAGTCGCCAAGTGAAACTCATCTGGGAAGACCTGAAACAAACGATTTAACTCACTGAATGTACAATAAATTATCAAATCTTTTCTTACTCATGCTTATATGACAAGTATAATATTTTACAGGAAACTTCTATGAAGTTTCATATGTTATCATAATATTATTACATGTTACATTATTACATTATTTTTACATTATTATTACATTATATACAATTGAATGAAAAGAAGATTCATTTATAATTAAATTAGTAAGAAATATACATAATTTAATTATTTGAAGTTTAACATTTGTATTATTAATATTTCGCTAGACATTTTAATAAAGGATAAGCTTACTTGAATGATACACTCCATAAGGTATTCCTGAGCAATGGCGTCACGACAGGAGACCGCCTGCTCCAAAATTCCAGGAAGGACGAACCTCTTATACTGTGGCAGACCAGCGCTCTCCAACTGTGACAGGCGAACCAGGTTTGTTCCTACTAGAATCCGAAGCTCTTCCCTTTCACGTTCGCGCCTCTCTTTATCCCTGGAGACATAATTATTATATAAGAAATTAACTCCATCGAAATAAATGTTGAAATCATTGAGATATCATATAGGATTATAGTTAATCTCACATAGATATTAGGCATTCGTAGTATTTGACATTTCATCGGCAATCGGGCTAACTATCTGAATGAAGCGATGTCCTGCTATTGTACATATTTGGAATATGATCAGATAATATTAATTTAGTTATTATCTAGTGAATTTAGTACAGTTTTACATCGTCGCAGACGGACACTGTGTACTTCAAGTGGCTGGTGATCGATTATCGACTCAGACACTTATTTTTTCTGCTTAGTTGATGCTTCTACTTTTTACCACTAGATGCCTCTATAGTCCAGCCAACAGCTATCTAACTTAAGCCAAAATTGACAATAAAAAAAATCGATGTGTGTACTTATACGCGCGTTAGAAGTTATACTTCTTTGGCGTAACAAAACAAAAACAAAACTTGTGATAAACTAGATTCTTTGACTAGCTCTTAATTATCTTGTTAAATTACACACTCAAGAAAAAGGACCGCTTATTGGAACGCCGTTAGTTTATTTCTATACAATTTAACTTATATTACTAAATTATATAATGGTTTCTCGTTGTTTTTATTTTTAATATACCAACTGTCACTCTGACATTTAATCGTTTGTTTACGTAAGGAATTGTAAATGGCTGACGATAATAAAATTCGCTGCCTAGGCAACGGAACAATTCTAAACTATAATATTATACTGTATAATCGTCACGATTGCAGTATCATACTGTGGTGTAAAGGTAGTGCGTTCGGCTGATAACCGAACAATCAGTGGTTCGAATCCAATCGAGTGTGTTTTTTTTCGTGTGATAAAATAAATTATAAATGTTACATGTCACACGCCAAAAATACACTGATCTGATTTCCCAAACGCCAAAAGAAGTATAACTTCAAAAATATACGATTTTGTTGCATAAGGGTGGCATCCAGTAGTGACAGTGAAATCGATTAATATAAACAATATTAATTTTTTAAATCATCATAATTGGCATTACTGGTCGCATCAAGGAAATGTCTCCACCACATTTGTCTGCAGTAAGCACCCTCCAATGCCTAAGCCCCACGGATGATATGTCTTTTGCTTCACTTCTCTATCAGTGTAGATTTCCAGATCCTTCTATATTGAAGACCAGCCTTTTGGATGCTTGCGTCTCTTGAATCCTTAAAACATTGTCTACCCAAAGGAATCATCCTACTTTATCTGAGATATACATTTACCATACAGTTCATGTCATATTTTGTATAATATATACAGTAAAACCTCGTTAATTCGAATTTGATGGGACAGAAAATCGAAAAAAAAATCGAATTACAAATTTTAAAATGTATCGCAAAAAACAGTAAAGTTTGAAAAAAAAATTTATCTTTGTTTCAATTTTGTGATATTTTTCAAAATTGATGTAAGTAAATAGATTTTTTAAAATTTCCGCGAAAATTTCGATTGAAGGCGAATTTTGAATTAACCATATTCGTATTAACGGGGTTTTACAGTATATCATTTAGCTCTGCACATTCATCAAAATAAACTATTATTTCTTAAAATAGTTGAATGTACCTGGAATGTCCTTGGTGTTGCATTCTAACCCAAAGTTTGTTCATTTCTGCAAAGTTCATCAAGACAAAGTCTATCGCATCTTTTATCTGAAACAATAGTATACACCGAATAGGTAATTGTATCAAAAAAATCAAATTATGATGCCAAAATTACGGCAACGTTTCTTGAACGGATTGAAATGGTTTGTTGAATATTCCGCTAATATTAAAAATTAATTCATTTATCATCGCCACATAAAACAGACTTTGCCAGCTGATATTTTATTCCAATACGTCTTTGTAGACTATGGTTACAAGGAGAACTATAGTTAATCGACTGCCATCCTCAGTTTCAGTAAGCCCGGTCGCACATTGAAAATCGTCTCGGCTGGGACCAAAACTGAAAAACCAAAATCAAAACTGGGTGCAATGTTGCAACTTTCTTCCGTGCGCATATGCAAGCCATGCCGGGACAGTGACGCCACGCGGCTAGCCAAAACAAATGAAAAAGCAGCTCCTGCACATGTGCCGATGCGACATTTTTTACGCACAAATGTATCATGGTATGGACTAGGCATAAGTGATAATCGTAAATTACAAATCATTAACGACACACACATCAATGATCGATTTTTTTTAAATATTCAGACCGATGATGCCATAATCACATCAAGTGTCGTTTTACAAATCAAATAAGTCTAAAAACAATATAATACTTATTTTAAAGATAGTGGCAACAGCTTGTCTGGAATTAGTGATTACGAATGAATCACTCGTGGAAACAACACAATTAAAGGCCTACCAGTGGAGAAAGATAAATCCAAGAGACCACCTGAACACTTTGGTTTGACTACCTTGTGTATACCACGCACATTACACATAAAATTTAATTCAGAATAACCATTTGTCCACCATTGAAATAGTTATTACCTACACATTATCAATAATAAATGTTATAATTGATTGACAAATAGGCGGGTACAGATTATCTACATTATCATCAATATTTATCACCTAATGATAGGAATTTATTTACAAAGCAGTTGATTATCATGTGATAAAAATAGAAGGGATTTCTTAACCCAAAAATAACTAGTGTTGCCATAGAAATGTAAAAAAGAAAAAGTTGCTATAGTTTCACAATTAAAGCGCACAGATTCGATGTAGGTACTATCTGGGTCACGATCACCGACAGTGTTTAGATCGAGCCTGTTGTCTAGCTCAGCAATCTTCCCAATCTTTCCTGTTGCCTGCCTGAATTATCGAACCATACTTATAATGTGGTAAATTCATACACGCTAAATACTCCCTGTGGTCCGTGTCAAATCGTAATACATATTATTATAATGAAAAACAGATTCCTAATAATCGCAATGATTAAAGAAACTTACTGATGTCAGAATAAATTAACTTGTCTGAAGATATTTGAATGCGTTTCAAGGTTTCGTGATCGCAAAATTCAATTGTGCTATGTTTTTCTACCTACAGACATCCTAGTATTACACAACTGCTTTAGCGGAATACTGTCGTACTGAGGTTTTGGACGATTTGGTGTCATCTACTGAAAGTTGTCCACTGGATACCGAGAAGATGAATGAAATACGCAAAGAAATACACGTACATTACGATTTGAATGACCAAGTGGACAAGCAAGTCTAATATAAAGTATTTGCCTATAATATAGTTGTCGCAGAGACTCACATCGATGATCCACTCAAATCTTATCGTCCAGTCAGTGGTGCTGAATCGTTCCGATTCCTTGTCTTGCGCTTAATTATTATGTTTTAATCATCCATATAGGATAGGCTTTTAGATAAATTCGCATAGATTTGACACATATATAGTGGTGCCATTATGCTAATGTATCGGTGAGATTTGTAATCCGATGTATTCTTTGGTAGGAATAATCATTTCAACCAAACAGGCCAAGTTAAATTTTAAATAGAGTTGAAAACAGCAACTAAGGACATGGATAAATTTATTTTGAAAATGTAACTAATCGATTTTACCAGGGGGGGTGTAAATTGTAGATACTACATTTCACCATAGCACAGTTCGGCGTGAGCTTTCTTATCAGAAAGAGATGACCGTATACCATCTTCTTCTTCTTCTTTCTTTCGACCATGTCCGATCCTAATAGGATCACATTTTATTTTTACGAGAAATGGATGTCAGCTACTTGCTCAACCTATTAGGTCCATACTCTGACTCATACACAAATTGATAAAATACCATACACAGACAATAATATTCCAATTTTATTAGATTCAATACGAACATTACTTTGATATTGATTGGTTTCAAATATCTGATAATAACGCTATCATTATTCGATTTGATATTTTACCTAACCTAACCTAAGCTAACAAATAATCCAGTATATCGGCTATTATCAAAATTTGTTTGCTGCTAGCTTCCTGTATAACGACAAGTTAAAGAATAAAGATGACCAGGTGATAAATTCCGTTTTTAAAAACTCCAAGCCTCCCATAAGAAATCTCGCTCGACCCCCTGCCATTTTTATTAAGGTAGCCTGAAGTCATTAGGTTACAATAATACGACAGTCATGGCCGTTCATTGGTCGGCCAGTTGGTATTAGGCGGTATGTAACCAATGAGGCGTTGGCCCATTGGTATTGAGCGGTTTGCAGCCAATGATGTTTTACATCGCTAAGATACATATAAGTCAAAACTGAAATTGAGTTATGTGTGATTTATTCTTGCATGGGTGCCTCCATCAGCGCAATGAAAAATAGTGAGTGCCAATTGAATGTAAAGTTTACCGTTCCCTCTGCTTCATTTTCAGGAGCCTGGACGTCGGGCAAGACATTTCTGGTACACTGCAGAAGGTAATTTCTCAAGAAAAGTCCTCGCAGAGGATGCTGAACACCTCTGCACATCTCCACAAGATCCTACAAAGAAATGATCATGATATTTAGATTTATTAAACACATTATAAAATCCATAGAAACCAATTGAAAACCACTATCTAACTTCAATACTAGGAAGTATCTTACATTGTTGAAAAGCCAAAGGCTGCTGAAGAAATATCAAACAATAAATAATTTTACAACATCATATACTAACTTTTAACAGATCTCGTTTGAGACTAGCATTCGTCTTAATGTAGACAAGTCCAACAGTGATGAGCAGATAGAGTCGAGGAACGATATTGCCAGCGTGCTGGACAAGCTCATAGAGGTCAGCCACTTTGCGGCCTTTCTGAAATTCCTCCAGCAAATATAGTTCAAGATGGCGGAGTTCATCTGTTATCGCCATATCTGATTATGTTAACGAGTTAAGGAAAAATACCAACTCTATTGTTGCACTAAGTAACATGCCCCATTCTTTGGGTACTACTATTGCAGGACGTCAGGAATTTTTTCCAGCTATGATCTCCTCATACCAGAATGAAGAGAAAAATTAGCTATCTTTGATAGAAAAATATTGTGTAAAATCTATGTACCCAAACTAGCTATCAAAGTTCATAGCACTATAATAAAGATGAATAATTATGAACTGGACAACACAGTTGAAGAGCAAACAAATAATAAATCCTGTGAGTTGTAAAGACTGTGATGAGCAGATGATGGCCAGTGGCGAACACTCAACACTAAGTAATTATCTAATATCTACTTTGAGTTGTAAAAATAATTTCAGCCTGAGTATTTTCTAAGCATAAAATGTATCTACAAAGAAATTACATACAATAAATAGTACAATTTGTTTTTTTTATTATTTCATTTGGCTACTACAACAAGCCACGAGATCCAATGACAGTAGTGTGGTAGTGACACATCAGCACTTAGTAGCAGTGAAACAATCACAGAAAAACTCAGGCTTTGAGAAAATCACACAGATGTATTGTGACCTCGACAGGAATTGAACCAGGAGTCCCCGGAAGCCAGTGTCTTACGCATTTGACTAAGAGGACTGCTTGATTATTCAATCCATAAGTAATACTATTAAAATATGAGAAACTAATGACACCATTAAATATTATGTAATTATTGGAACTGCAATTGTAACTAATATTTGTATGAAAATAGGTGATTAGCGCCACACTTAAACACATTTCAGAAAAAAGAAGGAAGAGCAGAATAACATAATAATAATTATTAGAACAAATTACCATGTGCTACTCGGCGTTACTATATATTGCAGGTATAATAAATACAGATTAATAGAGACACATTCATTCAATACACATTGAGCAATATATAAATGTATATTGTTAATCTTTTCTTTTGTTATAATCATTGACCCTCTCCAACGGGCAGTTTTTAGGCTACCATACTCTTATTGCTGTGGAAAAATACAGATAGTTTTTTTTATATATAAAAATTAAAAGGATACACAATTCGTAATAGCTCTTAGGTGACAGCATTGACGTTCTCAGCTCTCCTAACATAGTCGAAGCGTGTTTCAATCCGTCCGTCAACTTTGATTTGTCCAGACATCTCTTCATTTGAAGTGCCTAAATCGGAAAATCAGCTATTACGGGTTGTTCATAAATGTCATGACACCATTTTCGGTACTCTTTGACCCCCCTTTCGTCACACTGTGATAAAATCTTTTACCCCCCCCTATCTAAATTATGTTACATTTTGTAACTACACACCATTAAAATGATCGATTTACGACACGTATTTTGTTCACATTTAGAACTGTATCATACTGTATGAGTACCAAAGTTTGTATTTGAATATATGTAATCGTGGGCGCATGCAGCGCTGTGACGTAGAAGACTTGATATAGAATTTTATATTAGACTGTCTCAACAAATGCTGCACTTGCTTCTTTCGTCGTGTTTAGTTTTTGTGAAATAAAATTGTATAATAATTTTTAACTGTAACATAATAGAAATTGGTGTAACATAGGGTTACTATGATTTCTACATTTTAAAAATGTGTACCTACTATACTCAGGTACCTATTCGTTAAAATACCTTTAGAACAAGATGTCAAATGGCTGATGTTTTAACATTATGATGAAGAATATTATACCTGGACTTTAACGACGCTAAGAGATTCATCCAAAAGCTTCTCCTGCTCCTCCATCGGTGAAGATTGGTTAGTCATTGGCTGCAAATAAGAAACCCCAAAAAGGTACGTTAATCAGTCATCAGACATAGCTATTGTTCAATATTCAAACCTTAAACAATAACTATATCAAGAATATGTAAATTATCCTAGAAAATATGAAAAATTCTGCATTAAATAATGAAAACAAACTGACTAGTGGCCAGTTGCGGAAAATCGTAACCATTTTTTAGTATACTTTCGCAGAAGATCACTTGTACAAAAGACGTCGGCCTCGGTATTTACAAACCTCGCTGAATGAGTTTTTAATGCCTCACTGTAATTTCGTTGATTATTACCTAATTGCTGTGTCAACAAATTTGACTGCGACAATAATTCTCAGCTGATATGTATTTTTTTCACTATCAAAGTGAAATTGAATATCGCTTCCTGACACTTTTGACAAGTTGATTACTAAACTTAAAATGTCTATGGTGTTGGTATTGTGGTTGTGACGTTTATACAGCAAATAATAAAATTTGTTGGGTTGGGCAAAGTAACAAAGTACCCGAGAAAATTAAACAATATCATTATAATTAAAGAGTATTATAAAATTATTTAAACTCTATTATGAAATAATATTTTTTTTTATATACAGATATAAAAAAATATTATAGATAAACTGGATGTAGTTAAGCTGAAACGTCCAACCCACAAATTAATAATTTTCATTTTATTACGTATAGGGGCTTGAATTCACTAGGAGACAAATCGTGCAACATGACGCACAACATCTACGTCGATGTTTCGGAAACGAAGCCGCGGAACATGTTTCTTGTTCAAAATACGGACACACTACGCAACGTCGCAGAATATGTTGTACATACCTGTCGCAGATATACGATAGCCGCCAAAGTGACTCTTATTGCAATATCATTAGAGCACATTTTTGTCTTTCAGGCCTTGTCATGTCGTCGCTATAGGATTTGTTTCCCGAATAGACCAAATGTCAATTTTACAGGAGACGAAAAACAAATTTCACTGTCGTATATTTTAATATCAGTAGATGTATCAATCATTCTTTCTATACTGTATGATTGCAACATTATCTAAGAATAGATTCCAAGAATAATATACTGGTATAAATCATTAAATGCACAGAAAATGCGTTTTATTTACAAGTACTCACTGTGGATATTCGGGAAATTTTTAGCGCTCTCTCAGAATAATGGATATTCGGGACAAAACATGGATGTTCGGGATTTAAGACCGTAGCGTATTGCTGCACGGCCCACAGATTACTGAGTGGTCAAAAAGTACGCGCCTCAAATGTTATATTTATTTACACGATAATTGTTAATAATTACCTCTACTATTTAAATACTTAATGATCGTAATTACCCAAGTTCGTATGTAATAATAACACGCGGCAATCGCTTTTTTCGGTTTTTTTTCGGATTAAGTAATAAAATAGTTTTTAAGTAATTAACCTTTTTTTTTATTGAACGCATATTTCACAAGATTTAAGAATGTACCATTCTAATAATTGAACATACTTACATATTTTTTTTAAATCACTTCTGAGAAAATATATTATAAGGTATCTACTACTTCAATTACTAACCGACGTCACGGTCATTTCTCCAATATTTTATGATGGTACTTACTCGTACTTGCTAACAATTTTATATTTATACTTTTTCCAAAAAAAAAAATCTATTTATATATATCTGTATATTATTATATATATATATATTTCTATAATTGACAATTAAACTTATTACAAACCACCAAATAAATATTATATATTTACTATTGTAAGGAACAACAACACAAAATAATAGCATGTATAAATTAATTACCATTGGCTGCTAATATTAAGTATGTACCAATATCCTAAGTATATAATATCCACCAAATAAATAGTTACTAACATACATATTAAATTAAAATATTAATTATCAGCGCATTCAAAAATAAATAATAGCATCGCCTTTATTTTCATAGAAATACCTAGATTAAAAGTAAAATAAAGACAAACAATGTTTGATTAATAATAATTTGAAATAATAATTATTTTTTACGTCATAGTAGTTGCCGGGTCATACTGTAGAATTCATATAACCGTTGGGATTTTGTGTCATTTATCAAAACAAAATGCAGTTATTTAGGTTAAAATACTCACTTCCACAACTCTATTGTAAGTTCAGGGCAAACTGGTGATGTATCAGCTATGAATGATCTCTTCAAATTTGATGAATTCACCATTAAAACAATAGTAACGTTAAAAATAATATCAATAAGACGAAATTTGAAAGAAGTCTCCAGACGGCGGAAAAATATGAAAGTGGGCGTGATTGTTTTAGAGCTAGACAGCGTGAATGTGGGAGCGAGATGCACGTCGTGAGCGCGGTTTGATTGGCTAAAGTCATATTCGGGAAATAAACACTCAGCCAGAGATATATTTCGACCGAAATTAACTTGGATATTCAGGTACGAATAGTTGGACATTCGGGAGAACACCACGGAGTAATTGTAACTTAACATGGCGTATTCGGGTTTTTTAAAAAAATATCTCTGTTCCTAGATAAAAATATATTGTTTTTATAAATGATTACGGTAGAGTTCGATAAAAGAAATTGAACTGCATTAAAATGTCGATTTCGACAAAAATGGATATTCGGGAAACAAATCCTATAGCGACGATGTGATGGTGTCTAGACAATTTTTATTATTCTTTTTACCGACAAGCCGTTGGAGCCAGTGGCACTTCACCTTTTTAAACGTATATATTGTAATATATTTAATGAAATTGAGAACCTGCACAGAGTTGTTTGGATTATAACCAGAAGATATTATTGTATGATCTTTTTGTAGAATACCCACTCCATAATAAGATAATCTGCTCGCAAATAAGTTATATAATTGTTTATAAACTTATATCACTTCACAAATGCACGTTTCAAACATTTGAAACTCTACTCACGTCCTGAACTGCAAATATTGTCATCAATTTAAATGTAGTCTGGGCAGTCCATATCATACAATAAAATAATTTTGTCGTAAATAAATAATACATTCCAGCTTCGCAGTTCGGCTCGACAATAGCTTACGTCATATTATATGTTATTACGGCGCCTACCTACTACTTAGTGTTTTTTTTCAAAATCACATACGCGATCAGTGCTTTAAAACCTTTTAATATTTTTAATATCATGGAATATCTGAAAAAATAATATATAATAAACTTTTATCATATTTTTTAATACGTGGATGTATATAATATTATAATTAACATTTCAAAAAAATGAGGTTGTGCGTTACTAAACATTTAAAAAGTTTTCGATTATTGTTTTTTTATTAGTTCAGCATTTTTTAAACGTTAATTTTTATGTTGAAAATTCACTGTTTTTGTGAAATACGGAATTTTTACATATTGTAAAATGAAAAAAAAAATCCGCCGTCTAGGTAGGAAATTATATAGATCTTATTTGTCGGGCTACGTCTTATTTATGTTGAATTGCATAATATTTTCGATATTTAACTTCGCGTATACCTATAATAAAATGAACAGTTTATAAATTTACACTCGTTACAGTGGGATACGCCTACATCATGATGACACAAGCGATCTATGCGAAGAAAGACTGTGCGACTTGGAGTATGCAGACGACGCAGTCGTGTTTGACTCGACGATCGAGAGGTTGGAGGTGACCGTGAACAGGCTAGCCGCGAACTCGATGCGTGTGGGTCTTCATCTGAATGCCGCTAAGACCAAATCCATGTGCAGCGCTGCTTGCATCGACGCCGACACTCCTCTGCGGGTTTCTGGTCTGCCCGTCGAGCTGGTGTCCAGATTCAAGTACTTGGGTGCCACGGTTGCCGATGATGGTGGTATTTCTAGTGAGCTTGGAATCCGCATGGGTGTGGCGGGCTCTGCGTTCAACCAACTTGGAGTCGCATGGAGGTCAAGGCTGTATTCTGTGAGGACCAAATGTCGTTTGTTTAACGCGTGCGTGCTACCTGTGCTCCTGTATGGCTGTGAGACATGGCATCTTACTAAGCTTCAAAAGTCACGGCTTTTGAGCTTTGAGAATCGATGTCTCCGCAGAATCTTAGGGGTACATTGGTACGACCGCGTTACAAATATCCGAGTTCGTGAGCAGACACAACAGCCTTCGGTGATTGAAGTTATCACGAAGAGATGATTCACGTGGCTGGGACATGTATTCCGGATGCCGCCAAAGAGTGCGGCACTTCGTACCCTTGTGGCACAGCCTCAAGGGTTCCGTCGCCGTGGCCGGCCCTCCCTCACCCTGCAGCGATGCTACAAAAGCGACCTACGTGCTGCAGGTCTGACATGGCGGGAGGCACAGGAGTTGGCGATGGACCGAGGGAAGTGGCGCCAACTTGTGCTTGCCCTATGCCCCAATGTTGGGACGTGACAGGGTGAAAGAAGAAGAAGAAGAAGATGTAGGCGTGTGTAGTCAAGATCTTTCAACAAGCATACATCATGTAAATTTACTTACACTAAAAACGTTGTGGAATCGCTATCAAGTGTTATGCCAAGTCCCAAATCAAGATAAGTCTCCTCGTAAATAAATAAACATTTTAAACACTGTTTTAAAGTTGTATATCAATTGTTTGAAAATATTTGTATAAAAAAAAATATACTAAGTATTTTAAACAAATGTGCACATTTTTTGTATTTCCGACGGATGGAAAACGTATGAAAACGCACGTGTGGACGTGTTTACAAATATTTTGTTTCACTAAAAGTAACGCCGTGTGGTCTTGGCGAATGTTGTTTTGATTAAATCTCGCAAATTTGTATGATATGGACTGCCCAGACTACATTTAAATTTGATTTAAATTAAGATTGAATTTGTAATTTAAATACTTACACGTGCATAAAATATTATGCAATTCAACATAAATAAGACGTAGATAAATAAGATCTATATAATTTCCTACCTAGACGGCGGATTTTTTTTTTCATTTTACAATATGTAAAAATTCCGTATTTCACAAAAACAGTGAATTTTCAACATAAAAATTAACGTTTAAAAAATGCTGAACTAATAAAAAAACAATAATCGAAAACTTTTTAAATGTTTAGTAACGCACAACCTCATTTTTTTGAAATGTTAATTATAATATTATATACATCCACGTATTAAAAAATATGATAAAAGTTTATTATATATTATTTTTTCAGATATTCCATGATATTAAAAATATTAAAAGGTTTTAAAGCACTGATCGCGTATGTGATTTTGAAAAAAAACACTAAGTAGTAGGTAGGCGCCGTAATAACATATAATATGACGTAAGCTATTGTCGAGCCGAACTGCGAAGCTGGAATGTATTATTTATTTACGACAAAATTATTTTATTGTATGATATGGACTGCCCAGACTACATTTAAATTGATGACAATATTTGCAGTTCAGGACGTGAGTAGAGTTTCAAATGTTTGAAACGTGCATTTGTGAAGTGATATAAGTTTATAAACAATTATATAACTTATTTGCGAGCAGATTATCTTATTATGGAGTGGGTATTCTACAAAAAGATCATACAATAATATCTTCTGGTTATAATCCAAACAACTCTGTGCAGGTTCTCAATTTCAATAAATATATTACAATATATACGTTTAAAAAGGTGAAGTGCCACTGGCTCCAACGGCTTGTCGGTAAAAAGAATAATAAAAATTGTCTAGACACCATCACATGACAAGGCCTGAAAGACAAAAATGTGCTCTAATGATATTGCAATAAGAGTCACTTTGGCGGCTATCGCATTTCTGCGACAGGTATGTACAACATATTCTGCGACGTTGCGTAGTGTGTCCGTATTTTGAACAAGAAACATGTTCCGCGGCTTCGTTTCCGAAACATCGACGTAGATGTTGTGCGTCATGTAAATCTAGAAGCATAAATCCTGCTAGAGCTTGCGTTGAATTGAGCGAAGCCGTGCAGTATGCTCTGCATAGTCGTATCGCTAGTGCTCGCTGAACCGTATTGAGTTTTTTTGCTATGTTTTTCCGTTTGGCAGCTTCATACCATATGCTGGCCGCATACGTGATCATAGGCTCAATAGCACAAGTGTAGAGAATTCGGAGAGCTTCAGAAGATACACCCTATGTGGGTTTGGCCATTCTTGGTAGTTTGAGCGAAGTCACCGCTGCTCTTTTGCAGATGCTGTCCGCGTGCTTTGACCAATTTAGTTTGTCATCGATTACTACCCCTAAAAGTTTAAAATCCCTAGAAAAAGATAGAGGTTGCCCATTCATCACCAGCGAAGGCGGAGAGACGCACCTTCTAGTAAAGAATAAGGCCTTCGTTTTCTCCGCGGAGAAAGACAGTTTGACCTTCCTTCCCCAGGCCTTGACGCTCTCCAACACGCTGTAAGTCATGGTTTCTAGAGAACCAAGTTCTTTGGATTCCATAATCAGCAATACATCATCAGCAAAGGCCTGTGCGTGTACACTTTTAGATTTCAACTGTTGAAGAAGATATGGCCACCATGCGTTGTCAAACGCGCCTTTGATATCAAGAGATACCGCCACTACGAGTTGACCATCGCGGTTAGCCCCCTGATTCTATCAATTGCTGCATGAAGCGCGTCTTCAGTACTCTTTTGAGGGGTGAAACCGTACTGGTATTCGCTGAGCAGATGTTTAGTCTGAAGTTTCCAGGAAAATCGATTAATAAATAATTTTTCGAGTACTTTACCGAACACGGGCAACAATCCGATGGGTCGATATGACGAGACGTTAGCGTAGTCGTCCTTTCCCGGTTTGGGAATGACCACCACTCTAGCTAGCTACCTTCCAGGTCGTTGCGCGAGAGTCAAAACGCGCGAGCGCTTGTGGACAGCTGAATTGGGTCACATGTACCTGGAGAACGCGCGATTTGTCACTCGCGCGTAAAAACGCGCCATGTGGACAGGCTCTTAGGACGGAATTCTCGTAGTCAATAACACGTCTCTCATAACATAAAAGAATGCGAGACAAAAGTGTGGCCACTCGATTCCTAAATAAATATTTATATTGTTAGAAGTATAAAATAAATATGATATCATAACTAATAAATTATTTAGAGTACATGATAATTATTCATTTATAATTATTAAATTTATATGGTACCGTTTGCACATTTGTACACCAATTCACAATTTCAATATTTTAAATTAATTATCGGGGAATAAAAATTTTAAAATTGGTGACATTAGTCTCGGCATGACGCGTGTTACGTCAGAGACGTGACGACACTATTCAACCGATTCTATTTAGTATGATTAGGGCTGTAGTTAAGCAGAAAACATCCAAGCCACAATTTTACAAACTGAGAAAAACACATTTGAAATTTTGAAGTAACAAATTAACATTTAGTATGACTTTTATTTTTTTTAGATTGAATTTGTAATTTAAATACTTACACGGAATTATAGTGCATATTAATTGATTATTAGATTTTTGAAAAACATAAGTACTAATTTAAAAGTTATTAAGTGTTTTGAGGGTTGGATGTTTTCTGCAAATTAAAAACTGATTGCATGTGATTGTATTTTCCTAAATATTGTACTGATCTTAGCACATAAAACCTTGGGGCAATCATCTTTATTTGAATATTTCTTTATAAATAAAACACTATATTAGTACATTTATTTTACACATATATTTATTGGAAATTTGTTTAATAAAAAGGATCATGCGATAATCATTAGAACTTAAAATAGGTAAGGGTACTGTGGTCAAAATAAATTTATATGCAAGTACTTAATGTTATATTGGAATTTCAGGTTCAAAATCTAATATTTGAGAATTGTAGCCATACACATCCTCGGTAATATTTGATGAACCCGTAAGGTTTTCATAGTGTATTTTTGCATCACTTGGAATTAAATGCATGATGCTTTTCAAATCATTTAATTTTGGAAGAGCAATTGCTTTTCCTTCTGGCCATAGTGCAGTTAATAGACTTAAAAAAAATGTCAGTCGACACACCCCTACGCTGTATATTTACTGCCACGAAATCCTCTTCAAAACTATTACTCTTGATATAAATTATATATAGGTTTTCCTTTATCAACTTTATCGCCCTTATTTTGAGCCAATTTATTTTTTGGCCATTGGTATCGACTTTTCTATTCACAATATGTTTTTCTAGATCTTTACTACCCTTGAAATCAACGCTTTTCATTTGCGTAACAATCAAAGGATTTTTCTTGCGGGAATTTTCCATTAGGTTTATATATACGAATAGAGTGTATATTCGTTGCTGGTGCTTGAGACTGCATTCAATATCACCAAAATCTTTGTCGTTAGGCAGATAGCTATGTTCACTACACAAAAATTTTAGTGTTATTGTATTGAGGGACGGCTTTGATTCAAGCGATGCCTTAAGCATGAGGGTAATCTTAATATTTTGGTTCTGCCCCCCACATGAGTCTGACCATAATATTAAATCTTTAACTGTTGAAGATATGTGACTCGAATGCTTTAATATGCATGACCCAACCTCTTGAGAACCTCTTCTAGCAATGCCTTCTAACCATACATAGCAGAAACTTTTCTGTTGTTTTCCACTATGGATGCCTAAATTATAAAGCCATAGTTGGCGTTTATAAAATATGATGTTAGTGGAAATTCTCGGTAAGGGAAGGAATATAGATGCTTATTGCTTGGTATCTATATCGATACTTGCAAGTTTCGATAATATCAATGACCAAGGTATTAAAACTTTTAAATATTTTCTTGAAAAACAACAAAAGAAAATGTTATTTTGAGACCCGTTTTCAAATATCGGGTGAAATTGGTGGTAAATTTAAAATAGATGTCGTTCGTTCACATCTCCGAAAACATTACTTATTCCGAGAGAAATAAAACGAAAATAATTGACTGCTAATAACTTAAATAAATATTTATGAACAAGGTAGAACATGTAACATAGCAAGGTTCCAATGAATTCAGCGAATGGCTGATAACCATTCCTCGTAGATAACCGAGTTCCTTAATATAATCTATATAATGTGGCAATATGTGGTCCGCGTACTATGTACGATATAAAAAATGTATATTGGTAGGTATAGCATAGCAATTACCATGACGTCCTACATTTACTCCTAGATTGTCAAATCTTTAGCAAGGAGCGGCACAACCTGAACTTTTTATTACAGATGGCAGATGCGGACATTTGAGACCTTCCGGGGACCATGGCAAACGAGGCCGGAAGAGATGCACTTTTTAATGTCTGTATTGATGTAATAAAAAGAATAAAAATAATAAATGGTGACATGTAATGATGATTCATGCCTTTCAGATCCAGTGACTGCAATAATATAAGATAGGATAAGTATATGCTCAGGGGCCCTATGTAAGAACTTGCGAGTGCCACCTGCCCGGTCGACATGACGTCATATGACATCATTGTGACGTACTACCGGAGTGATAATAGCACTCGAGAATATAACGCTACTCAGACAGCGGCGCTATTCATTGTCACCATACACATATAGGTGTTTCATCGTAATAATATCCACGGTGAGCACTGCGCGCGGGCGGCATGCCTCGAGCGTGTATTGGCTGACGTCACAATTACGTCATGTCGTCTGGTGCCACACGAGTCGATAGTTAGGAAATCGCGGTGCAGAATATCAGTCCTATGCGACATTTCTTTTACTACGGGAAAAAACTCGACTACAAATCGCAGTCCTCAGTTCCCAATGAATACGACAAAATATTCATCAGAATCACCTCCGCCTTGCGCTACTAAGAATTTTCCAGGGTTTTTGCAAGGCGGTTTCATAGGCCCTGGCCGAATTCAAATTAGCAATACCCGATGCGGGTAGAAGAATAGTTTTCAATAAGGCATATTCTCTCAGCCGGCACAATTTTCATTTGACTAGCATCAAGTAGAGTAGTTTGCATGCCAAATTCCTTAAGAAACCTCGATAGTAAATGCGAGGTATCCATAAAGGCATCTAGAAAAAAAAACGCCAGACTCTGGACAATCGCAGCGTTTACAGCCATTACAAAATGAAATACGACCGCTTGGCGCTCGAACACGAGGCTTATTATTGCTACTCCCAAATAAATTACGTCACCTAGGTTGTAAAGTGCGGAGAATAGGTATTGGAAGTAATCGCGAAATACAAAATTTCATAGAAACCGACTAACACCATCGAGTTGTAGTGCTTTTTTCTACACTTGCGTTTGTTTTTTTATGCTGATTCAAAAATGAATTACGTCACCTACTGTTTCAAACGCGCAAACTACGCCGTATCTGGACGGAAGACATTTCTGGTTCTCGAGCGTAAATCGCGCCATGTGGACAGGCTCTAATGTGCCATACGGAAATGAAAAGGAATCTAATTATTATCATTTATACCAATCAGCCTATGACAGTCTTACTAGTGTGTTTCAGATTTTAATCTTGTTTATTATAGTTTATTGTTGTTTTTATTTAATAAAACGCATTTTTTTATAGTACTTATTCCACTTTAATTAATATATTAGGACCGGTTTCGTCCGCCTCAGTGGGACATTTTCAACTCAATTTCAACTCAGCTCAGTTCGTAAGGTCCTAATATATTAATTAAAGTGGAATAAGTACTATAAAAAAAATTGCGTTTTATTAAATAAAAACAACAATACAATGCAGTTCCACCATGAATTGACAGTTAACAAAATAAAAGATATTATAGTTTAGGTGATATTTTGAAACAATGCAGACTGCTTCCAATTGCATATAATATAAAAATATCTTAAATAAAGCAGTACCTTACTAGTGGCTTATATTATTATGTACTTAGTACCTATTTTACCGTAATGTTACGTAAATCCATCTTATCCATGGGAAATACTGCCTTTTTTATGACGTCTTTAGTGAGTAATCGAACCACGGGAGCATTGTATTTAGCTAGACTATGGATTACAATTCATGATGTGTTTTTTAAACGGCGCAATTACTGTTTAAAGTTCGCAAATGCTCTTCCGAATCTACAAAATTGATGGGTTCTCAATTATAATTATATGTATTAGATATATTAAAGTATAATGACAATTCTAACCAACAAAAAAACTTGTAATGAATTCATTTTTGCCGACTCTTTACTATATAAGTATGCTCCTGTCATGTGTCAGACTGACAGGAGGTGGACGGCCGCCATGTTTCATTTTCGTGCGCATTCCTGTACGCATCTCATTATTTATAGTTTTCTTATTCGGCCGATAAACCACTAACTGCGTTGAGCGCAGTTCTCGAAAGTGTAATTATAACAAACAACCAAGTCAACAAAGACAAGAACACATAGCAACCAACCCCCCCCCCCTCCCGCCCACGAAGATCTCATACATGAACATATTATAACAAGAAACAAAAACCATCTTCCAATACGGCTGGTCACCGAGGAAGATCACAACCACAACCCTCCAAAGGAAAATACAACCACGCAATACAACAAACTAATAAACAAACAAATTCCAGCGTCCAGTGGACTTCTTTCTTTGGAGAAGGCCTTCGCCTGAAGAGGGATTCTTACAAACCAAACAAACAAACAAACCAAAATATTATTTAAGTTACAAATACAAAAATATATACTATATAAATGTTACATAACATTGTTTAAATATATAAACATTATTTATCAGTATTATATACAAAATAAAAATCTTATTATTCGCTATTGACTCTGAAGTCCCTTGAGATGTTGATCGTATTTTTTGCCCTGTGTTCTTCTGTGCTGGCCCTTTTTACCCCCTTTTCTTCTCGATTATTTATCTCTCTGGTTGCTCATCTTGTTTTGCCGGCTAGCAGGACTGACGCTTCTATCGTAGCGTGCTTTGTCTTTGGTTATTCAATTAGTTGATTGTTTTTCCTTTGTTCAGAAGCGAAAAAAAATTGTCAAACGTTAAAGTGCAGTTAAATTGTAAAATTTGTGCAATATCATGGAGCGTAATGAAGCCAGCAACGTCGCGGAGGGACTAGCGATGGAGACCGACTCGAATGAGTCGGAATTGCTGTTGGACGATCCAGTGGGTGAACTGAGGGCAACAGTAATGTCACTGGATAACAAGGTATCGCAGATTTTTTCAATCTTTACCCAACAGGTCTGCCTGCAGTGGTGCCTACTCCGCAGAGGCCAACGGTAAACATCGACTCTCCGGTAAGTTTTTTATGGCCACCCGCAAGGCCTGAAACAGCGGGAAAAGCCCAACGGATTCCGTTGCCTGTATTTAGTGTCGTAGTTCAGGAGCCTGCCTTTCCGACGCCAAACAAAGCTCGGGCAGCGGAACTTACCAGGCTCCAACTGTTCGACACAGATAATTGGGCGGGGGTTCGCTACGCTGAAACCCAAAAACAATATTTGGCGGCCCCGTCTTTTGTTGAGTTGGGACTCAACGATGAGTTACGCTCCTACGATCATTCATCGCAAACGATACATCTAATGGAGCTACGATCGCTGGCCTCCAAAATGCGATGCTCGCTCAAAAGGAGTGTATTCGGGACGCGTTACAGCGAGTGGTCGACTCTGTCAGCGACCACACCATCGGTACGGCTCTTTTTGGGACGGTCGTAAAGGAGTTCGGGCCCTCTTCAGCACTCAACAACGGACGTCACCCGAATCCTTTGTGGAAAACGGGCAGAGTTGGTTCAGACGAGGCGGAAGAAAATCCTCTCCGGTATAAAAGACACCTTCACCCGAGAGGCTCTTAACAAGATCCCATCTAGAGCCGAACATATCTTCAATAAAGATAAACTGGCGGTGTTCCTAGAAAGAGGTGGGGGTCGTGAGAAGGTCTTCGATCAGACCACCAAAGTGGTTGACCAGGGCAGGGAGAGTCAACCTAGCACTTCGTCAGGTGGACACAAGGACACCTTTCGGAGGCAGGGATACACGAGGAGGATACCAGACCAGGTTAGGGGTGGCTTGCCGAGAAGCCCACGCCCATCCAACCGAGGTTTTCCAAGAGATAACCGAGGTGGTGCGAGGGGCACTTACCCTAGACGCAGGTGACCGGGTCTCCCTCACCACATTCAAAAGGGGACGCTTCCAGCATTTCCAGGAAATCTGGCAGGCCAAGGGTGCACCACCACCATTATTGAAAATAATAACGGGAACCCGTATTCCGTTTATAAAGAAACCCCCTCTAATAATGCCTTCCGTACAATTCCAGAAGGATTTCCAAACGCGACAATCGCCGGAGATCACTTCACAAATCGCGGAACTGAAGAAATCGGGAGTATTGGAGTCGGCAGAACCATCTCCGAGCTTTCTCTCAACCCTGTTCCTAGTAAGGAAGCAAAACGGCAGTCAACGACCCATCTTCAACCTAAAACGCCTAAACGGTTTCCTACAACCAAGGCCGTTCAAACTGTTCCACCATTTCAAGGTCCCAACATTCCTGCAAAGGGAAGACTGGTTAGTAAAAATAACCTAAGCCAAGCGTGCCTACATGTACCTATAGCTATACAACATCGCCGATTTCTTCGGCTAGTTTAACAAGGAGAACTCCTTCAATTCACGTGCCTTCCGTTCGGACTGTCGGCAGCACCAAGACTGTTTGCCTCATTAACATACTGGGTGGCCGAACACCTCCGGGGAAAGGGTATGAGAATCGTCACTTACTTAGACGACTTTCTAATGGCAAATCAGTCCAGAGAGATTCTTCTGTGGCAACTGACTTATATGATAGATTTCATGCAGGCACTAGGCTGGATAATCAACAAGAAAAAATCTTGTCTGATTCCAAACCAACAGCGGGAGTTCTTGGGTATCACGTGGGATACTCACAACAATCGGAAATATCTATCAACAGAGAAGTGCACATCACTTCATCACCACCTGCAATTGCAGATCCAAAAAGGCAGTTGGTCGCTCAGGCAGGCCCAACGCCTCCTCGGGTGACTCAACTTTGCAACCTTCATCACTCTATAGAGGAGGTTGCATTGCCGACGTCTACAACGTACGAGCGCTCAATTATCAAGGAGCCACCCTCACAAATCAACATCGATTCCACCACAAGCTCGAGAGGACATCATGTGGTGGATTCGAGCGGTGGGCTCCTCAGGAAAGATTCACAGGGCAACCTACAATCACTTCCTCACCACAGACGCAGCCAATTCAGGCTGGGGAGCGCAGTTAGACGAGTGCCACCTATCAGGTACATGGACAAAACGCCAATCCACGTGGCACTCCAACCGAAAAGAGCTGTATGCAGTACTCTCAGCCATACAACTCCGGGAGCAAACGCTCAGGGGATCAGAATTACTCCTACAAACCGACAACAAAACAGTGGTGGCCTATATCAACAACGAAGGGGGCACAAAGTCCGCAACCCTACTAAGTCTTTGCCGACAGATCCTGGAAATCGCCAACCAGGCCAGTATATCATTGACTGCACAATACCTTCCAGGAAAATACAACTGCGTGGCAGACCATCTCTCACGCAGCAAAATTATCCTAGAATGGCACCTAGTTATGGCGGATACAGCTCCCCTATTTCAAAGATGGGGACTCCCAGACGTAGACCTGTTCGCGTCCAACACAGCCCATGTTGTCGCAATGTATGTCTCACGAAATCCGAACGATGCCCTTGCACTGTTCCACGATGCCTTCAGTCGACAGTGGGACTTCAAACTAGCCTGGATATTCCCGCCACCGAATCTAATTCCACAAGTATTGGCACACCTGAACATGGCAAGGGGAAAATATTTACTAGTGGCCCCATGGTGGAAGAAGTGTTTTTGGAGCGCAGACCTACAGCAGAGGTCACTGGAACCCCTCTACCCGATCCCGCACTTGGAGTCATTTCTAGTGGATACGGTGACAAACCATCCATCTCAAGTCCGGAACCTATCACTCCAGTTATGGATAATTTTGGGTGGGCAGAGCTAGTTTCTAGCTGGTCGGTAGAGGACAGATCACTTCTCACTTCCGGCTGGCGACCATCCACTTTGAAAACTTATAGACCTGCATGGGACAAATGGAAGACATGGTGCATGGCCAACACGATAAGCTATAATACCCCCGAGCCGATTGAAGTGGCTTGATACCTGGGTCACTTATACAATAAGGAAGGTCTTTCATATAACACTATTCTTGTACATAAGTCAGCCATAGCTACCTTTTGCAAACCTATGATCAGTAAAGACATCAGCAGTAACATAGTAGTGTGTCATATGTTAAAAACCATATCCACCCGCAAGACTAGACCTACAAACCCACCGATTTGGGATCCAAGAATAATCGTGGACTACCTCAATAAAACAACACCACTAGTATACAACCTATATGAAGTTTCACGCAGAACAGCTATATTATTATTACTCGCATCGGGACGACGGGTTCATGACCTTACCCTACTCAGTGTAGGGGATAATGGCCTAGTCGATAATGGCGACCATATAATTCTATGGCCAGTGTTTGGTTCTAAGACAGACACATCAAGGCACCGCCAATCTGGATGGAAATTAAGCGCTTCCAGTTGCCAAAACATCGATCCTGTATTTTGGCTTCGAAAACTTATCTGCGTTTCCAATGAGAGAAGAGAAGAGGTGGTAATATTCCGGCATTAATTATCTCGTCAAGAGGCCCCCCAAAACCTGCGACTCGAGCAGTCATCGGAAATTGGGTGAAGTCAGTACTCGCTGATGCAGGGGTACAGGAATCACCAGGCAGTACTCGATCAGCAGTCGCCTCTCTAAATTGGTTAGAGAACTACCCCATAGATGACATCCTGCAGAGAGGTAATTGGCGCCAAGAAGCTACTTTTAAAACATTTTACCAGAGACCGATAGACACACAGACTTCTACAGCGGGGGAACAAAATATGTTGACCTCTAGAGATAAATAATCGAGAAGAAAAGGGGGTAAAAAGGGGCCAGCAGAGAAGAACACAAGGCAAAAAATACGATCAACATCTCAAGGGACTACAGAGTCAACAAGAATAATAAAAGTTTTAATGGTAGGTAAAACTCCTTTCAATATATATATGTAGGTAATATACAGAGTAAAAAGGTAAAGAGTGCGGCACTTCGTACCCTTGTGGCACAGCCTCAAGGGTTCCGTCGCCGTGGCCGGCCCTCCCTCACCCTGCAGCGATGCTACAAAAGCGACCTACGTGCTGCAGGTCTGACATGGCGGGAGGCACAGGAGTTGGCGATGGACCGAGGGAAGTGGCGCCAACTTGTGCTTGCCCTATGCCCCAATGTTGGGACGTGACAGGGTGAAAGAAGAAAGAAGAAGAATATACAAAAATATACTTAGATAAAATATAAAAAAAACATACATATATATATATATAAATATATATATAACAGATATAATTATAGGTTATATATATACATTAGATATAGTCAATTCACTGTCATTTACTTTTTTATCTGTAAGAAATAAAAAGGCTTTTGTATTTTTATTTATTTATTTTATGAAATGATTGAGGTGAATCGCCTCTAAGTTTTATTGTTGAAATAGTGGATTGGTATTGGATAATCATTGTACAATTTTGGCATTTATAATGCGTAAAACTTTTATCTAGTATTATCAAAGAGATTGAGTATTATAATCAGGTATTGATATATTATGGCTTTAATTTTGATTCTTTTTTTCTCAATGCTTCTTTATAATTTTTTGCTAAAACAAACCATTTTACTTTTAGCTAGTAGGTACCTAAATTAGCTTATAAGCTTTTAGCTTCCGTAATGCAGCCGCGACACTGCGCTAAAACGCAAAATCATTTTTTGAAAAGAAGAAGTGCAATGTAAATCTGTCATGTCACATCTGTAATCTGTATCTGTCAAAGAATATTTTATTTTCTGAAATCGAACAATCGAAAATGCGACATAATTTTCATTTACATTAACAAAAATATCTAACAGTATTACATTTTTATATTCCTAAATAACCGGTCTTAATTAGCCTTATTGGCCTTATTCTGCATAGGTCACAGTTCAATTGCTATCAAATGCTTTATATTGATTGCCGCATGACGTCTTTATTACGATGAATGACAACGACAACAATGAAGCAAAGCCGTCACTGAGCAATTACTTCGGCGAGAGTGTCGCTTCTGCGTCTCTTTCGACCGATTTCTTCGACGAATTATCGGACCCGCAAAAGCATACGCCCATCACGCCGATAGATAACACACTGGCCAATATTGGATACTTACACAAAGGTTCGATCGGTTCTTAATTTTTGATAAGCGACTTCTTATCTGAGAAAAGTTTGCTAAGAAAAGGCTGTTAAATTAATTAATCGACAACCGCCTTTGCGGTTTGATAAAATTCTCTGAAAAATAACATTTGTACGAGAGCTGTCAAAAATTTACAGAAAACACTTGTATTATTATTTTAAGTAGGTAAGTAAATAGACAAAAAAAAACTATTAATATCGCTACTAGTATTAAGTTTTAGAAATGTAGGTAGGTATACAATATTTCTTCTATCCTGCCAGAAACACGTCTCAGATTTCTCTTGCTAATAATTAGGTGAGAAATCGGTTAGTTTATATAGCTTAAAAAAACAACATAACCTACTTATTTCTTGGTTAAGTACAGTAGATTGTTTTAGATTTGGTTTGTGTTTACATCTTGAAAGACAATCAGCACAAAAACGATATAATATTAGTACAATAACATTTTCGCTCTAAGACAGAACATACGAATACAGTAGGTAATGTGGAGATATGTTAGAAGATTTTACGAAGATTGGTTGTTCATTATCCAACCCATTGACCTTGTCCAGATGCGCTTTACGTGCGAGTACCAAATGTGCTGCGTGAATATAACGCGTTTCATTTGACAGTGAATAAGCTAGGTGACCTAATTTATTTTTGAATGGGCATAAAAACAAGTGCGAATGCGAGAAGAAAGACTGCAATTTAATCGTGACACACGGCTCCTGAGCAAGCTAGCAAGATATATTCTTGTAGGTGTACAAGCTAGGTGACATAATTTATTTTGAAATGGCCATAAAACTGTCGTTTCGAATGAAAAGTGGTCATAATTAATTTTGGAATGGCTATAAAAATGTCACATTGTCGAGAATCTAGCTGAGTGCTTGCGCTTGTCGCGCGACATATGATACACCGCAAGTACATGTGGACGGCTCAATGAGGTCACATGTACCTGGAGAACGCGCCATTTGGACAAGTCCATTGGGTATATTCGATGGAATCAATTCCCTTTGTTTGAAAAAACAATGTGTATATTATGGAAGTGAAGGATTCAAAGCTGTAGTCTATCGTGTTTGGTAATTTTTGTGAACATAATTGGTAGAAACCATCAGGCTGATTCTAGAATTTTCATCAATCGGCACTTTTGTAGTTAGGGATTTACATTAATTAAGATTGGCATCAGAAAGTAGTCATTGTATTCACTTGGTTCACTGGTTAGTCATGATCAACCAAATTTAGCTTAACTCAGTAAAATACAAGTTATTAGTTTATTTCCACGAACACATTCCTAAATGTATTCTTTGTTTTCTAGATAACATTCTTTTACAGTCTTCAAAAAAGCATGATTCAACCACAAGTTTAAACCAGGAGTTCATAGCTGGTAAGCATTCTATAAACCAATCAACTGCCAGCCCAGTCCAGAGAGACAGCAACATCCCTCTATCGTCTCTGTCACTTAATGAAGACGTCTCGCTAAAAATGGCTGCCAAACAATACAACCCTCTTCCTGATCCGTCAACTTTCTTCGATAACATCGGTCCGGGGGCGACTATGAATTTGGCAGGCGCAGATCAACCTGCCGATAAGTTTGCCTCGTCGGTAGACTTCTTAAGCGAAAAGCTATCCCCACCGGTAAGAATTTTATTTTTTAACATTGATAAAAACATTACCAGTTTTATAATGTTTACAGGTCTAGGAATATTGACAGATATTTAGATGTATAAAATCATCCATACAGCATACGCTGCATACTCCATTTCTCATACTGTACACATGCTGCGGTTTTCTACGTCGAACATGTGCTTGTTGGTGGGATCAATCTTTTAACTCCCACCCCAAACATACCTACTTCACCTCTTCTCAGTGAACACCTGGGCCGCAGCTTTCGCCCGTAGCAACCACTGGTGAGTACACGACTACCAGTGGTTGTGTCGTTTCTAGGCCTAAAACAGTAAGTTTTATATCGATTTCTATGTAAGTACTGCAAAAAACAATGCTTCCATGTTTTTTGTAAATCTTTAAGTATCAATAAACTCAAAGAGGAATTTAATATGATAATATGCCACATATCTGAACATGAATCCAATATTAACTTGCCTAAGTCAAAATGGTCGATTAATCTGATGGAAAACCAAACCAAGCAATTATTACACTGCCTTATTCTTTGTGATAGTGATAGTGCTATCAAAACGGTTGTGATACATTGCAAGCAACGTTATCTTAAACATGTGTACTTGTGTGCATGCGCACATGCATTTAAGGATCACACATAAGAAATTAATTGCCATATATAACTCAATCGAGTCAAAAACCTAAATATAGTTTGTCAATTTAAATTGATACATTTTTTTTCAGTATAAAGCACTACCTATCTGTAGAATTATTGATATAAATGACTGCCTCTAGAAAGTTTTCGTATATCTAGCAACCCTATGCCATCTCAATACTGTCTGTCTATTAGCCCACATGAATTTTTTACATTATAGAACCATTTTTTTATGCACAAATGCAAGATAAACTTAAAGTTGAAGAATGGATTGGATTGTGCAGTTTTTGACGACGTAGGTTAGGTTTTCTTCATCTGTTTACTATATTTGCAATGTGTTTGAAATCAACAAAATAGAAACAAAATCTCAAGTATGACAGTAGTAATCAATAAGTACTAAATATTTTTTATGTCCTTATAAAGAGGTAAAACGGTAATTTTATTTTTCTCCTGAACAATACAGCGTCGTAAAATTATTGTAGAATCAGAGATGATGATCTGAAAAGTTATTTATTATTAATATATTTACTTCTTAAGGATGCTCAACCGAGTGGTGGTGAAGCAGAAAGAAGAAGAGATTCCTGGATTCCAACTGAAGATGCCAAAAGGATTCTTCTTCAGGTACATTTTTGTTTTTAAATTAGTCTTACACATTATAATAATATATTCCCCGCTAAACCAATTTGAATTCCATAATTGTTAGTATATATCATTGGTGAAGATTGTAGAAGCCATTATTTAATGCTTACCTTATAAAATACCGATGTCTTGTAAGCACACGATTATTTAGCATTATAACGTTTAGTGCTTGGCCAGAATGAACGCATGGGTTGCAGGGAGGCAGCGGTGCGTGAAACTCAAACGTATAATCGTGTGTGAAATGCCCAAAAAAGACACTGTCTACAAATATTTCACACACGGTTATAGGTATGAGTTGCACACACCGCTGCCGCCCCGCCGCCCGTTCGACCACTGTATTCTAGCTCTTACTTTGACTTGTAAATAAATCATTGAATTATGATGAGAATTTTACATTATTTACTGCTAGAAAAATACTAATCGACATATTTATCTGCATATTTAAATTTAACATAATATGCACAATGACATATATCTAACTGGAATCTGGATTATTATACAAGCATAATTAAAAATGTATGAAAGCAGGCGCCTCCATAGAAAATCTAGGAACCCAACAGCTTACCATTTGCCAGAATCCATAGAACATAAAAACAAAACTGTACTTTGCGATAAAAGAATAGTATAAAAATACTTCATATTATATCCGTGATGTGTGTGATCTATGTATGTGAATATCGTTCTGCAGGCCCAAACATCTTCTGCCGGGTCCTTTTTCCCCGAAAGAGAGGTTCTAACCATGCCTGGTGTCATCCTAGAAGAAGACTTGGTAACTAAATCTGATAATTACACTCTTTTGAATGCTATGTAGTTATTTTTGTTGTATGTTTATTTAGTTGAATGTTATCATGTGTAAGAAGTGGGCTAAATTACCGTTTGTTCCTAAGCAGAACAAATGGGCCTCTATGTAGTGGATGTCATAATAACAGCCTTTGTTTACATGGAATGGTTATCGACAAAATCACATGTGAAATTTGTCTAACGCGGGATTCAAACTTACATACCATAGTTTCACAGATGGATGTTCTGACTACTCCACCGTGATTTTAAGGTGTGGTAGTATTTAACCCTAATTATCTATTATTTATTTTGATTCTGATTCACAAAATTAGTTTTATAATTCATATGACACTTCTACAGACCTACAAACTTATCTGGAGAATGGCCAAAAATGGAACTAGAAACTACCATAGGACGCCATAATATTGAAAAACTTCATTCGAATATCAGATTTTGCCAGTTACGAGTCGTGATTGGGTAGTTTTCGACAGTAGCTCCTCCATCTCATTCTCCAGATAAGTTTGTAGGTCTGTACAAATATGTCATGTAAAAAAAACTCTTGTCTATGGTCAAGGAAACAATTACACATTGACTGCTGACTAGATTATTACTAATTAATTACCACATTAAAATAGCGTGCTAATTATATCTAATGGCCACCTAATCATTACGCTCTAGGTGCATCTTTAGCGTCCAATGAGTAATCATTTGTAAATGCTGCCAATCTAAAAATTATTTCAAACAGAATCAAACACGGTAAGATGGTGTGCAATTTAGAGGTTTTATTCATTTTAATGCTTTAATCGTCAGGGAGACGTACTCTACGATGTGGTCTCTCACTATTTGGGCGAAGGAGAAGCTGTGCAGCGAGGGACTTTGGGCTGCGAACATGTCACACAAGATGAACGAGGTCTACGGGAACTCATTCAGGCCGGATGCTTCAGAGCCGCTGTTAATCTCACCACTAGGTTGCTCACAATATATGGTCAAGGTGATAAATTGTAGTCATCGTTAAATTATTCTAGATGATTGGTATTGGTACAGTACAGTGTTGTACAACTGCTCTAAATTTTATTATGATTTATTGCAAAGTAAATTTATATCACAGAAACATTATTGCTAAGCCATCTCCAAAACTGACGGCATAATTGTTGTCTTGTAGCAAAGTAGTTTGTTACAAAATACCTTTTTAAAAAACTAGTTCGATTTCTGTTTGAATATAAATATTATTATTATTATTGTATTAATCTCTCAGTTAATAAAGGATTTTTGATTGAATTATATCAGGCGTAGGAAAATCTGGACATCCAGGAAAGCATTCTCCTCGTTCTCTCCAACTGTGGTTCACACGGCTGGCTCTCCTGGTCAAGATACATTCTTACTCCCTGGCCGACTTGGAAGCTGAACCGTTTGGCTCTTTAGACAACCCCGATATTTACTTTCAGGTGAGTTGTTTAATTTCTCTTTGAACCCTCTGGCGACATAATGTATTAAATTATTCAACAAATTTGTATATTAAATTTTTATCTATCTACTCTACTTGAGAGAGACTGAGTCAGACAGGCAATTTTTTCAAGTTAAGTTTTCCACATTTTTTTTTTCAGTTTTACCCTGATCTGTACAGTAATAGAATAGGATCGATGGCGTCATTCTCATTTCGGTTGCTGCTCGCAGAACTTCCAATTTACTCAGCCAAGTGCGAGCTGGGAATCGCCAGACTGCACGTTCTTCTAGCCGTTGTCAGAAAGGTAAACTTTTGTTTCTATCGAAGATATTTACGGCTGGACACAAAAAAAATGCATGTTCAATCACTCGTGAGTTGGGCGAATGACTAACAACTATTTCTCGTGATAAGAGTTAATAATAATTATAACCTCTACCCCGTCTCATATGCTCCGCTTAGGAGCAAACATGGCAATTTTCTTTTATATGTTAAAGCTGCCTGTTTTTGTGATCATCTAAGGAAAAATCAGGTTCCATGAGAAATAATGAACAAAATTTACAATACTGTAAGTAGTTTTTCAGAACTTACGTTCTCATTTTTCATTTCATTAAGTTGAAATTTTTTTCTGCTGTTTTCCATGCGTATATTGTAAGCTATCAAAATAAATCGATTAATTGGAATTACGATAGCATTTAGCATAGGCAGGAGTGAGCATGACGGCGGCCTGACCAACCTGTCGAAGTGCACGTATTTATGAGAATATAGATGCAATGTGAATTAGTTTATTTGTTTATTATAGTTTATATCAGCGCTGACGGCACAAAGTTTCTGTCCTCATTAGTTGGCCATTAGATATAATTAGCATGTTATTTAAATGTAATTAAATGCTCCGCGGTGAAGAAGTCAAGAAAATTAAGTAGAGTAAAAAAATTATAGAGCTGTTAATATAACTCAAAATAATATATCGACTACTTAATCTGCAAACCAGCCAACTGCACTTTTGACCAAAAATGAGATTTTGATGGCATTTTGTTATAAAGCATGTTTTCTATGCTCACACAAAATTTAAAACTCCTAAACCTATAAATAAATGCGTTATTATTCTTCACACAAAACACTTGCAGATGCCAAATTTCCAATATTGTAAATGGAACAACGCTCTTTATATAAATTTTCTTTAAAAGGGAAGCTAAAGTAATGTATTATTAATTCATAGTGCAGCTTATTTGTAAAAAAAATCTAAGTATATTTTTGGAATTGTGAAATTCTGCTCGATAGTTAAATTATTGTTTTTTTTTCTTGCAACAACTTGCCCAAATGGAGTTAGCCGGTTTGCAGATTAAGCAGTCGATATGGAATTTAAAAGCGTAAAAATTGTGTCTTAAAGGTTTGATAAACCTTTTCAAAAACATCTGAAAATTTCATAATCGAGTCGAAGTTCAAAAATAACATTCACCTATCTATCATTCATGGGAATGTCTCAATAATTCAAAATGTCTTTATTAATTTTTATTCAGTAGATGTTTGCATTATGAAGAAGGGGCTTGAAGTGTTTCGAGTTTTAGTGATATTAACAGCTCGTTTCTCTTCTCATAAGTATGATCAATGGTACATCTAATCAAAGTAAACTCCTTCTCTGTAATTTTGTGATAATATTAGTTATGTATCATATTATTTTATTCTTTATAGATGATAAAGAATTTGAAGGCTAACAAATGTGAACTGGGAACAGATATAGCAATGTCTCCTCAAGATCGTCAGGAGTCTATGAAGCTGTGGTCAGGGCGAGAGGCTCGCATACAGTTTTCAGTCGTCAACTGTGCTCTTCAAATGAAGGTAACATTGTTAAAGCTTAATATTGTGTTATAGAAATGATCATCTCTTCCAAGAAACTGGACTATCACGATGAGAATGGTAGACTATAATGTTGTAGCATAGCCTCTTTTGGAGCCTCCCCCCCCCTAAAAGTCCGTCAACAATGATACATCAAATATTAATTTTGAATAAACAAATCTAAACAAACAAAAATAAACGATTTAAAATGTTATGTTTGTTCTTCTACAAGCGAAATGTATCATATCTCAAAAACATAAAATATCACATCCTGGTGAAAAATCATTTCAATGCAATGTTCATAGTTCATATACATATGTACCAGTGGCGAAGGGTGGAGGTAGGCTGTTAAGATCCGCCATAAATAGTGCACATTAAACTTTTTCAGACATACATATTTGTTTTCATTGAAATAAGACTACAATTTACAGATAATGTTGGTTAGATTTAAAAAAATCAATTAAACCCTGAAAAACCAAGCCATAATAGATAATAGTCAAAAAATACACGTCTATCTATAAAATATCTAAAATTATGCAATTAAATCATACATAACTTTGAGCATTTTATAGATAGAATAATATTTTTTATTTATTATAGTTTGATTTACGCAGGACTTAATGAATTAAAAAAATGAACCAACAATATGTGTAATATGTAGTTTTAATCCAACGAAAACAAATAACTATGAGTGAAAAATTGTGCACAATTTTGTCGTATTGCCCAAATTAGACCAAATCTATTATGGTTTCGTTTAGGCAGAGTTTAATTGATTTTTAAAAACTAACTAACACCATCTGTAAATTGTAGTCTTAATTCAATAAAAACAAATACATATGACTAACATAGCTTAGTGTGCACTATTTATAGCGAATCTTAACAGCCTACCTCCACCCTTCGCCACTGATATGTACAAGGTTTGACTACATAAAAATACAGGAAATGACGCATACCAGAGAAATACAATGTTTGTTCTTTTACATGTATTAGACTTTGTGACTCCAATACAAACAAAATAAAATGATTCATACAGGTGACGATGAGATGCATAGATTTATATTCTTTGCCCCCCACTGCCATTGAGGAGACTTGAAACATATTTGAGGAAATACAGTATTTTGGATATTATCTCAGATTAGGAAAAACTCTTTGATTTCAAAATGCATCCATTTGACTTAATTAGTCTTAATTGGTCGAAAGTTTAAGTGAAATTATCATTTCGTTTATTTTCAGGACTATTCTCTGGCTATGCAGATAGTGGAGGGATTAGCAGAGTCCCCCGTGTGGGCCGTTGGTCAATCGAGGGCGCTTCGATCAGCTTTGGGCCGCTGCTGTTTGCAGGCAGGCCACATCCCCGGGGCGGAAGCACATTTCAGACAAGCCACCGCAATGAGGGCTACCATGTAAGATTTTATGGCATTGTTTGTTATTCTGTTTGTTTCAAAAATATAAAACAAATGTTTAATAAATAATTATCAATCTTCATGGAAGTCTATTAATCTCGGATCATCCTAAAGTTGCAAATAATATGAACCACTAGTATGCGAAGCCAATGGTTTACGTATTGGACTGCGACGGCTGCCAAACATTAATACATTCTAATGACTTTAGTTATTTTTGTTAATTCTATATTGAGTCATTTACATTGACATATCTTTCAGGCTATAAACCCATCTTTGGAAAGGTCAGTTATAGTCAATAGTGACAACACCAAAATATTACATTGTATGATAGCTCAAAATATGTCATATATGATTTATGTTTCTCCATGTGGTTAAGAAGTTTACCAAATATTACTTTATTAGGTCTCCTGACCGAGATGTTCGGGAACTGGTGGATCAATCTCTGCTGGCAGTGGCGCAGAATGCATTCTCCGACGCCTACCAATGCCTGGTGCAAGCTAATCAATTGGAACCTGCTAATATAATGGTAATTTTTCCCCGCAATCGCTTGAAAATTAAGCAATGTTGTATTATATGACTGGTTAGGAACCATGCGAACAACTTCTGACAATGTCGGAAAATGTATTGTGAGAATCCACATCGAATATCATCCCGAAGCTATAGTAGCGGGCCATAAAAAAAGTAAATAGAAACTTTTGCCTTCATTAAAAAATCTCTTTTTGATCACCACATTTTTTGATGTTCATGGAAACAAATTGAAATTTGAATTTTATAAATTGACAATGGGACTAACCACAGAAGTTATTTAGGTGACATATTTATTTATAAACAAGCATAGTGTATTAATATCACGAAAGATCCGTCCTCATCCCGCCGTTCCTGTTTTAGACAAGTTGTTCATTTGAATTTTACTTATTGCGCATCCTGCCCGACGGTTACATGTAAATTGTACATATTACATTTCGTCGTAGCACAGTTTACTGGCGTTACTAGTTTACGAGTTTTATAGCTGTCTTACCGGAAAGAGATTCCCGTATAGCATTGAGGAAAAAAAATTTGTTGTTCATGGAGCATTGCAGACAGTACTGTTCCAATTTTATTAGATTCTTTAAAAAAATAATTTTGACATTTATTGGTATCATGTCATGTTATATTACGAGGGTGGGTCAATAATTCCTTAGAAAAAAGCATTAAAACAGTTTTTATTTTTGTATTTTTTTTTTATTTCTCAACATAATCTCCTTGGAGCTCAATACACTTGGTTAGACGTTTCTCAATTTTTTTTAAACCGTCAGAAAAATAAGTTTTCGGAAGGTCCTCAAAATAAGCATTTGTCCGATCGATGACTTCTTCATTTGAAAAAAAACGTTGTCCACTTAGCCATTTTTTTAAGTTTGGGAAAAGGAAAAAGTCACTGGGGGCTAAATCTGGCGAATACGGTGGGTGGTCGACCAATTCGAACTTCAATTCTTCAATTTTAGCCATTGATCGTAAACATGTGTGAACACGGGCATTGTCCTGATGAAAGAGGATTTTTTTCCTGTTTAAATGAGGCCGTTTTTCTTCAATTTTGTTTTTTAGCTGGTCCAATAAAGATGCATAATAATCCCCTGTTATTGTTTTTCCTTTTTCCAAATAGTCAACGAAAATAATTCCACGTGCATCCCAAAATACAGTAGCCATTTTGCTGCCAGCTGATTTTACGGTTTTCGCCTCCTTTGGACATGGTTCGCCTTTCGCAATCCACTGCTTTGACTGTTCTTTCGTCTCGGGAGTATAGTGGTGTATCCATGTTTCATCTACAGTCACAAAGCGACGAAAAAATTCATCCGGATTGCGTTGCATGAGCGACAACAGGGCTTTAGAGGCCACCACCCTATTGCGTTTATTGTCGACTGTGAGCAAACGCGGCACCCATCTTGCAGAATTTTTTTTCATGCCCAATTTGTCATGTAAAATAGAAATGACGCTACCTTTTGAGATCCCTGTAACCTCAATTATCTCACTCAACTTTAATCTTCGGTCACTTAACACCATATCGTGGATTTTATTGATCATTTCTGGTGTAGTCACCTCTACAGGACGTCCTGAGCGTGGTTCATCCTTTGTTGATGTACGACCACGTTTAAATTCATTTAACCAGTTATAAATAGTTGCAAGTGAAGGAGCAGATATGCCGTGAACTAAATCCAACTCATTTTTTATTTCCTTTGCTGTTAACCCTTTTATATTAAAATGTTTAATAACAGCTCTAAACTCAATTTTCTCCATTTTCCATTTTTCCATTTTCCACAAGCAAATTTTTTTTTTAAATGTACGAGAAACACACAACAACCCGACCAATCTGATTGAAACTTCGCAGCATACTGAATCGGTAGTGACGCTGCATGAAAACAAACCGCTTACAGTACTAGTCGCGCCACCTGTCGGCTTTTCTAAGGACTTATTGACCCACCCTCGTACTATTAGATATTTGACAGGTAGGTACAACTTGATACGAGAACCTACCAGAATTTTATGTAAACTATACGATATGATTGGATTTCGAATCTACTTACCTATTTTCTTCTCTTTTTCCCTTGTATTCCGGTGGTTTTTATTACATATTTTATTCGTAAGTGGTTTATTTAGACAAGGAATTGATTTCAATATTATACGGCCATCTATTTCCGATACAATATCTCACGATGAACTGTGTTACGGCCAACTGCATACGTACAAATTTCCGGACACGCTGCCCGACAATCAGATGAATCTTCCTATAATAAATACACCATATTCATATTTAATTTCACAGAAGAATATTGTTTTACTCTCATCGCCCATGATAGTCAAGTGGTAACGGATCGGCTTATAAAGTCATGGGTCGTGGGTCTGGAAAACTCACAAGTTGTTACTCACATAATAGGTTGAGCAAGTGGCTAACATTCATTTCTCGCAAAAACCAAAAATATCTGTTAATACAACCTTTGGATCCTTTCTTAGGATCGAACACGATAGAAAAGATTCGAAACCCTGCATTTGGCAAAAATCATGTTGTTTCTCTACGTGATTTTGATTGAGAATGAGTACCCAATGTCTTATGACAAATGGCTAACAAATTTTTTTTCTATAAAAATGTATGTTAAAACCTTCACGTTGTGGAAATTGGTTGAATGCTTTCACAATCATTCATTCTCAATTTTATTACTTTTGAGAGAAATTTAATACTTCAATTTTAATGCTCAGGTGCTGAACAACATGGCAGTATGTCTACTGTATTCAGGGAAACTAAAAGAAGCGATTGCGGTAATGGAGAATGCGGTCAATTCAAATCCTAGCCGCGGTCTCAGCGAGAGTCTACTCCTCAACCTGTGCACCCTCTACGAGCTGGAGTCCTCAAACACCATGACCAAGAAACTGGCACTCCTTCGTCAGCTTTGTCGTTATAAGAGCGACACTGTTACTAATGTACCTACTTGTCTAAAGCTACACATGTAATCATAACAGTGCAATGTATTATTTTAATGAAATCTTTAAATTATTAATATTAAAATTTATATTAGCATACTCCATTCAATGGTTTTATTCAATCCATTATTTTAATATGATTTCCTAGCGAGTGGAGTGGCAAGGGGTGGAAGTATTCTGTTAAGATTCAACATAAATAGTGCACACTAAACTTTGTCAGTCTTATTTATTTGTATTTATTGAACTAAAAATACATTTTGCAGATGGTTCTGGTTAATTTTTAAAATTCAATTAAACCCTGCCTAAACCAAACCGTATTAACTATTTCTTTTATTCAACATATAATTCACAAGATTTAAGAATATACCATTCTGATTATTGAACATAATTTTGAAAAACACTTTCTGAGAAAATATATTATTACCAATAGAAAAAATCCCTTTTGAAAAAAGTAAGCCACCCCGGCAGGGAATCGAACCCTGCATCTCCAGGGTTTACGCCCCGTCCGTTGCATTTACCTCTATGCTACAAGGCGACGTACTAATTGCGACAAATTTTAACTATTGACCTTTTTAATACCTACTCATCAGCGTTCTTCTAAATCAGAGGGGGGCAAACTTTTTGGATGGAGGGCCAAATTCAAGAATCCAAAATGAGCGGCGGGCCGCAAGTAAAATACTATCTTTAGATATACACTATTTATTATCACGAAAAATAAACACCACAAAAAAATTAATGAGAAGAATGAAACTGTTGTACATTATTTTAAATTCAGGTGTTAATTTTGTAGTTGATATTCTCAAAACTGCTTGCAAATGGGCATCGGAGATATTTGATCGTAAAGAATTTTTATTCAGGTTCATGATCGAAAATGTTTGTTCACATATATAGGTTGATCCAAAAATAACGAACATTTTTCTTGCATAATCTTTAAGTTGGTCGAATTTGTCTGAATTAAGGGTATTGTAAAATTTGGAGATTTCTTCACAACGATGCAATTCTCTTAAATCAGTGTCACACTGCAGATCAATAATCTCAAGTTGTAGCTCTGTCGGTACACTATCAATATCTATTGAAAATTGATCGCGTACTATTGCTAAACAAATTTTAACTGTCAATATTTTTTTTTAAAAATTATAAAAAAGTTATTCGTAATCAGAAGTACAATTAATGATAGCGGGCCGCAAAAAAATACCCGGCGGGCCACATGCGGCCCGCGGACCGCAGTTTGCCCCCCTGTTCTAAATCAATGATACTCAACCTTTTTTTTCTTCGGGCCAAATACATATCTTTGTAAAGTAACGCGGGCCGCATCACTACTGATGTGACGAAAAAAATCATGAAACCCCCCCTTTTTTAGAAAACATTTTTGAGATTTTAAAAATTATGCGTGTTTTTTAAATTAATTGTGTGCAATAGCAACACTCTTATACCAGATCTGATGTGGACCATCATGACAATCCTCTTCGGGTGTCACTATCTGTGCGTCAAAGTCGAAACGAATCTCAAGATATACGAAATTCCTGATAATACCTAAATGTGTTTCGGGCCGCACATAAAAGCTTAAAGGGCCGCAGGTTGAGTATCGCTGTTCTAAATCAAGCTACTTTGGCAATCGGTTTTTGTTTTATTAAATCATTACGCCCCGCCCCGTCCGTTGCATTTACCTCTATGCTACGGACCCAGGAGATGCAGGGTTCGATCCCTGGCGGGGTGGCTTACTTTTTTCAAAAAGGATTTTTTCTATTGGTTAAAATATAGTTTTTCAGAAAGTGTTTTTCAAAATTATGTATGTTGAAACCATATTAGTCCATCAATCCGACAAAAATAGTACACACTTTCAGCCATGCTTATTAATTTTCGTTAAATTAAGAATACATAATATTACAGATGGTCTTGGTTACTTTTTTAAAATTTACCCTGCCTAACCAAACCATAATTGATAAAAAATGTTCTTCTATCTATGAAATATCTAAAATTATGTATGGTTTAATGGCATAAACATTATCTACTATCGCTTGGATTAGGCAGGGTTTAATCAAATTTTAAAAACTGACAAACATGTACTCATTGTAGTCTTACTTCAATGAATACAAATACGTTTGACTGACAAAGTTTAGTGTGCACTATTTATGTTAGATCTTAACAACCTACCTCTACCCTTCGCCACTGTAATCTGGGGCGTAGCAAGGAGTTTCAGCACCCGAGGTAGTAACAAAAAATGTGCCCCTTACGTAATACATACATAATGTGTTCTGGTACCATTAACAGAGCCTTCAAGCTCGACTGGATATCATTTTTAATAATAACTTGATTCGAAAAACTTTGCTCACCTAAAAGTCGTAGAAAATGGAAGCTGAGAGAGAGCCTTGTCGGAAATCTGAGGATATTCTTTATTAACCGAAATCCAGAAAATAGCCAATGAACATCGGTGAAGTTGTTTTAGTGACTGACATTTCTCAATTCAACAAATTCCTCTCAAATTTATAGGGAAAGCGTTTCTATAGAATTTTCGGCATTGGTTGCAAAAGGGTTTCAAATCCAGTCGTATTGATTGTATGAAAATAATGATGAAATTTCTTTTGCAGCAAAGTTGAATGTTTTTGAGCCGGATCCAAAATTAATTGCTTGCTTTAATGGTGGTCTGGTAGGTCCTTTGGTACATTTTTAGAGATCCTTGTCATAACTCTTTATCAGAGCATGTCAATACATCTTCATTCTGACCTTGCATTGTTTTATTAAGTTTATGCAGGTGTTTTTAATAATATATTACCAGCCATGTATGCAAATTTGGCTATTACTAAGTAAGTACCATTGTATAATATACAAATTTTTTTTTTTTTTTTTTTAAATTAGAGTATAGTGTAGTAAGAACGGGCCGAAAGATGTGTGAGGTGAAAAAATAAAAAACATTCGCATTTCAATTTATTTATTTATAAATATCCACCAAACTGTCGCTGATTCTAAAACACTTGTACTAAAAAAATTGAAATTTGTCATCAATAACTCAATAACGCCGCCCCCTCACCATAAATATTATGAGAGGGAGGAGGCTTAAAGTGAAAGTGAACTCGGAAACAAATGAAGTACGTTGCATTTGTTTTCGATAATTGGATTGCATAAGGGTACGCACACAGTACAACAAAGTGGCAATAGACATTTCCTAGAGATCGCAATTCGATTACATAGAAAGGTTACCATTGCATGTATCCTTCGTTTTACTGTTTGCGTACACTGACTCCCGCCATGTCCTAGCACTCATCATCAGCACATATACAGTCATTACAGGATCACATCTCACCGGTTTACAAGTCGGTTGCCGAAAAATAAACAATTTAAATTCTTCCATAACATGGTGTTAATAGTAATTGATCAACTTTGTAATACTAATATTTTATAATCGTAATATATTTAGAGTAATACAGTATTATTTAAACAGAAAATACCAAGAAATACCAACAATACTAAAGAAACTCTATCTAACTTTGATGTGCCATAGACAAGGTTCTTTCGTGTGTTAAAAGCGAAATCCTGAATGAAAGAATCCTTGTCTGTGGTCAATGAAATGATCGATGAAAAGATTATTCCAATGTATTGTTCCTCTGAACTAGCATGAAGGAAAATCAATAATAAAAATTGATGGGAATGGGGGGGATAACCCTGTATTTACTGGACAGATGACATTGTTAATCTTATTTCGATTCGTAACAAATTTTAAATACTTTATTGTGATATTATTGATAGATTTTGTACTTAATGAAATAAATAAAATATGTATCACTCTTCAGATCGCAAGAATATCCGAATGGGTTAGTTATAATACATTTCGATATACTCAACATGTCATTACATATTTATTTCTTCCATACTAGCATCCAAAGCAATTGATCTATGAATCCATTTAATTGTCTCATAAAAATAGGTATTTCGCAAGTTATGTTGTAATTCGCTGAATGCATTTTATAGATCAGGTCAATCTTTTGCCAAACTGGGTTAACTTTCTATTAAAACTTGACTTTGCACGTAGATGGAACATGTCAGTTAGTTTTTTTATTGTTTAATTTCAAAGTTTACCCAGTAGATGGCGTTAGTAACTGATTGTTGATGTCACTTAATCTGTCAATGTACAACGCAGTGTGCAATTTGTTCTGAAAGGTAGATTCAGTGCCAAAATCAATACTATATAATGGACGAAATACAAATTGTTTGCTGTCATATTTTGACTGCCATGATGAACAATCAATCCAAGGGCCCGGGATTATTTTCAGCGGTCCAGCAAAGGAATTTTTAACTGTCAAAGAATGTTTTGTAAAATAATCAGATTTATTATCGTGACCCACAAAAAGTTTTTGGTATTTAATTCGGTCCCCGTGAAAAGAAAGACTGCTCATCACAGCTCATCAGAGAGAAAACTGCATTCTTCGCAAGGACCACAGCATGCGGTCATTGTATTCTGACACCGAGAAACGGTAAAAAAAAAAAATATTAAATTCATACACCAATTCAGATTGTATTGTATAAAAAAGACTATATCATATTACGGGCGTTTGAAAGAAAATCAAATTTATAAGAAGCATAATTTCATACTCTACACACTTTCTCTATAGTTTTCATTATCCTTACTATCACATTTTTCATTCTAATTCCTTCATAACATGCAATTTATGTAGCAGTGTTTTAAAAATTTCTATTAATCGTACATTGATTGTTTTAATACATTTTGCTGATTTCAAATAATTACTAGCCACTACGCCATAATGTAACATCCTATCTACTCATCTTTTGACTCTCGTGTAGAATTTCTTCGAAAGAAAGGGCTAAACTTTATGTTGTGAGTTGTCTTTCCTCCTTTGATTACATATTAAGAAGAGCACCTGACGATACAATTTTTTAAGCATACAATTTTATTACATCTCATAGAGATTAATATCTAGTGCAAAAATATTGGGATAGTTTGGATTATTGCATCTATATAAACACGGTGAAAAAGGAGTAACACAAAATGTATGCGTTAAACTAATAATGAAAAATATTTAAATAATTTCACAAATCATTAAAAATTATCATTACGCAGCTTAAAAACATTCTCTTTTGATTTCTTTACAGAATACTAAAACTGATAGTGATCTTACAAAATAAAACATTTCAAAAAAATTGAAAAATAATTTTACACTAATTGAAACATGAAAATATCTAATACATAATTACATCAAAGGTTGACCAAATTAATCGAGAATGTAAAATCAAAAACTGTAGGCCTAGAATTACAATTTTCCGTATAAGTCGCTAAGTATACCACAATATGAAACATGTTACTTAATTCTGATTGTATTGATAAAAATAGAAACAGAGTCTCTCTCAAAGTGTTATAAGTAACTTGAACATACCCAGAATTTCAATTTCTGAAAGAAATGTATAGCTTTAATCTATTTTTATAATTTAAAAGTTTTTCCAATGAGTGCATTCCCTTGTCATAGAATTAAATTACTTTTTAGTAGTGTGAAATTAATACTACTTATAATAAAAGAAGATCGGTACCTATTAATTCTAAAGTTAATCATTTTATAGGCTTCAATATTTTTTTACAACAGTTTATCGACAATCATAAATCAAGTAGAAAAATAACTTTCTAAAAATTGTCACCTCGGTCATTTATTGATAATAATTAATTCCTAAGCATTGTAATAATTACTTTTCAGCCTGCAAGTGTGGTAACATTGCGGAATGAACTGTAACTATTATTCTTTGATCTATTATTTTGTATCCTAAAAAAACAGAACTCTTACGCATTACAAAAAAATAAACAGGGACAAAAAAGGTTCACACAAGAGTAAAAACATAAATGTAGATTTAAAAAATACCACTTTACAGAAATACACTGCAAACAGGCATCTCCTTACACGGCTAATCTTTTGTTTGATGGCATCCCATCAATTAACATGTTATTGGTCATTGGGATGAGAAAAGGAAAGACGCCTCTGTTGCTCAGTCAGGCAGCGATGTAAAATTGCGAATTTATTACCAGTTATTTGGTTATACTTTCAATGCAAGGCAGTAAATGATTATTAAGTACTCGTTAAGTAGTAAAAATAGATAAGATACGGTCTCGCGCATTCACACTTAAGTGAATTGTGTACAGTCATCATGGTCTGCCATCTATCATTTTGAAATCCTTGCCATTGCATCATGACTGTGGACGACGCCTTACTGGTGACTGGTGGACCTATAAACTCTGTTCAAATGTATACCCAGCCAAGAAATGCTGAATATAAAATATGAAACCATAAAACAAACCAACAGAACCTACAGGGCTTTTATTCTTAGTTGGGTTTTAGTATGACTCAAATTACAGCGTATTCGCCCAACGAGTCACACATTAATTGGGCTATTTGTACAAAGTATGAGAAGCACTTCATTCGCAATTCGCAATTTTGTAATGCAGCCTGACTATAAATAGAAGGCGTTGAGGTATAGGTTAGAGAACTGCATCAGCAATATTAGAATAATCATATTTAAAAAAACGACTGAGCATACAGAGAATGTGTTAATTTAAAAAAATATTTATAAGTATTGAGATTATTATATCTTGAAAAAATACATAAAGTACAGCATGTATAAAAAAGAATAGCAATTATTGTAGTGGAGTGATGATGTCCAAAAATATTATGAATACAATTTTATTAATACTAAGTCCTAGCTAAATAATATTACAGACACTGGTCAATGTAAGCACAAAAAATTGAGACAAAATCAGAGATATTTACAGAATTCGTTATAACTAAAACGTTGTCAGAAAAATAGAATCACCGAGCCGCCGAACGACCCGCGTGCATTGAGTATTACCAAATTTGTACTCGCCGATCCGGTTGAGTGATGAGATTCAGATGGTAAACAAAAACCGGAAAGCGAAAATAAAATCTACTCGATACGAATTTATCGGTGGAAAAATATTGATTGGTTAACAATATCTAACTAAGGGGCAAGTAGTTATTTCACAACCATTTGTATTTATAACGCTATAGCAATGCAAAAGATTGGAATAGCGTAGATTTATAAAATACTCCTTAAGTATAGAACCTAGAGAAAAAATACGCCAAACCTATATTATTTTCTATGGACCTCTACAGCATATTGTTTTTATAACTTCCGAGATTTCTTTTAAAGAATACAATATGACCTAATCAATGTTTACAATGGTAAAATAAAACTTAAAGAGGAAAGCTATGATTATTCAACCACGGATTGATTAAAGATCTTACGGTGATTGTAATTATTGAGACCTTGCAATCCAAAAGAAAATGCAGGGTTATTTGCAAGAGGATGTAACTAAATTATTACAGAAAAAATATATAATAAAAGCTAGGAAATTGATAAATATTTTTCCATTTCATAGTCAAATTTTCCCTAATATTTTAGACACAGTGAAACTACTTGCAGAAAATCAGAAATCTACAATTACAGAGTACAATAGTTAATATTTGCAATCATGATGTCATTACCCGCCAGATAACATACAAGCGCAGTAACTAAAATCGATTATTCTTCTAGCGAGACTATTTTTAAGTACTTATTTATACCAATATGTACATGATTTTTCTTTAAATCATTCGATACTATGGATACGTCCAATACAAAAAATACTGATGTATGTTGATATTAAGACTGGCATAATAACCTCATCTTAATTAAATCGGACAGCTCAATTTTGAATCAACCATATAGCCTAGTCCAGACCAATATACATATTATAAATATATGTAAACACATTATATGTGTTGTAAACTTTTACTGCCACCCAAACACACGTCCACACACCTACTATCAAATTAATGTAGTTAGGACAATCCCCATTGTACAAATTTGCACTCATCTATCAAGATTTCAGAAAACCACACACGCTACTTCTGATAATATATTATTTTTTCCCCTCTAAAATGGGCACACTTGCTCAGTGTGATATAACATGAATAAAAAAGTATTTTAAATGTATATATTATTTTGCAAATGTATGTTGGTCTGGACTAAGGCCCGTTTCAGACGGGACACCGGTGTCGCGTTCGTATATAGTAAGGAAGTTTTTGTATTCGAATAAAGGGGCCTTTGTATTATGTTTATAACGCGAAATTATGCGTTGACTCATTAGCTCTGGAGCGTTCATAAACATAATACAAAGGCTCCTTTATTCGAACACAAAGGCCTCCTATATTATATCGAGCGCGACACCGGTGTCCCGTCTGAAACGGGCTTAAGTTTTATCGTGCCGAGGCCGCAGATCAAATAGACAGTGAGTAGTACATAGCTTTGAAATACAAATTTAGAGTAGTTATACCAGGCAGGTTAAAATGAGCTTGTCAAATAATAGAAAACACAGAAGGCGTCTATCAAGATACACATGTAAGCTTTTGATGCTACTCACATAACTAACGGCAGTTATTATTTCATATTCAAAACCTTTTCTGCATTAGAAAACGGCACGTCCCATATAATTACTTTTGGAACAGTCAGTTTAAACGAAAGTTGGCATTCGTTTAATGAATAAATTGGTGTCTCAATTGTCATCGGAAGAATGTGCCCAAAATGTTGGAACACTCAAATTTAGTCAGGTAACTAGACATTTTTAGGATTATAATAAATCACATCTGTAACAAATGCATATTATATTGCAAGACAATGTTTAATTTGTAATGATAGCTTACGGTCAACCATACAACGGACTCTTGGAATCAATCAGATTCATGTATGGAATACGTTATTTTCATAAAAGGTGAATTTTTATGCATGTGTAAATCTAGAATTAGTATTAATTGTGTTGACAGGAGAAATGTATCCAAGGTATCATTATTAAACCATCCCTTTAGGCACACAGGGCTCAAAGATAAGTATTATATAATATAACAGTTTCATTCTCTATTTAGATGTACATGGAATAGGCCTTCTGCTCAAAATACAACATGTGAATTACGATTGTTGGTTTTCTGAAGGAAAATAAAAAAATTACAACTTTTCCATTGTTTAATTTGTGACTACTCTCACAAGAGAATTGTGCCGATTTTGAGGTCTCGGTTGGACAGAAAAAACATTTATAAAAAACAAAGTATACACAAATATTATAAAAAGTCTTGAGTCCGGACGTTCACAGTTTGAAATTAAGACAACAGCGCAACTACGCTTATATCTACGCTTATATTCACGACGACAAATCATAAATTAAGATAATTCAGTCACGTGTTTAAAAAAATAATGTTCATGTAGCTATGATACACACACACGGATAGGAGACAAGACTCCGATTAGTTATTATTGCCGGACGACAGGGCGATGCTGAAACAGAAGAGTTGAATCGCTGCTGACGTGTTTCATCGCCCCATCACTACATTAATTACAAGTTCACCGGGAGGCGGAACTCTGCCACACTCAAACACACGTAAGAGACGAGCGATGGCCGGTTCCAGACGTCAATTATTGATAAAATCCAGAGGGGGGGCGAGGGACACCCTCGCTTTAACAGTCCACAATTACTTTCACAGTTCTCACCGATCCGTTGACACTCTTATTGTATTTAAGTATTCACAGTTCACCAGATATCGCTGAAACAAGAAAATCACAAATTCTGCACCCTACCCTCTCCAAAGTTTTTTGTAACTTTTCCGAAGAAATTGTATGTCGTTTGCCTCGCAAAGGTGGATTTCGAGAGCTGCAAATGATTAAGATCGGGAGAAAAACATATACGGTTCAGGGAAACGGGAAGACGATTTGTCGAAGTGGAAAACGCTCTCGACTCGATCCGGAATACTGAAGGCGGGGAAGGAAGGAGTCCCGAAAACTGCTCCTACGCGACAACACCAGGCCGGGAGTCAGGGGGCTCTCACATGTCTCCGTTCTGGCTGATACCAATCCGCTTCATGAACTCGTCCTGCATCATGACGGTCTTGATGATGTTGGGGCTCATGTTAGTCATACTGGTGATGTTAGCGTAGGGCTGCTGCTCGTATGCGTTCCTGTCCGGACACAATGTGTTGTAGCCGGCATCATTGCCCTGCGTCTGAGGGGCGTCCAGTGCCCCCCAATACGCCTCACTGGGCGATGTTCCGCTAGTGCCGGGCGGAGCGGCTGCGGGTGCACCCGTGTAGCGGAAGTAGGGATTCTTGAGGTCGAGAGTGTTAGACGAGGAGATGGAGGTGCCCTCGAGGGAAAGATCCATCCGCACATCGTAGCTCTGGCGCTTGTTGGCGATGAGCAGTACGCGGCCCGCAAGTGTCTGGCCCTGCTTGCAAAAGATGGGAGCCTCCAGGAGACAGCGTACCTGATACCAGTGGGTGAGAGGTTCCGTGGGCGCAGTGGAGAGCCACGCGCACTGAGTGGCGCCCGCGAAGGCCACGTCGAACCAGAAAGCGAGACCGTGGCACGCTCCTGACTGCAGCAGGCGGAAGCGGAACGGCACCTCTATCCGGTGCAGGTCAGCCTCGTCCGCGTCCAGGAAATCGACGACGTGGCGCACAGACTTGGCCATGCAAATGCGCACATCAAAAGTATCCACCACGGGCTGGCGGAAGTACTCCCGCATGGCGGCAGCGCGCAGGGCGCTCAGGTCCACCCCGTGGAAGCACGTCTGGTACCAAAAGTTGGCCTTGTTGTATTGTTCCGCGAAGAGTGCATCGTCGGAGAAGGGGGCGACGTGCAGGTCCCCTCGCGAGGGAAACATCTTGCCGCCGGGCCGCAGCCACTTCTTGGCGTGCAGGTACGTCTCCAGCATGCGCTCGTTGTACAGCATGTAGCCCATGGGCTCAGATACGATCACATCTACAGATTCAGGCAGCTCAATCTCCTCGATCTTTCCTGCGACTACCGTGATCCTGTCCTGCAGGCGATTGGCCTCGACGAGCGTTTGAGCGTGGTGCGCCATATTGCTGGCCTCCACGGCGTACACCCTCTTGGCTCCAGCCTGCGCGGCAAAGAACGACAGGATGCCCGATCCGGCACCAACGTCCAGCACTATTTTATCTTTGAAGTCAGTGATGTTATTGAGGATGGCCCGCTGGTAGGTGCTCGTCCGCACGTAGTCCTGCATCATGTTTTGCTGCTGGCTGAGGTACCCGTAGAACTGGAAATACTGCGCGGCTGACGAGTCTTCGGTCCGCACTGTAAAGACCGAAGAGCCGGTGCCGGCCTTCGCTTTCGATACGAGCGAATGAAAATTCCGCGTATCCGCCTCCGACCCGAACTTGAAGAAGAGCGTCTCCCCGTCGACGGTAAATATGTAGGACTGACCGGCGACCCTGGCGCACTCACTTTGGCCGTGTACGGGAAACTCCATAAGTTCCTGCCCGAGCGCGGCGTCCGCCCGGATTATCTTAACGCTCAGACCTTGCGGGTCGTATTCCACGCTCACGCTGGTCGGAAAATTGAATTTCGGCAGCAGTCCGCCGTCGTTATTCACCGCCGACACTGTCACGGCGCGAAACACGTTCGCCATTTTTAATGCTTTTTTGCGGCAAAGTGTGACCGCTCGCCGTGTTCGGATGAAATGGCAAACCGAGCAAACAAAGAAAATACAGCTGCAACTTCAATACAATCGATATGATTTGACATGAAGTTGTAACCCTTTTCTTTTTAGCATTAGTTTAGTGACATATTTTAATAGCCAGTTAAGATTTTTAAAGTTCCAAACACAATATGACGTCTTTTGTATAATTCTTATAAATTTTGTAAAATTTGGTCCATAAAATAATTGGTAATTGTGCCGCAGAGGTGGACACGAGCTTTTACATTTTTTTTTACGAAAACAGTTTATTCCATGACGTAAACAATTTTCCGATACTAAAAGATACCGATTTTCAAATACCGTTTTCTGTCGGCGCATCGGCTTTTCGAGTCAATAATCGTTAATTGAATTTTGAAATTTTCATACATTGTGATACACCATTATCACAAACTATGATTATATGAGGTAATATAATATTAGGTTGTGGTAGGAGTCCAATCTCTTTGGGTAGGTTAGGTTAAGTTTGGTTTGGTCTAAAAAGAAAGTTGTAAAATCTCATGTCCACCTCTGCGGTACATTTACCTAATATTTTTTTTTAATCAATTTTAATAGGATAAGTTTGAAAAGAAAAACGAAAATGTATTGGTCTTAGGTACTTTTTTAATCAAATATATTAGAGGTAATAGGTATATCCACACAAAACAATCAAATACTATTCTAGGTTTATTTATCAATATTTTGCAGATAAGTGCATAATAATTCAAGTATCCACACATCGGACATCTATCCCTCACATCGCAAATTTTTCAATGATACCAACATAAAAACGAATGACGCACGTGCCATGTTTTATTTTTTAATGAATGTGATTTTGAGGTTAAGGTTCAGTTCAGAGTTGTCAAAGTGTCAAATTCGTATCGGGGATCTGAATAGGTATACTGTTCTTTCTTTGCATATAGTTGATTTCCACAACCACATATAGAACATAAAACAGTTAAAATGAATGGAAATTTGGATAAATGCAAATGGAAGACAGTCAAATTTGAAGATTTCGGCCCACCTGGTAAAGATGTAAATTTCGAAGGGCTGATTGGTATCGAAGAATGCACAGACTATAAAGTTGTCTCCAAGAGAAGACCCAGAAAAGTAGACAACGAGGTTGGCACCTTTCATACATTTAATGCTATTTTCTCACTGTCGTGATTATTCCAGGAATTGACAATTTCTGCCACTTTCAGTGGAATCGTTTTTTTTATTGCTAAATAATCTTCCTTATAAAAAAAACATTTTTTACAATGTTTTACTTCATTTGTTTCTAATTATAAAACAATTATAATTGACAAATCTAATTGATATTGCACTTAATTGTTTGCTTTCCAGTGTTTTTGTTTTGTATCAGAGTTTGGTAGTGTTGTGATTTTTGCATTGTGGTTTATCTCTCGTTTTGGCTATACAGTGAGTTCTCGACTTACGATGAGGTTTCATTCCGCCACCTAGGTTGTTTTTCGAAATAGCTGAAGGTCGAATTTCATTATAACAGGCTTGTTGAATGAGGCGGCGTACCTTCCAAGACCTATCAGTGTCTGAGTACATATTTTTGAATTGCATCATTGATTTAGCTACATTTTAAAAGCATATTATTGTCTTTTTCATCACAATATTTCTTTACTTCTGGAATGAAACAGTTGTTAAACCAGTCTTAAAAAAGGCCATTTTATCCATGCCTTTTTATTCCAACCATAATGTAGCGGTAAAGTAGACTTATCGATTCCCTTGAAGGCGTTTGGACTTTTACAATGATAAATCAAAAAAGGCTTCAGTTTATAACCAGTGACATTTGAACCCAACAAAAGGGTTACACAATCTTTACATGCTTTAACCTGGGCATGCACTTAGCTTCTACTTGAATCTATCTTCACATGATAGCTTCCACGTTTTTTTTAAATCTTTCAGACCAATCGGAGCTTGCATTAAAATTTTGATTACAGTTGTCACCCTCCTTCTTCAAACCTTAAGGATAATTCCTTTTCCCGTGTTCCTTCCGTGACAAGTCTGTGACACTGTTTTCTCGCAATCATGCTATTTTATTATTTTTATTTTCATCTTTATTGTGTCTCTCACTTATTTTTAACGCTCTTACTAGCCATTTTGGGAGTAAATAATTCACAAATAAACTATGTAAAAACAAAGTAGAACTCCAAATTTAAACAGCGAGTAAACCACCTTCCACCATCCTCAAGCGCATACAAAAGGTGACAAACTGTACATTGTTTAAAAAATTATAGGTGACGCAATCAATTGTATCATCTTATGTACGCCAGTAGCACATGCAGGGTGACAGAAACTATGTATAGAAACAATTTTTTAACGATTTTTTTTTGTTCATTGAAGTGTTCCAAGAATTACCGAGAATTCACTATAGATTTTGTCTGAAATTCATGTCGTCTTAGTGAAGTCTCCAATTACATGTATTTTTGAGGAGAATGAAAATGTTCACAGTGGATAAATATGTAGTTACCATAAAATTAAAAATTCCAATGCGGACAAAGGCCGGCAGCAAATACTTCTTGTGCTAATATTTCTTAATTTTAAAGAATCCTATTCCGTTGATTGGAGATTATCATTACCAATACATTCTTTGACTCAAAACACTTGCCTTTTATTCTATGCTGAATTTGTTAAATGCCGAAATACTTTAAATCTAAGTAACGCCTAAATGTGATGCATAGATTAAAATAGAGTAAGAGCTATGAAAATAGTGAGTTATTGAAGCAGTATCGCAGCTTTTGACAAATCCTTCGAGCTCAACTGTTGACAAAGTAATTCCTGTTATGTGGCATTTTTAGAAATTTATAATGCAGGTGTTCATGACCCGTTATTGTTCTGCATTCGGTCCAAATATTTCTATTCCCAATTGTTTATTTTCCCAATATTTTTATGCGTAAAGAAATAAATCAAAAAATTGGCCTGTAAATCGAAGTAATCCCATGATCCAAAATGAGTGGCCGTTTGTGAGGTATAATTGTACGTACTTGATTGGTTTTTTACCATGACAATGGAACTATACTAAGTAAATTAACAAAAGTATTATTGTTTAATTCTTTTACTAGTAAGTACCTGTTGTTTTGAATTTTAGGCTGACTTCCCAAAAAAACGAAAAGGTCCTCCATCAAAGACACCAGAGATCGCCCATCGGAAAAGGTTCAAACCCGAATCAAACGGAGACTTCCAAGTCGAAGAATTGAAACCTAACATGTCATTGACTCCCTCTAAAGGGCGATCTGTAAAAAACAAAAAAGACAATAGAATTAAACCAACTGGTGATGTGACGGAAAAGAAATCTAAGAAAAAATTAAAAAAGAAAAGAAAACCAAAAGATAAGAAAGCGAAAATTGTTGATGAAGAAAATGAGAGCTCAAGTTCTGATGATGAGTCTAAAGCCGAATACGCAACACCGAAAGATGAAGATGAATCTCTATCAGATTCCGGCATTGATATGAGTGAAATGGTAGCGTGGTCTCAATTCGGAATTCCACAAGTTATAATGAAGAGTCTTGCCGTACAGAAGTTTGTTACACCGACTGCTATTCAAGAGCTGACCCTTCCTGCAGCCATGCTAGGTTATTGAAATAATTTATTTTATCTTATTATATTTTACTAAATATTATGTTGATATTCATTTAAAAGTAAAAAATAAAGTACCTATTTTCGCCTACAAGCCTACATCGTAGTAAAACTCCAATAATTTGAAAAAATAAAGAATGGTTGAACAATTATTTGGTTGTTTGTATTGACAATGAGTCAATCTTTTGAACGTTATAGAATATTTTTTTTCAATATACATACTTGGCAGGCTATGAGCCAAATGTGCTGCGATTTTTAACAGTCCTATTAGCTAACTGTTGCATTTGAATGTTGCTGTCAAACAAGACCGTTTACTATAATGTGAAGAGGTTTGTAGTAAATAATATTAAACGACAAATGTTGGAACATCAATATAGTCCACCGATTTTCCATAAAATCTACTATGTTCTTTTGATATTCAATATTAATGATATTTTTTATTATTATTCTATCCAATTTGGTTATTAAAAAAATACGAAATCTGATTTTTTTGGAAAATCAGTAGCATGTATCTCTGTCCAAGCAGTTATCACTAAACGTCATTTATTTCCGAGCCCTTCATTTGTCAAATCTTTTGCATTACCTACTGATATCAAACTATTTTTTTATCAAAATTTTCATCTTATGTTTTTCTTGGAATGCATTTATTTATCTATTTATTTTACTTCTTCATATGCCATTATTATTAAAATTTATAGGAAGACGGGACATTCTCGGTGCCGCGGAAACGGGCAGCGGTAAGACTTTAGCCTTTGGCATACCAATATTAAGTGGCATACTCCAGCTGAAAGAAAATTACAATGAAGAATCGGAAGAAGGAGATATTACGAGTAAAAAATCAGATCCATTCGAAAAGAAAACAAAGATAATCAATATGAATAAATTAAGTCTGGAAGAAAGAAGAAGCCTCATGAAAAAGGCGGGAAAGAAGAACAAAAATTTGAGATTCAAAGAAGTTGATGAGCAAAATTCTGACATGGAAGACAACAGCGAAGCGGAATCTATTGATTTTGATGACGGTAATATAGATTCTTCTGATGATGAGGAAATGGGATCTGCAGAAGAAGATGAAAGCATGGATGAAGACAATGAAGATGGAGAGGAGAGTATCAAAGAAGAAGAAAAATCCAATGAAGAAAGTGATACTGGAATAGAGAGCAATGAAAGTGGAGAAGATAATGAAAGTCATGGGGACGGAACTGGAGATGAATCAGTTGATAACGAGTCAGATTTCGAGGAACGTGAAGAAAAAACCAGTGGAGTCAATGAAGAAGGTTTCTGTTGTTATTGTATTATTTTATAATTCAAGAAATCAATATGTTAATTAAAAAATATTACAGTCCTGAATAATAAAATCATACGCTGCCTCAGTTAGTAATGTATTGAACTAGCAAATGCGCGATTCCGGACCTGAACTAGAAATTTCTTATGAAAAATTTTCAGTTAACAGTCATCTATTTGAATCCAATGTATGAATGTATTATTATGTGAAGTTGTCTCCACATCCACCATTTAAATTGATGTTGAATGAATAAGCCAAAACTGACAAATGAGTTAAAACATGCTCTTGCTAGGCATCTTTAGTTAAAATTGACGTTAAAAATTAAACACCCATGCCCCATGAATATAGTTTTAATGGACTTCTTCACCTGGTTTTGCAGATAGAATAAAGTATTCTTGTTTTACAGGCATTGGGTGTGTGAAAGTTATAGACAACATTGACATTGCTATGCCAGAAATTGTGGTAAAACGTCGGAAACTGAAACCACTGTATGCATTAATTTTAACACCGACGAGGGAATTGGCTATCCAAGTCAAGAACCATCTAGTGGCCGCAGCCAAATATACAGGTGAGTTTTAATCCTTCTAATAATTTTTAGGTATTACAAAAATAGCAAAATAGAATCTGTTATATTTTAATTGATTTAAGTTTTGTATGTACTCCAATTGAGCCATTTTTTGTGATCCAGATTTTGCATTTCACACAGTGCAACATGTACCGTTTAAAAAAAAAAAGAATTCGGTTATGTACATGTTCAAACATGCCCATTAACATGATCATACTCCCTACTTCATTTATCGTTTGTCAATTTATGGCTACGGCCGTATGTTGTAGCTTAACCACTGGGAAATGCCAATTGGAAATGGCATATTTCAAAAAAATACTACCTTCTTCTTAGGTCAATAATTATTATAAAACAATCGTTATTCGTAGGATGTTTTATCACATCTGAATGGTCAAAGGCATAGCTTATAATCAGTATCTTTAGAATTATTTTGAAATGTGGTAATCTTGCCCATTTTTTGAACAATAAAATGCCTAATTCTTGACAAATTTGGGATCACAGAGATTATAAATATAAATTTTATCGTAAATATTTCACTACAATAATGTCAACATAAATTTTACTATAAATGCGTTTAAAAATTAACAAATATAAAAAATCTTACTTACTACTGCACATGGATGTACTGAAATATGACTGTATTCTAAAACATTAGATTGAGAGGTTTAAAAGAATACTATTTTATGTAATAAAAATACTTTATGCAGTCACCAAATGTTTAAAATAAATATAAAGGATAATAAGGCTTCAAAATTATATAAATAGATTATCTACAATGTTTAAGGAATGTCCAGGATTATGATCTGAAAATACCATAAAACTCCATTTGGTGCATGTGGGCCCTTAATACCGGGAATTTGAGTTTCAGGATCAGAAAAATGTAGCATGCTGAGTAAAATTTGATATCGGTCTCGAGTCATTGTTTTTCCGAAAATGGAACTGTAAAGTTTCCGGGTTTGTTGACCAATGTCCTTCTAAGGTAAGATGACGATTTCTCGTCATCAACATAGTAACAGTAATAAATAAATACATCTCTTCGATAGATGTATCTACTCATTTATGAAATCGAGATTTTTGAGTTAGATCTCGTTTTTTAACTACAGTATGATAGAATTTATTTATCTCAAGGACAATTTTACTCATATCTTGATTTAAAAAATGTTCAAAAAAAATCAAGTTCTGTGCAGTGTTCTGTCGAAGAAGATTGATTACCTGATGAATTGCCATCAAACTCATGTATGATTGGAATAAAGGGTCCGGATGTCCAATAAGCTAGAAAGTCAGATGTATTGGTTGAAATACTTGGAATTTCATGAGGTTGTATGTGGTCAACGTTTTCAATGACTTCGCCAACGTCGAATTTATCTTCACTTTCGATAATATTGTGTGGTAGTGACATTTTGGCGGGTTAAATAATTATTTCACATATATTTATAATGACAAAAAACACTAAAAACAAATCATCAAAATGTTTCTATCCAGATTACAAATCACTTAACACTAATGTAATCGTAATACATAATTAATTAAAAGGTAAAAAAAAATAATATCGATGCACACTTTTTGATGTATGAGCAATGTTTTTTTTGATACCCTGGTGATGCATCGAGTACACCCGTCTTTGCAATGGCGTGCGATTCAAATGACTGAATAAGGAGTGTTCTTTTCAAAAATATATTTCCTTGTGTTTTACTTGACATTTTTATGATCTGTTGCCTGATATGTCTACCTAAAGGTTTGAACTAATTTTTAAAGCATATTATCCACAAGTGTCTCTTTCTAGTTAGGTCGAAAATACGAGATAAAGTCTATGGCATGTTTACATGCCAGACGCGTTGAAAAGGTTAAACATAGGTACTTACTTGCTAAGTTTTTTTTACGTATCCTTACCATATGATATATATATATATATATAGATATCTCTTCTCGTTCTAAGTTGATCTTACGCGACGGTACACCAGGTATTTGTTGAACATTTTGTAATTGTTGATCTACCCTGATTTGTTGCTCCATTGCCAAAGATGACATACGAAATTGATCCATTTGGAGCAACAAAAGTCTCGATCTATTAATAGAAGCCCCGCCCATTTTCCCCTCCCATATACATTTTACTCTTTTAGCTTCTGTTGATCCAATTTGAATGAACCAATCAGAGGGCTTCTTGTTCGGCATTGGTTTGAATGCATGTGACGCATTTGTTTACTCCTAAAAGATTCGTTCAAGAACATTTTTATGATTTGCACTCTAATGAAATCAATACAACCGCGCAACTAATAAATAGATATTTGCGATTGCAATTTTCAAGAGAATCTTCGCTGAGATTTATTCTATCAGGGGTCATCCATATATTATGTCACGCTCTAGAAGGGGTCTAATTTATTATAATGTGATGATTTCTGACGAATGTGGCGGGGGAGGACATAATAAAAACAGAGTGGTAAAGGTTGTGACGATAGGCGGGGGGGGGGGGGGGTTGCTAAAATAGCTAAAATCATGTGACGTCGTATATGAACGGCCCCTTACAGTTTACTTGATAATTTGACTTGGTAATTGTTCTAAGAATAAATGGGAAAGGCTGATGTGGGTTGACACCAGTAGCGAAGGGCGGAGGTAGGCTGTAAAAATCCGACATAAATAGGACATATTATATTAACTAATAATTGTTCTAAATATAAATAAAGTAGACTGATGTAGGTTGACACCAGTAGAGAATGGTGGAAGTAGGCTGTTAAAATTAGCCACAAATAGTGCACACTCAATTTTGTTAACTAATAATAAATTGTTCTTAATACAAATACGGTAGACTGATGTGGATTGACAACAGTAGCTAAGGGTGGAGGTAGGCTGTTAAAATCCACCGTAAATATTGCACACCGGTAGCGATGGGTCGAGGTAGGCTGTTAAAATCCACCATAAAGAGTGCACACCAATAGCGATGGGTGGAGGTAGGCTGTCAAAATCCTCCATAAATAGTGCACACAATTTTTTTTTAACTAATAATTTTTCTAAATATAAATAGGTAACAAATTGTTTTGAATGTAAATAGGGTAGATTGATATGGGTGGACAACAGTAGCGAAGGGCGGAGAAAGGCTGTTAATATCCGCCATAAATAGCGCATATTAACTTTTCCTAAACTAATAATTGTTAGTTATGGTGTAGCGATGGTTTCAGGTAGGCTGTTAAAATCCACCATAAATAGTGCACACTGGTAGCGATGGGTCGAGGTAGGCTGTTAAAATCCGCCATGAATAGTGTACACTAAAGTCTGTTAAACTAATTGTTCTAAATATGAATAGGGTAGACTAATGTAGGTCGACATCAGTCGCGAAGGGTGGAGGTAGGCTGTTATTATCCACCATAAATAGCACACATTAAATATTGTTGAAGTAATTGTTCTAAATATGAATAGAGTAGACTGATATGAGTTGACACTAGAAGCGAAGGGTGGAGGTGGGCTGTTAAAATCAGCCATGAATGGTGCACACTAAATTCTGTTAAACTAATTGTTCTAAATATGAATAGGGTAGACTGATGTAGGTCGACACCTGTCACAAAGGGTGGAGGTAGGCTGTTATTATCCTCCATAAACAGCACAATTAAATATTGTTAAAGTAATTGTTCTAAATATGAAAAGGGTAGACTGATATGAGTTGACAGCAGTAGCGAAGGGTGAAAGTAGGCTGTCAAAATCCACCATAAACAGTGCACACCAATAGCGATGGGTGGATGTAGGCTGTCAAAATCCGCCATAAATAAATAGTGCACACAATCTTTTTTTAACTAATAATTTTTCTAAATATAAATAGGTAATAAATTGTTTTAAATGTAAATAGGGTAGATTGATATGGGTGGACAACAGTAGCAAAGGGTGGAGAAAGGCTGTTAATATCCGCCATAAATAGCGCATATTAACTTTTCCTAAACTAATAATTGTTAGTTATAATGTAGCAAAGGTTTGAGGTAGGCTGTTAAAATCCACCATAAATAGTGCACACCGGTGGCGATGGGTCGAGATAGGCTGTTAAAATCCGCCATAAATATAGTACACTAAAATCTGTTAAACTAATTGTTCTAAATATGAATAGGGTAGACTGATGTAGGTCGACACCAATCGCGAAGGGTGGAGGTAGGCTGTTATTATCCGCTATAAATAGCACACATTAAATATTGTTAAAGCAATTGTTCTAAATATGAATAGAGTAGACTGATATGAGTTGACACTAGAAGTGAAGGGTGGTGGTGGGCTGTTAAAATCAGCCATAAATAGTGCACACTAAATTATGTTAAACTAATTGTTCTAAATATGAATAGGATAGACTGATGTAGGTCGACACCAGTCACAAAGGGTGGAGGTAGGCTGTTATTATCCTCCATAAACAGCACAATTAAATATTGTTAAAGTAATTGTTCTAAATATGAATAGGGTAGACTAATATGAGTTGACAGCAGTAGCGAAGGGTGAAGGTAGGCTGTTAAAATCCGCCATAAATAGTGCATACTAACTTCTGTTAAACTAATTGTTCTGAAATATACCCTATAAATATAAATACCCTATAAATAGTGTAGACTGATGTGGGTTGACACCAATAGCGAAAGGTGAAGGTAGGTTGTTAAAATCCACCAGAAATAGTGCACATTAAATTTTGTTAAACTAATCGTTCTAAATATAAATAGGGTAGACTGATGTTGGTGGACACGAGTAGCAAAGGGTGGAGGTAGGCTGTTAAAATCCTCCGTAAACAGTGCACACCAGTAGCGATGTGTGGTGGTAGGCTGTTAAAATCTGCCATAAATAGTGCACACTAAATTCTGTTAAACTAATTGTTCTAAATATAAATAAGGTATATGAATGTGGGTTGACACCAGTAGCAGAGGGTGGAGGTAGGCCGTTAAATCCACCCTGAATAGTACACACTAAATTTTGTTAAACTAATTCTTCCAAATATGAATAGGGTAGACTGATATGAGTTGACACCAGAAGCGAAGGGTGGAAGTAGGCTGTTAATTCCGTCATAAATAGTGCACACTAACTTTTGTGAAACTAATTGTTCTGAATATAAATAGCCTAGACTGATGTAGGTTGACACCAGTAGCGAAAGGTGGAGGTAAGCTGTTAAAATCCACCAGAAATAGTACACATTAAATTCTGTTAAACTAATTGTTCTAAATATGAATAGGGTAGACTGATGTTGGTCGACACCAGTCGCAAAGGGTGGAGATAGGCTGTTATTATCCGCCATAAATAGCACACATTAAATATTGTTAAAGTTATTGTTCTAAATATGAATAGGGTAGACTGATATGAGTTGACACCAGAAGCGAAGCGTAGAGGTAGGCTGTTAAAATCCACCAGAAATAGTGCACAATAAATTTTGTTAAACTAATTGTTCTAAATATAAATAGGGTAGACTGATGTTGGTGGACACCAGTCGGGAAGGGTGGAGGTAGGCTGTTGAAATCCACCGTAAATATTGCACACCAGTATTGATGTGTGGTGGTAGGCTGTTAAAATCAGCCATAAATAGTGCACACTAAATTCTGTTAAACTAATTATTCTAAATATTTATAGGGTAGACTGATGTAGGTCGACACCAGTCGGGAAGGGTGGAGGTAGGCTGTTATTATCCGCCATAAAGAGCACAATTAAATATTGTTTAAGTAATTGTTCTAAATATGAATAGGGTAGACTGATATGAGTTGACAGCAGTAGCGAATTGTGAAAATTGGCTATTAAAATCCGCCATAAATAGTGCACACTAACTTCTGTTAAAATAATTGTTCTGAAATATACCCTATAAATATAAATACCTTATAAATAGGGTAGACTGATGTAGGTTGACACCAATAGCGAAGGGTGAATGTAGGCTGTAAAATTCACCAGAAATAGCGCATATTAACTTTTCCTAAACTAATAATTGTTAGTTATAGTGTAGCGAAGGTTTGAGGTAGGCTGTTGAAATCCACCATAAATAGTGCACACCGGTAGCGATGGGTCGAGATAGGCTGTTAAATCCGCCATAAATATAGTACACTAAAATCTGTTAAACTAATTGTTCTAAATATGAATAGGGTAGACTGATGTAAGGTGGAGGTGGGCTGTTAAGTTTAGACATAAATAGTACACAATAAACTTTGTCAGTCATGCTTATTTGTATTAATTGAACAAATAATACAAATTGCACATAGTGATGGTAAGTTTTTAAAATTCAATTAAACCATGCATATACCAAACCATAATTGGAGGTAGGCTTTAAAGATTTGAAAAAATAATGCACACTTTGTCAGTCATTTTTATTTGTTTTCATTGAACCAAGAATACAAATAATTACAGATGGTACCTACCTTTTGGTTAGTTTTTAAAAATCAAATAAACCCTGCCTAAACCAAAACATTGTTAGTCATACGTATTTGTTTTCATTGAACTAAGACTACAAAGTGTAGATAGTGTTTGTTACTTTTTATTATCTTTTCTGTGGTTTTTAATATTCAATACATTCCATACAAATTATTACGTATTACAGAACAACTCCAATGGTACTGTTCGGTTATACGGAATACAGCGGAAAACGCATTTTGAAAATAGCCGATAAACTGGATTATTTGTTAGGTTAACCTTAATTAACCTAACAACTAACCTTTAATATTACATTATTGTAATGAATCTGTGATCTACCTACATTGACACAGAAACTTAAACATGTGAACTAGAATAGATTGGTTCTAAACAGGCGATATGTACCGATTCTGTATTCAACGTAAACAAACATGTATGACTGAAAAACTGCAGTATTTTTGTCGGATAGCCCATAGCATACTTAAACTATTATGGTTTGGTTTTGGCAGGGTTTAATTGAATTTTAAAATCTGACCAGCACCATCTGCAATTTGTATTCTTAGTTAAATAATTAAAACAAATACGTTTGACTGACAAAGTTTACTGTGCACTATTTATGTCAACTCTTAAAGCCTACCTCTACCCCTCGCCACTATAATACACCCATGGTAGCTGACTTGGTAGAGTGGTTGTATGTAAAAAATGGGTTCAATTCCGTGACTGGACAAAAAATACATTTTGTTTTTTAAATGTGTGTTAATCCAACGTAAAGACCAAGATTGGCTAACAAGTAGTAATATTCATTATTCGTTAAATGTTTGTGGATAATCTCCATTCTGTGCAGCCAATGTGTTCCGGACTGGAGCAATAATGTTAAGTACTAGGTACCTATATAAATAATATGCTGTTTATTAAGAAATACACTCAGTTGTATTATTAATAGTTAAGTAATAATATTTTTTTAATGTCTAAGAGGTTTGTTAAACAATAATTTTTGTGCACATATTAATAGAACTAAGTGAAAGTGGGTAGGAGTAAAAAATAGCCAAAACATTAAATTGTGCTTACAAAGCATTTCTTGTCTACAAAAAGGTCGGCAGTAGGTATAACACCTAATAATTGTTTATGTTTAATGAGTTTTATGACCCATTTATCAAAAATGGTCCGCTTTTATGACAGCTCGGACATTTCAAGGAACCATAAAATTAAAATAAAACCAATGAATCAATCGACACAAAATTTGTATAACTTTATTTATTAGCATTATATTCTTCATCATAAAACATATTATTATTAAGTGGTTGTATACAACATGTTTATGCTTATAACTACAATAATTAAGCAGGTAAACACTTATTAACATATTTTTATTGAAGACAATAGATAAGACCAATAATTAAGAATCCAAGACTCTGTATGTATGATACACAAATTTATAATTTATAATTGTAACTGGACTTAAAAAGGAAATGTTGTTGAAAAATTATCGCATGTAACTAGACTTGCCAAGATGAAAACTGATAAATTTTGTTTATAGGTACTAACTTATTTGTTTTAATCAACATTATTTTTTAGATAGCCGTTAAGAATATAATACTTATTATAATGGTAAAAAAACAGCAATTACCTACTTACTACATTGTCATAGAACATAAAATATTATTATAATCAAGCTTTATTTTAATTTGTTTTTGTAAATGTTATTGACATAAGTATTTAACTGCTCCCAGGAGCGTTTATGTAGTGTAGGTTCTTTCTTCAAAACTTCTAAGCATTTTGCTTTTCCTGGATTTTTTTTCTTTAAAATATTTTTTCACAGTTTGAATTTCTTCTTCTGTCCATTTCAAGTGTACCTTTTTCCTTCTCTTCGGTACTTTTTCTTCTTCTTCAAAGTCATTGTTTTCACTTGTGTCAGAGATCAGGCGTAGACGTTTTTTTTTTATTGAATTAAGTCTACAATTTACAGATGGTGTTGGTTGTTTTTAAAAACAATTAAACCCTACCCAAACCAAATCATAATAGCTTTAGTATAGTTGTTTGATTTAATAAAATACAACATTTTTTTGTAGTAAGTACTTATTCCACTGAGTTTCAAAATGTCCCTCTGAGGCGGACGAAACCGGTCCAAATTTATTTATTAAAGTGGAATAAGTACTACAATTTTTTTTAAAAAACAACAATACAATGCAGTTTTACCATGCATTGACAGTTAACAAAATAAAAGCTTTAGTATACTTTGGGTGATACGAAAAAATTATGCACATTTTTTCATTCATACTTATTTGTTTTCGTTGGATTAAGAATACATATTACAGATATTGTTGATTAATTTTTTAAATTTATTAAGCTCCGCCTAAACCAACCTATAATAGAAAAAATATTATTCTATCATTAATATTAAAAGTTATTTATGATTTTAATTGCATGATTTTAAATATTTTATAGATATACGAGTATTTTTTGACTATTCTCTATTATGGCTTGGTTTTCGCAGGGCACCTATAACTGAACTTTAAAAACAACTTAACCAACACCATCTGTAAATTTTAGTCTTATTTTAATCAATGAAAACAAATACGTATGACTGACAAAGTTTAGTCTGCACCATTTATGGCGGATCTTAACAGCCTACCTCTGACCTTCGCCACTGCTAGGTAGATACTTCTTAAGTGGAGGGATCGTGTGTTTCATTGACAGTCTGGTGAATAAGTGTGTTTGAAATATTGTTTGAAATAAATAACAATACGTATTTAATTTAATTAATGAATATAATTACTCACCTCATTTTTTTTTTCATTATTGCTCAAAGTATCATTATTCATTCATTATCATTGCCATTGGTTTTGAAGTTCGGCGAGGATGTTTCAGCGCCTTGATACGGCGTCATATTTCGAGTTAGAATAATAATCATGTACCTACCTAATAGATCTAATATCTATATTGTCGTTAATTTTCTACAAACACGTATCTCAAAAAACACAACTTTTCAGGAGAGGCAAATAAAAACTTTATTCACTCAGTTTTTAATTCAGAAATAAATTTTCTTCTATGAAATATCCATTTAGAATAGTTACAGATATTTTCCTGAAAAAAAATGTTATGTTTCTTCAATCTATCGCACTATACTTTCGACCGATCAGTAATATTGTCGGAGATACGAGAATGCTTTGCAAATTTACTGTGAGTCATTCCACAATATTACTGCAGTAAACACGTATCTTGACGAGAAAGTGCTTCTGTATAATCATCTGTCGGAGTTCAGTATTCTGTATAGTTACAAACACCTAACTCAGGATACGAGTTTATAATATTTATAAAAGTCTTGTATTGTGATACGAGTTTTTTGCCATTGCTTCAATCTATTAGTTTATAAATAAAGTATGTTTTGAGATAGGTACGTGTTCGTGGAATATGTACGTATTCAAGTTCTGAATTCACTGCATCAAATAACTCAAAACTGAGATACGTGTTTGTAGAAAATTGACGACGACAGTATGTTATTCTAATTATAAAACGCGCGTACGGGAGTTCACCGCGATAAAATAGCATTTGAAAAAAAACAAAAGGGATTTCCCGACCGAATTGCAGATTTCTTGCCGTAACCCTTTGTCTGCTACGATTTATTCCAACGTGTATGTTTCTGAGATTTTTCAAAATAATGTTATTTCTATAATAAAAAACCTTGTGTGTATTCTATATTGATTAAAAAATATAATTTCATCATCATAAGTAGGTACAATAACGTATGATTGTTCGACATGAATATTGTAGGTTAACCGAAATTAAAACACTTATATATTATATTGTAAATAAATAGTAATTACATTATATTTACAATTCCTTGTGTATACTATATTGTTATTTTGAATTGATAATATTTATAAGTAAATACCTATGTCTGACTAAACTAAGTCACCCGCACGCTGTGAATGGCTTTGAACCATGGATTGAGGAAAATAATGATCCTAGCTAATAAAAAATTCTATACATAAGGGTTTTGGCTTTAAACTTGTATAAATAAAATGCTTTTGGATTTAATATATAGACATAATTTAAAAGTATTTTGGAAATAGTGTAAATAATTATAATTAATTGTTATTCGAGAAATGGATACAGTTAAGAAGGTTCTAATAATTGATAAACTGTAAATTATTCTCATCATTAATGTTTGAGACTTTCATGGTTGTTTTTTTATCGTAATAGATTTTTGGGTTTCCACCGTGTGTACTTCTTCCTTCTTTCCCCGGCGTTTAGGGCTCGTTGTAGATAATGCATGATAATGGCTTCTGCAATGAGCCCGAAACGTCGAGGAAAGAAGGAAGTACACACGGGGGAAACCCAAAGATCTATTACGATATTCTCATCATTGACCGGGTTATCCTTTACTACATTAGTATCAATTGAGCTAGCTATGAATAGATTTTGATGTCCGCTTACAAAACCACTATAAAGTTTAAGCGATACCTATAAAAATTAAAAAAAAAAACATTTTTCAGAATTAGGCTTTGTCTAAAATGAAAACCTGAAAAATGAAAGTGCGGAAATAATTTTTTTATCGTTTTTAGGTAAATTGCACTGCAATACAATTGCAGTGTATTCACGTTCTTTTAATGCTGAAATTTTGGGAGTCCAATGTCACATAGTTTTCGAAATACATACTTCTTAAACGACGGTAGACCAATTTATACTTTAGACCTGAAAGAGTGGATGTCCATTTTAAGTCATTTTTGCTTTGAGCTATAGCAAAAAGACTTGCAAAAGTGCGGAAGTCCAATATACGGAGTTTTAGTCCGAATGCGAGGGAGTATTTTTTTAAAATAGATTAGGAATGCTGAAGTGACACTTGGACTGCATTATTGGCTATCACCCGCCTCGTCGAATATTGTAGTCTGTTGAAGGTTTAAAAATTAAACTACAATCAAATATTATTTGGCTTGGTTACGCAGAGTTTAATTATTTTTTTCAAAACTAACTACCACTATCTGACAATTAATGGAAACAAATTCTTTCGTATGGCTGGCAAAGCTTAGTGTCCACTATTTATGTCGGATTTTAACAGCCTGCTTCCACCCTTTGCCAGTCTCAAACAATATTCTTTCAAGAAGGGCATCCCTTATTCGGGAAGTGAGGGAAAAACTTAATAAAGGTAAGTTATCGCCAAGAATTCCTACATTTTCAATCATTCGTTTATTATCATGTTCCTAACTTTTGTTTACAGATAATGCTAATACTAATAACCAACCTAAAAAAATGGTGTAATATTTCATGAACTAATCAATAAGGATGGTTTACTATGTTATACAAGTTTGATTAATCAAGGCTTGATTCTATATTATATAATATCATACATACATACATACATATCTACAATTATGAATTAAATAATTAAAAAAAGTCTAACCTCGAATGGCCTTTACAATTTACTAATTTAGCAAAATAATCAGAGATATCTGAAAAGTTTCATTTGTAGACATTAGACTGATTTTTTGTTTTGTTGATTGATTTGTTTTTGGTTAAAACTGCTCTCCTGGAAAATATTGAATATGTGATTTCCAGACTTTAAGCTCTAATTTACAGTTACATTATGTATCATAATATGCATATAATTTTCTAACGTAAATGAAACGCGCATATTTATAAAGTATGTATGTGTTACTTTGTAAACGAAATACAGTAGGTAGCTAAAATAAATAACATTTTTGCTCCAAACTGCAACACATTGGGCTAAACAGAATAGAGATTTCATTAACAGACCTTTTACGAAGAATGGTTTTAACTTGTTAGCCATTCGCCCAACCCATTTTGTATTTTCGTTGTATTAACAAACATTTAAATTGATTGGGTCCACTTTTTGATAGACAATCGCTCCAACAACTCGGGGTCACCAAAACACCAAACACAATCACTGCTGAACTTTTAATTACCCTTTAATTATCACATTGAAATAACACGTTAATTATATAAATATACCTACCCTAAATAACTGGATAACTGCATTTATTTAATTCATTTTGGATATAATTGACGTTTTAAACTTTATAGAAAGGTACGTACTATATGTACAACTTAAACATATTCTGATAATACACCGGTGGCGAAGAGTGGAAGTATACTGTTAAGATCCGACATAAATAGTTAAGACTAAACTTTGCCAGTCAAACGTATTTGTATTCATTGAACTAAAACAACGTGTAGACAGTGTTGGTTAGTTTTTAAAATTTAATTAAACCCTACCTAATCCAAGCCATAGTAGGTTTTAGTAGAAAATATTAGTTTATCCATAAGACATATAAAATTAAACCATACATAATTTTAGATACTTACCTATTTTATAGATAGAAGAATATTTTTTTATCGATTATGGTTTAGTTTAGGCAGGGTGTAATGAATTAAACCTGATTGAAATGAACTAACAAGCACCATCTGTTCCTAATATGTATTCTGAATTCTACGAAAACAAATAGTAAATATGACTGAAAATGTGTGCAATATTTTTGTCGGATCTCCCATAGCATACTTAAACTATTATGGTTTCATTTAGGTAGGGTCTCATTGAAATTTAAAATCTAACCACCTCCATCTGCAAATTGTATTCTTAGTTAAATTTTTAAAACAGATAAGTTTCACTGACAAATTTTACTGTGCATTATTTACGTTGAATCTTAACAACCTACCTCCACTCTTCGCACTAGTGTCAACCCATATAGGCCTACCCTATTTATATTTAGAACAATTAGTTTAACAATATTCAGTGTGTACTATTTATGGTGGATGTTAATAGCTTACCTCCACACTTCGGTACTGACATCAACCATCATCAGTCTACCTAATTTATATTTAGAACAATTAGGTTAACAACATTTAGTGTGCACTATTTATAGCGGATTTTAACAGCCCTCCACCCTTCGCTACTGGTGTCAAACCACTTCAGTCAACCCTATTTCTTCTTCTTATTCCACCCTGGCATGTCCCAACATTGGGGCATAGGGCAAGCACAAGTTCGCGCCACTTCCTTATTTATATTTAGAATAATCAGTTTAACAAAATTTAGTGTGCATTATTTATGGAGGATATTAGTAGCATTCCTACACCCATCGATACTAGTGTGCACTATTTATGATGGATTTTAACAGTCTACCTCCACCCTCCGCTACTGGCATCAAGCCACATCAGTCTACCCTATTTATATGAAGAAATATTATTCAACAAAATTTAATGTGCACTATTTACATATATTTAGTTTAACAAAATTTAGTGTGCACTATTTATATTGGATTTTAACAGCCTACCTCCACTCTTCGCTAATGGTGTCAACCCATATCAGTATACCGAATTCATATTTAGAACAGTTATTAGTTTAAAAAAAATAATATGCCCTATTTATGGTGGATATTAACAGCCTACCTTCACCCTTCGCTACTGGTTTCAACCCACATCACCCTACCGTATTCATATTTAGAGCAATTATTGGTTTAACAAAATTTAATGTGCGCTATTCATGGTGGATATTAACAGCCTACCTCCACTCTTCGCTTCTGGTGTCAACCCATATAAGTCTACCCTATGTATATTTCGAACAATTAGTTTAACAGAATTTAGTGTGCACTGTTTATGGTGGATTTTGACAGCCTACCTCCACCCATCGCTACTGGTGTGCATTATTTATGGTGGATTTTAACAGCCTACCTCCATCCTTCGCTACACTACAACTAACAATAAGTTTAAAAAAATAATAATAAGCGCTATTTATGGCGGATATTAACAGCCTATTTCCACCCTTCGCTAATGGTGTCAACCCATATCCGTTGACCATATTCATATTCATAACAGTTATTAGTTTAACAGAATTAATGCGGGCACTATTTATGGTGGATTTTAAAGTCTATCTCCACCCTCCGCTACTGGCGTCAAGCCACATCAGTCTACCCTATTTATATTAAGAACAATTATTTAACAAAATTTAATGTGCACTATTTACATATATTTAGTTTAACAAAATTCAGGGTGCACTATTTATAGTGGATTTTAACAGCCTACCTCCACTCTTCGCTAATGGTGTCAACCCGTATCAGTATACCGTATTCATATTTAGAACAGTTATTAGTTTAACAAAAATTAATATGCCTTATTTATGGTGGATATTAACAGCCTACCTTCACCCTTCGCTACTGGTGTCAACCAACATCACTCTACCGTATTCATATTTAGAGCAATTATTGGTTTAACAAAATTTAATGTGCGCTATTTATGGTGGTTATTAACAGCCTACCTCCACTCTTCGCTACTGGTGTCAACCCATATAAGTCGACCCTATTTATATTTAAAACAATTAGTTTAACAGAATTTAGTGTGCACTGTTTATGGTGGATTTTGACAGGCTACCTTCACCCATCGCTACTGGTGTGCACTATTAATGGTGGATTTTAAAAGCCTTCATCCAACCTTCGCTACACTACAACTAACAATTAGTTGAGGAAAAATTAATGTGCGCTATTTATGGCGGATATAACCAGCCTACCTCCACCCTTCGCTAATGGTGTCAACCCATATTAGTCTACCGTATTCATATTTAGAATAGTTATTAGTTTAACAAAAATAATATGTCCTATTTATAGTGGAATTTGACAGCCTACCTTAACCCATCGCTATTGGTGTGCTCTATTTATGGTGGATTTTAAAAGCCTTCATCCAACCTTCGCTACACTACAACTAACAATTAGTTGAGGAAAAATAAATGTGCGCTATTTATGGCGGATATAACCAGCCTACCTCCACCCTTCGCTAATGGTGTCAACCCATATTAGTCTACCGTGTTCATATTTAGAATAGTTATTAGTTTAACAAAAATAATATGTCCTATTTATAGTGGCATTTGACAGCCTACCTTAACCCATAGCTATTGGTGTGCACTATTTATGGTGGATTTTAAAAGCCTTCATCCAACCTTCGCTACACTACAACTAACAATTAGTTGAGGAAAAATAAATGTGCGCTATTTATGGCGGATATAACCAGCCTACCTCCACCCTTCGCTAATAGTGTCAACCCATATTAGTCTACCGTGTTCATATTTAGAATAGTTATTAGTTTAACAAAAATAATATTTCCTATTTATAGTGGAATTTGACAGCCTACCTTAACCCATCGCTATTGGTGTGCACTATTTATGGTGGATTTTAACAGCCTTCATCCAACCTTCGCTACACTACAACTAACACTTAGTTTAGGAAAAATAATGTGCGCTATTTATGGTGGATATAACCAGACTACCTCCACCCTTCGCTAATGGTGTCAACCCATATTAGTCTACCATATTCATATTTAGAATAGTTATTAGTTTAACAAAAATGATTGTCCTTTTTATGGTGGAATTTGCCAGCCTACCTTCACCCATCGCTATTGGTGTGCACTATTTATGGTGGATTTTAACAGCCTACATCCAACCTTCGCTACACTACAACTAACAATTAGTTTAGGAAAAAATAATGTGCGCTATTTATGGTGGATATTAACGGCCTACTTCAACCCTTTGCTAATGGTGTCAACCCATATTAGTCTACCGTATTCATATTTAGAATAGTTATTAGTTTAACAAAAATTAATATGTCCTAATTATGGTGGAATTTGACAGCCTACCTTCACCCATCGCTATTGGTGTGCACTATTTATGGTGGATTTTAATAGCCTTTATCCAACCTTCGCTACACTACAAATAACAATTAGTTTAGGAAAAATTAATGTGCGCTATTTATGGCGGATATAACCAGCCTACCTCCACCCTCGGTAATGGTGTCAACCCATATCAGTCTACGGTATTCATATTTAGAATAGTCATTAGTTTAACAAAAATTAATATGATATTAATAGCCTACCTCCACCCTTCGCTAATGGTTTCAACCCATATTAGTCTACTGTATTCATATTTAGAATAGTTATTAGTTTAACAAAAATTAATGTCCTCTTTATGATTGATTTTGACAGCCTACCTTCACCCATCTCTATTGGTGTGCACTATTTATGATGGATTTTAACAGCCTACATCTAACCTTCGCTACACTACAACTATAAAATAGTTTAGGAAAAATTAATGTGCGCTATTTATGACGAATATTAACAGCCTACCTCCACCCTTCGCTAATGGTGTCAACCTATATCAGTCTACGGTATTCATATTTAGAACGGTTATTTGTTTAACAAAATTTAGTGTGCACTATTTATGGTGGATTTTAACAGCCTACCTCCACCCTTCGCTAATGGTGTCAACCCATATTAGTCTACCGTATTCATATTTAAAATAGTTATTAGTTTAACAAAAATTAATGTCCTATTTATGGTGGAATTTGACAGCCTACCTTCACCCATCGCTTCACTACAACAAACAATTAGTTTAGGAAAAATCAATGTGCGCTATTTATGGAGGATATTAACAGCCTACCTCCACCCTTCGCTAATGGTGTCAACCCATATTAGTCTACCGTATTCATCTTTAGAATAGTTATTAGTTTAACAAAAATTAATGTCCTATTTATGGTGGAATTTTGACAGCCTACCTTCACCCATCGCTTTTGGTGTGCACTATTTATGGTGGATTTCAACAGCCTATATCCAACCTTCGCTACACTACAACTAACAATTAGTTAAGGAAAAATAATGTGCGTTATTTATGGCGGATATAAACAACCTACCTCCACCCTTCGCTAATGGTGTTAACCCATATCAGTCTACGGTATTCATATTTAGAATAGTTATTAGTTTAACAAAAATTAATATGTCCTAATTATGGTGGAATTTGACAGCCTACCTTCACCCATCGCTATTGGTGTGCACTATTTATGGTGGATTTTAATAGCCTTTATCCAACCTTCGCTACACTACAACTAACAATTAGTTGAGGAAAAATAAATGTGCGCTATTTATGGCGGATATAACCAGCCTACCTCCACCCTTCGCTATTAGTGTCAACCCATATTAGTCTACCGTGTTCATATTTAGAATAGTTATTAGTTTAACAAAAATAATATTTCCTATTTATAGTGGAATTTGACAGCCTACCTTAACCCATCGCTATTGGTGTGCACTATTTATGGTGGATTTTAACAGCCTACATCCAACCTTCGCTACACTACAACTAACAATTAGTTTAGGAAAAAATAATGTGCGCTATTTATGGTGGATATTAACGGCCTACTTCAACCCTTCGCTAATGGTGTCAACCCATATTAGTCTACCGTATTCATATTTAGAATAGTTATTAGTTTAACAAAAATTAATATGTCCTAATTATGGTGGAATTTGACAGCCTACCTTCACCCATCGCTATTGGTGTGCACTATTTATGGTGGATTTTAATAGCCTTTATCCAACCTTCGCTACACTACAAATAACAATTAGTTTAGGAAAAATTAATGTGCGCTATTTATGGCGGATATAACCAGCCTACCTCCACCCTCGGTAATGGTGTCAACCCATATCAGTCTACGGTATTCATATTTAGAATAGTCATTAGTTTAACAAAAATTAATATGATATTAATAGCCTACCTCCACCCTTCGCTAATGGTTTCAACCCATATTAGTCTACTGTATTCATATTTAGAATAGTTATTAGTTTAACAAAAATTAATGTCCTCTTTATGATTGATTTTGACAGCCTACCTTCACCCATCTCTATTGGTGTGCACTATTTATGATGGATTTTAACAGCCTACATCTAACCTTCGCTACACTACAACTATAAAATAGTTTAGGAAAAATTAATGTGCGCTATTTATGACGAATATTAACAGCCTACCTCCACCCTTCGCTAATGGTGTCAACCTATATCAGTCTACGGTATTCATATTTAGAACGGTTATTTGTTTAACAAAATTTAGTGTGCACTATTTATGGTGGATTTTAACAGCCTACCTCCACCCTTCGCTAATGGTGTCAACCCATATTAGTCTACCGTATTCATATTTAGAATAGTTATTAGTTTAACAAAAATTAATGTCCTATTTATGGTGGAATTTGACAGCCTACCTTCAGCCATCGCTTCACTACAACAAACAATTAGTTTAGGAAAAATCAATGTGCGCTATTTATGGAGGATATTAACAGCCTACCTCCACCCTTCGCTAATGGTGTCAACCCATATTAGTCTACCGTATTCATCTTTAGAATAGTTATTAGTTTAACAAAAATTAATGTCCTATTTATGGTGGAATTTTGACAGCCTACCTTCACCCATCGCTTTTGGTGTGCACTATTTATGGTGGATTTCAACAGCCTATATCCAACCTTCGCTACACTACAACTAACAATTAGTTAAGGAAAAATAATGTGCGTTATTTATGGCGGATATAAACAACCTACCTCCACCCTTCGCTAATGGTGTTAACCCATATCAGTCTACGGTATTCATATTTAGAATAGTTATTAGTTTAACAAAAATTAATATGTCCTAATTATGGTGGAATTTGACAGCCTACCTTCACCCATCGCTATTGGTGTGCACTATTTATGGTGGATTTTAACAGCCTACATCCAACCTTTGCTACACTACAACTAACAATTAGTTAAGGAAAAATTAATGTGCGCTATTTATGGCGGATATTAAAAGCCTACCTCTACCCTTCGCTTATGGTGTCAACCCAAATTAGTCTACCGTATTCATATTTAGAATAGTTATTAGTTTAACAAAAATTAATATCCTTCTTATGATTGATTTTGACAGCCTACCTTCACCCATCGCTATTGGTGTGCACTATTTATGATGGATTTTAACAGCCTACATCTAACCTTCGCTACACTACAACTATAAAATAGTTTAGGAAAAATTAATGTGCGCTATTTTTGACGAATATTAACAGCCTACCTCCACCTTTCGCTAATGGTGTCAACCTATATCAGTCTACGGTATTCATATTTAGAACGGTTATTTGTTTAACAAAATTTAGTGTGCACTATTTATGGTAGATTTTAACAGCCTACCTCCACCCTTCGCTAATGGTGTCAACCCATATTTGTCTACCGTATTCATATTTAGAATAGTTATTAGTTTAACGAAAATTAATATGTCCTATTTATGGTGGAATTTGACAGCCTACCTTCACCCATCGCTATTGGTGTGCACTATTGATGGTGGATTTTAACAGCCTACATCCAACCTTCGCTACACTACAACTAACAATTAGTTTAGGAAAAATTAATGTGCGCTATTTATGGCGGATATTAACAGCCTACCTCCACCCTTCGCTAATGGTGTCAACCCATATTAGTCTACTGTATTCATATTTAGAATAGTTATTAGTTTTACAAAAATTAATGTCCTATTTATGGTGGAATTTGACAGCCTACCTTCACCCATCGCTATTGGCGTGCACTATTTATGGTGGATTTTAACAGCCTACCTTCAACCTTCGCTACACTACAACTAACAATAAGTTTAGGAAAAATTAATGTGCGCTATTTATGGCGGATATAAGCAGCCTACCTCCAACCTTCGCTAATGGTGTCAACTCATAGCAGTCTACCGTATTCTTATTTAGAACAATTGGTTTAACAAAACTTTATGTGCGCTATTTATGGTGGATATTAACAGCCTACTTCCACTCCTCGCTACTGGTGTCAACACATATCAGTCGACTCTATTTATATTTAGAACAATGAGTTTAACAGAATTTAGTGTGCACTGTTTGTGGTGGATTTGACAGCCTACCTCCACCCATCGCTACTGGTGTGCACTATTTATGGTGGATTATAACAGCCTTCCTCCAACCTTCGCTACACTTCAACTAACAATTTGTTTAAGAAATAATAATATGCGCTATTTATGGCGGATATTAACATCCTACCTCCACCCTTCGCTACTGTCCACCCATACCAATCTACCCTATTCACTTTGAAAATAATTTGTTTAACAGAATTTAGTGTGCACTATTTATGGTGGATCAAAATTTGCGCATATTGTTTCATGAGATACACACCTACAAATTAACACATTGGCATTTATTGCAATATCAACTAAAGATACGAGATAAGAACTAGTCACGCATGTATTTTTTTCAAATCGCCTTCCACTACTCACAATTAGGTAGGTACCATCAATTTCTGATTAGCAAAGTTCATATTTTTGTTACTGCATTCTTTCGGTCGTCGCAATAAAAGTGTCTAGTTACCAATTTATTTTGTTGTTGTCTACCTACTACACACACATTCCATTCTGGATCATCTTTAGTTTGGTTTTGTGAGAATATAAATAGAGCCACGAAATGTCAACCTTCATACCAGATACATAATAAATATATTCATTTCTGGATCATCTTTAGTTTGGTTTTGTGAGAATATAAATAAAGCCACAAAATGCCAACCTTCTTACCAAATACATAATATATATTAACTTCTGGACCAACATTAGTTCAGCTTTGAGGATATAAATAGAGCAACAAAATGGCAATCTTTGTTAGAAAAATGGCCGTTTCTAGAACAATTTGAGCATATTTTTATGGCGAGTACATCGACTGGAATTAGTGGCAAACTGGCAACCTAGGAAACTATTGAAGCGATGTTGTCAATTCGCGCAGACGTATTCTATTTCAACGAAGATAAATGGCTATAAAGGTGGATCAACACCTCCTCTTACTTCTTACACGATCAACAAACAACGGGAAGAGTTGATTATATATATATATATATATATATATATTATATAGTTTCATTTTAAGAATATGAATATGAAACGATAATTTTCTGAATTATAGATATCAGAATAGCGGTTGTGGTTGGAGGTATGGCTCAAGTAAAACAAGAGAGAATGCTGAAGCATGGTCCAGAAATAGTTGTGGCCACTCCGGGACGACTCTGGGAGATGATTCAACAGGGCAACGATCACCTTTCACAAGTTACTGATATCAGGTACATATTTACTTACAAATTTCTGGAGTGTAACTTTTTTAGCAATTTCGACGGTAGAGTGAATCCGGCTGATTTGTAGCGAAAAATCATCATCGTCGCAAACCATTAATCTTTTGCTTAACCAAGCGCGCTACCAAATGCACCATTGAGGCCATGGCCCCCACAAGGAAAGGGTTGACAGGGCTCTAGCCTGGGGGCCCTGGCTCACAGGTGGCCCGGCATGGCGGGTCGATGTTAGATAAATGAGATAAATACATCACAAATTTGGTCTAATAGCAAAAAAAGTATTTTCTTTCATGAGTGGTTAACATTCAAAAATATGTAGTTGTGTCCATACGATACTTGACAAATCCATAATTCAAATAGATGTATTAGAAAAATACAATAATACACTGAATTTATATCCTAAATTTGTAAAACTACTGCAGAATATCACACCTTTAACCTTATAATATATAGGATATTGATAGAGGGTAGGATAGGATATAGGTATAGGATATTTCGAAAGTCGCCGTAATTTGAAATTTTCGTAAAAAAGAGTCCCTTGAACATTATTTTCATATAGAACCATACCTTTAATTTGAATTTTGTAATTTGAAATGATTTCAGAGTCCTGGCATACAAAAATATTCAATAAATTGTAATAAAGTACACTATATCATGAGCCAGTCATTGAAAATTGTGACAGATTTTTCTTAAAACATCATAAATCACTTATTTTAAGAAGGTAATATAAATAATCCTGATATTTTATGACCCATTAACACACACGGAATCGGAAATTTCATAGGCACATCTATGATCGAAACGAAATATGAACGAAATTAATGAAAATCAAAAAAAAAAAATTCAAAATTTTAATATTTTCCCCCCATACATTTCATATTTCGTAATTCGAATTTTTTTTTTAGATTTTCATTAATTTCGAGGTTTTACTGTACTTGACAAGGTGGGTAAAGGTAGATGAGATTGATTGTTTGATTCGAGTCATCCGGCCAAACGCATAATCACTTGACTTTGAAATTTCAACAATAACAAAACAGAAATTGAGGGTTGACATTTAAATTTAATACAACACAAATGTAAATTACAAATTCTTTATCTTCTCTTTAGGTATTTGGCAATAGATGAGACGGACCGTATGATCGAGCGAGGCCACTTTGAAGAACTGCATTTTCTGCTTGACAGAATCAATGATGATGAACAGAAACGTGCCAAACGGCAGAACTTTGTTTTCTCAGCTACTCTCACAATGGTTCATGAGCTGCCTCGACATCTAAAGGGAAAGAAGGTTACAAAGAAAGGAAAGGTATAGCCGGTTCACGATAAAATTACTAAATATAACTGCAAGCAAACATGAGTTGTTAACGGCAAAGTGTATGTTTCACAATTTATGTACCTTATTAATGAAAAGTGGTCTTATTTATTATATGTTGAATTTTACAGATGATCAATAGGAAACCACAAAAATTAACATCAGAACAAAAACTTAAACAGGTTATTGAAATGCTTGGAATCACAGATCCCAAAATTGTCGATGTCACTACTAAAAATCAAGGTGATTATTTATCATGAATTATTATATTTTATGTGGTAGATACTTTTGTTTATTAGATACACCATTATTTGTTTCTGTTGGCATTCTTTCGTTGAATTACATTATTAAAATTTATTTACTGTTGTTTTTTTAGGTTCTTCAAATACATTAACGGAATGTCGTATCATGTGCCCAATTGACCACAAGGATTATTATCTTTATTACGTTCTGCAAAGACATCCTGGGAGAACAATCGTTTTTTGTAATTCAATTGGATGTGTAAAAAGGTAATAAATCTTATTTTTATTTAATGTTTACCAAAGTACATTCACGATAATTTATAAATTTCCCTTTCATAGACAATAATATTGCGGAATTAAATATGTCTACTATTTTTGCAGGTTGGCTCAACTGTTTGGCCTATTGCAGTGTAAACCTCTACCAATCCATGCCAATATGCAGCAGAGACAACGATTGAAAAATTTGGACAAGTAAAAATAAATTTAAACTATTTTCTATGCGATGTTGTGAACATGAAAATCTATGTTGAAACCAAAAATAATATTGCTGACTTGAAGTTGATTTCTTATTAACCAATTTCTATTACAGGTTCCGAGACAGTCCACACGGTTTACTGGTGGCCACCGATGTAGCTGCTAGAGGTTTAGATATTCCAAATGTAGAACATGTCATTCATTATCAAGTTCCTAGAACAGCTGAGGTATATTATGAATTCCTTTTTTACATAACAACTTTTCTCATTTGTTTATAACTTTTACTCTAAACGTTAATTCTGATATATGAAAAATTACTTTACCATAATTTATTTACAGATTTTCGTATATTTTTATCCACACTTTTTAAAATTAAATAAATTGTCTTCGAATATGTATGGGAACATAATTCACTTTATTACGATTTTAGAATTACGTCCATAGAAGTGGAAGAACTGCTCGAGCCAGCAAAGAAGGAATCACAATATTAATAATGGAGCCAGGAGAAGTTCAAAACTACATGAGACTATGTCGAACACTCTCCAAAAGTAAGATAATGCTGATGATAACATAAGTAATATCTAACACTGTCTATTTAAGGCTCTACTCTCACTAGTTGTGAAATTATCTGTAATCCCCCAGTAATGCAAATCGCAAAATGCACTATACTACAATTTCTTAAATCCTGATTTTTCCACGATAAGTTTAAGATTAAGTATACATACAGTAAAACCTCGTTAATACGAATTCCATGGGACCGAAAATCGAAAAAAAAATTCGAATTACGAATTGTATGGGGAAAAATATTAAAATTTTGAAAAAAAAAATTTTTTCAATTTCATTAATTTCGTTTCTGATCATAGATGTGCCTACCGAATTGGGTCATAAAATGTCAGGATTATTTTTATTGCCATCATAAAATAAGTAATTTTTGATGTTTTTAGAAAAGTCGGTCACAATTTTCAATGACTGGCTCATGAAATAGTGTACTTTATTACGATTTATTGAATATTTTTATATGCCAGGACTTCGATTTCGAAATTTGAATTAAAGGTAAAATAATGTTCGAGGGACTTTTTTTTCGCGCAAATTTCGAATTACGGCGAATTTCGAATTATCAGTCTTCTTACTAATGAGGTTCTACTTTATATCATTAAAAATTTAATATTTTGTTTTATTCGTTACATTTGGTATGCAAATAAGGGTCAAAACTGCAATTTTTTGTGTTTTTCTTAAGGGGGGACATGCTCGTCGAAGGTCAAAATTGAGTTTTTATTGTATTTTCAAACCATGATCCTGGACACTCGTTAAACGTTGTAGATAATCTATTTATATAATTTTGAAGCCTTATTATCCTTTATAGTTATTTTAAACATTTGATGACTGCATGAAGTATTTTTGTTACATAAAATAGTATTCTTTTAAACCTCTCGCTCTAATGTTTTAGAATATGGTCATATTTCGGTACATAACTGTGCAGTGGTGTTAAGATTTTTTACATTTATTAATTTTTAAACGCATTTATAAAACCATTAGCATAATTTATTACGAGATAATTTTTGTAAAATATTCACGATAAAAAATTATATTGATAATCTCTGTGATCCCAAATTTGACAAGAATTAGGCATTTTATTATTCAAAAAATCGGCATCATTAACACATTTGAAGATGATTCTAAAGATATTTATTATAAGCTATGTCTTTGACCATTCAAGTGTGATAAACATCTTATGAATAATGATTGCTTTATAATAATTATTGACCTTAGAATAAGGTAGTGTTTTTTTGAAATACGCCATTTCTTTTGTCATTCCCCAGTGGTTAAGCTACAACATACGGCCGTAGCCATAAATTGACAAACTATAATTGAAGTAGGGAGTAAAATGATATTAACGCGCGTGTTTGAACATGTACCGTTTAAAAAAAAAATTTAAAAAAATTCAGTTAGGTACATGTTCAAACACGCGCGTTAACATAATTTTACTCCCTACTTTAATAAGAGTTTGTCAATTTATGGCTACGGTCGTATGTTGTAGCTTAACTACTAGGGAATGACAAAAGAAATGGCGTATTTCAAAAAAACACTACCTTATTCTTAGGTCAATAATTATTATAAAGCAATCATTATTCATAAGATGTTTATCACACTTGAATGGTCAAAAACATAGCTTATAATAAGTATCTTTAGAATCATCTTCAAATGTGTTAATATTGGCGATTTTTTGAATAATAAAATGTCTAATTCTTGTCAAATTTGGGATCACAGAGATTATCAATATAATTTTTTATCGTGAATATTTTACAAAAATTATCTCGTAATAAATTATGCTAATGGTTTTATAAATGCGTTTAAATATTAATAAATGTAAAAAATCTTAACACCACTGCACAGTTATGTACCGAAATATGACTATATTCTAAAACATTAGAGCGAGAGGTTTAAAAGAATACTATTTTATGTAACAAAAATACTTCATGCAGTCATCAAATGTTTAAAATAACTATAAAGGATAATAAGGCTTTAAAATTATATAAATAGATTATCTACAACGTTTAAGGAGTGTCCAGGATCATGGTTTGAAAATACAATAAAAACTCAATTTTGACCTTCGACGAGCATGTCCCCCCTTAAGCTTCCTCCTATCCATGTCACTGGTATATTATTAGTTAGAAGAACATAGTCATGCAATAAGTTACAATGCGGTTGTTTTTTTTACAATCATAGCTGAAGACTTACCTCATTTCCCTGTGCCTGATGCTCTCCTCTCAGCTACAAAGCAGCGAGTCAACTTAGCGAGAGATTTGGATCTCTTGGAACTCAAGTCCAGAAAGACCAACTCGGAGATTGGCTGGTACGAGAAGGCTATGAAGGACATGGACATTCTACTAGACGAGAAAGAAATGTATCCTTGATAATGTGTTACCTATCTTTAATAACTGTGTCCAGCCAACACATTCATATTTTATTTACTGACATCTTATACCCTGGGTCACCTTTTATCAGACTCGGAGCTGATTCTTTATGAGGAAACAAGTGGTGAATCATAACATGTCATTTGTCATATGCGGAGTATCTCGCCAATCGGATTTATTTATATAAAGTCTAATATATTAAACCACCATGTTCGATCAGAAGAGGATCAGCGGACAGGGAGGAGGTTGTTTTATTTACGAGAAATGGATTTTAGCCACTCGCTCAACCTATCAGGTCCAAACACACATTAAAAAACGACATGTAAATTTTCCAGACCCGGGAATCGAACCCAGGACATTACCGATTGGCCATTGTGGGCGAATAAAATGAAGACACAAAATGTATTGTTAAACATATTATTAAATATAGTTACAGAAGGCTTGGCACTAAGACAATATCTCTTGTCACTCCTAGCAACAAACATCGTAACATTTTAAAATCTTTTATTTGTTATTATACATAAGGTGAGCAACTCACTCTCCTGAGGTCCAGTAGGTACGCGTTGGCCCACTTTCCAATTTGGGAGGTGCCTGATGGTTGTTGTGGAACCTTGTCATAAACAAGTGTGCCTGTTTTGCTCACATCTTGATAATGTATTATTGTGCTATTAACAATACATTTAACCCATGGTTTCCAAAGTACACAGTCTCATACAGATTTGGGCAGAATAGGGAAACTCAAAGTTTGTCAGAGTCAGAGAGGATAAAATCTAGATGAGTAATTTATATAAAAGTGTGATAAATCTCTATTATACTTGAAAGTATGGCAGAACTCTGCATTAATTCTGTGTCATATTATTTAGCTTAAGACTCCACAGACCAATCCAAAATATTTGCAACGAAACCGCTAGCATTTGATCAGACTTTCGTGTTTGGCATCATACCAATGCGCTAATTTCGCAGCCATGGATTAAATAATTTTATTTCCGCATCAGATGTAAAATAGTAAATATTATTAATATTTTACGCAAAATATTCTATAATTTTTATGAATTAAATATGAAAAATACACATACACTACAGCATTTTCAGAGTTACTATAACTTTTACCCACTTCACGTAAAATGTCCTATAAAAAACGAAATGGCAGCACAGTTTGAAGCCATAGATTAAATCTGTTTATGGCGTGAAAAGTCTAAAAAAATCAATTTTCAGGGCAGCTATTTGTAAGGTTGGTGGTATTCTGTGGTAAATCAGGAATGTTTTGAAATTTTAGTTTGTTGAGAATTTACAAACATTTTACTAAAATTTAAAATCATTCAAAATAACTGAAAGTGTACAAATAGCTGCCCTGAAAATTGATTTTTTTAGACTTATCAACATATTTACGCCATGGACGGAAATATAAATGTCAAGGTAACAGAAGACAGAATGTTCAATGCTTAGCATAATACTATTTGGCTTCATATGACTACCTACAGACCACTTTCATTCATTTCTCTCCTATTTTTATCTTTTTACAAATATTTTTATAACCTCTGTCTGACAAATTGTAAAATATGCAACAGTTATGGACCAACTCAATAAGCTTCTCAGCCGTCACCATTTTTATTCGCATTGCAATATCTGTGCACTGTGAATGAAACATAGTCGGCTGCGTCATCGAAATTCGCACGCTTGGCGCAAGACAGTCGCGCAAGTTTTCTCTTGAAAGCCGATACAAGTGTCATAGGTCAAACATTCACAGCTGCGAATAAAATGCATTGGTAAGTGGCTACCATTAAGTGGTACAGGAAAATAATCAATATTATTTGGTTTGACTACGGTTTCGATGACAAATATTGTTCAAACAATGACTATAATATGTTGAGAATACTTGGCTAATTTTTCATTTTTGAGTCATTTACTTATAATGTAAAGATGCTATACACTCACCCAGTGGCGCACCCAGGGGGTGGGCCAAGGGGCCCTGGCACCCCCCAAACATGAAAATTATCAGAATGATTTTAAACATTGAAATTGAAAGCCAATAAACTATACCTTTGGGCTTAGACAAATAAAAACACGGCAAAAAATGATTTGTAATTCTCCAGCACCCCTTATAGAAAAATTTCTTAGATTTTAATTTCTAACACAACACTAATGTCAGGTTTTTTAGAAACCCAATCCTTAATGGAACTGTCAAAAAATTCTCGGTGTCCACCTGAATTCCGGAGTGGTGTAGGTCATGGCTGGGGAGGGCTTACAGGGCTCTAGCCTGGGGGCCCGAACTGTGGGGGGCCCGGCGTGTCGCAGCGCTAATATACTTCATGATCATGAACATTTTCAATTACTTATATAATTGTGCAAAATATTTTTTGATTGTTATGTGTCGATACTCGACAGCTCCATTATTAAAGTAGATGTATTAAAAACCGCCAATAATTCACTGTATAAGTACCCTTAATTTGAACTAAAACACAATTTTACGTTAATGTAGTGTGTCACACTGCCTTTAATCTTAGCGGTAGGTAGGGGGTCCGCCAATCCTAGCCTGAGTGCCCATTTCAGGATGTGGGGACCATGGTGTAGGTAATAGACAAAAGACCGATAAACGAGAAGAAGAAAAAGAACCTATGAGACAAACTTACATTCTCCTTCTTGGCCCCCCCCAATATTAAATCCTGGGTGCGCCACTGCACTCACCCCATTTATCTTATCTTCTCCATGGGAACGAGCATTTAAAGTTTAACTCAATGTTGTCTACTAAGCCAGACAGCACCATCACCATAGATAAAATATTTATATTGTGAATACAGCAATTTGCAATGGTTTTCTTACCGTGTTGATTTCTCGGGCTCAATAATAATTATATATAGTAATTTCCTTAACCATGTATCCTTTATCAGGCCTAGGAAAATGGAAAACGATGCCGCGGCAAACCTAAGGAATTCACTGACAATGAAAAAGAAAATGCTGAACTCCCTACTGGCCTGCCATCTTTTTCCGAAAGGCTTCAGCTTCAAGTTTCCCACTAGCAACAATATACTCGACGAGTCTCTAAGCTCTGGGCGGAGTCAGAACGCTATCCAAGTCATGAAGTCCGCCCTAGAAACAGGCCTCATTAAAAAAATCAAAAAGGAAACTAAGAACCAAGCTTTTCTCAATCTCCCTAAAGCATCAGAGGCACCAATTAATGAACATAACATAAAAACACCTGAGGTTACCACTGCGCAAAGTGCTATTGTTGAGAAGACTATCAGTAAAGATGATTATCAAAACTTGATCCTATTAAATGGTGGAGAGAGGGTTAGTAAAAACAAATGGAAGAAAATGAAGAGGAAACTTAATTAATGAATCAATTTTATTAATGTAATAATTATATTCAAAATAAATTGTTTAAAAAAAAACTGTTTCTCCTTTCCTATTACAGCGGGTCCTCAATATCTGAATCCCCGCAGTTATGAATTTACAGAAAAATGTAACAAAAACTATAAAAACACATGCGCACAGTCACTTTAAATCCCACACTCCTACGCTATTTTTGTCTTGCTCACGTGTCTTTTTCTTTTCTAAAAGTGTCCCAATTAAACCCATTTACTAAAAAACTCAAGTCCGTGAGCGGACACAGCAGCCCTTAGTGATTGCGGTAATCATGAAGAGACTACGTGGCTGGGACATGTGTTCCGGATGCCGCCAGAGAGTGCAACACTTCATACCCTTGTGGCACAGCCTCGAGGGTTCTGTCGCCGTGGCCGGCCCTCCCTCACCCTGCAACGGTGCTACAAAAGTGAACTACCCGCTACAGATCTGGCATAGCGGGAGGCACCAAAGTTTGCGATGGACCGAGGGAAGTGGCGCGAACTTGTTCTTGCCCTATGCCCTAATACCGAGGCCGAATATAATTTGGGAAAAAAATTATGTTGGTGGACACATTAAAAATGTTATTTTATTAATTTTCGATTTAGATATATAGAAATGAGTTAAGTCTTAAGATACGACACTATCTAATGGAAATATGTTCGCACCGTGACACAGGTAACAAGGAACATATTGTTTTAATCCAAAATACGACTTCTATAAACATCGTGTCATGTCTGTGAATGTGTTAAACATAAATCATAACGACTCACCAAGTATTATTTTTTGTACGCAAAGTTTTTCTTTTAAAAAATGGATTTTGGATAGACTTGGATAAATGTCAGTATCTGTCCTATTTTAAAATTAGTTCATTAGACAGAATAATAAGGTACGAAATAGATATCTCCTTAGGGATTATTAAACGAGACATCTTTGGCAGTCATCTGGTTAAGCCTACCAGGCTATATCACATCAGCATGAAGTTTGTTAGGAAACTAGATATGGTTAAAGGGGTGCTGTGCAAGAGAAACCGTAGCAATATTGCAGATATAAATACAGTCCACAATAGCAACTGTGTAATCACATTAATTTCTTCTGTGTAATTGCTGAGTAGTAGAATGCCCTTTTCTAAGGTTAAATTATTCCACTATATCAATTTCAATATTTCTTTATCTACCTCATCTATGGAATATAAAACGATGCATAGATACTGGCCGCACATCGTAAAATAGCACCTGAAACACATTTTAATAATGATTAAAACTAGCTTTTCGATCTCACTATGTCAAAGTAAATATTCTCAACTGTTAGGCCTTGTCCAGATTTGACTTGCGTGTTCTCCAGGTACACGTGACCTCATTGAGCCATCCACATGCTCTCGCTCCGTGACGACTAACAAGCGCACACAATCGCTAGATTCTGGAGATCGCGGCGTTTACAGCCATTCCAAAATGAATTACGACCGCCTGGCGCTCGAACGTGACAATTTTTATGGCTACCTCAAAATAAATTACATCACCTAGCACAGGGGGGGGCAAACTGCGGCCCGCCGGGTATTTTTTTGCGGCCCGCCATCATTAATTGTACTTCTGATTACGAATAACTTTTTTTTATATATTTTTAAAAAAATATTGACAATAGATTAAAATTTGAAGAATTTCTTGTTTCGTAAATGTATTTTCTCAGTACGTCTTCCTTGCGTCTCGTCTCACACTATGTAACCACTATTTTCTACGTTGAAGATCGATTTCAATAGATATTGATAGTGTGCCGACAGAGCTACAACTTGAGATTATTGATCTGCAGTGTGACAGTGATTTAAGAGAATTGCATCGTCGTGAAGAAATCTCCGAATTTTACAATGCCCTTAATTCAGACAATTTTGACCAACTTAAAGATTATGAAAGAAAAATGTTCGGTATTTTTGGATCAACCTATATATGTGAACAATCATTTTCGATCATGAACCTCAATAAAAATTCTTTACTATCAAATATCTCCGATGCCCATTAACAACCTACTACAAACCCAACTACAAAATTAACACCTGAATTTAAAAAAATGTTAAAAAATGTACATTTTCTTGTTTCGTTCTTCTCATTAATTTTTTGTAATGTTTATTTTTCGTGATAATAAATAGTGTATATCTAAAAATGGTATTTTACTTGCGGCCCGCCGCTCATTTTTAATTCTTGAATTTGGCCCTCCATCCAAAAAGTTTGCCCCCCCTGACCTAGCATGTAAAGTGTAGTAAATACATATTACAAGTTATCCCGAAATACAATATCGCATTGAAACCGAGTAACACAATCGAGTTGTCAGACTTTTTTCTTGCACTCGCGTTTGTTTTTTATGCCGATTCAAAAATGAATTACGACACCTAGCTTGTTCAATGCCAAATGGAGCGCCCTATCCGGACGGAACACATTCTTGGTACTCGAGCGTAAAACACAGTGGGACATGCGCCATCTGGACAAGGTCTTAGATGTAACAAAAAAATAATGTCTATTACGCGCTATTGATTATATATGACGCTACTAATTTATTTAAGGTATATAATTGGAGCAGAATATTTTTAAAGAAAAAGGGCACAGATGTATCTAGTACACAATATAAATTGTATATTATCATCATCAGCCTGTTTCCATTCACTGCTGGATGAAGGCATTCTCAAGTTCTCTCCACTCTTTGGTTTCTTGTTCTTCGATGCCACATAATTCCACCAAAACTTAACAATTAGTCAATCCAGCACACACTTTAGCCTTTTTTTCATTTTATATCCTTCGGGTACCACTTGATTGGCCATCCTGTCGCAGGCTATATTCCGGCCCATTTCCATTTAAATGTTTTTTAACGTTACGTACTCTTGTTTGCTTCCTTATCTATTTAATCCTTTTTCTGTCTTCACGTGTGATGCCTAGCACACCTCTCCATGCCATGTGCAACTCATGTCAAAATTTTATAGTATTATGGATAAATGTATCATGATATTGGTTCATTTATATCTACAATATTGATCAACAATTGTAATTTATCTTTTTTGTCCACGTTTTCTGTTGTATCTTTGACAGTGGACTGGGCATTTTGACGACTATTATTTTTCAATTCTGTAAAAAATTTATTATCAATATGTCCTGCGCCTACTAAAGATTTAAAAATTGATTTATACATGTCAATCTTCTTAACATAACGTCGGTTTTTTTGATTGGCGATTATTAGCCTTTTTTTCCTCAGTTTTGCTAACTGCTGGAATTTATTCAGCTGCCTGCTCAATTGCTTATAGCGGGGACTTTCACATTTCAGGGGCTCGCTTATTATTGATCGGATTTCGGACACCTTCACTTCCTCTTCCCACTCCTTTTTAATGACTGGCTGAAATAATATTAAGCATTTTAGTTATGAGAATTAAATGAATGTACTAGTGATTTAATTCATTTAATTTCATCGTTATATCTATCAAAAAACATAAATCTAGAAGCCATTGATCTAACTTTGATATCTAAATTGACTACCACGAGTAAGCCAAACAAACAGTTGAAACAGTGTAATGAACGATTTCTCAATTGGTCAATGCTCAGATTATAGCCGTCTCACTCTCACTACCGTATTGCTGAGTGTATGGAGCCGGCATAAGCATAAAAGCTGCTTTTACTAGCCCGCAACACAACAAGAAAGTTCTAATTTCACAAAATATAATATAAATGTGGTAAATTTATGAGAATGATTTTTTTTTAATGTATGAATACCAATATGAAAAATATAGAAAGCTGAAAACTTCAATTGGGCCTTAGCCCGCAAAGTCTTCATTTCGGCCCACGCAGGTTGGGCATGCCTGCTATACAGTCTACATGAAGTGTTCAATACATAATATAAATATCCAGAAGATAGTAATGTGAGAAAAGCCAACATTTTTTTGTTTCAAGAACTGCTTATCAAATCATTTTATATTTACCCTTTCCATTAAAGACTGCGCAGGATTTCTTAGTGAAGGTATAGCATCCTGTTTTAATCGCTTTAATCCACTCTTGGTGTGTATAAAAGACACTTCTTCAAAATGCACTGAACAAATAACGTGATAGTTACTTGGCGCCCAATTATATTGACGGTTAATGCACTTTGCCCATTCTGAGCGGCGAACTACATCACGAGGAAACCTGAAAAATAATAAAAAATCTTAGTCAATATTAGCCGCTAAAATAAGATACTGAGACTTCTTATAAATGGATGCACAAAATAAAAGTATTATTGAATATAGGTAATTTGAGCCAAGAAGAAGTGAAGTAGGCCAACTGACATTTTTGAAAAAAATGAGTTAGGTGTGTTGTGGTATTCTACATGTCATAAAGTATCATAAAAGTGAAGTGCGCTTACTAAATATATACTAAAAGAGTGTTTTATTGTTAAAATAAAAATATTCATTGAGCTATCGTATTATATTGTCTAGTGGTGAAGTGAGCCAAGTCATTAGCTCACTTCACTGTTCTCACCAACTGGTTAACGTGTTGTTATCCTATAAAAGTGAACACGCATGTTGCTATGATAACATGCTTGTTAGCTGTGTTCACTTCTATGCATTCATGCAAGTTTCCCACGTAGTTGGTTGTCAGTTTTCTGTTCGATAAGTAAATTTAAAAGGGACGAGGCAAAAAGACTATTGTAAATTGGAAGTCTTCACAAAGAAAGCAGGAAAGGAATTTTGGAAATGAATACCTTTCTGATAAAAGTGCCAAAAGTCGTTATAAGAGAAAAAATATTTAAGTATGTTGAGTGCAAATGCTGCCATGACTGTTGAACAAATCTTCTTTTTGAAGAACAAAAAAAAATAAATGAGTTTTTCTGGGGGAGTTGAGTCAAGGGATTTAAAAAGGCATTTATTTTACAAAAAGTGACCAAAACATCATTGTAGTAAAGTTGCTTTCATGATTTGGACAGTGTGCTCCTACAATCATTTAGATTTTAGATGAACGGGAACATCGATTGTTGGAACCTGGACACTCTTATCTATCAAACGATTCGATTTTGGTAATATAGGAAAAAGAAAGTCATTTACATCGAAATACATGATCCCTCTGATTGGGAAAAGAAAATTCAAAACGCCCGCAATAAACCTTTTTTATAACCTCCATGTTAACTATACAAGACTTTGTTTTCCCAAAGGCACTACTAAGTTATATTATGAACAGAAAAAAATAATCTCTGCTTACCAGTCTCGAGACGAATTAGAATTTGTATCTTTTAAACATATTTTGGGGAGATCAATTTCAAATGTTGGTGCACTAGACTCCAGAGCGTGCGTGGTTATACCTATCCAATTGAATTTACACAAGTAAAATATAAAGATTTGCAGGACCTCTTCCCATATAGCAGGCCCCTCACCAATTATTTTTATAACGACTTGCCACATCGAATTTGCATAACAAAAAGAGGCGGGAGAAATAGCTGCAGAGGACAGGGTAGGAATAATATATGCATCGCTCCAAAATCAACAAAAATGCTGAACTTTATCCAGAACATTACGATGACATAGATTATAGAAGAAAAAATGGAAGAAACTAACACTTACATATTTATTAATGATAGTACTAATGGATGAAAAATATTCATAAAACTTTTTTATTAAACAATTATTATTTTTAACCGGATGTAGTTATTTTTTATATACTTTTCTAAAAACTGTTTATGCCTACCTTAACCATTTCGTATATAATATAACTTTCGAAAATGTCAACAAACTAATTGATTTTATAATCTATTACCTACCTAATTTGAAAACTCACAGAGGTAACATAGTCGAATAAAACCATACTTTATTATAATAGTCTATATACTGGAGAAAAATCGTAATATTATGACATACAATAATACCCCGTTTACACGTGCATGGATGTACTGTGCACAGTAAGAAAATGTATGGGGAAATATGTATTATCCTGCAGTTGGCAAGATTGCGTGCATAAATCAAACATTGGAAGATTCCAAATTGTGATGATTTATTGCGCGTAAGTAAGATTATTTTCGATCTGCGCCTGCGCAGTAGAGCGATAGAGAACATGCTGGTAAAAAACGAACTACTCATTTTGAGCTTCGATTTTCAATACGACCTGTCAGATAGTAGTATAAAATGACAACCTCGCGTCTCGCTTACTCTTGAATAGTGAGATTGGAGAGACAGTCAGCACTTTTACGTGTAAACAGTTATGTCATGTCAGTTTAAAATAAGCACAATTGTGTGTGCACAGGCGCTATAATAACAATATTATTATGTATAGCAAGATAAACTGAGCCAGGTGACAATATTAGATAAGGTTACTGTAATGGTGAACATGACTAACTTATCTAAAACGTGAGCCAAGTACTATTAGTATGTAGAGGTGAACACGACTAATATAAGCTAAAGTGAGCCAAGTGACATTAATAAGTAAAGGTGAAGTAAACTCACCCCTTTTATTATCTTATTACAATCAATATTATCCATAAATACTTTTTTTCTATTTATTTATATAATAAACTTCTATTTAATATAAAAAAATGAATACAGCTCCATACAAAAAAATATGTAAAAAGTTCATTAAACTAATTCTTTCACCATTTTGTCACTTGGCCTACTTCACTTCTTGAGGGCTCATTTATAGCCTGTGTAGATAGGTACCTATAATCTTCATTTAAGTATGTGATATTTTTTTGAGAATTGATTGTCAGCCCTTTTTAGAGGAATGAAGGAAAATATTAAGTATATTTATAAAGAAGTCATCAAACGTATACATGACATATTTAAGATTTACATACAACAGGTAATTCTAAATATAAAATGAATCGCATTTATAATAAGTAATATAAACAGAAAATATACATTTTTGTCTTTTACCTAACGTGTGGATTGAAAAAATCAATGTAATAAAAAAAATGGTGGGACCCATGCATTTACATTCTCTTAATTTTAGAGTATACAAATATGAAAAACGCCGGTATGGACATAAATAATAATATACATAGGCTTACCATAATTATGAAAGTCTAAACCGGGACAGGAACGAGATATATGGCAAAGAAACAAATTTAACCACCAAAAATTGTTTTATTATTACAGCAAAAATTTTAATTAATTTATTTATTGTACTAGTCGTACTTCTCGCTGGAATGAACTTTTGCAACTTTAAACTGGACAAAATGCCAAGCCGGCCAGGACGACGGGACCAATGTGTGAAACCGGGACGCATAGTAGGCTTAAATATTAGATTAGATTTATTAAATCATGACAGAGAAAAAACCAAATATCAACAAAAACTGTGTTCTTTTTTGACTATTCTGTCCAATGACATTATCATGTTTTGAGAAAATCGAAGTTTAAAATTTGAGATGCATGAGAAATGGACATATTGTGTATTTGAATGATACAGTATCTTCTAAAATATGCTATTTGGACGTACCTACAATATTTTTACAGCATAAAGATATGAAGACGAACATTTTGTGTATGTTAACTCAATTTCGACAAACACTGAACATACAATATCTGTGCATTAAACCAGTGGTCGGAAAACCGCGGCTCGCGAGCCACATGCGGCTCTTTGGGTAGTGGCGTGCGGCTCTTTGCCAAATTCCCAATTCACATTTTTTACAAAAAAGGTATAATTGTTGTCGTTTTAAATCCGCCCATTGCAAAAGTCGACAAATTATATTTTTCTCCATTTCATATTGACACAAGCACTTTTGAAATAGATTTTTTTTGTTGGATTTAACAAGCAAAGAGTTATGTAGCTCCAAATTTGTAGGTCTTGCCACCTAAATTGAGGATTTGGAGAGAGGAAAATGCAATTTAATATCACAACACAGCGGAGCGCTCTAAAAGATCTACATAATAAGGTAGATACTACGATTTTTAATACATGGCATAGCTTTACGAACTCATATTCGAGTCTACATAATATATGTGAACAATAATTTTCAAACATGAACAATATAAATAGCATTTAGAGAAGCCAAATAACCGATGAGAATTTGGAGTCGCGCCTAAAATTGAAAACTACAAGTCACATACCAAACTTACAGACAATCTCCAAAGAAATGCAAGGAAGGTCATTGTTAACATTAGTTTTAAGGAATACGTGAAAATTGTACCTATGTAACTCATTTTCTATAAAAATTATATTTTTAATTTCAACAATAAAAAAACTTATATTTGCGTTAGTTTTATTCGCAAAATCTTCTTCACTTGATAAATTAACAATAACATTCACTGAAATAAATCATGTTTATAAAAATATATGGATGGCTCTCGAAAAAAAAAATTTAACCGTTGTGATACTCATATTTGGCTCTTTTGGTCCAAGAGTTTGCCGACTCCTGCATTAAACCATCGAATGGTCTCCAATTTTATTAGATTCAATTTGAACATTACCTAATTCAATTATCATAGCCGATTTTGGCAAAATTCAAGAATGAAAACCTAAACTAATAAATAATCCATTTCATCAGCTATTTTCAAAATTTGTTTGCCGCTGGCTTCCTGCAAACCGACAAGGACCATGTTTTATTTAGACATGAATTTTATCACAGTAAGTTGGTACTATACGACCCAAAGAGGTTGGAGGGTCTTTAATATATGACCATAATGAATGTTATTATGATATTGACATAAATAGGTATTCAAAATAACAATAGAAATATGCTTACTTGTGAAATGTAGTTGCACTATTTGTTTTATTTTTCATATTCGTATCATTATTACAACCTTTTACACAGCAGATTGCCATTTTCAATTTTTTATGAACAAAACCGAAAGCAGTTGTCAGGCCGAAGCATAGACTAATATACTATAAATACTAGGCCGAAGCACAAGCTTATAATGACGTATTCTTAACACGTGTTTAAGTTTATCCCATTTCTTCCATACTCGAGATCGGATATCGGATGCCTGCTTCTCCTACCCGTCAGGTATTTCCATAGACTATAACATACTTTTGAGTTCCTTGAAAAAATATGGCATACCAGTCTAAAAATATGTCCACCAGACTCTATGATTAAAAGTAGCTTCACCACACCCCGCATACATTTTTATTTTTTATAATAACAATTTTATACTTGTGATTTTTAATTTACTCTCTTGTACTACCTTTCATGATACCAGAATATAATAATATTAATAAAGTATATTATACTGTAATTTTTATAATATTTGCGTAGAAAATGAGAAGCTGTCACAAAGCCTCTAATAACCATAGACATACAATCTCAATTCTGGCAAGGCCAAAACCAAATCAAAACTGAAAATTTTGTTTTGTTTCGCGCGCTGTCAAGTGCTTATGTTTTCGTTTTCTTATTTCTTGATCTCTATAGATTTCAATTTAAACGTCAATATTATAGTAATAAAATAAAATACATACTGCTTTGTAACTCCATTTATAAGAGCATTTGAAATGGTTTACGGAAATATACATAGGTTTTTTTTGAGATCGATCATGAAGAAGGGTGTAATGTCAAAATCTGAGGCCGAAGAGGTCATACGAAAACATACCGGTCAGTAAACAAACAAATACTTGAGCGACTTCATAGTTTTTTCTTTACTAGTTAGCTATAATATATTTAAGAATTAATAAATATTATTAATATCGATTTTGTTACATGTTAAAATATTAATAAGTTAAATTTCTAATTTCGATACCAAAACTATTTTGTTCAGCATAAATCTATATGCATGATTTTGCACTGTAGGATGGCGTCAGTTTCTCTGCTAGTCGACGGCTGTGATGGTGATGTTGGTTATTGCGAATTACCATTCTCGGGCTTGATTTTTTTACCTGTCAGCATCGTTTTCATTTGATTTTTGTCATGTGAGGCCTTACCTGATTCCTAGTCCACCTCTCTTAGTGCATTTCCCCGACCGAGATGGTTTTTTGATTAGAATTTCTTCGACATCTTTGTAATTTTTACTGCTACTCTCATAAAGTGGGTCTCGGAAGTCTTGTAATTTAATTGCATAAATGATTCTGTTATCCACTGATAGTTACAGAACAAGGTAGTACTTGCTTTTGTATCTCAGTCTCAGTTCAAACTGACACCTTCGACCTTGACTCATACCACAGTGCTACGCGAAAGTCGCTAACGATACGGCAGAAAGTATGCAATGTAGGAATTTATGCTTGGTATTTAAAATGTTATCAGATAGATGCTCCCATCCCGTAGCACATTTTTAACCGAAAACGAATAGTGTCTGCAAAATTTGTCAGAACCACATTAAGTAACCTCACCACCAATTTATTTTAGTGGTTTGGAAGAGAGCTGCAAATGACAGGTAATTGATACAATATTTTTGTTGTGTCCGGAAATTTGTACGTATGCAGTTCGCCGTATCACACTTCACTGTGAAATGTTCTATCGGAAATATATGGTCGTATATTAAAAACCGTCCAACTTCTTTGGTTCGTATAGTTCTGAGATAAAATTCATGTCTCTTCTTGTTCGTACGGTTCTTGTCGGTATACTGGAAGCCAGCGACAAACAAATTTTGGAAATAGCCGATATGAGGCGTATATTATCAAAACCTGCTTAACTCCACGAACACAATTGTTGGCAAAAGCGAAAAAACTGCTGTGGGCTTAATTATTGCAAAATATAAGAAAAGATAAAATTAATGAATAAAGAAGTAGATAATAACACGTCACCTGCCGGGTTTTAATTGGACGAAAAATCAAAATGGCGGTTTTTATCTCTGATGTCATTGGTTGTATAGATATGAGTCTATTTTGAAACTAAACCATTAAGGATTTGAGCACGATTTGATACTGAACATGATTTTCAACATGAATTATCTCTGTATTTAAAGCAGTTACGCAAACGAATGAATATTTATTCTATAGGTATTGCCATAGAGAACAGTTTGGCATCAAAATTTGAAAAAACTCGAAAATGGTCGTTAGGTATCTTTTGATAATAAGGTGCTCATATACTGGATTATTTGTTAGGTTAGGTTAAGTTAGCTTAGATTAGGTTAGGTATTCATTCTTGAATTTATGAATTTTTCCAAAATCGGCTATGAAAATGCTCCGTCCATCGAAATGTAATATGTACAATTTACATGTAACCTGTTTTTAGGCTGTCAGTTTTTATTATTGAATGCTCTGGTAGTTCTAGCATCTGAACTCACGTGACGTGATGTGATGATAATGGGTTTCTAGCATAATTGTTCCAAATTTTGCATTTTTTGGGACATCCGAAATTCTGTATGTACCCCTTTATTCGGACACAGGGAAGGATGTAGTTCCACGTCAAAAAGTCAACCAAATGTACAAGTGAATATTATACTAACTCTGATATCTCTAATATCTGGGGGTGCTGCGATTGATTAAAAATAAAAATAAATGTTTATTTGGATTATATTTTACTATTAACATCAAAATTATTAAAATTAAACATTATAAGTGTTTTTATTTCATTATAAAATTGATTCTTCTGTCTTTTTTCCTTGAAAGAAGGTCTATCACCTTTTAGTTGCTCTCGACATCTGTCGTGACTCGCGCCGCGCGTCGCGACTAGCTCAGAGCCGCTGTATCCGACAACGTTTGCAACATGAAAATACTGCCAGACTACGCTCCGAGCGGCGAGCCCCACTTCCCGCGCCCCTCTTTCGCCTATTCGAGCATATTCTATCGACAATGGTACTGCATAAAATCACGCGATGCATCACTTTCATCGCGGTTGTGATAATTATTATTGGATGTATCGGTGCGCGGGCAAGCTTAACACCCTTAAATAATATTGATATTTTCATATAATATACATAAATTTATGTATATTATAATATTACATTTTTCTCAATTTGCTTGGGGGTGCTGCAGTTCCGCGGTGCATATGGACGAGCCGCCACTGATTGCAAGGTGTATCCAACCAAAAATGGTCGCGGTTAATTACACGCATGGATTATCGCTCGTATGTCTCTTTTATATGTAAACCTCTTTTGTATTTTTAGAATGGTCAGAGCACAATTGTCTGAAAGATGTGGTGAATTTAATTAATTCTAAAATACGGCCTCTTCAGCAAGAAGTGAAAATCACATCTGGGGACATATCGGCTGCTATAGAGGTTATTTTTTCATTTTTTTCATAGACAATATAATTTGAATTTACTTATAAAGAAATACCACCAAACTATTTTAATAATCTATTTAACGTTAATTAAGTATTAACGAGTGATAATATTATATTCGCTTATGAAGTCATGGGTCTCGGGTTCGAATCCTGAGTCTGGCAAATTCATTATTGTTTTTCAATGTGTGTTTGTTGTTCATACAAATAAAAAGGATTTCAAGTTATACACATTTATATTTTTAATCGATGTTTTTTAAAATAAATATAAAAAATATTAAAACTACGAATTAGTCAAAAATCTAAACCGTAAAGAATTGAAAACTTAATAAACTAAATTTTAATAATAAATATTATTAAGTATTAACGAGTGATAATATTATATTCGCTTATGAAGTCATGGGTCTCGGGTTCGAATCCTGAGTCTGGCAAATTCATTATTGTTTTTCAATGTGTGTTTGTTGTTCATACAAATAAAAAGGATTTCAAGTTATACACATTTATACTTTTAATCGATGTTTTTTAAAATAAATATAGAAAATATTAAAACTATGAATTAGTCAAAAATCTAAACCGTAAAAAATTGAAAACTTAATAAACTAAATTTTAATAATAAATATAACCATAAAAATAATGTAACCTATGCCACAAATATGTAACAAATCCACATTTTTTTTACAATAGTAAGTTTATTTTTGACTTAAAAAAAAAAATCTTTTTAATGTTTCCAGATAGGTACATATTTATTAATTAATACAGTTGAAATTGTCAATTATCAAAAAAAATCTCAAATTGCAAGCTTCGTATTTTTTCGCTAGGTTCTCTATTGGAATAAGGATCCCCCTTAAAAGCTTGAAATATTAGTTCCTTATATATTTTTTTATGTTGATATGTATGTATCTTCTCTTAAATAAATATTAATTGATTGTTGAACATTATATTATTTAGAAAAACACTAACTGAGAGAGTATATCACAACCAATAGAAAAAACTTTTTTGAAAAAAGTAAGCCAACCGGTCGGGAATCGAACCCGGCATCTCCAACGGGTAAACGCCCCAAACTAGTCGCATTCAGCCATTATGCTACGGAAGACATACTAATGACGACAAATATTTAAGCTATTGGCTATTAAATACCTACCACTCAGCGCTCTTCGAAATCATGTTACTTCGGCAATTCGGCGAAGTAACATGATTTCGAAGAGCGCTGAGTGGTAGGTATTTAATAGCCAATAGCTTAAATATTTGTCGTCATTAGTATGTCTTCCGTAGCATAATGGCTGAATGCGACTAGTTTGGGGCGTTTACCCGTTGGAGATGCCGGGTTCGATTCCCGACCGGTTGGCTTACTTTTTTCAAAAAAGTTTTTTCTATTGGTTGTGATATATACTCTCTCAGTTAGTGTTTTTCTAAATAATATAATGTTCAATAATCAGAATGATATATTCTTAAATCTTGTGAATTATTCGTTTGAATAAAAGAAATAGTTAATTAAAAATTAATTGATTGATTAATATGGTGCTTAATTTATAGAACTCCATATTAATAATGCACATTTCTTGGATTTTCAGGGTTATATCATGATTTTAAGTTCTATTGGGATTTTTTATAGTTATCAGCTTTAAAGAAAAGTTTATATAGGTATGTATATATTATGCGCCCCCGGCTATGTTCAAAATTTGTATTGCGCCCTTCGTGGCAACATTGTTGCCGACCCCTGATCTAAAGGATGAATATTTCAGTTGGTACCATAGAGGTATTAAATAAAAATAGGGGCAAGGAACCGGCTTTCTCATACAACTGAATGAACAGAAAATGCAGGCCAACAATAGCCAATAACTTATGAGAAATAGCGACGCGATAAAAAAAAATGCAGGGCATCACGGAGGATTTACTTTGGTCATTATAACGTACTCGTATGATTAATAATGTTAATTTTGCCACAAATTGATTACCAGCATGCCTCACCATACTTTCATATAACTTGTCGCCCCTAGGTTGGTACTCATGTTACAACCTTTGTTCGAACTCGTGTCAGCTTTTGGCGAGTTTATGCGACCCAGAGTATGGACCTGATGGGTTGAGTAAATGGTTAACATCTATTTTTTTCAACAAAAAAAACTGTTAAAACCCCTTCATGGGCGACCAAGATCCACATCAGATTGTAGAGATAAAATTATTAATTGTCTGAATATCCATTGCACAGGTGGTATTCATATCTACAGGAGAGGGTGAGTCAGCGAAATCAGCTGCTCCGCATTCGGCTGTTGAATTGGATTACTTCCGAAGAGTTCTTGAAGCAATTGCCACCTCTGATGATAAGTCCATCACAGGAATAGCTGCATTAAACCTTACCAGCCAGGTGGAACAGAGAGCTGTCACTAAGCAGAGGGGTCAAGTAATGAAATTATTTTGTTTGAATCGTCCTCAAAGTACTAACAATAGTTGGACTTGATTACTATCTGCACCTTAGCCGATGCCATTTTCAACAAAACATCAACGAGTTGACTTCACTATTGATGTACCTTGACTCTGCTGAAAATCTATCAAATTATACATTAATGAAATTGTCTGCGTTCTTCACTTTGGCTGAGTGATTTTGTTGAATATTTGTTCTACATCACAGATTTTATAGGTAATTTTCCAGACATCCAAGGAGTCGGTGTTCGTCATCCCATTTCCAACTCCCTAAAATGTGTCGAGAGAATGACTAACAATCAATCATTTATATCATAAATCTGTTTATGTCCTTCGTCTTTCTTTGTTCCACTGTTAATGGTGTATGTACACTGCAGTGATTCCCAATTGGGACCTCGGAACCCTGGGGCTCCGTGAAAATTTGTAAAAGCTACAACTGGAAACAAATTTGATAATAGAGTACAGATGTTTAACATGACCTATTTTAAACAATAAGGTATTTTTTATTTTTAAGTAAAAATCAAGGAATCCTGTTGTCAGTGATAAACGTCACCGCCTACTATGCAATGTTTATTTTGTTTCTGTCAATGCATAGTAGTTATTTATTGCTATACTATTTATTGTTAAATGTGTGTTTATTGGCTTGCCAGTATACGGTATTCAGTAATGTGTTTTATATTTTATACGGTTATCGATATGGGCAGATAACCTGCGTACTTTCATTGCTGCCTTTCTGATTAATTTAATTTATTTTGCAGGAGCTACTCGACATATGGTGCAAGACCCATTACCTGAACAAGTCGGAATCGTTTAGTTATATCTTGGGCACCAGAGGCATGCTCGAATTTGAACATTATCTAAAAGAAAATCTACCCGACACTGTTGACGACTGTCATCTATGCAAGAAGACTGTATTCCAGGTAATATTTTTACATATTATGACACCATTGGGTCTATTCTATACTTATTAACCGCTAAAGTAATAAAGTGATAAATACGACGGCTAACTAAGTTAGGTTTGTATCAAAGTATTAGCACTGATTGTAACAATTACAATATGTTGGTTGTAATTATTGCAATAAGTGTTATATTTCAACAGCACCTCTCTTGTCTGTGATAAATTTAGAGCGAGATAGACAGTTTTGACTGTTTAGACGGCTAACTTATTGTAACAATTATAATACCTCAATACAAATATGTAATAAATATTATCACTTTATCACTTTAGCGGTCGATAGTCGCCTTGTGTATAGAATAGACCCGTATATCTGAAAAGACTTTGGCGCCTTACATTCAGACATTCGACGCCATCCCAACTTAATCTGAACTCAGAAATCCAACAAGGTTGATATCTTAATCATGCACGCAGATACGATTTATTCCATAGAATAAATATGATTGGAGAAAAATATGTCATCAGGCGAAGAAGCGGTGATTGTGTATATATTGGCACTTAGGAAATAGGTGGAAATATTGGTTCGTAATATCAATTAGAAATATACCAATGCAAGAATATTTCTGAACCTCTTGAACGAAAGATATGTTATTATGTTTGCTGGGCATTGTTATACAGTTTACTTTGGCAGGCCTACAATAGCAACTACCTTGGCCTAAAAGCGACACATACCCAGTCGCTACTAATTAATTGTGCTGTGACAAGCTGGCAGCAACAACTATAACACTAATGTTTCCAATTAAGTCTTAAGCACAAAGTCAAAAATATCAAGTTAACTCAGTGTGCATTAGTGTACATATTAAGTTACATTTACATGGAGTTTAGAGGGTGGTTACTTGCTTGCTATAGATTTATGTACCATCATAAATCGTCTAGTGTTCGAATTTAGAACTAAGCTCATCATAGTATAAAAAGTATTGAATAATATGTCAAGTGTTAGCTTGTGGCGCCCTCACTCAGCGGACAACTTATACTGGTGGATCTATAAAAGGATTGTATTATTTTCAGGCGGTTACTTGCGACAAATGTGGTGAGAGTTTCCACTCGGTATGCCTAAAGAGATTTTTGGTGCGCATCGACAAATGGCCTTGCTGCAAAGCGGCTTACGAGCATCCTTCCATTACGTTAGTATCTTAATCTTTCTATGTACTTCTTTGTTGATCCATTTACAATCCTTAGATACTAACAAATATTAATGATCATGTTCCTACCAATGTTACTCGTAGTTACGCGGTCTCATTATAACCCATTACTGGACAGATGTTGTGATCTATGAGCAATACTGTCAATCGTGCGGTTGGTCTATTTGAGAGCACCATTAATATTGACATATTTAGTTTGGTGTATGAATGCGAACATTTTAATGAATATATGGTTATTGAATACAAAAAGAAGTAAATCATCATGGTTGCTCCTAAGCAGAGATATCTTGTCCACAGAATTGAGTTTGTGTTAATAGAATTTTTACGAGGAATAGTTGTTGCCATTGGGTCCTTGTACTGGATCAAAGTAATACACATCAATTTTTTTTTTGACCAGCTATAGGTCCGTGCCCACGGCTTCATATTTACACTCAATAATGCTCAATAATGTACAATCAAAAATAACAGTTTGTAGGTAAGTATCCAAAAGAAAACATCAACTTTACTGTAGATTATTTGCAAACAATGTTGCCACTATTAAAATACTGTGTCAATTTCAATCTATTTAATTTTATTATGTATCTTCAATCAATAGTAATTCAATCTCTTTGCTAGGTACCATACAATGTAAAATACAAAACCATGAATGTTTTCAAATATTACCAACATTTAATACGCGTTTCGTTGACGTGATAAACTTTAATGCATAACATTTTATGATACAGACGTAAATAACATATTCTTTAACACATGTTTAAGTTTATCGCATATTTCTATGGTGATAAACAAACAACAATAAAAAACATCCGTGTCAGCATATTGATTGGCGATATTTAAATACCCATTTCCCGTAGTGTCCAATTATGGCAAACTCGGTAGATAGCTGATTGCAATGATTATTTCCGCGATATCCTATTTTCCACATCGTCAGCTATATCCGATGACGCAAACTTCAGATAGTAGCTGACTCAATTATAATAATTATTTCCTTAATATTCTTTTCTAGATACTATTTTGATTGTGAGTACGTCTAAATAGTGGATCATAATTATTGGCCATGTCACTCGAATATAAGTTCCCGGTCCGTTAGAATCTCAGTCTCTATATTGCTCCGCACAACATCTCATCCTACCAAGATTCGGACCTCGGAATAGTATCATAAGTATTGTAACATAACTACTGTAACATACTCTTGTACAGATTGTTTACGCTGCAAATAAAACTCGCTCTTCCATCCATTGGAGCAATCACCAAATCTCGACTTCTCATCTCTCCTTCTGACGACTTCTTCATCCACAATACCATGACTCCCACAGTGATGACTCTCACATTTCTAAACACTCGAGAATTGTAACTTCTGACATCCACTTCCCTTATTTTTGTGTTCCCTGATAGAGACAATAGGCAGTAAATACAAAATGTCAATGTAAAATAATAATATTGTTATTTTAATGTTTGTAGACCATCTCAAGAGCCTTCACAAATGAACGAGGATAGCTCTGTCTATTATGATACAGAAGATATCTCAGAAGCAATAGACTTGGATGAACCAAGCACCTCCAGTAGCTCACAAGACCAAGGTTCTAGAAAAAGGAAACGGAAGTAGAATAATAGAATTATTGGTTGTATGTGTGTGTCTACCTGTCACATGAGAGCAGTAGCTGTCTAATTCTACAGCTCTAAAATTTTATTATGGATGTATGTTTTAATTTAAAATACAAAATTATTTTAATATACTTAGCCTAGCCTTTTAATTCTAACATATGTTAAACATAACATAACATAAAGTTAGTTAGTGTGGAATGTTCCAAGCAGTTTTTAAAGCTGTCTGGCGTCAATCAAGAGGAATTTACAACAAAATTGTTACAGTAGATAAAATGTGGGTTCATTAATTATGACCCTGTGCTAAAACAGGAGTCCATGCAGAGGCATAAAAAGGGTGGTTCAGCCCCCAAGATGTTTAAGGTTGTACCATCTGCTGGGATGGTGTTGGCAACAGTGTTTTGGGATTCACAAGGAATCCTGTCAATAGATTATAAACCAAAAGGCACCAACATCACAGGACAGTACTACGCTAATATTCTAAGTTGCTTAAAAGAATCTATTAAAGTAAAAAGGAGGGGCAAATTAACAAAGGCGTGTTCTTACTTCATGACAACGCACCTGTTCACAAGGCTCAAATTGCGATGGCTGCTATGAGAAAATGCTGCTTCCAGGAATTGCCTATGTGATTATTACCTGTTTCTAAATTTGAAGAAAGACTTACATGATATATATTCTTTTCTTTCTGCCCCATTCTGCAAAATTATGGAACTCCCCTATGTCAAATGTTGTATTTAAACAATGTTTAAATCTGATTCATATAGTGAACGGCAGTTATTTGCTTTGGAATTAATTCATATCCTGCATCGAGAGATCATTTTGTATAATGCAAGTTAGGTTAGTTGGAATGAGGAGTACCGTACATGGGCAATTGAAAGACATTGACTAAATAGTGTAAAAATTTAATGAAACAAAAACTTATTTAACATATTCAACTTGTATGATGCTTATAAAATGTATAGGTAGGTACATGATTGGTAATTTATTTATATTTGGTAGAATTATAATATTTTGTTTCTAAATATAACTGTGCCTAATATAAAAGATATTATTATGTATTGGAAAAAAAATGTACAATTTTTTGGTTAGGTTTGGAAATACTTAAAATAATATTATCTATCAGTCAATAATTTCTGCAAAATTGACTTGTTTAATCATTTTAAACCAGTGATGCACAAACTGCGGCCCAAAAAGGCATTTGTTGCGGCCCAAAATAAGAAGTCCTTCATCAATATATAACTATTAAATTTAAAATAATAAAATGTATGTCTCATCTAGTATATAATATGTATCATTATTTTTCAACACACCCACTGCGGCCCGTGAAAAATTGGAAATTGGATAAATTGGTCCTTCTTTCAAATATTTTGTGCACCACTGTTTTAAACCATGCGATTATCAATATACAATCAATTACAAAACTACATACATACGAATTGGGCCATGTACACTGAGTGGACGAGTCAGTGAGATAGTGAGTTGGATTTAAAGACCTTGGGTGTCCTAAACTGGAGGGAAGCAGCTTTGGGCAGACCTCGATGGAGGCAAATGATGGATGAGACCAAGACGTACAAAGGGCTGTAGCGCAGGAAGAACATAGATCCAATACTATTTTATCATTATTAACACTTTGTGCAGCACATTACTGTGTCCATATTAAGGGGATTTACTGTAGTGACTGCCCGGTACTGCTCCCCATGAGAGCACATGTGCTGTGGTGATGATTTTTTATTAGTATCGTTTTTATGCTTTGCAAACTGTTTTAATACCCACTTTTTTAAGGTGCGGTGTAAACGTATAATGTCATTAGAAACTAATAACAGCACCACTGCATTTAAAGAAATCTGTCAACGAGTATTCAGTAGGATTTCCGGCGCGAAAAAAAGGTTATGTGTATCTTAAAATACGCCTTGTAATTTTAGTATAGGTATATGCTTTTGAAGAGCATACCTGGTTTCATGGTCTCAAAAGACACAGCACGCCATTTGTAGGTACTCGTATGTATAACGAATAGGGTCAGATTTATCATGGAAGGGCCCTGCATTAGTACATAATTTAATCTAATTTAAAATATAGGCACATTTGCTTTTTATTGACAAAATCATGCATAATTCTAGTTTTTTAGTAACGATTAATTGAGGCGTCTAATTCTAAAAAGCGATAAGTCCACATTTGGTCAAAATCGAGAAAAAAATACGCACATATTCTTTGTATAATTTTACACAATATGTATTGATCTATAAATTCCAAAACGCGACACAACCCTACGAAAAAAAATATTTTAAGTCTCGATTTATTACAAAAAGCGCCAAGTCCGTGTTTCATATTATTTAAAGCTTGGTTGATTTCGCGCGTGTTTAAATCAACCAATAAGGGAATGTTCAATATTGAAAAGGGCGTCTCCCATGCTCTAGCATCTAGTAAACTCATGACAGTGCCATGGAAATATGTGCCTTATGCGGAATAAATTAAAAAGTGAGGTACAAATAGCGCTACATCCAATTTTATTTTGCCTATATTTATTACATTTAAGAGTTTATCGGCTGAAACAAATTGCCATTTAGTTCTAATTTCGACATAGAATACAACGGAAAAAATAATCTCACGTTAAAACAAATAATTGAAGCTTGAAACATAAAGATGTTGTTTCCCGAAAATATTGAATTGTGGACTTATCGCTTTTTGTAATTAGACGCCTCAAATAACAGATTAAAAATGATAGAGAGAAACGTGGCCTCTTTCATTCAATAACAATATTGTTTTGTGTACTGTATCTCCCATAATGACGGAGGAATGTGTTTTCCAAAGTCAAGTGACCCTGAATATCTTTATTAGAAACATGTTCAAGATGTTCTTGGATAATGGAGTCTGTTGCAGGAGGGCCTCGTATTTTAATTTTATTGCTTTGTATTGAAATACTACTTTTATCAGTTTCATCCTTTTTTGTATTTTTATTACTTATCCTATTAAGGCCTGATTGGGACCTACCCTGTCTGGCATAATTTTGTCACCGACAGTGATATTAAAAATGATAAGAGAGTAGGTACTATACTCATAAGATAGTATAACAATATCATTCCATATTCCTTCAAGATTCAGGCCAGATCAACAGCTAATCAATATTCATAATATTACAATCGAGTCGTATAGTACCAAAAGTAGAACTGTCGCAAATATATCGAAATTTAACTAAGTATGCCAAATTATTCTTCTGACCATAATGTACGACTAGCAATATAATATTCGAATCAAAATCATATCTGTGTGGTATAAAATTATGATGGAAAATAGGGCTTGGTATCAGAATTAGAACTGTTCAATACTTTGGAAACAAAATTAGAATTGTTGAATTTGAATTGAATTTCTGATTTCTAAATGTAGAAACATATTTCATGCTATTATAACACTAAAATACCCAACAAAACGTATTTCGTCATTTTTTTGAAATGCTGAATAACGCACAGATCTACTTTTGATACTATACGACTCAATTATACATTTATAGTTTAACATTGTATATTAATTTATCATAGAAGTGCTCAATATTTTTGTATATAACCTGTGATTGTCAACATGTTTGTCTTTTTCGTGACTAATTTTCGATTCAATTTTTGATATAAATTACTCTAATATACTTACACAATTTTGAAATCTAAAACTTACCTATGTAATAGAAAAAATGTTATAAAAAAAAGTTGTACCGAGTGGGATTCAAACTCATATTTTGCACCGTCCGGATTAGTGCTCTTATTATTTAAGCTACCAATGCAAACTAATTCTATTAACTTATTTTAATTCTGTCAATGGTGTGAATCAAACTTTGTAACATTACAAACATGATAATAGACTGCTTCAACTGTTAACCAAATTCATTAACGGTTTCTTGCACTACATATTTATTTTTGTCAAAACAAACCTAACAATGAAGTGGTATTATAAGCTGCCTTGTTAATTTCTCCAAAAATAAACACTTGGAACCTTGTAGTTTTGCATTTGCGCAATGTTGGTACATTAGAATCTTAACAATCCTCACTTAACAGTGAAGCGTTACAAATGGTTCATTAAAATAAAATTACATTTTTTGTGTATAATTTTTTTTAAACTAGGTATATACAAATACAATATAATTTATACTAGTTTTTCTGTTGCAGTTCAGGTAATCGACTTGTCTGATGTGTTATTACTTACCACTATTAAAACGATTTCACATAATAAAGCTGGCAGTACACAAATACATATAATATTACGTGTTACAGGGAAAAGTTGATTTATTGAGCCTTATTGAACATTTAACCGAATTAATCTACAGTCTTAACATTTAAGGCATTATTAATTTTGAAATGGATATCTGCATGTGGATTATATCAAACATTATTTCCAAAAAAAATAATGTACCCATGATATTCTGCTAGGAAAACCTCCAAATAACCTCCAGCATGCAAATATATACATTCATGTAACTTGGAAATTTTTGAATTAAGTAGTTCAATACATTTTTGTAATTATGAAAAATAATGCTCTAGTGATATTTTGCGATTTTCTCACAACTTACCGTACATAATATAATCATAGACTAACATAGGCTAACTTAATGCTAAAGGAATGTAGGTATGCAAGATTTCTGGCTGTCTATTACTGTGGTCTTCTTAACACTACGTTACCTTACTTTGAAAAAGTTCTAACTGACATTTTGGCCTAAAATGACTTTTTGATGTGAAAAGGTTCCATTAGCCATATTCTATCATTACGTTCATTTCAGAGTCATCTATCATCAAATATGGGAATTAGCAGTATGCCGGAGTTCTATCTACATGTCTTTTTATATTAAAAATATGACCATTTCAAATGCTCATAGCTCAAAACATGGTCAAGTGCAATTGGAACCTTTTCAAAGTAAGGTAACGACTAATTCTAATAAATTGTTTCTGAAAATGTTGAGCTTAACATTTATTACACGCTAAGTCTACAGTCAGCTCGCAGCGTGAAGTTGCGAGTTTGATAAATATAAATTAATAATTAATGCTACCATTTTTTTTTTCATTATAAAATAATAACTGCAAACAGTTTACCGCATTGCATTCAAAGTATAACCAAAAATGCATTATGCAATTAGAATTCACAATTTCGTGGCACGACCTGACTATAGAGAGTTGTTATTATATACATACTGGCAATTATTGTCCCATTTAATATAATATGATAAAAAAGAAATTATATAGGTACATAAATAAAAATAGTATATTTCAGAAGTCTTCTTTCAGTTGTGAGATAATAAATAGCGCCTGTACACGTGCATGGATTTACTGGCAGCAATAGTGTGTATTTTACACTATCGTGATAATAACTGTTAACACGTAAAAGTACTGACTGTGTCTCCAATCTCATTCTTCAAGAGTAACTGAGTCGCAATGTTGTCATTTTATGGTACTGTTTGACAATCAGTTAACCTCAAAATGAGTCTCTCCGCGGTGTAGGTCATTTTTTGGCGGCAGGTTCGCCACTATCGTTCAAAAATTCAGAAGCTTCCGATCTTTTTTGATTCATGCATGCAATATTGCAACTTGCATGATAATACATGTTTACACATGCATTTTCTCGTTATGGCCGCGATAATACGTATTGTCAGCAGTATATCCATGCACGTGTAAATGGGTATAAAATGTCGTCGCTGTAGGATTGGTTTGACGAATTGACCAAATGTCAAATGTTCAGGAGACGAAAAACCTATTTGATTATCCTATATTTAAATACATGAAGGTATTTAAATTGTTGTTTTTACAGCATATGAATGCTGTTTTCATTTCAAAGCAATTTAAAGAAACGGATGCTTCTGGTCCATTTAGATACAAAAAATCATTCTGCATTAAAAGGTCGATTTCAACAAAAACGGATATTCGACAAACCAATCCTATAGCGACGATGTGATGATCTAAAATATCTGATACAAAATTATTATAATCTCGCTGTCTGTCTTGTTGCTGTTCAAATTGTTCCTTCTCAAGATATCAAAACAATTATTTAATAACATGTTTTAAATTCAGGTATTGTCAATTTTGCATTGAATGTTAATATTTCTGACGTGGCAAATAAGCCCGTGTAATAAAATACCTAGAAACTTGTCAAAAAATTTGTTTTTGACATAGAATGATGTCTTTCCCTGAGTGTGGGTGAGCGGGTACAATATTATACATAATATATGTATAATGTACAGAGTTTTAGATGTCCCAGAAAATGCAAAATTTGCTTACTGCATAGAAACTGTAAGAGCAATGTTAATGATTTATATACCATTAGATTTAGGACAGATGTAGTCAGGGAACACAGAATTAATGAGAACTGAAATACCTAACGGGTGTGGAGTAAAAGGCAACCGATTTCGAGTGTGTAAGAATATGGGATGATGGGATGTGTCAAGAATACATCATTCTAAGCCTGTCCTTCGTTCTGATAACTGCTCTCGGTTTATGCACTGATACTCATTCAATATTGGTGTATTTGGAGGTTTCAACGCACACTATTGCACTTCTATGTTTGTTTCATTTTCGTAGGACACGCACACATTCAAAACTCTGCTTTAAAATGTAGTGTATTGGGGAATAGTCTATCTGAATTCTGTTTATTAATCTGTTCTGTGAATGTAGGTCTCTAAGTATGGAATATATACTTTTTATATTATAAACTGATTGGACAAAATGCGTGAAGGGGTGGGTTGACAGAAATGACTATCTTTAACAACCTTGATGTGGCACTGTGGTATGAGTCAGGGCCAATTATGCATCACACTAATATTCAACTACAAGTTAAATTATAAGGGTTACAAGACCCAGTTTGTGAGAGTAGCAGTGAAAATTTAAAAAATGCCTGGGTAATTTTTAGAAAAATACTATCATGACCCGTAAAATGTATTAAATCAGTGGTCGAGGATGCAAGTATTAAAAAAAGCTACGTATGTGTGAAGCCAAACTAATTCGAAAGTCCAAGGCCCGGTTATAGGCTGCGCACGACAGAGGAAATTCGCCACACCTTACCTTGCCAACGCAGCCGTCGACTAGCAAAGCAAAATCACCCTACAGTTCTGGGTATAGTTCTATGTTTAAAACCTGGCAGCATAGCACAGCTACGCTCCAATCTAGTTTTATAAATACCTACCTATCTAATTCTTAACAAATAACAAACCCCAAATAATATCTACCATCTTTGGCTTTGTAATCAAAGTCTTACGACTCCCCCAATAATATCTTCATATAATGTTTTAGTGAGCGGGACATACTTGGAAGACGCTGGATCCAAGAAATATAGTTTATCTTTTACTACGTTAATATTAAAGCCGTCTTTTCGGAGATCTGTTTTGATCATTTTAAATGTTATTGTGAGTGGAATACTATCTATAACTCTAATGAATAAAGGCTGTGCGTATGGTGGGAGGGATTTTCCCATCTTTTGTACTAGACTGGAGAGATCCAGTTCGTTTTCCGGATCAACCATGGCTGCCATTCCCGCCTTGCCTTCCATGCCTGGAATCTGGAAACAAAATAACTTTGTTGAAGGATGGATACTGTGGAAATCCGACATAAATAGTGCAAACTTAACTTTTTCAGTCATACTTACAGTACTCTCTCACTGGCGTATGCATATAACGGTGTACTGTATTCAAGCTATTCAAGAGAAGCTGCTAATTATGATATGGTTTTTTATATTGTTATTTGCTTATTAAAATATTTCACATAATATGTGATTAAGTGTATTTTGATATGAGTAGGTATATCGTAATATGAACTTGTATCGTTCAATCTGTAAATCGTTAAAATGTTAATTTTATCATAGTTTCTAACTAAACCTGTGCAAGTACATACTGATAACTCGGGTGGATATCGTAGCAAACATACTATTGATATATCTACGAGTATATATTAAGTATAACCCAATTCAAATTGAACATAGGTTGATATTTAAATAGGTAATAGTATAGTATCTTTATGATTTCGAGAAAATAATACGATGGTCTATAATCCATATCAATTATTTGAAAACATTACATTTGCATGTAGGTAGGTACATAAATATAATATAGTGAAAAGGTCAGATAACATCAAAATTTGTGTATACCTACTACCTAGAAATGGCATTCATGAGTGAGCATGGCTGAAAGCTTGGAAAATGTGTTTTTATAATATAAAATACACAAAATTACAAACACATACGAAGTTTACCCCACACGTACAGATCACATGATATTTGTTTATGCAAAATCGTCGCTTTCCAAAATTGCGAATTTGATTGCAACAACTGGCAACCAAATTCGCCACTGTTCGCCAAATACTGCGATGAATCAGTATGTTCCTTCCTGTCTTTTTTTATTCGTAGGTTTGTTTACTTACACCAAAAAATTTCCATTTATAAAATCGGAAACGATTTTTACGGGTGAGTTTTGGAATATAATGCAACCAAAACTGGAAAAATTCTATCATGGGTGTTTACTTCCTGAATTAATTGACCCCAGAAAAAACAGGTCCATGCCACTACGTGAACAACACTTTAATAATATATATTAAAAATAAAATTTTAAAAGTATAAATATTAATAAAATACGTCTTCGACAGCCCTGAGGGAGTGAATATGAAATATGAGTCGATCGGTCGTGGAGCAAGTTTATTGACACAAACAACTTTGACAGACCTTTTTATATTAACTTGTACACCAGATATTACGGATAAGAACACTACAAAAATAACATAACATAATCAGCTAGTCTTTTCATACTTATTTTAGATGAATGTTGTATGCCGTTTGACGCTTGGAAATATGTAATTATTCCATCTGTACAGTAAGCTATTTTTAACTTTAAATTTATAACTCTTTAAAACGTACCATTAGATTGATATTATTTTGACAGCCCTGTATTCCTTCGGCCGGCATCAGGTTACATCGCATACATGTTATGTTTGAAGGTAATAATAATAATAATAATGATTATTCATTCGACCGACAATTGTAATTATTAAAATAAATCCCCGATGGTTAGAGGTTTTTGAGGTTAGACTGAATTAAAATGACGTCCTTTCAACGCCGAGGTTACTTTCTGACTAAACTATGAATGACCTTGTGGTGTTCAGCTCACTCTTAAGTGATTTACTGTTTAATATGTATGTAGTTAATAAACCCAGTTTATAATTTTATTAATATGTATAATTTAATACCTACATACTTAATTGATTTTGATCATAAAAAAACCGCTAAAAAAGTCGCTAATAAGAAATTTCTCAATAAAAACTATTTTTACGAAATACCTGTCTTAATTTTTACAATATTTTGTATTTATGCACTATAATCCGTCGTTTTCACTAATTGATAATTGTCTGGTTTTTAGGGTGGCGGATTACTGGGAGGGTAGATACTATATTTTGTTTTCATTTTAGTAAGAATACAAATTGCAGGTGGTATTGATAGTTTTTAAAATACAATTAAACCCTACCAACAGACAGAATGAGAATATAATAAATTTTATTTTATGATGTTTTTAAATGCAAATTTGGTAGGGGTTGCAAGTTACTTGGCTGTTATAAAAAGGAGTCATGATTCAAGGTTGGGAACGCATGGCTTATAGAAAGAAATTTTAATAAAGTTAGATAGTGAGTAGTTTTACCTCCACTCCATAAACAACAATGTCTGCAAGTCCTGCTACTGTAGTTAAAATGTCTTCGACTTCATTTGTAGACACATTTTCACCACGCCATCTGCAAATAATAATTCAAAGTTAAGTGTGGTGGGCGTGTAATGGGTAGTAGGAGGTACACAATTCAATACAATTTACAATATTATTTGAAACCATTATCAAATTAATTAATAATTAAATCTTTGAATAGTCTTACATACCTGAAAGTATCTCCAGTTCTGTCTCTAAAGTAGAAGTACCCGAGATGATCCATCACAAGTATATCGCCAGAATTAAAGAAGCAGTCTCCTTTAGTGATGACATCCTCGATCATCTTCTTCCGATTGGCTTCCTTATCGACGTAGCCGGTGTAAGAATAGAGTCTCTTTCCGTGATTCACCTTACCTAACATCAAGCCTGGTTCTCCCGGTTTACACTTTGTACAGAGTCCTTTCTCATTTCGGATTATTTCTCCTGTCGACTCGTCACATCTACAATTATTCAATGTTAATATTATCATATTAGTATTAATTGTCATTACACAATAATTACAGTGGGATTTCATGAGTGATTTCCAAAATATTCATCCTTAGTCAAATCAATGGCAATGCCAACTGTCATTAACAAAAATGCCAGACAGGAAAGAAAAAGCTAGATGGCTTTTTTTTAATTAAAAAGATGGCAAGACTAACATTTTTTTTAAATAATCCATAATTTGAATGAACATTGTTTTCATGAGAACAAAATTAAAGAAGAATTAATTGTTTCACCATCTTCTAATAAGTAATTATGTAAGTACAACTAATAATGGATGATTGTTTTTTTCATTTAACACTATGGCAGGCCATGACGCCCAATGACAGTAGTGTATTAGTAAAATAATCACAGACATATCTAGACTTTGAGAGTCACATAATCACATAAATGTATTGTGACCTCGCCATGTATCAAACCTAGAGTGCCCAAATGAAAAGCCAGTGGTTTGTGCATTGGACTACAAGGGCCACCAAGTGATGATATTATAATATTGACCAGGCAGACAGCATGTTGGTTCATCAAACAACAAAGTTTAGCAGTATATTATGCGGATAATTACTATAGAAGCCTTATTCATGCTGTTGGGTCTGGGGGAGGGCTACAACTTTCGCACAATCACATTATCAAGCCAAACACTAGAGAGGCACTGACCGGTAGAGCCTCAGTTTGGTGGATAGCAGACCCCGGGGAAGGTACACAATCTTTGTACTAAAAATTATTTACAGAAATGAGTTCGCTTACCTCACAAGCAAAATTGGTGAGATGAACGATGCGTATCTCGGTATGAATCCAACAGCACCCTCTTTTGACGTGATATTTACTGAAAATCAAAAATCATTTCTTCAAATTGTGGCAAGATAGTAAAAATTATTCATAATTGCTTCAATCTTTACATTTTTTGTTTGTAAATTAAGCCATGTTTCTTGCATATAACGCACAGTAAACCTCAATTTTATTATTATTAACTTATCTATGAAACGTTATACCATCTTGTTGCTTGTAAGACTACAAAATTTAAACACAACATGAGTAACCATCTTTTCTACTAAATTAACTAAAAATAATTACCACTAACTTATATTTAACACAAAAACAATAAATTTCAGCAACACACGCTCGCAGTTTTTAAATGTCTGTAATCATTCAAATCAATATTTACAAACGTACGTGTACAAAAAATATTTAATTCAGCCGTAGAAATTCTATCTTACTCTAATCTGGCTCTCACATCTAAACTTGCCTCATCTGCCGCACAGCCATAAATCAAACCTTCCAAGAACGTCGATCCGGTGTCGCATATGAAGACCGCGCACATCTACCTAGCAACAGTCGCACGTAACTTTCAAAATATATAGATATTTGGATGCGGCGATCGGCGAGCCAGTATAGGAATGACCAATTCGTATGTGTTTGTATTCATCATGGTGTCTTCGACTCGCAGCCCGTGAAGCGTGCAACTTGTCGATTGCAATAGTAGATGTTTTTTTCAAGCTTAAAAGTCGCATTTGACCAATCAGCGGAGCTCCATTTGGCAACGTGTGTTTTGTGAATAACGTCACATCGACATATTCGACACGTTGCAGGCGAGACAAGTTTTGATGTGAGAGCTGGTTAATGCATATTGCGGAGATATAAGCGTGCTGAATGCTTTCTCATGTGCACTCATTGTTCGTTTTTTTTCACGCTTTGGGCCCACCTTTTTTTGGTTCACTTTCCTATATTTTATTTAGGCTCCATCTATATAGAAGAAGTTTTCTTCCAACATGTTTGGGTATATTACATCAAGTATCGTTTCACAGAGGCAAATAATATGTACATCGAAGACTTATAATTTAATTTACACAATATAATTTTGAATGCATGCATTTAATACATTTAATTATGATACTAAAAGACAATTTAATGGAGCGGCTCCCAGCCACTCCTCGGTTGGCCTACCAGTGTGCGCCACAGATATTGAACATAGGAATGCGGTGCCCCTGCGTACATGTTTTTTCATACGGTGAATATTTTATAGTCCACGTTCAGATATTTTTTACTGACACACACAACCTAAATAATTGGAGGGTACATTGCTCCCTTAAAATTGCTGATGCAGGGTGATCATGGAGTGTGCAAAAAGCTATAATTGGCTTACTCATATTGGTATTGCTCTCTGTAGCTCCGTATAATTCGTAGATATTGGGTATCCGGAATGTATCTTGAAATCTCCGCCAGAGTGTCGATCTCAAACCATTCCCCACCATCACCCGAAGGTTATGCTGAGGAACAATAGCGGCCGCACCTGCTTTGTCGTGGGACACCATCAAGAATCGACAGATCTCGCCGATGTATTGTGCCACCTGACACAAATAATTTCACAAACAAATTAATACTATCAACCAGTTATTACTGAGCATATAAATAAGCGGAAGCATTTATTTTTTAAATTATAATCATTAGATGTATAAATCTATAATTAGCATGACAGGTACTGCGATTTTTTTAAGGGCAACCAAAAGGTTAATAAACACCGTGACCGGCCAAACGGCTTGAAACTTGATAAAACTCAAATTGTCCAGGGATTACCTACTTACAGTGCATTTGTATTTGACGCAATCTGTCCAGAAGTTTGTTGCCGAAAACTTGTTCCTCAGAGCAACAGGAACTCCAAAAGCTATAGCCTGACCGGCTCCCAGAACACCACCGGCTGTGTGGTGCATCGGAAGCGGTGTATAAACGACGTCTCCATCGCCTAGTTTGGCTATTTCGTGCAGTGCTGCAGCTATTGTCAGATATCTGCCAGGAATGGTTAAATGTTTAATCAATATGGTATTATATTTCAATAGAAAATGCTATATTCTTAAATTTGTGTATTCATTGAATTAACATAATTTTAAGTGCCCTATTTATTAGCCGATGCTCAGATCACTCCAAACTTTAGTTATAACGTTCTTGTATAAAGATGTAGATCCTTACTAGTACCATAGCAAAACGATACTAGTACCATAGCGTGAAAATTCAGAAGCGTCTAAAGTTTTTTGATCAATGCGTGCAATCTTGCAACTTGCACAATAATACGTGTTTACACGTGAAATTTCTTGTTATGGCTGCGATAATACATACTGTCAGCAGTAAATTCATGCACGTGTGAACGGGGAATTATACTCTAATGCATGTAGGTATGGTTCAAAATAGAGATGTCTCATTGGAGCAATGGAAAATAATGATGAATGATATTAAATTGACCCAAAATCTGTCATTTATATTTTTCAACTTAATATTTTATTTATTCACTGTGATTTTAGAGCAAAGTTCATAAAGTCATTTTTTTATGGAGATGATATTATAATTATTCAACTGTGTGCTTCCAACAAATATTGGTATGTACATTTTTTTGTAAGTAAGTAACTGTTTTTTTTACAAGTTAAATACATCTACAATAATTATTATGAATGAAAATAGTAAATTAAAAACATATTTAATTGAAGTAAACTTACTTACCTAATTTAATAATAAAATATGATGTAATATAAAGACTAATAAACATGATGTATTTAATGATATTTAATAATATGAAGACTTTAATCATACTTAACTTATAATAAAAGATTAAAAAAGAAATAATTTCTGAAGGTATATTATGTCATTTAAAAAATATATTATCTCAACTACAAATAAACTGACATAAGAAAATTACTGTAAAATCACAGTATCTGGCCATCATGTAATTAAATAATTTATTGACCGTAATTTAAATTATTTATATAAAAAAACCATATACCTACTTAACTAAAAACTAAACAAACCTATCAAATAAGAAGTTTTTAAACTTGCAAGAATTTTTTGGTCATTGAATCAATAGGTATCATTACAATTTCATAATAAGTTAAATTATAAAATCAAGATTAAAATATGTTTAAAGTATCAACACATGATAAATACTTCACTGTCGTAGATGAGGGTTGTTTATATGCTTATTGTATCAGTGACAACTTAATATTATATATTATCACTTTGGGGGTAAGTACTGGTGAACTGAAAGGTGAACTGAAGGTGAAATTTTCAATTCAATTCATAAATCACACAAATTCAAATTTATTGATTTGCATACTATTATATGAACTTTACAAATTATTAATGCAAGACCTTTACAATATGACATTTTAAAAGAAAGATATTATAGCATTAAAGAAATAGTATAAAAAACACAAAACACGCAGAATTACAATACAAAAATTATAAAGTAGATACATGGAAGTATGCCGAATGAGCTTTGTAGACCTTATTTTAAGGATTCATAAAACAACTTCCATCTATATACTCATCCTCATGTAATCATCCTCAACAAATAAATGTCAAAATATCACTTCAATGTCTTCACTTTCATAGATTTTGGTATTTTTCAAGTTGTTTGGTTTCATAAAACCATTCTTAAATATAGGTGGAGTATGTCACTTCATCACCGACGTGATGATATTATGGAAGTTAATATAAAAAAAACTGGAATCTGATCCAACATATTTCATTATGAGCATATTTCTTCCATACCTTGAGTTTGTAATGACAGCAGCCTTGGGCAGTCCAGTGGTACCACTTGTATAAATATACAGCAATTGTTCATGGAATGTTCCTTTCTCCAGCTCTTCATCGAGAACCAAGCACGGGACAGTGTCATCATCGGGCTCGAAACTGACAGAGATGACATTCGGTGCACGAGTCGTGGGAATGGAATCCACATTCACGTTGCACAGGTGGAATGATACTCCTGTCACTTGAGGATCGCTTTGAATTTCATCGAATGCTGCAAGAAAACAAAGCCATATAATTATTACACTGAGGATTTCTTATCCAATATAGATATATCACCAAAGATTAAACAGGTGCCAAGCTAGTTCTAGATACTCCACAAAGGAAAAGAACAAAATCATATTATAATATATAGGATTAGTACATATTTAATTTATTATTAAAATTCAATGACATTATTAATTGACAACGCACTCAGTACAGTAGCCAGCAAGTAAATTCGCGCATAAAGACATTCACATGTATAGGTAGACATCACGTGACAAATTCCATTATGTGATATCACACATCGAGAATTTATAGCAATATCACATTTATTGTAATAGCGTTACAACAGTGTTTCTTGTGTCAATGTTCGTTTGAGCGAACGATATTGATATTCAAATATGAATTATGCCATTCGGCAGACCCGACAAAAAGCATCGGGAATTTATAGCAATATCACCCTTATTGTAATGGCGTTAGAACAGATTATGCTATTCGGCAGACCCGACAAAAAAGTGAGTGTCATTTTATTATCCAGCAGCTTCATCCATATTAATGTCATTGTTAAAATTAAAATTAAACAATGATATTGAACTTGGTGTACCTACATCCGTTATGTAAAAACAAATCTTAAATACTGGGATAGATTTACCTCAGATGGTAGACCGATCATACAGGTATGTTTGTGAGACTTTTCAAAGTTAATGTACATATTTTTAATAATAAGAATCTAACAATTCTAAATCTTCTATAATATATTCAGAGTGACATCCCGTGGGGGTAGGCCAGATTGGGCGTCGCTTGGGGGCGGCAGTTACCCGAAGGGTGGGGGGGAGGGGGGTCGCAAATCGAAAAGAATCACTAGGTATATATAAAAATATCCATTTAAAAATTCAGCTTATTGGTTGGAAACAAAATGTATTAATTCACTATAAAAGTCGGGTTAGCGATGTCTAGTTTACTTCCATTGTCCTTGGACGTTACTTTCTTGGCAAACAGCAATGACACGTGTATATCTAATTTAAAATGTATCCAAATAGGTATGTTTGCACTCACTCGCGAGTTTTGGAAGTTGTCAAGTGTATTTTTAAATGTATGTATCTGAAACCGTAGATTCGCAATATTGTCTATTGAAGCAGAGTTGGCATTTAAATTAGATTTCGTGGTATATATCTTGTTAATAATGTCTACATACAACACATTTCTTAGATATTGGAGTCAAGAAAGGGTGATAAAAACTACTGGATAAAAAAAGTGTCGGCATTTTGGCACTGCCTAGGGGCGGCATTTTGTCTAGGGACATCACTGTATAATATACTGAATATTATTCAGTATTGAATTTATATACATACACTATATGTCGCAATCTTACCGAAAATATCGAAAAATCTTCCTAAGGTTATCCAAGGATATTTCAAAGCTACCGGTGGTCAAAACAATGGCAAGGTGGAATAAGAGACACAACTACGCAGTCTTCTCAATAGTATCCGACCAGAAGCTACCTCCTGATGACAAATTAAATATGAACCGGACTAAGTAACCAGAACCAAGAACAATATGAAGAATGGAGACTGGCACCGAGAAAACTGCGGAACGTGTGATGGTCTGTTCGTTCGTTGCAACCAGCTGCAACATAGATGATATGTTTGAAACAAATGACACAGCCATCCAATGCATGGTTGGGAAGAGTCTACGCATACCTCTTGCAAGGACACGACGGAAGAAGAAGAATAATCATAAAATAGTTATAATAAATTAACATATTCCTTGGAAGCTATGTCTACGGTCCAGCATCTGCAGTGTCTTTTTACAGATGGTTATAAGTAAGTCTGATCAGTAGACACCGAGTTCTCACCTTCTTTCATAGCAGCCTCATAAAGCACCGCTTTGGCATTGGCGGCCTTTAAAGCGTGCAGCAAAGCAGTCCTGCGGGCTTTGGGGGGTAGGAGGGCAGCAGGCGCACCGATGATGGCGAGGGCCAGCCACATCACTACCAGGCGGACCCCTTCTCCTGACACAGCCACTGCTTCACCACGCTTGATGCCGAGGCTTAGTACTTGAGAGGCCACTTTTCTTGACAGCCGCCACATCTGTTAGAGAAAGTCTTGATGTAATTGGATGACAATATATTATTGGACGTGGTCTAAGTGGAAATATATTATTATAAAGGTTGATGGTGTAGAATGTTTTGTTGGCAACTGGAAACATTAATTTCAAGACAAATATGTAAAAATCAAACAAAAATAGAATTTTCTATACTAATAATAAAATTAAACTCTTTGAAGTCGTGAGTTCAAAACACTTACATTTTATCAGATTTTGACTATTTCAGACATTCAAGGGCTTTGTATTTCCTGCGTTTAATGGCTTGCCTCTCATTAAGTCATAAACCAAAACTGTCGTCAAAGTCTTGGTCTCTGGCGACGGGTTTAAGTATTTTTGTCTTATTAATCTGTTCTGTGCATGAATCCTAAGAACAACACTTATTTTACATTTTGTGTATGTTCTGATGAGAAAGAAGGAGACATCATAGTGACATAAATGTTTTTCCTACAGCGTTTACGGATTTTTCGGATTCCTAAATTATTTTATTGGCGCCAACCTTTCAGGTAGGTACAGTAGGCGCTCGGTAATCCGGCACCCATATTTTTTCACCTATGCCGAATTGTCGGAAATGTCGGATTATTGGATTTCGATAGGAAATAATAAATAATCTGTCAAGGTCGGGCACCGAGCTGCCGAGCGAACGGCTCTCCGCTCTGTAATCCGGCAGTTTAAGGCGAAACCTGCCGGATTGTAGAGGAGGAGAGCTGAGTTGCAAAATGCCAGACTATTGGACGTGCCGGATTGGTGAACGCCGCACCTACTATACTTACTTTGAAAATATAATGTTTTTTTTATTGCGTGTCTTCGTTTTTTGTATTTACCACACTTCATCCTTTTTGTTTGCTCTTGCCGTCTGGTTAATCAGCACACCAGAGAAAGTGTCTCCGTCTTTTGTTTTCACATCCTTATAACATCACACAGTGTGTCAAAATTCAGATTTCATTGGGAATCCATTATTTTTAGAGATTGCGATTTCTCGATTTTTTCATCAAATCATAATTCACGATTATTGACTCGAACTCGAAAATCCGAGATTGGTTTAAATACATATTAATTTGTCGATTATTTTCAAGAAATATATTTTTAACTCATCAGTCCAAATTTTCTGCCGACCAAATTCGTAACTTTTTAGCATTTCTTGCCCAAATATTATTTAGCGCCGAATTAACTTTTCTTGAGTAGTATTTGTTTTAACGACGAATAAGATAGGTATTCCATTTCGATTTAAAGTTAAGTATGTTTTTCTTCTTATTTTGACAAAGGTAGACTCATTGTCGTTTTCCTTTCAATACTCGGTGTGATTGATTAATGATTATGCATGAAACGATTCAAAGTAATAATGTAACGACATTATTAGATTCCTCGCAATTTGTCGCGGAATGCTACAAAATTGCGCGTTTATGCGACCACCTGCAATGCGTATGTGAACCGAGCATGGCCCCCATATCCTGAAGCGGGCCTCTAGGCCAGAATTTTTGGCGGCCCCCTTACCTATCGCTAAGGTTAAAGGCAGTCTGAAGCTCTACGGTGACGTTTTCCAAACGGTGTTCGACGTCAAATAAAATTCAGTGTATTTTTAGCGATTTTTTAACACATCGAATTATGGAGTTGTCGAGTATGAGCGAAGCCACACATGCGTCGCGAGATCGCTGTGGCTTCGCTCCATCAACACACTACAACCATATACTTATTTTAGATTGGTAATAACTCCGAAATTAAATTATAATACGTATTTCTCCACCGTTGATCCTTTTAATAATTCACCTGTTTCATTTAAACGCGCTATCTCCAAAATTTTGTATAAATAGATATATACCTATTTATATATTTTTTATGTTACTTTTTTTGTAAGTATATAATTTAATTATTCATTATTCTTCCTCATTTTTCTCATGTAATTTTCTTATGTAATTTCTTTATTAACTTAATTGGCTTAACTATATTATAATGTACCTATATATGGAAACTTTGCTGGTTGCAATAATTTTTCATTATTATATTTTAAATTTTTGTAATCAATATGTAACTGTTTGTTTCCTTAATAAAAAATAATAAAAAAAATAGCACCACAGGCGTTATTTTTCACTATTAGAGCAAATTTAAGATTGTGTATTTATCTCATTTATCTGGTCGACCCGCTACGCCGGGCCCTAGGCTAGAGCCCTGTCAGCCTCCCCCCCTTGTGGGGGCCATAGAACCGAGTCTAAAAGATAAAAAAATGAAACACAAACCTGTACGTAAGTCCACGGTCTCTCATCGGTGAAGAAAGCCACCTTTTCAGGATGCTTATCGGTGAGCTTCGAAAAATTCTTGGCAACGGTGACGTTTCCTCTGTCGTATGTCCACAGGAGATACGTCGCTTTAACCATGCAGATGATCATCCTGTGAAATTATAATAAGTGCAATGTTTAGTAGGTACTTTCGTAACCAGTCATGTACGTAGTCAAAGTGCCACCCTTAGCCCAGTCGCACATTGAAACTCGTCATAAATCAAAACTGGGCGCATTGTTGCATCTTTCTTCCGTGCGCATGTCACGCCGGGACTGTGACGTAACGCGGCTAACCAAACTGAATAGCGAAGTGCAACATTTTGGTATTATATCTGCGCCCCATGTCGGGTGAAATTTCTTTCTTGCGACATCAACTGTTTTTTTTTGCAAACTAAAATGTCGCATTCGACGCAGTTATAGGTATTCGACGTGTTGTATTCGAGACGAGTTTAGATATGCGAATCAGTTTTAACTGACGTAAACAACCACCCACTTCCATTTTGCCGTAATTTTGCTATAAATTCATTCATTATAATTAATATGGTTTAATAGATTATTGTTATTATTTGCGTCAGTACCTACCTACCTACAATTTACGGTTTAAAATCCTGTCCCATTTCCACTGGCTTTTTGAATTCACACGCTTGAATGAGCAACGTAGGCGAAACAAATACATAAAATACACTTCTCGGGCGCTAAGTCCACAGGAGGGGGCGGGGCGACGGCGCGCGCGTCATTTTTTAGAGCGGCACGACTAATCATTTTTGTTATTGGTCCTATTGATAGATAATGACATGCAATATTTCACTACTTCGATACTAACATAGGCACTGCGAGAGCGTCTGATTTTTGCGTGTATTGAGCAATCCCTCGTAAGAAGCCCGTCGCGAATTCCACACCTCGCCACTCCTTCTCCCGCGGGCTTTCTCACTCACAGTAAAAAAAAAGTAAATACTTATTTGCATTCTTTTCTCAATTTTCCACGCCTTATAATCTGCGACCATAAGCAGTGCATATCCTGCATATCCTTACGGGACATCGTAAAAGCTGCCTGTTGGGTGGAGGTAAATGATAATCTAGGTCACGGTTCAATATTTATATGGGTAGGTACACTTTATTATCTTCCACTCTACTATCACAGTGAATTGCGAACTCTATGATAATTTTATTGTAAATATATTATTTACCATTCATTCTCGCCTCGCCTCATTCACTGTTCAATGTCCTGAGATTGTAGGTCTGGGAGTAGATGGCTTCCGACCTTTAATAATTGGAGTTCGAGACTTCTCCAAATTAAAAATACTTCCATAAGTATAAATAACAAATTATCTATCGTTAGTTTTTTATATTCGCAAACGCAATATCTACTCATTGACCCGAAAAATGTTAACCAACTATAACTGATAGCCTTCATATATGTAAATATAAATAAACTTAGAACTTTAGATTGATAGGCAATATTAATTAGGACAATTAGTTTGCAGTGTTTAAATAGAAAATATTAATTAATAATCATAGCAATTAATTGAGTACCTACTTTAGAATTAATTCCAATTAGTTTAATTTTAATTAAGTAGGTATAATGAGTTATTATTAACAGAATTATCCCAATGGATAGGGGAGGGGTATAGGTCAACCGCAAGGGACTTGACTGCCCACATGCGAATCACAGAAAGCCGCCCTGTCCTCTAATTTAAATAGGTTCATACAGTTTTGTACGCGTAGAAAAACTATGGTATCCTAGTGTAAAGCACTTATCCAATATGGTGAGGATATCACACATTACTTGGCTACCATGAAAGGGGATCGCGATCGATGAATGCCTCATAATAATATTAATAATAGTGCTGGCAACGGATTTATTTTAAAATACTGAAAACACCCTTAATTTTACTACGCGAAATCCTGGTGATCTGAGGAATATTATTTGGGAAACGCTGCTCTAACGTAGGTACTCTCTTCCATTCGACGCCCTTTACAATAAGTAAAATATATTATAATAAACCATTTCTTTTATTGAACAAATAATAATTTAATTTAATAAAATAAATAGTTTATTATTTATTAGCAAGTGCAAATACGTTATAACTAAAAATTTGGAGCGATCCGGACGTCGGTTAGTAATTAAGGCATTTAATTGATAACCACCCTGATTTAATACACAAAAAGCGATAGCCAACGGTAAGCATTGCATGCTAAAATCTACTAGTAGTTAAATTCGTCGTAATTAAGTAGGATGTCCGTAGTTTAATTGGAAAAGCACATTAACGCGAATCCTGTGGTCACAGGTTCAAGCTCCATCGTGCGTTGTATTTTTTTCAAAAATGATTTTTCTAATGGTTTCTAGAGTAAGATGTTAAAATATAATATACTATTATATACTTACCTCAACTGTAAAAACACATTTTTATTACAACCCATTTTACCTTTCGGGTTACCTACGGACAGGATATGTTAAATTGAAATAATGTCGGTACCTAGGTAGTTGCCGATGACAAAGTGAACATAATAAAATAACACGACATTGTCGAAGGAATCTAAAAGATGTACGCACTACGCAAGTAATGACAACAAAATATGACATTGTGTCTAATAAAGAGTGGAATCGCTGCGCGAATTATTGCCAATTGAAATCACCAGACGGACTATATCTAGACCCGAGAGTGAAAATGTCGTAAATGAACATCGCAGATTAAGCGTGGCAATAAATAAATTCTTGTCACTATTTACATTTGTTATTAATTGTTTGTTTGGCAACAAAAATAAATAAAAACCTATTAAGTACTTTATTTTTTCAATAACCTATTAAAATGATACTATGACGGCTAGCCATTACAGCTATTTCCAATTTTGTTGAAATTAGTAAGAAATACTAATAAATTAGTAGTAGGTACCATCTAAATTCTAAACAATTGAGTTCTTGAGATTCTTACATTCACCGTGTTTCTGGCTAATGGCATATCTTTTATTCTTTGAATATTTATTCCTTGTTTTCAAATAGATCGAGGGAGCATTTTAATTACGCTTCATATAAACCCCATCACTGACTGGTTTTATATTTTTATTATGTTTGAGTCAAAATAACAAGCAGCTGTTATATTTGAATGATTGTCGGTAAATTTAATTAGGTTTGTTGATTAAATATTTTTATTTTTAATTACAAATCATTTTTTTTTGTTTGTCCTTAATTTTTAAAAGGGGTGATTTATAATTTGTTTCATAATACCGTTTTACTGACGAGGTTCTGAATAAAATTGTCCTAGAATACAAAATACACATGTACTGATTTATACATAAACCTAAATGATAACAACATTGTTGGCTGCCACATTAAAAATATTTGGGTATACGGGAAGATGAAATATAAATGAAGAGTCCGGAAATATTTTGCGTAAAAAATGAATTTTTACCTAAACCGTTCACGTGCCGGCTAAATTTTCGTACGTGCCACCTCTGGCACGCGTGCCATAGGTTCGCCAATCCATATCTAATATATATAAGGTAAAACGACTATTAAGTATCACTCTGATTTAACCATATCTCAAAGATACACAATTTATTATAAAACAGCGTAAAAATAGCAAATAAACAGGACATCGATGCGTTTAAATTCATTTTTATGACGTGACGTTTTTCACTTACGACACTCACACTCTCGGATCCGTTTAGATACACTGTATTGCTGTGCGAGTAGGTATCTATGGAGCTGGATAAACTGAACGGTAGTGGTTACGTCAGAGCTGTATATTAAGTTTAGTATTTTAAGAAGAGGTCCAAAAGCAACGTCTTCCGCAGTCCACTCATCCATTGATTCATTGTCCACTCGACTAGACGAGGTCGCAATTTGTAGTATGGACTGAAAATTGCGGTACTAAAATTCACGGAACAGCAGAAAATAATTGAGGTGTCTATTTCGAAAAAAAAAAAACTGTCACCCTTGTCACCCTTAGACAATAGATAGCCGTCACCAGATATGGCGAAAATATAACAAAAAGACATAGGGGAACACGGGCGAAAATTGGACCGCTGAGGCATAACGAAAACCCCTGATTTGGCAAACGAAATTGACTTCCGACATTTAGTAGCTGCTATCGACGTTTCGATGTTTTTTTGTCAGGTTCGATTCGGGTAAGACATTTTCTAACGCTAAGCGATGGTGCCCATAGAACGCGTCGAGCGGGCGAAGTCGGCGTATGAAGTGTTTATTCATAACCATAATCACACGTCTCTCGCCGCGCATTACCCTTCACCTATGTAATAAGCGGCCCAAGCAGCACAAAATAATTATTATTACAGCGCCTCTCATAACAAAGCAATAAAAATATTATATTATTTCGGGGCTTGTAATTAATATTTACGACGACATTATTCAACCAGCGATAAACTGGACACGCAATAAAATTAAACAATGACTTCCCTGTTATTAAATAATTGCTTTTCGCCCGTCGATCGACGTTGCTTCGAGCAGCGTAATTTTGGTAGCCGTGTTCAATGAATGGACTTCTTTGTATTTTCATTAAATCGTATCGCCGAGAAGCGAAAAACGGTGACTCATGCGGCAGGCGGGGCGCAAGGCATCGTCAAGTCCAGTGGGCGCTGGCGTATTTGATTACGTTGTATTTATGATGATTTACGCGCCACTTGTAGAAATTTTGCGCGAGCGCCGCACTCGCTGCGTCAATGGGCTTTAGGCGTAAAACCCACTTAACGCAGCAAGTGTGGCTCTCGCGCAAAATTTCACAAGTGGCGCGTAAATCAACGAAAATACAACGTAATCAAATACGCCAGCGCCCACTGGATTTGACGACGCATTATACGCGCCCGCCGCATGAATCATCGTTTTTTCGCGAATCACCGCTTCTCGGCGATACGAATGAAAGAAAATACAATGGAGTCCATTCATTGAACACAGCGAGCAAAATCACGCTCTGGACGGCGTCGTCGATCGACGGGCGAGAAGCAATTATTTAATAACAGAGATCTCATTGTTTAATTTTATTGCATGTCCTATATTTCGCTGGTTGAATAATGTCGTCGTAAATATTAATTACAAGACCCGAAATAATATAATATTTTTATTGCTTTGTTATGAGAGGCGCTGTAATAATAATTATTTTGTGCTGCTTGAGCCGCTTATTACATAGGTGAAGGGTAATGCGCGGGTGGGAGGGGGCCTACTCAGTAGTGAGCGCGTCGAGCGCTTTCTTGGTGGGCTTTATGCCTTATGCCTAATATCCATTTAGGTTTAGCAGTAATATATGTCAAAAGCCTTTTCTGGCAATACAGATAATTATGTATATTATAGCATTAGTAGATTGACGTTGCTACCTATGTGAGAATTTATTAAAAAGTATATTATTTTAAACAAAAAGATTATGGTGACATTTTTTATTTTGTTTATGGTAATCATAATATTATAATTCTTTTTTTCTTTTCTTTGACCATGACAAATATTTATATGCCATGTATATCACGCATAGAGGGGCTCTATGCATGGAATAACATATTATATTAATGTAAAATACATCAAATGATTGAGAAAGTATAGGCCATAGGCGAATATAATAAGATCAAAATATGGGCCTCCACAGAGTGGAGGTTTGTGTTAAAATATTTTTCCATTTACGAGAAATGGATATTAGCCACTTGCTCAACCTATTAGGTCCATACTCTGACTCCAAACAAAAATTGAAAAACAATATGTGTAGGTATTTGTCATACCCAGGATTCGAACCTGGGATCTACGAAATTATAAGCGGATATGTTACCACACATTAATTATTATCTAACCGCTCAGCCATCCTGGGGATCATTATTATAATATAACTGGGGCATAATTTATTATGGGGCAATTTATACAGATATGTCAAAGGCTTTTGACCGTGTATTTCTCATTAACAAAATATGTGCAGTAGGTGGATCTATAAATTTTAGGTATCACTTTTTCAAATCTTACTTTTCGCATCGTTGTCAATGTGTGGAGTATGCGGGGCGTGTATCTGACGTCTTTCAGACTTATCCAGGTGTTCCTATGCAGATGAACAATGACGATGGTGTTTACCATTATTTTATAGTTACTGCGTTTATTATTATAAGAATGGATAAAAAGAAAAAATATCGCTGGTGTAACTTAGGTAATTGGCTATAAACTCGACATTCAAAATTATAGAGGACGACGTAGGAATCCACCATGTTGAATCCGTTGAAGTTAAGCTCACCAAATCAAATGGGATCCTCAGATTACAAAACTAATTTATTTTCATCACTTCAGCCACTCTAAATCAAATGCTGGATGAAGGTATCTCCTTGCTATTACCACTCTGATTCGGTGCTTCTTTTATTGCGACGTACTTCCATTAAATTTGACAGGTATTTTAATATATCGACGGTCTAACATTGACACCTCGTATCAGATATTTCACCTTTTTATACAGGGGAGAGTTAAAATGTAATAAAAAAATCGGTAAAGCGTCAATGACATTGAGCTACTTTACAAGCTGTTTGTTGGCGAATTTAAAAGCAGGCGATTCAGCTACTGCGATTGTGATGATGACACACAAAACTTTCCATTCGCTGAGAAACCAACAAGCTAGCGACTATTTTGACAGAACGTAGTTAGTTTTTTTCCGGGAGATCGCTACTACGCTCTACTGCGCAAACGCAGTAGGCCCACACACCGGCGTGTAGCGTATAAAGTTGACCGGCTTTCAACTTTTCTCGGTAGATTGTTTACAATCTGCTTGTTAGCTTGTTTGATGATGACACTGGGCGACTTTACAGGCAGATTGTAAATTCGCCAACAAGCAGCTCGTATAGTAGCTCAATGTCATTGACGCATTAATCAAATTAAATATTATTATTATCTTGGGTAGAGTAGCTACATTTACTCATTAAATTTGAGACGTCGTTTCAGGTGGCAAAAAGTGATGATAATGAAAAGTGAAAATTATGATTTGAATAATTTTCCCACGCCCCGCTCATCCGCTGAAACGTCAAAACGTCACGACAAAAAAATGTAACTACTTTACCACTACCTACTGTCATCTGTCCAGAATCCAGATGATCTGTTCTTTGAGTAACGTGCCCTGCTCATCTCTACTTCCATATCTTGACGCATTGTATAACGTCCACTATTAATTTCTGTTCTGTTTACAAACTCCTTTTGATCTTTATACACTAATTAGAATCATTTAACAATATTATTGACCGCCTGCTTTTATAATTACTACAACTAATTAAATAGCATTTATTAGGGATTTAATAGGAATGCAAAATACGCATCTGGCGTAATGGCGATAAACCGAGCGTTTGTGACACCGCAAACATCTTGAAATTTCTCATAAAATGACAAGAATATGATTAGTATATAGATGATAGCCTGTTGCATGTTGTATTATATTATATATCGTCTCTGTTCTGGCAGAACACACTAACTGGAGAATACTAGTTTTGAGTAATTTGACTTTGAAGTTGTTAAAATGTTTGAAATGGTCTAGCATGTGAGTTTATTAAGTAATCGTAAAGTGATAACTTTAAAATAAAGACTGTATATTTATTAAGAAGGTTTCCAGACGGTAAAGTTTGAAATAAGGAACATTTTGGTAACTCAATATGTCATTTTTCGAATTAGTGTCTTCTGCCAGAATAGTGACGATATTATCCACAATAAAGTAAATGTAGCACACGATGGGTATGTACCTATAGCATACTTCGTACCTATTATTATTATAGTATGAACTTATGAAGCAATATTTGCTACTTAGTATATGCTAGTTTCAATGTATTTTTGAACAAAATTAATCTATTTTTTTCATATTCTGTCAATTAGCCTATTCTCTTGAATTCCCAATACGACACAATTTTACATATTTTTGTCAACAGCGGTTGACAATACTGACCATGGCATACAACTGAGGTGATGTTATAGTAGGTATATTTCAATTACGTATAATGAATTAATTACATCTGGTATTCCAGTATATACCTAAGTTATTTATGATTCGCATTTTGCACACTGTTTTACCGTAGGATTGCTATTGTGTGTGTACATACACGAGGCCAGCACGCGTTAAAACAAGACTTCTCCAACTATCGTAGAAAAGTTCATGTTGCGATATAGATTTACTATTTACAGACTGTTGAACGGTCGCCATACCATGTCACCCGATAGACCACTAAACGGTCCAGGGCTAGAAATGACCAGATTACAACGATTCGGTTCGTGAAATCCTAGAGACTATCTATCGCTCAATTTCGTGGAAGAAATAAAAAAATGCGTCACATTTAAGGGGGGACATGCTGTTAACGCGCGTGTTTGAACATGTACCTAACCGATTTTTTAACGGTGAGCGAGAGGTTTAAAAGAATACTATTTTATGTAATAAAAATAATTTATGCAGTCATCAAATGTTTAAAATAATTATATAGGATAATTAGGCTTCAAAATTATATAAATAGATTATCTACAACATTTAAGGTATGTCCAGGATCATGCTTTGAAAATAGAAAAAAAGCTCAATTTTGACCCACTCTGAGCACGTCCGAAAATTTTTGTCAGATGCATGGTAAAAATAATATATTGTTGACATGTCTTAAATCCCTATTTATACATGCAATAAGCTATTGTGTTATTTTGCTCCAAATAGTTCTTAGGCGATTTCAATTTGAATACTTACAAATCGTGGTGTCTATAAATGCCCTGGTAAGGATACATTGAAAATAATAGTACCTACATAATACATATTCGTACCTACGTTTTGGTTATTTACATTAATTTTACTATATTAGACACATAGACTATTTGTTTTTTTAAAGAAGCGAAATCGAACCCCAGAATTGAGGTTCCGACTATTGATTTGATCAAACTAGTGCTCAAAATGTAAATTTTTACGGACCAGAGCGCTCGATAATTTTTAGAAAATATTAACAAATTTATCTAATTTTGTGTAAGTATAGTAAGTATACAAAAATAAATGAATAATATATAAAAGTCAGTGAATTTATTTGCTGAATAATAATTTACGAACCAGAACGCAATATTTTTTTTTCACAAGAGGAACGAAAGTCTCGGGGATTCCATGAACCGGAACTGCGTTCCGGTACGCTTTGGTTCATTTCGAGCCCTGGATTGAACCGAAGCTCATTATTTTTTTCTCTATATTTTAAATTTTATTTGATGTTGTTTAAATTTCAATAAATAAAGTTAAATCTCTATCTAAATTCTAAATGAACCGTCTACGGACTTACCATATTGGAAAAATTTAAGGTTAATTTTTGTTGCTGTTAATTATTAAATATACACTCAACACGAAATAACCTCGTCGTGTCTCTCTGCTTACAATTATTTTTCAAGAAATTATGTATTACTAACTCAACTACACGTGCACAAATAATTTGAGTCACGTGGTAGGTAGACCAACAACAATCGAATATAGGTATGCACACAATTTTTATTTTCCTTTACTCTCTTTTATAGATGAGTTTCAAAAATTAGAACATGGGATAGGGTAAATCATGGCGACGCGTGATCATGATGCTTGAAAAATACAGAAAAACGACATTAGGTACCTACACTTCATGTCTTCATGCTTGGAGACTAATAGCGCCTGTATACGTGCATGGATTTACTGACACCAATAGTGCATATTTTACACTATCGTGACAATAACTTACTGTGTACACATAGTGCTGACTGTCTCTCCAATCTCATTCCTCAAGAGTGAGCGAAACGCGATGTTATCATTTTATGGTACTCTTTCGTACTTTTTGACAAATCAGTCAATCTGAAAATTTGTTCGTAGTTCGTTTTTCTGCCGGCAGGTTCGCCAATATCGTTCTACTGCGCAGGCGCAGATCGAAACAAATCGCTGTCGCATGAAAATTCAGCTTCCAAACTTTCTAGATTCATGCATGCAATCTTGCCAACTGCAGAATAATACATGTTTACCCTTAAATTTTCTTACTGTCAACAGTAAATCCATTCACGAGTAAAGGGGGTATAAAGCTGTACAGCGCCTGTACACGTGTATGGATTTACTGGCAGCAATAGTGTATATTTTAAACTATCGTGACAATAATTGTTTGCACGTAAAAGTACTGACTGACTCTCCAATCACATTCTTCAAGAGTATGCAAGACGAGATGTTGTCATTTTATGGTAAGTAATTTGACACTTCGTAAAAATCGGTTAAACTCAAAATGAGTCTCCGCGGAGTAGTTCGTTTTTTTGCCGGCAGGTTCGCCACTATCGTTCTACTGCGCAAGCGCAGATCGATAAAATCCCAACTGTCGCATGCAAATTCATAAGCTTCCGAACTTTTTTGATTCATGCATGCAAGCTTGCAACTGCAGGATAATACATGTTTACATGTAAGTACATTTTCTTGTTATGTTCGCGATAATACGCACTGTCAGCAGTAAATCCATGCACGTGTAAACGGGGTGTTATTGTGAACATAGACCATACAGGTAAGAATTAATTTAATGAATTATTTTTTTTAAGAAAATGTTGAACATTCGTCGTAAGAGTTGGTGGAATAATGTCATTGGATACTGTTTTCATAATAAGTGCTTTATCCAACGTTCGTAAAGAATCTATATTATTACAGACTCGTACAACTAGAAATAAAACACTCAGTTTAAGCATAGTATAATAAACGGAACAGAATAATCTTATTCGATTCACCCACTTTGGCGTCTGCTTATATTTACCTTTTCCAGACGATACGATATAGTAAGATATTTTCTTCGTTTTGTAGAAAAAGGAATTTCGCTAAATAATAATTTTATGGGTACCTACCCTGTTGCCCGCGAACCTGCTGCCCTAAGACTATTTCCAATTAATCCTGTGTGTGTTTGTAATTGTTCCAGAAATATTAATATAGGTTTAATTAAAAATAAATCGTTTTCTTTCAAATTATTTAATTAAATAATGACAACCAATATTGTTGTGTTTGTAATTATTCCAGAATCATTAATATAGGTTAATTAAAAATAAATCGTTTTCTTTCAAATTGGTTTAATTAAATAATGACGACCAATATGTTTTCTACACTAAAAGAAATCGAGATTGGGTTATAAAAAAACTTTAAAAAGGTAGGTTACCAACCGTTGCAGTTTATCCCTGTTGCGAATTCCAGGTGACCCACAAACGTTAATATCCCGGAGTTTTAAAGGACATCGATCCGTTTTCCGAACCGATACGTAAGTATCACCTGGCAAGAGTGGGAAATTCTTGATAGGTAAGAAAGGCTAAAACAACGTCAGAAAACTGACCCCTAGATGAATTTGGAAGGAAATTAAATATGAAATAACATAGTTAAGGAGCCGTACACATAATATGACGTCACACGCCTTTGGCTTTTTTTTTTTTTATATATTTATCCTTCAAACCTCTTCTTGTTTTCATATCCTTTTATATTTTTTGTTTACTTTGTGACGTCATATTTTCTCTGACCCCCCCCCTAGAGTGTGACGCCATAATATATGCCATTACCCTTAGCCTGAAGAAAACTTTGAATCCAAAAAAAGAGGAAAGCGTTCTATATATTTTTTATTATTTTACACTTGTCCCAGAATTGTCTCAGAAAAAAGTTGACAACCTTACCGCGACACCTTTATCATAGATAGGAGTAATTATAACCCGAAATCACAAATAATGGTTGGTCATGTGGGTCTATTCTATGCTTATCGACCGCTAAAGTGATAAAGTGATAAATAGTATCAAACTTAGGGTAGGTTTGTATCAAAATATTAGCACTTATTGTAACAATTACACGAAGCTGGTTTTTATTGTTGCATTAAGTGCGATATTTTAACAGCAGCAAGATATGTGCTGTTAAAATATCGCACTTATTGCAACAATAAAAACCAGCTTCGTGTAATTGTTACAATAAGTGCTAATATTTTGATACAAACCTACCCTAAGTTTGATACTATTTATTAATTTAGTGTTCAATAAGTATAGAATAGACCCACAGGTCTGTCTAAGAGAACCAATAGTGTAATTCATTAGTGCTTCCGGCTATTTCGGGATGAACTATGATCGCAGTCTGGCAAGATGATCGGCGTCATATAAATGTCAAATGTCGGTCGGTGGCATTGATAACATCAATGGTCGGTGGATATGACCCGTCATAGCATAGGGAAGAAGCGAAAGGTAATCTAGAATTTGAATCTTATGAACTCTCTTGGTTCAGTGGTGATATAAGGATATATGTTTTCCCAAACTATATCACAGATTATTTTTTTTATTTTTATTTTTATTTATTAAGGAAACAAACAGTTACATATTGATTACATAAATTTAAAATATAATAATGAAAGGTTATTGCAACCAGCAAAGTTTCCATGTATACATTATAATATAGTTAAACCTAACAAGATAGAGAGTAAGAATAACATAAATATAAAGAAATTACATGAGAAAAATGAGGAAGAATAATGAATAATTAAATTATATACTTACAAAAATATATATATATATATATAAGTATAAGTATATATATCTATTTATACAACATTTTGGAGAGAGCGCGTTTAAATGACATAGGTGAATTATTAAAAGGATCAACGGTGGAGAAATATAATAAACAAGAACGCCGAATAAGAGTTTTGTGCATAATTAGAAACGCTACGACTGACATTGTACAATGTTTGGTTTCGCGTAAATCTTGATGGACAATAGAAACCCACCCTTTCGAGTAAGTTTAGCGAGTCAACAAAACCATTGATAATTTTAAAAAGAAAATATTGATCAGATATAGAAAGTACATATGAGAAGTAAAGTACCTTCAGAACATCAGGTGATCTGAATGGTTTAGAGATTCGAAGAATAAAACCTAGTAATTTTAATGCTTTATTGATAGTTTCATTGATATGTACGTTAAAATTCATCTTATTATCCATTATGACACCCAGGTCACGTATTTTATTTATTTTATTATAGCCAACGACCCCTTGTATTCCCTCGAGGACCACTAATGTCATTAGCTAACTACATTCACGACGGTCTGACATGTTTATTTTTATACAAAAAAAAAACAGCAATACATTAATATTAATAATTGTATCAATGTGCTCGGATAAACTTATAACTACTAACCCATCACAATAATATGTTTACGTGGCTATTAATTCGATCCCTATTGAACTATTTGAAACAAGGCATGAACACAAACTAACCATAAGTGTGAGTGAGAAAGCATTCGGCATGCGTAACATCTCAATATTGGTTGGAGTAAGATAGAAGGTATATGAATAATCGACTTAGAGTAGTTAGAAGTGTAGCCGGTAAATATTGGTTTGACTTTACCTTAGAGCTAAACCGGAAGTCCGTGTTGCTGAAATATACAGTTTTTTTTCGAAATATTAAGTTACAGGTCAACATTTTTATTTAATTAAAAAAAAAGATGATTAACTGTGCTGTGTTTAAATTTGGTAGCCGTACTGGAAGCAAGACGAATGATGGTATACTGTTTAATAGGTAAGTTAATGATAATAAAATCGAGATTCTACTGTGAGCCATATGCTAATAAAACGGCTTCGTATAGCCAGATAATACCCCCTCTTTTTAGTATTGTTGCTCTGAGATTTGAACTAATAAAAAACTAATAAAAACCGAACGAAAATACTTCTTCCGCAGTAAACCTGCCACGCGCTGGTATAGTACGTGAAGTGATTGCGAGGCAAAAATTTCAGTTTCCTTAAAGGCCTACGTCATTCGTATGCATGAGTAAAATCGCCTTTCCACGCTGCCGCTACATATTTTTAGACGGCGTCTTTATTTCTTTGTTGTGCCTGTTGTGTACCAATCAGTGGAACGTCGATAGATATATTACGGCGAGAATCTCATAGATGGTTTTGCGAGAAATGAGAATTCTCGAAATTTTGAAAAATTAATTTCTCAAGATGTCTCTATGGCAACGTCTAGAAGCGACCGCCTCATCTCCTTCATGGAAAACAAATACCGCAAAATAAACAGTTATTCGCAATGAAAATGCAACGCGCGAAATCAGCGATCTATAAATTTTATGAAATTATTCGTCTGTAATCGTAACTAATATAATATACTTACATAAAATAGCTAATGCACTATGGAAAAAAATCAAAAGATTATACCTACATTAAAATAAACTGAATAGGTATAATCGGTTTCTACTAAAACCATGGCCCCCACATCCTGAAGCGGCCCCCCAGGCTAGGATCTTTGGCGCCCCCCCCCCTATCTATCGCTAAGGGTAAAGTCGGTGTGACGCTTTATAGTAGTGTTTTCTAAATGGTGTATTCAGTAAAATTAGGGTGTATTTTTTTAATACATCCATTTAAATTATGGGGTTGCCGAGTATCGAGACACAATGAAAAATTGCATCACACAACCATAGGTATATTTTAATATAATAACACTATTGAAGTAAAATAGCGCCACAGGCGATTTTTTCACTATTGAAGCATATTTGTAATGTGTGTTTTTCTCACATATCTGGTCGACTCACCACGCCGGGCCCCTTCTGAGCCCTGTCAGCCCCCCCTTGTGGGGACCATGACTGAAACTGTTGGGTTAAATCGCATTTATTATGCCAAAAAACAGTTATTTGCTTAGTGTTATCTGGCGTTACTATAATGTCTAATTATTTAATAAATAAATGATTAATTATCAGCGTCCAAGTAATACTATTATTTCCCTATGTCATGTTAGATGAGTTATGATTTTGTAACCAAGGCCATGATTTTGAAAGAATGTCTGATATTGGTATTGTATTAAAAGAAAGTTTCGCTACTGCCTGTACAGTGTAGGTACCTACACAATTTTCAAATAAACTGTAACATCAATTATTGCTTTTATTGTCCAATACTGGTTATGTTAATATTCCTATTAGGTGCATTACAAGTGCATTAATTATCTATATACCTTCTTATTAGATATTCAAAGTATTAGTGAGATAAGATAACTATGGAATTAAATTATATTGAGTCAAGTCAAACAAATTTAATTGTTTTGTAATTATTATGTAGATGGTGTTAAGTGTAATTTAAATAGGTGGGTATTAAATTTAACTCAGTCAACACTCCGACGAAAATTACTATTATTTTTTGCACAAGTCTGTTTGCTGTAAGCCAGGCGAGAACAGCGGCAATATTCATAGCCGATTTCGGCAAAATTCATGAATTCAAGAATGATAACCTAACCAAATATAGCCTAAAAAAAATCCAATACCTATATATGATATTTTCAAAATGTGTTACAGACAACAACCTTATTTTTATATGAAATACAATTGACAAAAAAGCCTACCGTATATCCCTGGGCATAGTTATCACAATAATGCTTATCCAGTATGGCCGGTTTCCTGTCACCAAAAATCCGGCTAAGATGAGGGCCAACCCCTTGAAGACTACGCCGATTGGGGAGATTACCAGCACCAGCAAGACGGCCGCGACTCCCGCCTTAGCAAAGCTTTTCCCCCCTTCCAGAGTATCGAATGTCTCCATTTTGCGTTTTGTTCATACACCCATGGACACCTGCTAAAACAGAAATACTAATTTGTAATAAATTCAATATTGTATATTTTTTTATGTTATAGAACCGAATTTTTCAGTCACAGTGTTTCTCTAACTTATAACGTGCGAGCACCCCTTTAGAGTATTTTCTTATATTCCAAGCAACCGGTCCAAAATTTTCTGTTGTCGTGTACATGGTATTTTTTATACGCGGGTGGTTTAGCGTAAAAGGAAAAAAAAACTATTAATAATATTAGGGCAGATTTTATTTATTTTTCAAGATAATAATATGCTCTTTCGAACACACCGGATCATCAATAGCCATTATCATGAGCCCAAGATCCTCAAGTGCCCCCCAGGCTACGATCTTTGGCGCCCCCCCTATCCATAGCTAAGGTAAAGGACAGCGCCCGAAATAGAAAATTTTACGAACCGAAGCGCTTGATAATTTTCCGAAAACATGAACATAATCTAATTTTATGTATATTTCATAAAAAGAAGTAGGTATGATAGATTTTGTATTGTATGGTCCATCTAGTTCAGATTGAGCCCGAATGGTATTCTGTGGAACCCAATGATTTCGCGAGGTAAAATTTAGGGTATTTTTGTGATTTTTTTTAGTGTTTAAATAAATCCATTTGAATTATTGAGCTCTCTGCGACTCGGCATCATATGAAGCACTGATCGCCTCCTCATTTTATGGTAGCCAAGTAATATGGGACCCCTTGCCATATTACACACTAACAAAATATAAAATAAAATTCTACATCTGAATTATATCAATCATCATAATTCATAATAGGTACCACATCAAATTGCGTCGCACAATCACATACTTATTGCAACTTTTGAAGGATTTTTGTGTGTTTAACACACTTAGCTGGTCGAGCCGCCAGGCTAGAGCCATGGTCATTATACCATATTTATTCAAACGATATTTCGAGCTCTTCAAACGAAGCATTTTCGTCATTGTTCACTTCACAATTACCAGAAAACGTCTTTCATTTTTATTAGTCTATTAGTTTAGTTTGTTTAGAGAATAGATTAAAAACCTGACGATAAAAGTGGACCCAGTATCAATTTATTATTAGTATAATCCTAATTTGTATATTTTGACTATTGCAACTTCTGTTATGCGAATATTGTCATTATGCACTGTTACGTTATTAAGACTCAAGGATACATTTTTTTTTGTTATTTTTTTTTTGGTCAGACGTAATATCTAAAACTACGTAATGATCTTTGGTAATTATTGTGTTTATTTTTGCAAGATAGTCGATGAAAAATAATTATCTCTGACCAACCCAAAACATACAATTTAGCATAGTTTAACATTTAAATTATTTTTTTATACTGTTAATACCTGCTTTATGGAAAGACATGTTAATATAAAAAAAACACCATCTCAGTTATAATTTATTCGTTTTTTGTGCTTTTTCCACAAATAGTTTTATTACAAGACCAGTTTGATAGGATAAAACTTTAAACTACAAAATATTTATAAGCAGTGTCTCTTTTGATTTATATGACTTGATGTCATACGTATACGAAGCATTGATATTAACAGGGCCAGGTTTACCGTAACGCTAAAGGGGCTATTTCTCAGGGCCCCGAAACTGTAGGGGCCCGGAGCCAGAAAAATAATTTGAAAACATCTATAAACTAAACCTTGACGCAGAGGAAGCAGCTACCTGCGCGCCAACCTCGACATTAAGTAGGTAGATATTTTCGCAAAAATATAATATAGAAATTATTTGATACCGAGAATCTAGCTAGATATATAGTTAGTGGATGAGCTTGTATAATTTTATGAATTAATTCAAGTTGTCTTTGAACAGTCAAAAAGTTCATAAATTAATTACTTAATCGATTTTTATGAAATTATAAGTAATTTCGAGAGCAAATAATAAGAGTAATAGGTACGACAATAAAAACATATTATTTAATTAAATAATGTTTTAACAAGTTGGATGTTATAGGGGGCCCAAATACGTATTGGCTCATGGTTCCTTCCAGCAAGTGTAAATGCGGCACTGGATATTGGGGGAGAGGCATAGAAATTCATTATAATTCATTATCAAATTAATGCTTTAAACATATTTTAATCGATCAATACCTATCAAAATACAATGGGAAAAATAAAATATATTTTTGTATTTCAAAGAGAAAGCGACAAATAAGAAAAAACGGCTAAAATAAGGGTTTTACTACAAGACACACTTATTGTTCCAAGTAATTTCTTGAAACAAAATTATTGATTTAATGTTGTTTAATAAGTTTTCTTGGAACTAGCATGTCGCTTTTGTCAATTAATTGTAGTTTTAATGTTTTTTTTTCAATCTAAAAAACATCGATTTTTACGAAAAATAAAAATGCACTATTGCCACAAAACAAAACACACTAAGCATGGATAGTAAAATTAATTTACTCAATTCAAATGGCATTAAATTAAACTAACAACATCGTAACAAGTAGTTTTATCAAAGTAATACTTATCATAATTCCATAATCTGCTGACAACAGTCAAGTACCTATTTAAAAATCAAGAAACGGATAAAATAACATAAAAACAATATCAGAGTCCACTAAAATATGAAAAATACCACAAAAGGTTTAAAAACAGGTAGCAATGCAGAATGCAGGTATAATTTATTATAATACGTAATCACAATCAGAGATAACATAACACGTAAATAATATTCCGTATATAATATTAACAAATTTGATGTAAATTTTAATGAAAAACACTGTTTCTTAATTTTGATTATTATCGTACTTATTAATGAGCAAAAAATTCTCTTCGTAGATTGGAATCTTTTAATGTTTTGTTTTATTAGTTTCGATAATTTTGTGTTCCCTGATCTCATCAATTATTTTTTTCCGACCATGTCCGATCCTAATAGGATCATATGGGCCTCCACAGAGTAGAGGTTTGTATTAACAGATTTTAATTTAATTTAATTTAATCAGACATTAATTATAATATCTGATATATTGACAGGAGCGGATTTAAGCTTTCCCCCCTCCCATATAAAAACAGAGGTATTTATTTTATATTTTGAACAAAATTTAACTACCATAAATATAATAAAAACACGCATTTTTGTATTTCTTAAATCGGCGCAATTATTTAATTAATATCGTTTTAGTTTCATTAATTTTGAATGTTCTCATTTTTCTGCACACACCAAGAACACATACTGTGATTATTATATGGAATACCACCAATATCAATTAAATTGATTCTTTTTTGTTAGCCCTATAGATAGATCATAGACTATAGAGGGACCTTGTTACAGAACGTGTTGATTGTTTCCTATTACTTTATTTTTTCTATTGGTTCTGAAGTCTAGGGTATTATATCTTTTTGGCACGTTTGTCTTTTGGATAGTATTCGAGATAATCTATAAACTTTGTTAAAGACATTGCATTTTCCAGAGATGATAATAATTCTAAACCCAATTTACATTGACAATTTCCATTATATTATTATTTTCATATTTTCATGTTTATCATTGCATTCTTTTTTAATTATGGGCCCTTTGTTAGTACGGGGCCCTACTCATGCGCACACACAATATATCACCGGTAAATCTGTCACTGGATATTGAGACTAATCAATCAGAAAGTTGAGAGTAAGTTATATTACAACCCTTGCAAACAAAGTTTTATCAGCCGATTATAGAGATTTCAGAGCTGTTGACCTGATAAGTTTAGGAACAGTGACGTCCCGTGGGGGTAGGAAGATAGAGCGTCGCTTGGGGGCGGCAGTTACTCGAAGGGCGGCAAATCAATGAGAATCATTAGGTATAAATAGAAATAGCTATAAATAGTTTGTTTACATGTTGTACAATAATAGCATAGTAAAATAGTGAGGAAAATAATAAATTTGCTGTCTGTGTATTGCTAAATGGTACAAACCAAATGAGTCATAAATATCAACCAAATAGAACCTCAGACTAATGATTTGGGTAAGTAAGTGTCTAATATAATTACCGTAATTATTCGCTTTTTAAATCTAAATTAAATTTGTATATTTTAGATTTTAGTGGTATATATTTTGTTAATAATGTAACCATAAAACACATTTATTAGATATTGGAGTCATGAAAGGGTGATAAAACATACTATATAAAAAGGAGGCGGCATTCTGGCGCTGCCTAGTGGCGGCATTTTGTCTAGGGACGTCACTGTTTAGAAGCATCTCTTACAGTCTTACACGGTCACAATAATAGAAACATAATACATATTATTATATTGAACATACATAATTTGAAAACATCTTTTAGAGAAAAAAATACGAGACCGAGAGGACTGGAGCCTGTAACCACTGGATTTGCACCAGTGTGCTATTCCAATTAAGCTACCGGGCTACTTAATTACGACTTAAGTAGGATACTTAATTACGACGAATTTAATTAGTACTTCTTACATGAAATGCTTATCAAATTTCAAGAATACCTATTGAATTACCTATGTGTATTTTGTTAATCCCAACAAAATCATATCGACATATTAATCAACGTGTTGAAGTCGGACGGGTTTAGATGTGCGACCCAGCTTAGACTTTGTGCGGGTGCTTTAATTATTATAATTTGTGCCTATGCTGTGCAGCCGTGGTTAATTATTCAAAACTAAAAAAACTGCATGTTATATAATATTGTACCTATAAATGTAGGTACCTGTATTAAAATTATTCGATTAATTGATTTAAAAGTTTGGCCGCATTTGTAATGTAATTCGTATGTAATTTACCTATTACGATTATGAGACAATAATAATTATTGTCTGTTGGTTGGAGAAGGTTAAATAATAAATTGATACGTATGTACGAGTATAATATTATAATGATGGCAGCATTATTGTCATCATCAGTGATCGACACTTATTTCTACATTTTTATTAAACATGAATAAATAAATGCATAAATTTAACAAAAAACGAATGTTGCTTGCTTCAATGATTAGACGCAAACGAATCGTGATTTGTATTATCTAATCACTGTTATTATAATTAATTTATCTTTTATCTACTGAATTCGTTTAAGAGCGATATCTTATTTGATCAAGGTTAAGGAACTCTATTGCGGTATTATGATATATTTGTATGTATTGATAACAACAAGACAAGATTAACTCGTAAAACAGTAATTTTGTTATTTTTGTTATAAATAAGAGACTCGCCAAATTTTTAAGAGTAAGTGTGGTAGTGGGTCGTGTGACATTGGAGTTGGAAATGTAATATAACAAAATATGGAGAACAAACGAAAGAATATAGGTACATATTATTATATAAATGAACGAAAATATTAAAATTATAATGCAATGCTTTCGTTCAAAGACGACATATCCGGGAAGATCCGGCGTCTGGTAGCCCCAGGTCAGAGGTCGGAAAACTTTTGAAACAGAAGATCCAAATTTAATATTTCAAAGGCCATAAAAAATCTACACAATACAGAGTCCACATATTAGTCCTTATTTAGCTTTTCTTCCCGTTTTTTTTATTCGAGCGATCTTAAAATAAAACCTGTTGCTACAATTTTTTTAACCATGTGGAAATGGAAAACTTTACGAACCGGAGCGCTCGACAGTTTTCTGAAGATATTTACATAGTTATCAAATTTTATGTGTTTCATGTGTGTTAGGTCTAGCTCAGGCGGTCAAATTATTTTTACCATGAGACGGTGCGATAATTTTACCGATTTCATGAACAGGAACGGCGCTTCGGTGCGCACCGGTCCATTTCGAGCCCTGCCATGTCCGATCCAAATAAGATCATAAGCCTCCACAAAGTAGAGGTTTGTATTTACAGATTTTTGTTTTCACGAGAAATGGATGTTAGCCACTTGCTCAACCTGTCAGGTCCATACTCTGACTCCAAACATAAATTGAATAAACCAATAAAATGTGTATTTGCCAGACCCAGGATTATCTGGGACCCACAACATTATAAGCCGACGCGTAAACCGCTCGATGATTTTAGTAAAACTTTAATTAGGTAGTACCGAAAGTGTGATAACATACCTTGGTGTGTAAACTCATTTTTTTTATTTTTTTTTATTGTGTTAACTATCAATAAAATTCATGGTGGAACTGCATTGTATTATTGATTAATTCTCAGTTTTAAAATGTCCCTTTGAGGCGGACGAAACCGGTCCAAATTTATTAAATAATAAAATGGAAACTTTGCTGGTTGCAATAACTTTTCATTATTATATTTTAAATTTTTATAATCAATATGTAACTGTTTGTTTCCTTAATAAAATAATCGTTAATAATTACAAAAATATGGTCGTTTCATTTTCACATTCAATATATTTTTGTATGCATGCGCGTACTTACCCACAGTTTCGTTTGCGGCTCGCGAGTCGCGATTCGCCGACCACTACGCCTAGCTAGGATATATAGATAATATAGTCAGTACTCAGTAGTGAGTAGGGAATCATCCTGTATATTATAATTGTGATTTATGAGCGTCCAAATGGCAGATTTCTAGGTCACACAATAATAATTATGCCGCTAAAAAGCGAGGTCCGACTTTGTGTTCCCTAGGTCCGACCGAGGATTGACACGACCTCGACCAAGGCCGTAGACATATACTATCGAAAGCTCAAGCCTACTATAGACCAATATAGGTACATAAATGTATTTTAATTTATAAATATTGGTTTATCAACTTTTGTCGATATACCTATATGCACGTGAACAGCCATTTCTTTGAAAATCGACGCACAGTAACGCCTGGGAGAATTAAATGTAGCTTGGACAGTCGACATCGAAATAAAATTGCGCGCTTTGATTAAAACAGCTTTACGCTACACCAAGCGTCGCTACTCCTGATGAAACAATAAAAACGTTTCCACAAATATGTCTAAGCTGTGCTTGTTAATGAATTCATCTGCACGTGTTTTCCATCCGCAGCGGAAATTTAAAAAAAAAACATGGTCATCTATATAAAAACATTAAAACTATAATATTTACATAGGTATAGGAGTGTTTTATACATTTAAGTACTGTTTATTTCTTTTAAAAGACAGATGAAAAGCCGCTGGTGGTAACTACATTCTGTTATTTGTATGGTGCATTTACACACGCTGCGAAGCGTACGTCGGACGTACGCGACTCACTGTGGAATTCCTCCGCGTGAATTCCGCATGCCCGGACACAGGCAAAATGTACCTATATTACAGGAGCCTGTTTTAGCAAATCATTTCGTAGTTAACATTATACATATTATTACTTACCATAGATAAAAAAAAATACTTAAGTACACATTTAAATTAAAGGTTTCAAGTAGGTATTGACTAAGTTCATTTTCACCGCCCCCTATGTGCTGATTTCAGAATGCATTACATTTTACAATACCTACATACATGCCCCCCACATCCTGAAGCGGGCCCCCAGGCTAGGATGTTTGGCAGGTTCCCCTACCTATCGCTAAGGGTAAAGGCAGTGTGACGCGCTGCAGTAGCGTTTTCCAAATAGCGTACGCGGTAAAATTAAGGTGTATTTTTAGCGAATTTTGTATTTTTAATATGTACATCCATTTGATTATGAAGTTGTCGAGTATCGGCACATAGTTAAAAATTACATCGTATAACCAAATATTTTTAATTATCAATATCATTGAAGTAACTTTTTTACCATTAGAGAAAATTTGTGATCTGTGTTCTCACTTATCTGGTCGACTCGCCACGCCGAGCCCTTCCTGAGCCCGGGTCCCTAGGCTACAACCCTATCAGCCCCACCTTGTGGGGGCTATGCCTACATACAATGATTGAGCCATAAAAGAACAGTGATATTTACAGTACCTACATATTATGTCTTACCACTTACACACTGACAGAATTTGAACAACTCATAAAAATACGTACGCATGTGTTTGAGGATTTTGGGATACTTTGGGCAATGTTGAATATGTACTACATTTGTGAGAAATACGCATACTATGCATTGGTTATTGTGTGACAGGTTTTTAACTGTTTTGAGGCCCTCTTTTAAATAATCTGACGAATGCATTGCGTCATCTGCGCCGCTGCTTACTCAGCGCTCGAAGTGAAAAATGTTACGAACCAGAGCGGTCACTAATTTTTCGAAAAAATTAACATAGTTATCAATTTTATGTATATTTTATAAAAATAAGCGTTAGATTTTTTCGTTATAAATGGCCCATCTGGCTCAGGTGGTCAAGTTATTTTTTCCGCGAGACGGACTGATAATTTTGGTGATTTCATGAACCGGAACGGCGTTCCGGTCCATTTCAAGCCCTGTAGCTTACTTTTAACTAGTATAATAGTTATCTAGCGAAATCCATTTTTATTGTGTTGATTTTTTTTGTGTTTTAATGTACCTTCCTACCTACATGTAGTGTGGGGGCGGTGGCGTTTAGTATTTCACAGAAGAGGGATCGAGTCCCTTTGTGAAGAAATTATAAATTAATATAATTTTTAAATTAGAATTTTTTTTTTTATATTTAACAAAACATACTACTTTATCTGTGAATACAAAATGCACCCATCGCCTTCATACTAGCTTGAAAACTTTGCTCTATTTCTGATTAATTGAGACCATATTATTCCTAAGTGCAGTCTGGAAGTAATCAATTACCAATTAAATTACGTAACATGAGAATAACCGGTCCATAAAACACCACATTTATACAATGCAATCGATAAAAAACGTGTTGCATCCGTAAACAAATAAACAAATTATTGAGATAATAAAAGTCAACTGACACCATTGAAACGTAGATAGATACGAAAAAAAATACAAATTACAACTTACAATTTTAAAATGAGACCACTATACACAGAATCGTACAATTCACACGCGTGCGAGAGAGATAAAAGCTCTCTATTTTACAAACGACAATTTTATTTTACGAGTACGCGCGCTTTTTAGTTATCTCTTTATCAACATACATAACACATAACCAACCTCTATCGTGCGTAAGAAATTAACACCAACTATTACGACTGTCGAAAATTGATAATTATACAGTTTTCTGTATAGAAATCTTGATAATATAGTCAAGTATAATAATACTTATATGATTTACTAATGTTATTGATTTATAATACTAGCGTTTAAATAAAAACATTGAAATACACATATCGCAGATGTACGCGAGCATCCGCGACAAATGCTAACGTTGAACTAGAAAGAAAATGAGATAGTGTGTCATGTCGTGTTGTTATTGTTTGAAGTTTGAAGTTGTGAACGCCCATTCAAAGCAGAGCTGTTGGAACACACATTTAAAAAAAATATGGTTCCAGTGGGAAACAAATAATGTGGTTCGGTTCCTTCACAATATCTATTTTATGTAATATACTTACCGACTTATACCTACAGTCCTGCAAGCATAATAATGAATATTTTATTTTAATTTTGAAAATTGAAAAGTACCTAGGTGATTATACTATAAGATACCCTTGGCCAATGACATTAATATGGACGAATCATCTGGAAAAGAAAATGACACTCACTTTATTGTCGGGTCTGCCGAATGGCATAATCTGTTCTAACGCCATTACAATAAAGGTGATATTGCTATAAATTCCTGATGCTTTTAGTTGGGTCTGCCGAATGGTTCGGTTCGAACGGGATCGCTCAAATGACCATTGACGTTAGAAACACTGCTCTAACGCCATTACAATAAAGGTCATATTGCTATAAATTCCCGATGCGTGATATCGCATAATGGAAATTGCGACGTCTACGTATACATGCGAATGCGCGAATTTACTTGTTAGCTACTGTATTGAGTGCGTCGTCCATTAATAATGTCATTGCCCTTGGCGCTAGAAATACAGCGCCTTAGAGCAATTTACTGAATGCGTATTTCGTTTACGTTACAAACTTTAATAATATTATATGTATATTATGATAGGTACAGACATAAAGACATTGAAAATAACATAATATTCTTTAACACGTGTTTATCCAACATTTCTCCACACCTGAGAATCGTACCTTCTTGCAGTCACGTCTAGAAGGTAACTCAGTTTCCTTATGATTGTGTTCCTTGATACTATATCAATCAATGACGTTTGATTTTTTCGCTGTGCTGATGGAGACGTCGTTAAAAATGAGGATCGTACATTGCCCACCATCAGTTTGGGCATACCCGATATAAAATCGCATTGGTTGAAAACCACACCATACTAACCGGTCAATATCTCATTGGCTGCATCAGCGTTCCCAACTCATCGTTTCAACTCCCCGAGACTTCCGCTCCGTCTCATGGAATAATTATTATGAAAATCATGGGATCATCATCACAAGGATTCGCCTTCCGACCTCCTCAATGTCTGTGGATATTGTATAATATTACTAATTGAACTTATTAAACGATCTTAAATGATATATTATTTATTAGTACAAAGCAGTAACGTCCTGCGGGTGTAGACAAACCATGCATTGAACATGCAGCAGATAAAAGAAGGATAAATAATATTACCATTTTTGATAGCATACTTATAGGTTTGTGAAAAAAAAGTAATTTTCGTCTGCTGCGCTGAAAAAACGTTGCGTTCTTTAGTAGTAATGTATTATCAGATATTTACAGATTGTTATTGAATGTATCATCCGTCTTAAGTACCTAGTTAGGTTATATTAAAAAAACTCGCACACTTTATTATTTTCGGATAATACCTAATAATTATTGAGCGCTCCGGTTCATAAACCATATATCAAGTGCTGGCCATTACATACTATTTAATACCAATACAGTATACACCGACCAATGAATGACTCCGAATGCTTTTCGAATTGTCTGAAAATATGTATGAATCAAATTAATAACTATGTGAAATTAGCTAAAGACCTATCATATATTATAAATCAAGTACAAAACTATAATTTTGATTCCGCAAAAATAATTAATTATATTATAATTTCGCCAAAAATACAAAAATTGTCATAACTTTGACGGTTTCAAAAGAAAAAAAAGTGTCATGTAGTTACTTACTACTCGTATAATAGTTCACTAACAGAATGTGTACATATTATACTTATACATATGTACCTATAGTATATCTTACTAATAAACATAGAAAAATATGGTTATACTGTTTCGGAACCTTGATTTTTTGATGCTGTTTGGTTCGGGTTCATGTTCAGGTTTCTCAAATTAAGGTTCTCAAGGTTTGGTTCTGGCTTCATTTCAAGCTCTGTTTCAAAGTCGTATTTTATTATCAGTGGCAGAAGATTAACTTTTATAATTCACTGTAATTAATGAACCTTTTAAACATGGACATCGGTAAATAAATATTATTGTATTGGAGTTATTATGCGTATTGGAATGTTAGGTAGGTACCTACTAAGATTTATAATTAAATTATAACAGTACAGCAAGGCCGAATTGACGATTGATCTGGCTGGACTAATATGTATTTGGGGACCCGTAAACATTTTATTACAACCTATCGAATTATCTAAAAAAGATTGTGTTATAAAATATTTTATAATTATTATTTTTTACATTTTCAGATTCATTAGTCAAGAACGAATTTATCCAATCGTATGTACTCTACTCACGGTACGCGACATTATCTACCTAAAATGACAATAAATCCTGTTATATTTTTATTTCACATTGCACCAGCGCCCGAAATGGAAAATTTTACGAACCGGAGCGCTCGATGATTTTACGAAAATATTAACATAGTTATCTAAATTTATGAGTATTTTATAAAAAAATAGTGTTAGATTTTTTTGTTTTATGGCCGATCTAGCTCAGACAGTCAAATTATTTTCCTACGAGATTTTATTAATCGGAACGGCGCTCCGGTGCGTTCCGGTCCATTTCGAGCCCTGCATTGCACACTGCCCAAGTTATGTCAATATTCACAGACATAGTCACACATAGATAATATTATTTTCTATCATTTTATAAGACACATTTTGTATAGGTACCTAACTACCAGGGAACATAAAATGAATGGGAACTGGCTTGCCCTACAGGGTGTGGTGTAACAGGCTATGGATGTCGAGGGTGGAAAAATACGGGATAAACTTAAACACGTGTTATAAATATGTTATTTTTTAAATTTACTTATATGTAATAATAATCTTCATTAAATTTTGTCACATAAATGTAACGTGCATTATATATGGAGGGCAGTCGGCACGCTTTGTTTTACGGCCTAACCGTCAGTGACGTCCCGTGGGGGTAGGTAAGGCACAGTGACGTCCCTAGACAAAATGCCGCCCCTAGCCAGAGACATAACATTTCATAACATTTCACGGCTCCAATATCTAAGAAATAATATCTTGTATGGATACATTACTAACACCATAAATATCACTAAAATGTATAAAATTAAATTTAGATATAAAAAGCGAATAAATATAATATAATAAAATGAAGGTACCTAATTATGTTAGACACCCAAATCACCAGACACATTTGGTTTGTACCATTTGGCAATACATAGATTATTAGATTTATCATTTTCACTATGCTATTATTGTACAACATGTAAACAAAATAATTTGAGCTATTTCTATATTATAATCCAAATGATTATCCTCGATTTGCCGCCCTTCGAGTAACTGCCGCCCCCAAGCGACGCTCAATCTGCCTACCCTCACGGGACGTCACTGGTAGGGCACGCGTTGTATAGGGGCGGAAAATTAAGGAACGAATACAAATTGTTGAGAGCAGTGGTGGTTTTACACGAAGAAGACGATTAGGTTATTCCATTGGAAAGAATTGAAATCTTAAAAAATCATGACAACATACCTAACTACTGTTATATTGTAAAACCCATTGTAATACATATTCTAATGGCGATTTATCGGACAAGCAAAACTATCAGTGTTTGAGGGTAAGTTTTGTGGATATTGTTTAATTATCAGAAGATAATCTGTATGCCAATTTAAAGATTTATGTGTGTTTATATTAAGATAGTCGAAAATAAATAATAAAATAGGTAAGTAGGTACTTTCGGCATTTTCAGACAATTTGACTCAAAAAGCGCGGCACTTTGCCTAAGGACGTCAATACTGATACTCATAAAGTACCCTGCTTCAAAACCCTGGTCAATGGCTATGGTTTTCACATTTAAGTATATGTATTAATTTATTATGTGCTACTTGCCAAGATATTTAAAAAAAATATTGTCTATCTATAACATGTTTATATTGTCTAAAATTGAACAAAAATCATTCCTAATGTTTTAATATTGTATACATAATAACATACCTAATTAATAGTTTCAAGCTAGTTTTTGGCATGAGAGCATTTTTGTCAAAATCTAAAAACACTAAATATGTGTACATAGAGGTATTAAATAAAAAGACGGGCAAGGAATCAGCTTGCTCGTACAACTCAATGAAGCAGGCCAACAATAGCCGACAACTTACGAAATAGCGACGCGATAAAAAAAATGCAGGGCATCACGGAGGATTTACTTTGGTCATTATAACTAACGTACCCATATAATTAATAATGTTAACGTTAATTTTCCCGCATATTGATTACCAGCCTGCCTCACCATACTTTTTTTATATAACCTGCCTGCTTCACCATCACAGAACAGATAATAAATAGAATACCGATAGGCTATATTCAATACGCTGCATGTTGAAGCAGGCTTTTGAATGTGTGAGTGCCTACGAAAATAAAGCACGCATTACGCACGTGTAATAGTGTGTGTAATACACCAACATTAAATGAGCGTAAATGCAAAAACCGAGAGCAGTTTTCAGTATTTGACTTAAAACGTATTATTGACACGTGTGTAAGTTTAGCACGGATTCTTCCTTACTCGAGTCGGTTACCTGCTATCGCCTTACCCGTTATGTATTTCAGTTCCCATTATTTCTGAGTTCCCTGTTCACCATACTTTCATATAACCTGCCGCCCCTAGTATGTGTACATTGCAAATGGCCGTAGATATATTGCAAAAGGTTATATGTTTTAAAACACGGATAAAAATGAGGTAAAAAGAATAGATATCAATTGTTAATAATCACTTAATTTATAATTTTTAGTACCTACCTAGTTCATTTTATTCAATGTAGGTACCTATAGTAGGTAAATAATACGTAAGTCGTCATGATCAAATATTTTATAATTAACCACACACACTCGGAATATGTACAGATAAGATTTTATTATAATTGGTATTACCTATATTAATTTGTCAAATTGATCGAAAAATATGTGAATAAGCATGCCATGCCATAATCGATAAAGCAAGTCAGCAACGATCTTCGTGAGGTATGGCAACCTTGTAATATTCCCACACATTTTCTTAAATTCAGTGGTTTTAAAAGTGTAGGTACGCTGAAGTGCTCAGTGATACTGCGACCAATCATCAGGGATGCCGCGAGCTATTTGTAGAATGTAATAATTCCTGACAATCTTAAATCAATGCACTGATGCAGATCTCCATGATATACCATTTTGAACCAACCTCCAATGATACTCACATAATACAATTTTATGTTTTTAAAGATTATCTATCTCAACTTGGCCGTACATCAGTTGAGGCACGGCCTAAAAAGATCGTTGCTAGGCGATGCGCGGATTGCGGGTCGCGGGTGCAAATGACGCCTGTCAAACGAAATATTATTTGTCATATAAATCCAACATACGTCCATTTTATGTTCTGTTTATTGTTCTATTAGTAATAATAATAATATATTCATTGACATGTTGTTTTCTTTTTTAAGTAAATGGGTAACGTTTTTAGTCATCTTTACACGATTTAAGAATTAATTGGCCCGTCACCATCACGAAGCAAAGTGACGTGTTTCTAGCTCGACGTTCTCTCACTGAATGCGAGCGAGTCCAAAATTTCGTCGCGCCTACAGTTGGAAATTATTTGCCGTTTCACTGATGCGTCACCTTAACAAATGGTTTCAAAAATACTTTGAATACGATACTACGTAGAAAATAGAGTCTCGTGGAAAAAATAACTTGACCGTCTGATGTAGATAGACCATATTATAACAAAAAACACCCACAATATTTTGTATAAAATCTACATAAAATTAGACAATTACCCATGTTAATATTTTTGGAAAATAACCAAGCGTTCCGGTTCAAAATTTAAAAAAATTTCGAGCGCTGACTAAAGATCGCTTATATTCATGATCTGAGAGAAATTAGGGTGGTTGCATTGACCTCCAGTGTGGGTAAACATGTTACACGCTACTTGGGAGTGGTACATTCTACGGATGCGGCTCGTTAAGGCGATGTCTTTACCTACCAGAGGCACCTAGCGGAAAAATACTAAGCTTGCAATTTGAGAATTTTTTTTGATAATTTACAATTTCAACTGTGTTAATTATTAATAAATATGTAAGTACATATCTGAAAAGATAAACCAACTTACAATTTGTAAAAAATGTAATAAATAATGTGAATTTGTTGAATTGGACCCCATTTTATTATTACATACTCGTATTTTATGGTCATATTTATTACTAAAATTTAGTTTATTAAGTTTTCTAAGCATCACCTAAGAGATTTTTTGACTAATTCATAGTTCTAATATTTTTTATAATATCTGTTTTTATCAATTTTTATAAAAATATTAATGTGTATAACTTGAAATCCTTTTTATTTACTAGTGTAGTTTTTTGGCATATTGTGGCGCTAATGATTCCTTCCTCAAAGTCGAAAGCTAAAAATCCTTATTCACTTTCGATGTTTCGAGTTACCAGAGATCAATGACATTAATATAGACGAAAAAAAAATGACACTCACTTTTTTGTCAGGTCTGCCGAATGGCATAATCTGTTCTAACGCCATTACAATAAAGGTGATATTGCTATAAATTCCCGATGCGTGATATCGCATAATGGAAATTGCGTGACGTCTTACTATACATGTGCGAATGTCACTATGTGCGAATTTACTTGCTAGCTACTGTATTAAATTGTTATAGCACGGATTTACCAGACTGCCATTGACACCAAATATCATGTTAGGGAACGGCTTCATTGGGAAGCCTTAGCCCAACACGGCAACGCAAAGGTGGAGGTCGCGCCGCATGCCAACTACCGCGGCAATTATGAACTGTAAACAATAACGTTTTAAACAGTTTGAATTTATTCAGAGTTATTTTAACACAATTGACATGGGGAGTTTATTAATTAAATGTTTAATTAACGATACGGCATTCTAAAGAGATCGACAATCATCGCGGGAGCTCCGGTGGACAGACGGTCCTGCCCATGGCCCCCACAAAGGGGGGGCTGACAGGGCTCTAGCCTGAGGGCCCGAGCTCAGGAAGGGTCCGGCGTACCGAATCGACTAGATAAGTGATTTAAACACACATCACAAATTGTCTCGAATAGTATATTATATTAATAGTAGCGCTATTTATCTTCAATATTATTATTATTTAAAATAATGTGGCTGTACGATACAATTTTTAATTGTGTAACGATACTCGACAATTCCATAATTCAATTAGATGAATTCAAATATATATAAAAAAAAAACACTAAATATACACATTAATTTTACCGCGGACACCATTTGGAAAACGTAGAGCGTCACACTGCCTTTATTTTTTAGCGATAGGTAGAGGGCCCGTCAAAGATCTTAGCCTGGGGGCCCGCTTCAGGACGTGGGGGCCATGGTTCTGCCTTCGCCTCCCGGATATCAAGTCCCAAACATTTTTTTCCCCTACCTTTTCTTTTTCCGGTTTCCTGACTATTATTTTCTAGGGTTGGGTCTTGTAAGTACATTAATGCCCTTTCCCGCATGTAATCTGGCTAAGTATTGAGCTGTTGAATTTACATTTTGCTTTTCAAACAAGTCTTTCGAGGGAAAACAGTTAAGAAAAACCCTCTTCCGAATATTGTCCTTATGGGTCCAACAAACAAAAAGTTCATCCTTTAGCGGGATGTTCGGCTTGAAATTATGATCTTGTGTGGATCATTTTATGACATCAAAGATGTTCGCTCAGTCCCTAGGGGGTATACCCCGTTTTCTGTTTAGCTCTCACCTGGGCTTTGAGCCCGAGTCTCATTCTGATGTACATTCTAAAGCTACCTAGTTTAACTCTTAGGGCTTTCAAACATTCTTTTACCTCTACCGCTAGACCCTGGAAGGGATCCGGCGGGGTCAGAGTACTGCCGGCCGCATACGCTGTGGAAGAGGTACCTGTAATTGAGTGAGGAGGGGGTGGATCATCAGGATTTGGAGAGTCAGGGGGCATCATCTTATGACGGAGCCTAGCTTCCTTGCGCATGTACTTAAAATTTTGAATTTTGTTGGCAAAATAGTGTAGGTTTCTTATGAGGCCCTTCTGTCAGTATATTCAAGAAGGTCTCTCTGTATTTAGTTATGGTTTCGGCAATGTCGATTCCATCGTGTTTTGCATTGATGTGTTTGATGCTATGGTGAGGCTTGAGTTCGTAGACGATTCGAAGGCATCTGTTCTCTATTGTTTTCAGCATCTTTAAATTGGATTTGGTGATGTCAGTAGTCCAAATTGGGGATGCATACAGCATGGTTGGTTTAATAACCATGATATATAGTGCCCTTTTGTTTTCTTCTGAGAGACAACTTCAACGGTTGAAGATGGGTCTAAGAACCCCCATCGCCATAAAGGCTTTTCGCCTGGCTTCTAATCGGTGAGGTGTCCAGTTCAATCTATGGTGAAGGCATACCCCGAGATATTTCACAGTGTTACTGAATGAACAGGGGATGTCACAAACAGTAATTTTTCCTTTATAGGATTTTTGGCTCCGCGAGAAGAGAATCGCCTCCGTCTTCTCCGCGTTAACTTTAAGTCTCCAGCGACAATAATAATCAGTTAGCTGTCGAGTGCCCTTTTCTAAGTTCCTAATCGCCGTGTCAGTCTGGCGGCAGGTGGAAAGGATGGCTGTGTCATCTGCGTATAGCGCCAGTGTGCAGTTGGCGGGGTTTGTCATATCACTTATGAAATGATTGAAGAGCCTGGGCCCCATCAAACTACCCTGTGGTTCCCCTGCATCGATAGTGCGGTGATATGAATTCTCCCGCTTGACCACTGCAAAAAGCGCTCGACCGCTCAGGTAGTTTAAAGGTAGGTAAAAAGTTTGTGGATTAGACCGTCATGCCAGACCGTGTCAAATGCCTTTTCGAGGTCCAATGGAACCATACCAGTGGTCTTGCGCTACCTCATATCGGCCATCACAATCCCGGTAATTCTGGAGAGTTGTAGGGTCGTTGATAGGCCCTTCCTGAAATCATATTGGGTGTCCGGGAGGACTTGATTGTGGGATGGGAGAAAGCGTCGAAGGATCACTTTCTCGAAAAGTTTGCTTATGCCATCTAGTAGACTTATAGGTCTGTAGTTTACAGCCAAAGAGTGGTACTTCTTGGGTTTTGCTATAGCGACAACGTGAGCCGTTTTCCAGGTCTTTGGTCTGCTTTTTCGAGATCTGAGTAGGTATACGAAATTTCGACTGTTCGCGTTCTGCCTGAGGGGCTTTATGACAGAGGGGCCCGTTTTAATCGCGGGCTCACAACATGTTTTATAATTTAAGATAGGTACTTTATATTACTGCTCTTAGGTACTGGCTAACAAAATGGTTTGGCGCAGCCTTTATTAATAAATTGATATATTACAAGATAAATTCATATAAGTGATATTGTTTCATAACAACCCCAATGTTAGAGTAAAGTAGCAGACTCGAAGTCGGTTGCTTTACAGGCGTCAAATAATCGTGGAGTAGTTTGTTTCTTTCTTCAAGACATCGTAAATATGACATCAGTTTTGAATTGAAGAACTGCGTTGACCTTGTTTCAATAATTCATAAGTTGTGGCCTCGATTACATTGGTAATAAGTTCGTCTCCATAATGGTTAATGTATTGTCCTCTTCTTTGAATTGATTAGGTACGGCTTGAGAACATCTTGGTATAGTACCTACATCAATCGTTGATAACTTATGTTGATTTCAACTGATTTTGATTGCATTTGATGTAAATTGTTGATTTCAAATGATTTTGATTGTATTTGGTGAAAATTGTTGATTTCAAATGATTTTGATGTAAATTGTCGATTGTCATCTTATAGTTTAAATTTAATGACATCGCTTCATCTTATACCTATTAACATTTTTGTTAGTTCTTGTTTCCATTGATTTTGTAAATTATTTAATTTGGTAATAATTGACTCCATTATAATTGTTTGATAATAATCCTTTCGATAATATTTTTCCTTGGTTAAAATTGATTTCAACATTAAAATTGATTGCAGCCTTTATTAATAAATTGATATATTACAAGATAAATTCATGTAAGTGATATTGTTCCATAACAAAGTGCGTTGTCCATTAATAATGTCATTGCCAGAGATTGATTCGAAACAAGGCCAGGAAGAACCACGTTGTGCATAGGATAATGAATTATACATAATATGACCATTCTAACATTGAACAAAACCAGAGGGTTGGAGCGGACACTTTTTTAGTTGCTCCGCTCCAGCTCCACTCCAGGGTCTGCTCCGCTCCGGGTAAAAAGTTTTAATAAGTATTATATGTATCCAAATGTTAAAAAATAAATTGTTTTAAAATAATCGTCATTTTCATTATTAATTATTTTATTTAAAAAACGACAGCAAATCGTCTCTCAGTAAGTATTTGCCTCTTCTGTCAAAAAGTGAGGTTATTTTTTATCACTCGGCAGTATTTCCATATTTCAAATAATTCCAGTGTTGCAAAGTGTCAAAATATACTATTTTCATTGGATTAAGACGAAAATTAAATTTTTAATGATAAAAAAAACATCCGGAGCAGTACTGAGCACTACAAATTTTAGGTGCTCCGGCTCCACTCCTGCTCCAGGTAAATCCCATTGCTCCAGTGCTCCGTGCTCCTGCTCCGAGCTCCGCTCTAACGGTCTGCACAAATTTTTATTGACTTGAATATTGCACACTGCCATCTAGCATTGAATAGAAGTGCATTTATATTAACTAATTTTACTTATTTGTATTATACACAGATGTCTCTATAATAAAATAAAATTATATTATAAAAAAAAAATATACCAACGTAACTTTGATTTTAAATGCTTTGATTATCGCCGTAGAGAGGTCAGCATTTCACTTTCACTTGCAATAAAAATAATATTATGCAATATTATGCATGTTTGGTTTGACCTGGATTTTGTCGATGGCGCGAAATTCACTGAATCGTAATTTATTTTCTATTCAGGCTGTTTTTTGTAATTCAAAGAACAAAGAGGCAAAACGTGAAGTTTTGACTCACTTCCATGAAGTCAGTAGAGCAAATATTTATTTATTTATTCAACAACAGCGAAACAGAACCTTTTTGTTTAATAGGTAGGTAGGTAGGTAGAGATTTCTTGACATTTTCTCTGTTTTTTTCTAATCTTGAAGAACAAGAACGCTTTCTTTGTGGGATTATAATATCTAACCAATATTAATAGGCAGCTAAGTATTATTTTGGCGCAGACTAGATGCTAACCATTTATCATTTTGTTTATGATGCGTTATGTTCTCCCAGTCTTTTTCTATATCATGGTAGTATATACCCGATACCAGCCCATCTATTCTATACACAAGGGTGCTATCGGTGGCTATCGATGATAGTTTATCATATTTATGTATTGAAGCGGTTAATTGTTACAATAAGTCTGAATTGCCAAAAAGAGCTATGTTTTAACAGCACTTATCTTGACTGTGTTAACTTTTATAGCGAGATAGACTGGTTTGACAGTTTAGACGACTAACTTATTGTAAAAATACAATTATAATACCTCAATACATAAATATGATAAACTACACTCGATAGCCGCCGATACCAACCTTGTGTATAGAATAGATGCGCTGGTGATGTAACGGAGAGTTGAGGTTTGCCATTCCTTGGGTCTTGCAAGGTGACAATTAATATTGACGTCTTCAAACATGGCCGTGAAGTTCTGCGTAGTATACATTCCAGAAAAAGTAAATTAGAAGTACAATCATGTCTTATACCATCATCATCGTAAGCCGGGGTCAAACCACTCCTGGATGATAGCCTCCCCTAGCTTCCTCCACTCTTATCGGTTCCTAGTTCTTTGCTGCCACGCACATCCACCAAACTTTATGCGTTCGTCTATCCAGCGGGTTTAAGGGCGTCCCTGCGGGCGTTTAGTGTCCCTTGAGTACCACTGTATGATGGCATTAATTTGTCCAGTGGTTGTCCACTCGTCGAGCGTGTCCTGCACATTGTCATTTCACCTGACTAGCGACCTCAATTACATCGCGTACTTACTCTAATCTGCTTCATTATCATTGTTATTTTATGATTTTTACGTGTTGCGCTACTCTTAATTTTTGGATTTCCATTATACTAAGAGCCCATATTTCGCATGCATACTTCCGTGAGCGTTGGTTGCACACATTGGTTGCATACATTGGTTGAACACTTTACGCTTAAGACACAATGGGAGGTCACTTTTGAAGATACTATGCAGGCGCCCAAATGCACTCCATGCCAGTTTGGTTCAAACATTCATCAAAATAGGAGCAGGGTGGGGGGCCAAGAGTCCCATTCGTATTTATTTATAAATAAATAAATAAATATTAAATTAGATATTACATATTGTTAACAACCGGTTCTCGCGGAAGATGCAAGGTCAACAACCGGTTTGTCCCACCCGTTGATTGCAAAAAGACATCACTACCTAAAATACAAATATGATTGTTTATTTGCTATTTTGCCAGGGCTAGGGCAGATTGGCTTATCGCTATGCATTTTTTATCAGTGATAGATAGGCAGGTACATATTTTATGGCGTGAAAAGTGCAACGTATGTGAGAGAACTATATACATAGGTTGATGACAGGTATAAAGTTATTTTTATACCGGTTAATCGAACGGTATCCGGTAAAATACCTACTTACACTACTTAAGGGGGAGAGGCATGCCAGCAGAGGCACCTAGCGGAAAAATACGAAGCTTGCAATTTGAGACATTTTTTTGATAATTTACAATTTCAACTGTATTAATTAATAAATATGTATAATATGAATCTATTACTTGAAATCCTTTTAATTTAAATCAAATTTTATTTTAGGTGTCGTCCCAATATTGAAGCTCGATTTGATATAAAAAAAGAATTTTAAGTTATATTATAAGATTAACGTCAATGTTTTTTAAAATAAATATGAAAAAATATTAAAACGATGACTTAGTCAAAAATCTACACGAGAAAAAATAGAAAACTTAATAAACTAAATTTTAATAATAAATGTGACCATAAAATATAATGTTGATAATTATAAGATGTAGCCCTGTGAGAAATTCACATTTTATAACATTTCTTTACAATTGTAAGTTTATCTTTGACTTAAAAAAAATATTTTTAATGTTTCCTGATACATATTTATTAATAATTAATACAGTTGAAATTGTACATTCAAAATCAAAAAAATGTTTCAAATTGCAATCATCGTATTTTCCCGCTAGGTTCCTCTGTTGGCATGCCTCTACCCCTTAAAATAACTGAATCAATTTTTAAATAATGTGTCGGATGTGAAATATAATAATATTGATCATAAATTCTGATCAATATCTACTATTCACTATAACACAATTATAACTACACTATAATACTATTATTCAAAATATGACAATATAATGAAAATAAGTAACATTAATCAAATGAAATTATAATATATTATACGTAGGTATATTATATAAATCAGAATAAAAAAAAATGCAATTAGAGAAACTAACTCGAGCGAGAATCTGTAACGCTCAGAGAACACGTCTCCAAGTGGAGGATATGGGAACACTATTCAGATAATGAAGGGAAAGAGAAACATCTCCAGTGAACTAACAGACCTGGCCCATAAAAATTGGATGTCGGGCATCGGACTAACCACCCACTCCAATAAAAAAACGTACAATCGGTTACGAACATGAACTAGTTTCGGACACATGGCAAACCCATCTGCAAGAAACCAATCGCTCTGTATGGATGTGAAACCTGGAGTCTCGAAGAAACAAGAGAGGGCTATCCAAGTATTTGAAAACAAAAAAATGTCTTGAGAGCGCGATGATTCACGTTGTTAGATGCAATGTATTAAGAAGTCTTTATAAAGTTTATGAAGGAACCCCTGTAGGCAATCGGTCTCGGGCCGCCCCAGGAGGAGACGGGCGGATAACATCAAGAGGGATGCAGAGAGGCTGAGTGTGACCGACTGGAGAGAGAGCGAGAACTCAGGTTATAAATTCATGGAGAATGTTTTCGCAAGGTCTGTAGGATCAGATTAAGTAAATAAGTAAGTAGTTAAAAAAAATCGGTGTGTGTACTTATGTATGTGCGTTAGAAGTTATACTTCTTTGGCGTAAGAAAACAAAAACAAAACTTGTGATAACCTAGATTATTCGACTAGCTCTTAATAATCTTGTTAAATTACACACTCAAGAAAAAGGACCGCTTATTGGAACGCCGTTGGTTTATTTCTATACACTTTAACTTATATTACTAAATTATATAATTATGTATCGTTGTTTTTATTTTTAAAAGTAACAACTGCCACTATGACGTTTAATAGTTTGCTTACGCAAGGTATTGCAAATGGCCGACAATAATAAATTCGCTGCCTAGGTAACGGAACAATTCTAAACTATAATATTATACTGTATAATCGTCATGATTGCAGTATCATACTGTGGCGTAAAGGCAGTGCGTTCGGCTGATAACCGATCAATCGGTGGTTTGAATCCAATCGAGGGCGTTTATTTTTATGTGAAAAAATAAATTATCTGTTACATGTCACACGCCAAAAATACACTCTGATCTGATTTTCCAAACGCGCCTAAAGAAGTAAAACTTCAAAAATATATACAGAATCTTAAAAACCATTACGTGGAAAATCGCCGAGTACCTAAGCTAAGTTTTATGAATTTATAAAACAATATTCATCTAAGAACACAGATATTAGCTTCGGTATGTTTATTCCCAAAGTTGGAGAGAATAGTATTGTGACGACACTCGATGCCCTTGTCGCTTAGTACCATGGATTCCATCGCAGTAGTTGACTCTTCCTCATACTGCAGCCATAATTAATTCACTACGTTTACATGGGAAGATGCGGTTGGTCAAAGACAATTTCTTGACATCTTCATCTTCATCATCGATACACACAGTGACGTCCTTAGACAAAATGCCGCCCCTAGGCAGTACCAAAATGCCGCCACATTTTTTTATACATACAGCTTACAGTACTCTTATCATCCTTTCATGGCTCCAATATCTAAGAAATGTGTTGTATGGATACATTACTAAAATGATATATACCGCTAAATCTAATTTAAATGCCATATCTGTTTCAATAGACAATGATTTCAGATAGGTACCTACATTTAAAAATACGCCAGACAACTTACAAAACTCGCGATTAACTAGCAAACATGTTTGGTTAAATTTTAAATTATGTAAATATGTAGGTACCTACCTATACATAATTCAAATATTATTTGCAAATCTGCACGTGTTATTGCTGTTCACCAAGAACTTTTTAATGGACAGATAATTCCGTTATTACTAAGTTAAGGTAGTTTTTATATATATTATAAATAATGATTCTCATTTGCCGCCCTTCGGGTAACTGCCGCCCCCAAGCGACGCTCTATCTGCCTACCCCCACGGGACGTCACTGGATACACAGATACGCTGTGGCGTGACATTGTATATGTACCTATATTCAAATATATGTACGTATCCACTCTGTTTATTTTAATTTATCAGTTTATAACGTGTTAGTGTTTATTGTAACATGGGTACCTACGTAATGGTAATTATTTGTATGTACCTAATAGTTGTGTTTCAGATACGTTAAAAAATTGATACTTAACCAGTAAAAAAACCGGTCCAAGATAAACCCTACGCCTGAGTTAGTTAGTTAGTTAGTACGCCATTTGGTTGTTGGTGTAGATAAAAGTGCATTGGCATCACTTAAGAGTAATCAACGTAAGTATATCTATATATGAATATTATCTATGTAGCCTGTAGCTTTGATATAGCAGATAGCTAATCCAGCAGACGTAGATCAGACGGTATAAATTATACGTCAACAATGAACATTATACTATTAATATTCAGCTACATGCCTACACACAAGGGGGGGGGGGTCGAGTCCGGACCCCCTCCAGGAATGAAAAAAGTGTAAATTATTTAGGTGAATAGAATAGTACTTTTTTTCGTCAGGACCTCATGATTTGGGATCGTGACCCGGATGATTTGGTTATCGAAAAGCCATCTCGGCATTCTACAACACTAAGGTATGTGTCAGTGGAAGACCCGTGGTACCTACTCATAAATTATTGGTGCAACCATCTGAGGCATACAGTGTTTGATTTAATATACTGACGTGGCATATCTATAAGACAAGACACAAAAGAACGCGATAGGTCGCAATAACTTGTAGGTAAACTTTAATGCCATTGACCCAATATAGGTAAGTATCTAAGTATTTTTTGTTAATTATTTTGAAATATATTTCCGTTAAAATGTGTGACTTTTACACTATCAACATTTTTTTCGATTTTTGCACTTTTTTCGATAACTACGCGAAAGCAAAGATTTTGACTTCGTTCTTGGTAGAATAAGTAAATTTACTTGAAATTTTATTTACAAAAATACGATAATAACTAATAACCGCGAAAGCCTTGCAATATGTGCATGTGTTTATTTAAAATATATAGCTATAAAAATAATTAATCAACACACATTTCCTATGCATCTCTTATCAAAACGTCATTGAACGATAGCGAAAAAATGAGTAATACACCTTTAGGACACGTTGATTTGCAATCGCACCTATACATAATGTGAAAGTTAGATAGCTGATAACAATATTTTTATAATCTATCTCTATTATTATTTCATTTGCGATGTATTTTTCTATTCCTTTTAATAAATAATTTCAATAATTCCTCCCTTCCACTGTAAATTTATGTTACGCGCATTTACATTTTTTACAATGTTATAAACAAGAGAAATTAATAATTGAAGATATGCTTATCATTTTCTTCTGTTATTTTTCCTATAGAAAACGTAAACATTGACAAATGTGTTTTTCCTCTAGGTATATATTTACAATCGGATATCCTTTCCCCCCCATATATTTATTTAATATTACTAAAGCTGACTGAAGTTTACTCAATAAATTAAAAGTTGGCAATGTGTTTATTTATTTAGATTAAATATAAAAAAAACAATAATAATTACATTGTTTTCTTCTTCTGTGAGTAAATATTTGATGCGACTTAATTAAATATATGCATATAAAAATAAAAGGAAAATAATTACCTTAAACGTACTTACGAAAATATATTATTTTTTCTTTCGGATTATTTGACTGTCGAGCAGGTCATCATCACGGCTCGGCTCCACCCTTCTCGGCATTCGGTGGCACGCATAGCATATTGGGTCAGTGGAAATAACCAAGGCACTCTTGACTTGAAGTAATGATAAATTGCATTGTTGAACCAAAGCGATCCTTATCAATGGCACTCAAATCGAGTGAGTCAACTGTTATAAAATATTATTAGCTGTAAGACATGAATCAATAAATCAATTTATGACTGACCGAATTCCCACAGTATTATGTTATATTGTTAAATATTACAGCAAGGGATGTTTTTATATAAATAAATAAGGGAGACCTTTTAGATTAAGTACTGATTAGATTAGATAAAGATTTATTATGTAACTTTAATTACTAGCTATATTCTCACAATGTTATAAAGGGGATATTAATTTGAATGTTCTCATCGTAAAATCGATAGTTTATGATGTTTTTGTGAAACATCTGCTATTTAGGGGACCTACATATTCTCCCGTTGACCCTTGTCCGTGGGAAGATCGCAAGTACAATATATCCCTTTTTAGTATCCAACCTATATATTGAGCAGATTGCATTTGGGCGCCTGAATAACATCTTCGAAAGTGACCTCATATTATTTCTTAATTAAAGAGTTCAATAATGGTCCTACCAGTGCTAACGTATGCGTGTAAAATATGGACTCTTAATGCAAGAGACATCAAAGAAATGTGTTTAGCGCAACGTGGTGCATGTTGAACGTTACGCAGAAAGACCACAAAAGAAACCAATAGATAAGGAAGCAGACGCAGTACGCGATGTGATAAAGGTCGCTAAGCAGATGAAATGGCAATGGATTGAACATGTCGCTTGGTTAGTGGACACTTGTTGGACAAATGCCGTCATAAAGTGGTACCCAAGGGGCGCTAGACGGCTACAAGAGCGCCCTAAAACCCGCTGCAAACGTATATCCACGTATATCCAACGAACTTTATGAGTTGTCATAAAGTTCGCTGGATATACGTGGCAGCGAAGAACTAAGGACCGAGAAGAGTGGATGGGATTATGCGGAGGCCTCCATCCAGCAGTAGACAGACTCCAACTATTTTCCGATGAAATGATAAAGTTCTGCGGAAGTACGTGGCAACGTAACGCACAGGACCGAGAGAAGTGGAATCACCTTGATGAGGCCTTCATACAGCAGTGGATAGATTCAAGCTGATGATGATGATGATAATGATGATATAGGTACATATTATATTCATTGGCAATACATCCTAAAGAGATTTCTTAACAAAATGATTATTTATTAGCTGTTTTCTCAACCTATAATGTACATGCTCTGGATCCAAACATTATATCGTAACACCAAACGTGAGCTCGCTTGACGCAGGGTTCGAAATTTTCTCAATCCTATCCTGTTGTCAAAAATATTTATTCTACTATTTTATAATGTAGGCAATAATAAGGTGGGTAAATAAATTAAGATTATTGGTTATGGCTTGCCTACTTTTTGAAAATTACGTTGAACGCCTTCCACTTTCGCTATCTCACGACCTGAGGATGTAGTCCACTTCGCATTATTGCCAGTTGGAAAAAAATCCGTGAGAATTTTCCCACAAAGACCGCGATTTTAAGAGTTAAATAATTCTGTGACGTGACTAGGGATACACAATGAAAAGCGACGGAACTAATCACGATTTTTTCTTCTATAAAGGTCTCTAGGTAATTTATGTAGACTTTTGATTTTTACCACGTTTTTATTAGCTCGTATTCTTATTTGATCGGTACAGATTTTTCTTGTGTGTCTAGTTCATTTTTTTTCTTGTTTGTCCAAGATTTGTATTTTACGATTGAAGATTTTTAACTAACTTCCCGGTAGCTAGACGTTTGAAACTTTTAAACACGACGACAATACATTCTTTTAATATGTTTAGCCATTTTTAAGCAGAATTGAATTCATTTTCAGTTAATTCTGTTTTGTATGGAAAGTTATTATTATCGGTTGCTAAGGTGGTCCTAGAAACTAAATTATTAAGAGCATACTTCAGTGAAACGGCAAATAATTTTAAGCAATAGATGGGACCTTAGACTATAGATACATATAGACGCCACCCGTTGCATTGCTAAATGAAGCCGCGTGCCTTGCGTTTGGTTTGTGAGCGATCGAACGCATTCGTCTACAAATGTTCGAGACCATAGACCATTTCGCTAGTGCTCGCCCAAAGTGCTCGCACTAGACGCTCAGAATTAAAATATAATTTTCTATTTTTTTACGTTATATAGTATTTTTAAGCGGTCAAAATGCAACCATTAGATAAAGATATCCATAATTTAAGTTATTTTAAAGAAACGCTAGGTCACTGATATTAAAATATATAATAAAATACAAATAAATTATCACGAACATGTATCAACTTACTTATGAAACGTAATACCATCTTCTTGCTTATCAGTACGGCTACCACATTTTAAGACAACACACAGAACCATCTTTTCTACTTAATTAACCAAAAATATTTACCACTGACTTTATGTTTAACACAAAAAATATCAATTTTAGCAACACGAGCTCGCAAGTTATCGACGCTATGTGAAGCGTTTCGCCCCGATTTGATGGCGATACTTTTGGAAACTGGCTTGTAGCTAGTAGACCTTTTATCTTACTCTAGCGCGTGTCGCAGAAATTGTAAGGGTGCCGAATACTTTCTCACTCGCACTCATGCATCGTTTTTGTTCAGGCCTTGGATGGGACGTAATTTTGCATGCGTTGCGCCGTTGCCAGTCGGAGAGCGATAGTCGACCTGTTCACACGTCAATTTGTTTTGTGATGGCGTCGGTGGAATTAATTCTTAAATCGTGTAAAGATTACTAAAAAATGTTTCTATTTACTCGAAAAACAAGACATGTCAATAAATATATTATTAGTATTACTTAAATAACAATAAACATAACATTGATGCATGTTGAATTTTTATGACAAATTATGTTTTGTTCGTCACGCGTCGTTTGCACAATCTGTGCGTTGCGTAGTTACGATCGTTTTAGACCGTGCCTCAGCTGAAGTGTAGCCTAAATATATATGTGCGTTACTATGGAAATCAATATGAAATGTCAAAATGACATTTCAATATTCTATAATATTTATTCAGTAATTCTATCAAGTACAATAAAAAGTTTTTATTAATACATAGGATTGTCAAGTTTATATGATTCAACAGAAAATTTAAAAACGTGGTATATAAAAAGTTCTTTTTATCTTGTAATTATTAAGATATTAGTCAAATGCATGGCAAGTCCGTGAAAAATCCCCCAGTTTTATAAGAGGAGGTAATACATACCTATTATTTTTAATGTTATCTAATGACAGTAGTGTTATTATATTTTTTTTATTAATATGTCCACATTTTTTATTCGCTCAATTATCTATCTCATATTATGTGTCCAACCTTTTAGTTTCCCTGAATCAGATAGAGTGAAAAGGAATTGTCTTGGGCCGCACATAAAATATTATATTATATAATTTTTCATTTTCCAATGTTTGAAGCATGACTATTAAGAGAAAAATATGACATGTATGAAATGGGATGAAATTACCAATGTTATTTACAAAACTTTTGTACCAACGTTTGATGACAGAAATTTTGTTAAAAAATAGTCATCCTGAAATTTAGTATTATATCATGATTATTGTTTTAAAAATCCTGCATTTTTATAATATTTTAAATGTGTTGCTATTCCGGTATCGATATTTTCATTCGATACGCCACTGATACCAAGACGTATAGATACTTTTTTCTTTCGATATGACGACCCTTCTCATTACTACTGCCAGGGACTGCCTTCCAGGTGCCAGCCAACACTACTCCCCCTAACAAATATTTTTAATAACCAATTGAATAATATAACATTCTGAATTATAATATAAATTGTTTTTTTTTTTTTTTTAATGGCACGGAGGAAAATTGGATTTTTCCATCATAAAGTTCATTTTATGCAATATTAAAATGCTTTTTCGGACTTTTGCCGCCTCCTGAATTCTGCCGCCTGGGTGTTTCGCACCCCCTCCCTCTCAACACCCCTGCTTGGCGCACCCATGAGTACTATGAGTACTGTTATGGACGATAACTAACTACTGGTATAAAAACCTGAATACATTTAATAACCAGATTATTGCGAATAGCTGAATTTCTGAAACTGTATCGCTTATCTGACATATCCATAGACAGTCTGACGGTTACGTTACTCACCTACGAAATGACATTTCGATAAATTTTATGTTGTTAATTGTGCTACACACATCTTAATAATCCTTGGCTATTAGCAGGATCATAGATTTGGCGAAGCACTTCACGCTCAAATATGACAAGGTATTTTTATCACTTTGTCAGCACCCAAGATTTTGAGCAATACATGAGGAGGGAGCTCAGAGTAATAATATAAAGAGGCAAAATGAAGCCAGTACGGGTACAAAATTTAAACACAACATAGGTATTAATAAAATATTAGTAAAAATAATTACCACAAACATTATATTACATAAAAACAATGCATATCAGTAACATGTGCTCGCAGTTTTTAAATGATTGTAGTCATTCAATCAATATTTACCGGCAACGTTTACAAAAAATATTTAATTCAGCCGTAGAAATGCTATCTTACTCTATTGCATATTGCGGAGCTATAAGCGTGCCAAATGCTTTCTCTCTTGCACTCATGGCTCGTTTTTATTCAGGCTTTGGGAGGGAGTGTATAAGAGTTGTAAAAATATGGTCTTTCTGATGATGATTATGCAAATGCAATAATAATATACTTATCAAACAAATGCTATTTTATTTTAATGCTAAAAAGTATTTTGGATCGATAACTAATGCCAATATTAAACAATGACCGATATACATTACTGTTTTAATCATTATAATAATGAACGTCCGCCCGTTGATCTAATTTATTTAAACATTATATTGGTTAATAATGAGATTTTTTCCGGACGATTCTGCCCGGATGGATCTACTGCACTATTATTGCACTGATTGAATTTCTTTAGTGTTTACTTACGGCTACAAATTTTATTCAAATCTTAATGAAGGAAATGGCGTTTTTTCTGCTTGTTACAACAAAATTCTAATTAAGCTATCATAAATAAATTGTGAATTTCGACACGTTTTGGTAAGTAGCGAGTAGCGATTACATAAAACAGTTAATTACCTTTTTTCTCTCAAGAAAATCGTTTTTCGCACTGGTTCTAAACATTCATTTACTGTAGATCCTTTCGACTATTTAATTCAGATCAATGATAAAATCAACACCAAACTATGACAACTTTCAGTACTATTAATGATGGGTATATTGCATATTATCATAGTTGTACAGTTAAAACTAATGACAACAGTTGACCATAAAATCAACTACACTAACTACTAACTGCACTATTCATTGGTTTTTGGTTATGGTATTCTTTTGGAACTGTTTACTTATAATGTATCATCATTATTTATGGCACTACAACCCTTCGCGGGTCTTGGCCTCCTTCAAAAACTTCCTCCATCTTGGACACTCTTTAGTCACTTTGGCTGAGAATTCTTAAATCTTCAGTGGCGCTTCTTGTGTTCTCAGGGAATGCATACAAAACAAGACTTACTGGTAACTCCATTGGCACTTTATGCACGTGGCTGATCAAGCGAAGTCTCCGCGTTTTCACATGCCACGTGATCTTTCCCCCCCCATAAAGTATATACGGCTTCTCATTATACCTCAACCTCCAGATTCCATCTTCTTGAATAGCCTCAAAGAATCTTCTTAATAATCACCCTACTCAAATATATCCATATTTCTTTGGTATAGTTTTCTGAGTGCCCAGCATTCATCACTCTATATACCTACATTGATTTTTTGTGCAGAAGAGTTTATATCAAACAGGAACAGGATCAAATATCACCGTAGATCCATTCTTCATAATTAAAATCATATTTAAGTCAATGCAATTCTTCACAAAGATGACAGTCACATGTGTGTTTTTCTCACTTATCTGTTCTAAAACGAATAGTGACAGGTCACATTGCAAGATGTGAGAGATCAAAAGTTATACATTGGGTCCACGAGAGAATTTAGACAAGCGATCAACTATATGTAAACGATGCGAATAGGGGCTGCAGAAAGCGTTAATTTGTCATCATGGAGAGAGAAGAGTCATATTAGAGAAAATTATTGTCAACGTAGATGGTTTGTAGCACCAGTTAAGTAGGTAACTAAGCACTATATAAGAAAATCCATCCCGCGCCACGTATTGGGCGCCACAATCCAAGCAGTGTGTCGACAAGGCGTGTGATCCACTTGTCCATTGGAGCGGCTCGCCACTTTTCACTTTCGTTTGTTGCTTCGGTCCCAGCTGCTTGCTTTTTGTTCACATTATTATTTTATTGTATCCACGACACAATTATTCATCGCAGATTTACTTTTTCACATACACTATTGTGCTTAATTCCGGTCGTTACAGGCGTGTGCTGTAATCGCTTATTTCAGACTTGGATAACATGTGGATACTTCTCTTCTCTTCGCGGTAATCATTGATTAGGCTTATACCGACATATACCAAAGTCTTTTTTCTGAGGTGCCTTGACTTAAAGTGAATTTGGAAACCTTTGGCACAAAATGTTGGACACTCACAGAATATGATAAAAGGATAATATTGCAGTGGCGAAGGATGTCTGTTGTAGGAAAGTAGGCTATGGTTGGTAAGTGAAATAAAGTCCTACGGCAGTCATATTTACGGGACTTGAATTTGAATTTTGTTTCATCTTCAGTAATTTACTGAACATAAAATATTCTATTTTATTATTTATAATAACATAATATATTTCACTAAAACTTACTAGTCTATGTTAATTCTCGATAGATGGCGTGAAAAACAATTTAAAGATTTTTCGTGTAGGTATTTGTCGATTTAAGGTAGTCGAAAATTATAAAATAGGTACAAAGTTACGAAAAATTAAAGGGGAGGATATTCTAGATCTGCAAAGGACTATTGCATTTTGCCTAGAGACGTCACTATGCGAAGTAGTATATCCTGCAGGCGTTTAAGATTGTGGAGAAAATTATGAATGAAGGATTATGCTGAATACCATTAGACCAGAAAATACATACAGTATACACCATGACCCAACATCCCGAAGCGGCCCCCCAGGGCGGATCTTTATCGGGTATACCTATTTATCGGCAAGGTCAAGGGCAGTGTGATGCTCTACAGTAGCGTTTCCCAAATTCTACAATTGAATTAGCATTTAAATATATTAGTCATCATATCACATCAAATTGCAACGCACAAACACATACTATAAATTTTAATATTCTTGAAGTACAATAACACCGCCGGCTATTAAAGCAAATTTTCGATGCGTGTTTATTTCACTTAGCTGGTCGACCCGACACGCCATCTTCCCTCCCTCCATATGCTCGGGCACCATGGCTAGAATCCTATCAGCCACCTTCGTGTGGGGCCAATGATATATACTGTGTTTTTCTCAGTGGCGAAAGGTGAAGGTAGACTCGATCTGCCATAAATAGTGCATACTAAACTTTGTCAGTCATACGTATTTGTTTTCATTGAAATAAGACTACGGTCAGGGAACTCAGAAATAATGGGAACTGAAATACCCAACGGGTAAGGCGATAGCAGGTAACCGTCTCGAGTAAGGAAGAATCCGGGTTAAACTTATACACATGTCAAGAATACGTTGTACGTCTAATACTCTCGGTTTATGCATTTACGCTCATTTAATGTTGGTGTATTACACACACTATCTTCTTCTTTGCCCATATCCGCCCCTTAACTGGAGCATATGGACACCACGCGGCGCCTCCAAGAATCCCTGTCGCTCGCCAGTCTTCTTGCTTCGTTCCAGGTCAAACCAGCATCCCGTAGCTCCGCCGTATACACTCTGTAGATTGTATTTAGCGGCCTTCCAGGACGCCGGAATCCGGTCGGCTTGAAGAACAGGCAAGCCAGGTTAAAGTTCTCTTCTGGCATCCGCAGCACGTGGCCGAGCCAGGTCCAACGTCGCCTCTTCACTTTCAGCGTGATGAGAGGCTGCTTGGTACGTTCTCTTATCTCCTCGTTGCTCCTAAAGTCATACCACCGCACACCCAGTATTCGTCGCAAACATCTGTTTTCGAAGCTCAGTATACGGTTGCTCTGAGCCTTCGTAAGGTGCCATGATTCGCTACCGTAAAGCAGCACCGTCAGAATGCAAGCGTCGAATAGGCGGCATTTGGTTTTGACCGAGTACAATCGTGAGTCCCAGACATTTCGCATCGAGTTGAATGTTGCTCCAGCCATTCCCATTCGGATAGCGAGCTCTTTCTGCAAAATGCCATCTCCCGTGATGTGTACCCCCAGGTACTTGAAGCTGTCGACGCTCTCGATGCTCTGTCCATCGCTAATCAGAGGGAAATCTGGATCAGGACAGGTGCTATTGCACAAGACGTTGGTTTTCTTCGCGTTGATTTTCAAACCAACGCGAGAGGAGTTGTTATGCAACCTGTCGATTGTCTCTTGAATGCCCTCGATTGAGTTGTCGAATAGGACAGCGTCATCGGCGTATTCCAGGTCGCATAGCTTCACCGTGGGGGTAACAGGTATGCCTCGGTCGGGTGGTATTGACTTCCGTAGTATGAAGTCAAAGAGAATGATAAAGAGAAACGGTGCAAGGACACAACCCTGTCTGACTCCAGTCGTGACCCCGAACCATTCCGTGACAGTGTCTCCAATTCTGACACAGCATTCGCTATTCTCGTGCAGGCTTTTGATTATGGCAATGATCTTGGGAGAGATCCCGTATGCTCCCAGTATCATCCAGAGGGAGGGGCGGTGCGGACTGTCGAAAGCCTTCTCATAATCCACAAAACAGCAGGCCATCGGACTGTTCAACTCATGGCTCTGCTGGAGAAGACATCGAAGGTTGTGGATTTGGTCTGCACACGCTCGACCAGGTAGAAACCCGGCTTGGTTTTTCCTGAGGACGTGCATTATTGGGTCCCTTATTCTCATCAAAATGATGTTTGCCAAAATCTTTCCCGGAACACTGAGTAGCGTAATGCCTCGGTAATTGTCGCAGCTTAGAGGGTCACCTTTTTTAAGAAGTGTGATGATTTCACCGTTCACCCAGTCCCTTGGGCAGCGCTCTTCTTCCCACACCTTTGTCATCAGATGAAACATAGGGTGCAGGATTGCGCTCAAGCTGTACTTGAGGAATTCAGGATGAATCCCGTCTCCCCCCGGTGCCTTTCCGTTCTTGAGCCTTTTCACAGCCGATTTTATCTCGGTGTGCGTGGGCGGGCAATCGGAAATGTCGGTCGCTCGGGGAATGTCCAAAAGTAAAGCTTCCGCAGATATGTCAAAGGGATCCAAGGGGGGTGGGCGGTTCAGCACTCCGCAGAAATGATTCTTCCAAATCTTCTTGACGCATTCTGCGTCAGACTCTATTGCTCCACTGGGACCACGAATGGCTCCGGGAGTCGGTGGTCGCCTGCCGCAGACTTCACGGGTGATTCGGAAGAGTTTCCTGGTGTCATTTCTGCTTGCTGCCTCCTCTGCCGCTTCAATTTGCCGGTTCATAAAATTGCGCTTGTCCAACCGCACGGATCGTTTGACTACCCTGTCTTGGGTCTGGTAGTCAGTCCGGCGGTCCTCGGTTCGGTCGGGGTCTCTCTCCTCGTCTCTCAGGGCTTTCAGCCTGGCTCGTTCACCAATTTCAACCCACGTTTCGTCAGACATCCACTTTGGCTGCTCACTCCTTCTGGTACCAAGGACGGTACGAGCCGACGACACAATCGCACTCTTTATGAGGCTCCAGTCCGCCTCAATGAGGTCGGATTCAGATTTGTGCCGCTCGTAGATACGATCTACACTATCTCGTACAGCAGTTTCGAAGTCGGTCCGAATTCTTCGGCGTCGGAGCTTCTCAACGTCAATTCGTTCGCACTTTGGAGGCCTCGCCTGGCGACTGAGTTTTACTCGGATGTTTCCAATAAGTAACTCATGATCGCTATGGATATCGGCGCCTCTGTAAGTACGCACGTCGAGAAGTTCCTTTCGGTGCTTCAAGCTGTATAAGAAGTGGTCAATCTGCGTCCTCGTGCGTCCATCAGGAGACGTCCACGTATATTTGTGAATGTCTTTGTGGGGAAAAACAGTGCCTCCGATTGCAAGCTCGTTCAGAGTGGCGAATTCTACGAGCCGCTCACCATTATCGTTGGGGTCACCGAGGCCGTGTCGTCCCATCACCGTGGGGCCAAGCACCGGGTCTGCTCCTACTCTCGCATTATAATCCCCCATTACAATCACGCGGTCTCTTCGGGGGATGGCGGAGACTGCCGCGTGGAGAGAATCGTAAAAAGCATCCTTTGTCTGCGCGTCGGCATCCTCAGTGGGGGCGTAGCACTGAAAGACGGTCAAGGAGCTACCAGGCGTCTTGAAGGAGGCACGTATCAGTCTCTCCGAGATTGGTTCCCATTTCACGAGGCAACGGGCCGCTCTCTTTGACATCAACACTGCCACTCCCTGGCGATGGTATTGCTCCTGACCTGAGTAGACAATAGAGTAACCCTCAATCAACTTTCTCCCGGCTCCTTTCCAGCGCACTTCGCTCAGCCCTAGGATGTCCACACCATAGGTGTGCATGATGCGTGTGGCGTGCAGGTCCTTTCCGGGGGTACGCAGGGTGCGAACATTATATGTCCCAATGCGCATACTCGAGTTGTTAGAGAGGATTACTCTACCTGTTTCATTGTCCATTTCCATGCAAGGTCGTCGTTTTACAGAGCCGGTTGTCGTCCGAGGCTGCTGTGTAGGTGTTTTGTTAATCTGTTTCGTTTAAGGAGGCAAGGTGATTAGCCCAGCGCTCCCGAGGCCTGAGCCACGAGGGCCCTGAAGGTCGGCTCGACCAGGTTTTTCTGTCGGGGATTTCCTTCCCTTAGCCAGAAGGCCAGTTTTATGGCGCCGGTCACTCGCCCTTCGCCCCCTGCTGTTAGCTACAGCGTACGCTGCATTGCCCGGAGGTCGCCACGGGGAGGCCAGCAGATGGGACTTGCTGGCAGTTTGGCATTTCCCAACTTTTGCTATGAACACATCTACTGGCGTCAATGTGTCCACTTGGGGCCGACCAGCCGTTGACCACACACTATTACACGTGTATAATGCGTGCTCTATTTTCGTAGGACACTCACACATTCAAAAACCCTGCTTCAACGTGCGGCGTATTGAATATAGCCTATCGGTATTCTATTTATTATCTGTTCTGTGACTACGGTGTACAGATGGTGTGGGTTGGTTTTTAAAATTCAATTAAATCCTAAGAAAACCATGCCATAATAGATAATAGTAAAAAATACTCGTTTATCTATAAATGCAAAAACATAACTTTGGATATTTTATATATAGGCAGGGCTTAATGAATTTAAAAAAAATGAACCAACAATATTATTATGTAATATGTATTCTTAATTCAATGAAAACAAATAAGTATGAATGAAAAAGTGTGCACAATTTTGTCATATCATCATTTTGTAGTTCAATAATTATTTAAAAACTGTTTTACTTGTTCTAAAACTGGAAATTCTATTAGTACTTTCAATGGTAAAACAAATAATGTAGTACTGTCAGTTTTTTTTTTAAATAATAATAAGTCCAACAGGACAACGTTCTAAAATAAATGACGTTTGCATCGTCATTGTAATTGTTATGGTTCATTTAAATGGCTTACTCTTTTTACCAATGTGTTCTCTGTTATAGTGGAGTTCTGCTTACAGTCACGTTTCACGTGTAGAACGTGACATAACAAACGTACACAAAGTTACGTGGCAGTGAATTGTGTGAGGAAATAGAAATTAAATTGAATTTGTTATCTAGGAGGTGCTGTTTTAATCGGTATAATCTCGTGATAAAGTATTTCAATTATTGTCGATTCGATTGAAAGAAAGGGTTGATAAAAATTCATTCAATAATTCAAACACAAAAAGGTGATTGATCACTTTACGTATAATTTAAAATAAAAGGTTGAAAACTGGATTTTGATCAGAAATAGATATAATTACAAGATAAAAAGAACTTTTTATATACCACGATTTAAAATTTTCTGTTGAATCATATAAACTTGATAATTCTATGTATTAATAAATACTTTTTTTTTGTACTTATGTGCAAAATACTTTAAATACTGAATAAATATAGAATACTGAAATGTCATTTTGACATTTCATATTGATTTCCATAGAACGCACGTATATATTAATAATCTAACTATATATATAACTAGGACCCCCTTAGCAACCAATAATAATGTTTTACTTTTTTACGATTTTTTTCCGAAATAACTTTCCTTACAAAACAGAATTAACTGAACTAAATTTGTCTGTTCAGACACGTTTATTTACCAAATCACTCGCTACTCGACTAAATCACTGGAACAGTCCGAACAAGCCTTAACGCACGTATATATTAATAATTTAGTTGCTAGGACCCCCTTAGCAACCGACAATAATAACTTTCCATACAAAACAGAATTAACTGAAAATGAATTCAATTCTGCTTAAAGATGGCTCTATTATGGTATTAAAAGAATGCATTGTTATCGTGTTCTGATATATTCTAAAAGTTTCAAATGTCTAGCTAGTCAGGAAGTTAGTTACAAATCGATTGCAAGATTTGTATTGGACAAACAAGAAAAAATTTGTACTGGACAAACAAGAATACGAGCTAATAAAAACGTGGTAAAATAGATTGTAATTTCATTTTTTTCGAGTTCGATAATTCAAATGTTAAGAAATATTTGTTTTTCAATTATTATAGATTGGTTGATTGGTTTCTTGAGATTCTCGAGAAATTCTTCTTGGCAGTTTTATGGGAAATTATTGTAATGAATATTTTTTTCTGATTCTTCCGTAGTAGGTATTTGCGGTGTGTGCTCTTCGTGCTATACAACCTATTATATTATTATTATTATACATAGTTGACGTCACTTGTTTTGCTTGCAGTGTGTGGTATTGTAGGGCTCATGTGCTCTGATAAGGGAGAATTTCATGAAAAATTTTGAGGAAGAAGTCGAGAATTTTCGACCCTAACCTCTGATCAAGAGCACGTTTATGAAGGAGAAAAGTGTGGCGGGCATATTTTTTGGCAATGTGACTTTGGCGGTATACACTGGACAATGATCTAAAATGATTTAAAACCAGGTTCCAAAAGCTATATGCTATTGTAAAAGAGTTTTGCATTAAATAATTTTAGAAATTAAATATTTCCATCAAGTTTTGCAGATACTTCAGATATTTGTTTATGATTTTTTTCACAGTACGAGTTGTATTTTAAATCAAATTTATGCCAGCGATGTGTTCTTCAATGAACGGAACAAATAATATTTGAAAATTGTTTGCAAATATATTTTTGAATGTAATTTTGTAAATACTGCTACTATAGATTTAGTTTTTAATTTTTAATGTTGGCAACATTTCATCATTATTCAAGTTCTTGCCATCAATACTTTTCTAATACAATATTATTATATGTTTGTATATTTATCTATTTCTCATAATATGAGTAAGTATACAATAGACTTCTGCAGAATAACTGAATCTAGGTGCTGCAATCTTGTGATTTATTTTCTGTTATTATATTAATTGTTTTCTCGAAAATTATCGAGATTCTCTTAAAATCGTCATTATTACAAAATTACCCCTTTTTGTCCATTTTTTTCATTTCTTTATGTCTTTAAGAAATTCAATTCAGTCTTTTTTTAATCTCTTAAGGTAATTTTTTTATGAAATCGCGTTTAGAATCACAATCGAGGGAATTTAAAAAAAAACTTTATTTGCAGTTGGCGGCTTGTGACCTACTTACAATTGTTTTCATGATATCTCCAGAAATCATAAATCTCGGAATTTCGGAAAATTAATTTTTCGAGATTCGAAATTGGGGCCTTATAATTATTTCGAGATTTCTCAATCACAACCTTCATTGGGTAGGGATGGGATAATAATATCATAGAATGGTTTTAATCATCATTTAGGATGAAATTTTCCAATATCTAGATAAACTTCCACCGACTTGAAGTAATTCTCATACTTACTCCTAATCAAACACTGAAGATGCATCTCAATAATTACCAGATATTTATTGGCACATTCTTAAAAAAATCAATTAATTAAAATCAACTGTTTTAAATCGCTAACGAGATCGTATTTATCGATATGTATTATTGAATATTGACTTTGGAATCACATATTATTTTGTGTGTGCTGATAGCACAAAATTATTTTATAACATGTGAGTATTTATTTAATATATTGTAAGCAATAAACAATTACATAAATTAATCTTAAAATAGTCAACTGTTTAAAATTTCAAGATGTCAATCAAGTCAAGAATCAAGATGCGTAGATATGTGAGATTAATTTATTTGATATTATCTTATTTTCACTCAAACTAATAAATAAGTATATAATAAGTATGTCATATCGTATGTGGATACTTACATAATCCACATAATTTAATAACGATTTGAATCTATGCCATTCGCTAAGTAGTTTTATTTTCTATCAGAGTTCCTCGAGAATACGCAAAGCTTTGAAAATGTATTGTTATTATTAACGAAAAAAATATAGGTATTCAGATGACCCCACTAATAATAATTTAGCATTTTGAAAGTTTAACCTAGTTAGGTTTACATTTTAATAAAAAAGACTTCTACCCATACCAAACATAAGCCCAATCGCACATTTAAAACCATCTCGACTAGGGTTTTATTATGATTATAGTATAGTCATAAATCAAATCTAGGCGTAATGTTTCAAATTTATTCCGTGCGTATAGGTCTAGACCAGTACTTCTCAATCTGGGGGGCCGGGGAGCTCCTGCCAGGGAGGCGCGAAATATTTCAGTATTTGAAAAATCAAAAATCATAACGTGATCACTGGACGATACCTGATACAAATCAGTAAAAATCTCGAGGTCGAATTTTTACACGATCACAATACTTTATGCGATATGGATAAGAATAATTGAGCGTAGTTATACGCAAAGCAGCCAAGCCACACAAACCTCAAACAGAGATAGAAGCACTTTTATGTAAAGTGTGTTTCTTTAAATCCACAAAGCCTCTGTATACTATTTATACCTTTTGAATGACAGATATTATATATTTATATGATTTTGTGTAACTTATAAAGAGATAAAAGCATAAAATCTATGAAATTTTGGTGTTTTAGTAGTCCAGGCTGTTTTGTGCAAAACGGGCTTTTTAGAATGTTCATTCTTGAATGCAGCCAACTCTTATTTTTGTAAGAAAAATCGTTATTTTTGCATCTATTTTCTTTAAAAAAAACCTTCTAAGTTATTCAAGTATTATGGGAATTTCGAAATTCTGAAAATAATTCGAAAAACTTGTAAATTATACATTAATATTTAGCTGCCTGGCACTATTTTTTTATATGAAAAATCTGTATATTATATTATATATAATAACATGAAAAACATACAATGTAATTGAGAAAATAATGTCTATTAATTGAATGTAGAAAAACACATCTTACAGTCAGGATTTTAATAATTAGGTAAGTACATAATATTATCATTTTGCTGCTTTTTGCAGAACGAATATGGCATATTCTTAGAACGCATTTATATGTCATTTTTGTATGACAGCAGCTTGGCTGATTTGTGCAGAACGTAAAACAAGCGTGTGAGATTATGGAAATCACAACAACTTATTTTTTTCACAATTATTACAGAGCTTAGTAATGAACTTCGCCTCTTTCTTCATTACAAAAAATCAGATCTTTCTTCCCACTTCGAAGAAAAATGGATGTGTTTTGCTTCATATTTGGCGAATTAGTAAATGAATTGAAATTGAATCTTCATGGAAAAGATATCATCATTTTAATTCTAAATATCAAACATGCTTGAAGTTCTTCTTTTCTCTTCTCGAAGCTTTTAAAAAACTTTCCTCATGGTCAGAAGGTATTAATCAAGGATTCACTGACATGTTTTCATGGTTGAATGAGAGCGTCTTACCACCAATGAAATCTCACTCTTGACTTCAATATTAAAAGTGTTATACTTGATCACATTGTCAAATCACAACTATCTTTCAACGTATATTTACCAAACTTAAATTAATACCAAAAGTACAAAAGCATAAGAACACATTTGCTAAATCCTTACAATATAATCATATTACGTGGGCAGCTCAAGTAGAATTGGTTGCTCCTATCATTCGCGCATAATATTGTTGTCATGACTGCACTTTGCACTACACACTTTCTGCACTACACATTTAAAAAAATATATGGAGTTTAATCGCATATTAATAAATAATAGATTGTTTCTAAAAATAAAAAGAAATTTGAAGTGTATGTGAATGTTTTAAAAAATACGTCATTTAAACCAGGGCTCGAAATGGACTGGAGCGCACCGGAGCTCCGTTCCGGTTCGTAAAATCGGAAAAATTATCGCTCCGTCTCGTAAATTATTTGACCTTCTGAGCTAGATAAGCCATATAATATAAAATCTAACACACTTATTTTTTATAAAATTCACATAGTGTTTGCTAACTTTCTAAATATCTTCAGAAAATTGTCGAGCGCTCCGGTTCGTAAACTTTTCCATTTCGAGCGCTGATTAAACTCATCCCTCAATTTTATGTCGTCGGTGAGTTTTTGAGGTTTCGTTGAATTAGTGTATCGTTGACATTGGTCTGTTCTGTACCTATTCGTTGGTAATATCGTTTTTTCTTCATATTTCTCGTAAGTATACCAGACAAGTGTGCTCTTTTTCTCAGATATTCACAGTCTACCTCTTTCCAAAAGTCACCCTTCACAACTGATATTATTAGACTAGAAGACATACATGCAATTATACAAATAGATATCGTTTATTTGTGTGGTATATAATATTTTGTTTGAAAAAGATCAATCAAACTCAGCCAATCTCACTGAAATTAAAAAGCAAAAAAATCTTTATTTTACCAAATATCAGAAAAGTACGAATACCAATCAATATGGCATATTATTTTCAATAATTATTTCTCACAATATATATCTCTAAAATGAATAGTAAACTACCTTTCAAAGCGTATGGTAAATACACGCTTTTATAGAGAGAGGAAAATACGAACCCAATCGCTTTAACTAATAAATATCATATTATCGAGACATCAAAAGTATTGCTATAAGTATGTTCATATTATGATCTGGGTTTTATGCAAAATAATTATAAATGGCGTTGTTTATTTAGTGAAACTTCTCTTAAAAAATATGTTATTCCTAGTATCGTAATTATTATCAGTTTTAGACATACATCAACGTAGTGCATTTATTTTTTTTACAGACGTTTAATACGCAACTGTAGTTTTCTTGTCAAACTGATTCAATGAAACGTAATGTTATTAGTTTGAGGCCATGGGTCATTTCCACGGCCATGCTGATCAGTGATCACACTCCAACCACTTTCTTTCACCATGGCCAGATATACGCAGACTCCTCGCCAAGGTTAAACGTGATTCGGCAAATATGCTGACCACACATTTCAATGCGTATTCATAATAATATTATTATTTTGATTTTCATTAAATAGTATCTAAGTCATAAAAACGTTACACGCTATCTTGTATATTATATTATTTAATATTAGGAATGCTGTGACTGCAATATTATTATTTAATATTTATATAAATAAAATACATAATTGAGTTTTCAGTTTCATCCATATTTACATTACATTTCTTCGCATACGTATGCTATGTATTTTAACTTTGAATGGAGTTGATAAATAATATCTATATCGTTATACCCTGACCAGTAAGCTTTCTTGGTAGGGCCGTAATATTGAAAGAATATGTGTCCATAATAATAATAATAAGTGTCGATATAGGAATTGGATATCGGAAGAAACGTGTCGATATCAAAGTACCAAAATATTTTACCAAAAAATGCTGTATTTTCGTGAAAAACAATAATCAGGACTCTAGCCTGGGGGCCCGAGCTTAGAGGGAGGCGGCGTGAGGGGGGTCGACCAGTTATGTGAGATAAACAGACACCACAGATTTGCTTTAAGGTTGAGGCATGGTCTAAAAAGATTGTGGCTAGGCGATGCGTGGAATGTGCAAATGACGCGTGCCAAAAGAAATATAATTTGTCATATAAATCCAACATGCGTCCATTTAATGTTTAACAATAATAATACATTCATTGACATGTTTTCTTTTTCAAGTAAATGGGTAACGTTTTTTAGTCATCTTTACACGATTTAAGAATTGATATCCCCGTCGCCATCACGAAACAAATTGACGTGTCTACAGCTCGACGTTCGCTCTCCGATTGCCAGCGAGTCCAAAATTACGTGGCACCTATAGTTGAAAATTATTTGCCGTTTCACTGAAGTACCATCTTAATAGTAAAAAAAGTTTAGCGAAACAGGCGCTATTTTACTTTAAAATATTAGCATAATAATATACGTGGCTATGCGATGCAATTTGATGAGCTATGGATTGATAAAATTAAATGATAATTCACGTGATACAAAGATACAACTTATAATAATTTCAATTTCAATTTATGTTTTAAACATATTTTTGGACATTACAAATTATAAGTTTAAGACGTTCACAACATGACATTTATAAACAAAGAAATATAAAACAGTACTATATATATAAGATAGGTACAAGGAAGTACACCAGATGAGTTAAGCAGACCCTATTTTAAGAATTTATAAAACAACGTCCACCTATACTCATCCTCACGTAGGTGGAATATATCAACACTTGAAGCAATTTCGTTGAACATAGTTATCGCCCTTCCAATTGGCATTACCAGTGGCAGGTTGGTTCTGCACCATGGGAGAATAAACAACTGATGCTCTCTATTTCTAAGATAGTTATCAGGGACACACAGGTCAACACTGCCCAGAATGGCAGAGTTCTCATTTATACCTCGTAGAATACGTAAACGTAACGTAGTACGGAAATAGTAGCTAAATAAAGATTCCTTCTAAATTGCAGACTGCAGTATGTAAGCATGCCTAAGAGAAAGTCAGTTGGATAAAGCCACGGGTAGTATACATACAACCTCGAGTAAAGGAGTCTCAAGAATTTCTTCTGAACCCTCTCCACCATAAGGCCATACTTCAACTGATGCGGTGCCCAAACAATAGACCCACTCTCAAGTCTGCTTCGAATTAAAGAATTAAATAAAAGTTATAATATGTTTATAAATAATGTCGACCGTGTTTAGGAAAAAGGGCGTAACCCTCGATTTTTCGAAAAGTGCTTTTATTAGATATTAACAATGTATACAGCTAAATACACGTTCTGTAAAAAGGAAGTAAGTCGCAGATGCCGATTTATTATCTAAATTCTTAATTGAGCTAGAGTTTTAATTTAAGGAAAAAAGCATTTACCCTCAATTTTAATGATTTACTGTAATAACTTCTTTAATTATTAGTAGATCGAAAAGTTTTACACCTAATCATCAATCATCATGCACCTATTGTCTATGCCTATTTTTTTATTAATATTAAACCAAACTCATTCAAAAAACGTTTTTTCTCTCTCCTGTAAAATTTGTTCTGTGTGGGTTACGCCCTTTTCCCTAACACGGTCGATGTGTTTCGTGACTAATAAAAGTGGCTATTTATCCAATACAGCGAACGGTCGCATGTTACTTGACAACCATAAAAGGGGGTTGCGATCAGTGCTTTATCATATGATGTCGAGTGCTGATAACTCAATAATTCAAGTGGATTTATTGAAAACACTCTTAATTTTACACCTACCCCGCGGTTTCGCTGAATACTATTTGAGGAACTCTACTTCAGAACACCAAACTGCCCTTAACCTTGATGGTAAGTAGGGGGCTTGCCAAACATCCTGGCATGGGGGTCTGCTTTAGCATGTGTGGCGCCATGATCATGATATACAACAAATTTATATAGTCATGCGGCATGATGACTATTTAAAAAAATGGCTTTAAACAATAATAAGAGACAAAACGACGAATTTGCTTTTTTTTCATTGATTTTAGGGAGTTATGCAATATGAATCAAATGTAACGTCGATATCATGACGTATTCCTCGTGGTTAACAATTCCCCTTCAAAATATCGTCGAGAGTTATACCCCATTTACACGTGCATGGATTTACTGCTGACAGTGTGTATTATCGCGGCCATAACACAAAAAAACGGTCAATCGTATGTATTGTGCAAAATGCAATATTGCATGCATGGATTAAAAAAATTTAGAAGCTTTTCACGCGACGATTGGACTGTGCGATATCTGCGCCTGTGCAGTAGAATGATAGTGGCGAACCTGTTGGTAAAAAAACGAACTATACCGCGCATAGACTCATTTTGAGGTTAACCGATTTTCCCGACCTGTCAAATAGTACCATAAAATGACAACATAGATACTCTTGAAGAATGAAATTGGCGAGACAGTCAGCACTTTTACGTGTATACAGTTATTATCGCGATAGTTTAAAATAAACGCTATCGGTGCAAGTAAATCCATGCACGTGTACAGGCGCTATTAGTCCGAGTAACCAAGAGTATATTTTTTAATCATATTAGTCTATCCCAACGTGCAGTGGTAGGGACGGGCTGCCTTTTCGAAATTGAGCAACTTCGTCCCGAGTAGGTATTTTTTGTTAAAATTCTTAAAACTAATTTGTACATACAACAAATTTAATATTAGTGATGTTTTAGCTGACTTCGCATATTTGACTGTCAAATGTCGGTTATAGCTTGGCGAATAATTCAGTTCGGGTTGTCATTCCTCAAAATACGAACCACATTAATGATCTTATGGCACCGTGACTTATTAGTCAGTTAAGCCTCAATTACATTGAGCTTCTTTACGAGCTGTTTATTGGCAAATTTAAAAGCGGGCGATTCAGCTACTGCGATTTGATGATTACACACAAAACTTTCCATTCGCTGAGAAGCCACAAGCCAGCGACTATTTTGACGGAACGTAGTTCGTTTTTTTACCAGGAGGTTGGTACTGCGCTCTACTGCGCAGACGCAGTAGGCTCACACGCCGGCGTGTAGCGTGTAAAGTTGACCGGCTTTCAGGAGGGAGTGTTTACAGCCTGCTTATTAGCTTATTCGATGATTACACTGGGCGACTTTACAGGCAGATTGTAAATTCGCCAATAAACAGCTCGTAAAGAAGCTCAATGTAATTGAGGCTTTAGTGTTTATTGCATATTTATTGTAATATTATGTATTACAATTTTTTATCATAATTCTGAAGTAAACTTACCGTAATTTACATTCAATTTATGACACATTCTTGTAAAACGAGTTAGCTACGTAGGTATCAAAGTGTTAATCTAACTTATTACAATTAATAAGATCTGTGGAAAAAAAAATGAAATACTTTATTAAAATGCGGTGACATTGTTAACATTGGTCCTTATTATCATTGATCGTAACATTATTGCATCGATTGTTATACAATGGCATGAGAAGAGTGGTTATCTTCGTTCCTGAAAAATACCACTGTTGTTGTTGTGGTGATATGAAGTTAGAATAGGGTTACTACATCTCGATTCCAAATAGTTATCCATAATACTATGTTCATAATCTGAGATAACCCCGATAAGTTCTGGATCAATTCAGTACACAAGGCAAATATTGTATGCGTGTTAATACTTCATGTTAGACGTCCAAGGCCTCGAAAGGCCACGGTCATGGAATTGAATAAGGTTTATTGCTGACAAGTTAATTAATACTTGCTTGGACTATTTTTTATTATCAAAGACGCTCAAGAAATCCTTCCCTGTAGAATTACATGTAGAATTGTATGTGAATACATACACGGCGTTTGAATATAATATAAAAGTAAAAGTGAAAAAAAGGATTACTAATGCTAGAAACACATTACGAACACGTCACGCGAGCGTACTTCAGCTCACGGTAAGCGCCTCAGGTAAAAAGTGTGCAATGTTGTTTTAGTTGGTATTTAGAATGTTAGTTAGCACATTTTGAGCCGAATGAATAGTCAGTCGCAAAATTTGTCATAATGTATCATAGCCCCACTAAAGTCACCTCATGCATATCATGCCACACCACCAACATCACGCGCGATAGATTTTTTTTTGTGAAATAATAGATATTTTCGAGTCACGTGCTCGCATATCTTTATTTCTTTTATGATCTTTACGCGTTATGTCCAACATGCACCTTTCCGTGCCACGTCGCGTAACTCGTAATTTTTAGATTTCTCTTACATTAACAGTCAATGTTTCACACGTGTGCGTGGGTGCTAGTAGCACACATTGAATGAACACTTTACGCTTAACACAATCACTGCTGACCTTTCAATTACTACATTTAAATAACACGTTAATTACATCTAATGGCCAACTGCTCCAAACGCGCCAGTCGCGGTGTTAGCACTAAATGAGTTAAGATTCAATAGGACGCCTCTTTTGAAGATACTATTCAGGCGCCCAAATGCACTCCATTTCAGTTTGGTTATGCAAGCAATATCGTCGTACATACGCGATTTATGACCTGAGTAATAAAGTGAGCCCAGCTTCAAAACCTTTGTCCTTATCGACTGGCTATTACATGTCTATCTTATCAATATGTTCTGTGGATATTCCACATAGTTTTATTAACTTAACAGCATTAGAGAGAAATTTGGCAATCTACTAAAGAGAAACTCTAAATATCCATCATGGTGCACCTACTGAGTAAAAAGCATCTTCTCCTTTTAATATCCTAAGGGTGCATTAATTGCTTCAATCTAGTTTGTCATTAACAGAAAGAGAAAATCTTCAATAGGAATGTTACCAAGTTAATGTCATATCATTATCATTTATAGCTTTCGATGTAAACAATATTAAATAATTGTAAATATTTATGGCTGTTCATTGTATCGACATGCACTTGGTTCGAATTGTTATTAATGTATTTCATATCCATTAATCTATACTCGTTAGTATATTCAATTTACTACCTGTTTCACGCCTTCGTAGCAAAACAAGTGTTCTAGTTTTCTCTCGACTAGAGTTTTTGGAGAACAACTGAGACACTGAGGATTGAACAAATAAATACAAAAGTAAATCATTGAGTAATTCGGCTACCTGTAAATTGTGCGTATTCGATTTTCAATTTCGCTACATCACATTTCATCGTGAGCTCTCATACTGTATTACAGTGGCGAAGAGTAGAGGTAGGCTGTTAAGGTCCGACATAAATAGTGCACACTAAACAGTCATACTTATTTCTTTTCATGAAACAAAAATACAATTTGCAGACGGTCGTCGTTAGTTTTTAAATCCAATTAAACCCTGCCAAAATCAAACCATAATAGTTTAGGTATGCTATGGGCGATGCGACAAAAATAGTTCACACTTTTTCAGACATAGGTACTTATTTGTTTTCGTTGAATTAAGAATACATATTACAGATGGTGCTAGTAAGTTTTTTAAAATTCATTAAGCGCTGCCTAAACCAAACCAATATATACCGATAAAAATATTCTTCTATCTATAAAATATCTAAAATTATGTATGGTTTAATGGCATAATAATTTTAGATATTTTATAGATAGGTAAACGAATATTTTTTTAAACTATTATCTACTATGGCTAGGATTATTGAATTTCAAAAACTAACAAACAGTATCTACAAAATTGTAGCCTTAGTTCAATGAAAACAAATTATTTATGTGGGATTTTAACAGCCTACATCCACCCTTCGCCACTGCTGTATTGAAATGGCCGTATAGCATTGAGTCAAAAAAGAAACTTTCATATTTTACAAGATTCAATGAGAACATTAATTTGATATTGATTGGTATCAAATATCTGATTATAACGTTGTCGTTATATCAGATATTTAATATTTACGAATTATTGATACTTACCTAATTTGAATCATTCATATTTTATAAATATATACGATATGATTGTATTTCTAGTTTCCTTACCTACCTATATATTGTATTGTCTATTTTCTATAATTACGTATTTTTCGATATTATATTTAGACATAAATTTTATCTCAAAGCTAAACGTGATCGGTTTCCGATACAACTTCTCACGGTGAACTGTGATACGGCCAACTGATTCCAGACGCTGAATAAATCGACTTCAAAGTTTTATTTGCGATTGTACACTCTACATAACTGTTGAGGTGCTACTATTAAATGATTCATTCGGAGAAATAATGGTTATTGAATTATCTTATAGGTGTAGTTGTAAGAACGTAAGAATTCTACAATGTAGAAACAAATTATATTAACTTAAACACGCGTTAATGTATATGTTATTTTCAATATTTACGTCTGAATCAAAATCATAGCCCCCATAAAGGTTGGGGCGCTGACAGCATGGCCCCCACAAAGGGGGGCTAACAGGGCTCTATCCCGGGCTCAGGAGGGGCCCGTCTCAAATTTTCTTTGATAGTAAAATCTTTCAGTAATATTGTCATTTAAAATTATGTAGTTATACGATACAATTTTTAATTGTGTATCAATACTCGACAACCTCATAATTCAAATGGATGTTTTAAGATATATTAAAAAAAAAACACTAAATATACACATTAATTTTACCGCGTACACCATTTGGAAAACGCTACTGTGGAGTGTCACATTGCCTTTATCTTTGGCGATAAGTAGGGGTGGGGGGCGCCAAACATCCTAGTCTGAGGCCCGCTTCAGGATGTGGGGGCCATGGCTGACAGGTCTCTAGCCTGGGGGCTGAGGCTCAGAAGGGGCCTGGTGTGGCAGGTCAATCAGATAAGTGAGATAAACACACATTACAAATTTCTTCTAATAAAAAAAAAAAAAATACCTGTGGAGCTATTTTACTTCATGGGTATTAACATTTTAAAATATGTAATAATTGTGGGATGCATTTTTTAATTATTGTGTGTTAATTCTCTACAACTAATAATTAGTTGAATTATTCCTAACCCAACCACTAATCATAATTCAAGTGGATGTGTCGAGCAATACAAAAAATCTCTAAAAATACACTGAATACCATTAATTTTACCTCAAACACTATGTGGAAAAGGCTACGTAGGGTATCACACTGCCTTTAACCTTAGCGATAGGTAGGGTGGGCTAAAGATTCTGACATGTGGTCTACTTCAAGATGTCGGGGTCATGCTCATAATATGCATCAAAGTTTCTCACGTAAACACAACGCGCATTTGATGGTATGTAATATGCGCATGTGAGTAATATTTGAAGAATATCCGGGGTTTTGTATTGCTTGCATTTTATTGCCTGTGGATTCATTATTACCACAGAACAGATAATAAATAGAATACTAATAGGCTATATTCAATACGCCGCATGGTGAAGCAGGCTTTTGAATGTGTGAGTGTCCTACGAAAATGAAACACGCATTATGCACGTGCAATAGTGTGTGTAATACACCAACATTAAATGAGCGTAAATGCATAAACCGAGAGCAGTTTTCAGTATTCGACGTTAAATGTATTCTAGACACATGACGTGTAAGTTTAACCCGGATCCGTCCTTACTCGAGTCGGTTACCTGCTATCGCCTTACCCGTTGTGTATTTCAGTTCCCATTATTTCTGAGTTCCCTGATTATTACTATGGAATTGTCAAGTGTAATACAAAAATGACATTATATAATAAATCCTTCATGGTTTACTCAAAACTACAAATATTTTGTTTTTAGGTTAATTTTAGAAATGTTTCGATTTATATTTTTTTCCTCATCACATAGATTTTAAGTTGAATTATTTAGCAGTATTGATTTTTCAGTTAATTTTATACTCGTATACAATATGGAGTTTTATGTTTACCGACCTGTTAGTTAGCTCCTGCCAATCAATGACGTCACTAATCGCTAAACTTCACTGCCAAGATAATTAATAACAATTATCATTAACTATATTCATGAGATTACCTCCTCTCTCTCTGCTAAACCGGTTTTAATCATTAATCACACAACTCGGCTATGTTTTGTAATAAATGCATACTGCCATTGTGCGTAAAACGACATTATTTTATAAAAATAAACTGATAACAAGATATATAAATAAATTTAACTTCGGCATCTTCATTCCTTTGCACACGTAGGGTTGGAAATTCAGGTTTTCCTAGGATTAAAATACTGTAACCCTAGTTTATCGGATACACGTTAATAGCTTTTATATGATTTTTCCAACTGCATAGAAATAAAAAATCAATATCTATGAAAAATATCAATAATCCCTCAAATCAGTGGCGTAGCTTGAAATCAAATCGAGAGCGTTTTTTAGCTCTCCTTCCAAATATTTTTCACCGATCTAATCGGTTTTTTCGTAAATTTCTGTTATCTATTCAAAATCATTGTCACTAAATATATAACTAATAATTTTTCATATACTTACTTACTAAATCATAATGAGAAAATTCTACTGCATATGAAATAATTTGTTGTTACGTGAGTATGAATTAAAATTATTATTATTAGGTACCAATTCTACCAAAAATGGTGAAGATTGACGCGTTTTTGTCTAATCTCGGGATTGAAAATTTTCTCCGGAATTTCAGTATCTACTACAGTATCAGTTGGCAGCAATCAATGGACTGGACGCCACTGATATAATATATACCTTGCTCTAACCATAAGGGTGGAGGTGGGCTATTAATATCCGACATAACTAGTGGACATTAAACTTTGTTAGACATACGTATTTGTTTTTATTGAACTAAGACTACAATTTACAGATGGTGTTGATTCGTTTTTTAAAAATCAATTAAACCCTGCCTAAACCAAACTGTAATAGTTTTGGTATATTTTGGGCGATCCGATAAAATTGTGCACATTTTTCATAGATACTTATTTGTTTTCGTTGAATTTGAAATTTAAATTACACAATGTTGGTTATTTTTTTAAATTCATTAAGCGCTGCCTAAACCAAACTATAATATATAACATATTATTCTTTCTACAAAATATCCAAAATTATGTATGATTTAATGGCATAGTTTTAGATACTTTATATGTAGACGAGAATTTTTTGGCTACCATCTATTATGGTTTCGTTTTTGCAAGGTTTACATGAATTTTAAAAATTAACCAATACCATCTGTAAATTGTAGTATTAGTTCGATGAAAACAAATACGTATGACTTATAAAGTTTAGTGTTCACTATGTATGGCGGATCTTAACAGCCTACCTCCACCTTTCGTCACTGAACCATAGAAAGGATATTCCTAAACATTTTCTTGCAATATTTAATGTCTAACTTTCAAATCAAATATTTAGGAAGGGTTATCGTTTATTTGTTGCGGTGTGTCTGCAAACAATACGTAGATGACTACAATATAAAAAAAGTAAATAAATAACAATAATATTTTTATTAAAAGAATAGAGAAAAATAATAATCGCATTACTAACCTAGAAGTGCGACCTTCATCTTCGTGTACGTATAATTACGTCAAATGCAGCTTACAATCGGCGAGATTAGTGTGACGTGATAATTCTCGTGAGGAGATGAATATTATAATATTATTTCTCGATTTTTAAATTTTATTAAACAACGATTTTTTGTAAAAAAATCTCACATTTGATTTAAGGCACTATTCTTCTCATTTTTGTTTTGTCTCCGTCAAAAACGTTTAACGAATTAATGATGCTTAGTCATTTTAATTGATTGCTAAAATTAGCGAAAGAGTAACATATTTTCTTCAACGCAGATAATGCAATCAATTCATCATAAGAGGTAATTAATAAGGGTACTTCGAAACAGTTCAAACCAGTCATACAATTATTAAATCATACCGAAATATAACAAAAATATGCATATTTCTCACAATCAAAATAAAATCCCTGCAACTAACTTATAACTGTAACATAACCACTCAAACAGATAGTACTATTACACAAAAAAATCACTATAAATTATCATGTCTCATCACTGTCATCTTCAATAACTTTATTTTTAGTTACAGGATGCAGTTCAAGCGCGTCGACGTAGGTCTTACTTGATTCCATATGCATCCGCATAGAATCTCCAACTGGAAAAAAAAATACAATATGAGATTTTAATTGGATGCATTTGGAATCAAGTAAGACATACGTTGACGCGCTCGAACTGCAGTGCCGCGTGTCTTCGCCCTAAGAAGGTTTGCAAGCATCAAAGCGATCACCACATTTGAGACCGTTGGGGGCTGACTGAAACAATGAAGTTGTATTATTATAAAACCATGTTCTTTTACTGGAGTTCTCTCGTCTTTTGTCAGGTTGTAAAAGGTTTTGTTTTTCAACAAGAATCACGACGTGTTCAAAATGCTCCAATTTTCTGTACGTTCTTTATGTTCTGGAATAAATAGCTCCAGTTGATCTGTCAGTCTCTGCTATTATCGGCACTTTGTGTCATTTTTTATCTTGTATTTCCACGATATTGTAAACATACGTTTGTCTATATATTCCTCAAAATAGTGGATTCTTTTCAAACATTCACTTAAATTATCAATAATTCGTTTTAATATAATTATTATTATTGAATTTTAAATTGAAAAAAACGACGTCACACTGATATCACCGGCGGATGCATTTTCCTATGAGTGAAGTGCACGCGCGGAACCTAAGACACTCATACAAACAAGAGTACATTCATAATAAATAATTGTTTCATTTACACACCACACACATACAAATGGACTGGATTATGTTTTAATTGGTGCACCACGTAGATATATCGCTCTCGTCGGTAAAACAGATCGCTAACTGTGAGATTCACATGATGTAGACAGCAGTGAAATAATATCCCATATGTTCAAAGTGATAGAATTAAACATTTTGACATTTAGTGCATAATTGTCAATCATTAGATACCTGACTTAGGGTTCAAACATAGCATTGCAGTTGCAGCGCTTCGATGCAGGTTGTACTTGGTTCCAAATGTATCCTATTTGATTCTGAAATTGGATTTTTTATCCAACTGGAGATTCTAATCGGATGCATTTGAAATCAAGTAAGATCTGCGTCGATTTGCTGCAACTGCAGTACTGTGTGTCTGAGCCATTCGATGGACGAGATACGTGCAACGTATGATCGACCATAGCTTCTAAATTTTCAAGCTTCAATCATTAGTCGAAGAATATGTCAAAATTCTAATGATTTTCTTCGTTTTTGCATAAGTGTAGGGATTGCAATACCGGTATTTCCAAACCGGTATCCCAGTATTTATCATACAGAAATACTGATTTTAAAAATCAGATAATACTAATATATTATTCGGTATTGAAAATGGAAACAATATGAATTAATTATTAACATAAAAGGATTTACAGGGCTGTATTTTTTTGTCGGATTACGCGATGTCTGATTTCCTTCCATGGCCCTTCATCGTCCTTGGTGACCAGCAATGACACATAACATAAAATAAAATATTAATATTTAAAAAAGATACTTACATATATTATATTTTATTGGTAGATACCTACTTCTATTTCTCCAATTATTTTACGAATACCGGTAGGTTCATTCGGTATTGCAATCCTTACATTTGTGATTATGACAGCCCAGAAAAAATAGCGACATGAATTTATACATAAAATAATACGTAGCGGGGCGGCTCGTTGGGTATGTAAGTAGGGATTCCAATACCGGTATTTCAAAACCGGTATTCCAGTATTTATCAATACCGAAATACTGGTTTTAAAAACCCAAAATACCGGAATTTTCGGTATTAAGAAAGCACACTCGTTTACATTTTGAAAATGAATGAGTTATGTGCTGCTAAAATGCAAATATATTGAGTGAATCAAACAGAGATGAAAAAATAATTCAACAACTTTCATCAAATATATTTATATAAGTAACTGTCGCGATGGATTATCATAATATTATTTCGAAATAGCAAACATCCGTGACAAAAATGTTCAATTATTCTATAATTATTATTGATGACTGTACAAGCATTGAATTTAAGAAGCTTTTCCTACAGCAGAACTTATTTGCACTTGATGAACTTTTGAGGGCTTTATTTAAAATTATCAATATATTCAAATTATTTGTAAAAAAATCACTAGTTCTACAATTATGATCAATACATATTTTTAAATATCAACATAATAAATGTAGGTAGGTATGTAGGTTTTTGCTATAAAATAATATTTTAAAACTATTTTAATAGCTATATTTATTGATAAGCACCTACTTCTGTTTTTTTAATGTATTCAATAAGAAATACCAAAAAACCGATATTGACATTTTCATTCGGTATTACAATCCCTAGTCTCGACGAAGAATAAGATAAAGTAATATTCCGTTTACCTACATGAATTGTATTTTTTCCGTTTCTGTGGAGAATTCAGACCACCCCCTCTTTTGTGTGCCCCTACATAAATCATGTTACTATAATATTGTCGAATATTATTCTTATACACACAATGTGGTCTCCTGAAAGTCTCCGTGAAGAATAGCGTTTCAACAACGCTCAATGGTTTATGATTTGCACATGCAAGGTGACGAATCAGCGAATATCATTATGCATCTAACTGACAGTGAAAACTAGATAATCGCAGCCTTGAAATTCTTATATTATTACTTTTTAATCTTGTAGACCGCCATTTTGTATACGTCTGACATCTTATCAAATAATAAGATGATTTGATTATAAACACGCCACCTTAGTTAGTTACACAAATAATTACTTGGATCATATAAACATTTTGATTGGCCTATTTTACTCAAACGAATTGAAAATGAGATATATTATGTATTTCATTATTTTTTTTCTTCAGATTATCCGGTCAAATTCATGTGGTGTGAGTTTTATATTATCTGTATTTTATTTCATCAATCATTAAAGAATTTAGATTTTATCATGATGCTTAAAATACTTTTCATGTAGCCATCTCATCTGTATGATTTATGATTAGTTGGATGTCAACACCATAATTATTATTTGAAGATAATCATCGTAATAAACCGATAATCATTTACTCACTTAGCATGAAGCACATTCCCTGATCCAGATTTTCTTTTGATTAGCGACATACAGCATACTATTTAATGTCCACAGACTTAGATATTTGGGGTTATACTTATACAAAATTATTAGGGTTGATATTGGGTATAAGTGCCAGGGTATCTGACAGAAGCGTACCAAGCGGGGGTGTTAAGGCTGCGAAACACTCGGGTGGCAGGATTAAGTGGGTGGCAAAAGTAAAAAAATATTTTTAAATAATATTATAATATATCATTTGTGTTGAGTATTCTCGAATATGCCAGCATTATTTGGAGTCCTCACAGGTCCATCCACACAATGAAGTTGGATTGAGTCCATAATAGATTTCTCTAATTAAAAACATAATATGGATTCTTTCCTTATGGCTATTATAATAAAAAGAATTTTCCAACTCGTTTTCTTCTGAGAATGCTACGAGTATCAATGCAATCATTGTCCGTCCGAAGAGTGATTGCTCTTTTAAAGTATTTTTTTTTTACTTCTTAGTGAGTGCATTTACAATGCGTCTATACTGGAAAATATTAATTTTCATGTTCCCACCAATATCACTCGTAACTCTGCGGTCTTCATGATACCTTGTCGTCGCTGTAGAATTGGTTTGTCGAATAGACCAAAAAATGTCAAATGTTCAGGAGACAAAAAAACAAATATCATTATCCTATATTTAAATACACGGAGGTATTTAAATTGTTGTTTTTACAGCATATGAATGCTGTATTCATTACAATGTAATTTAAAGAAAAGGATGGTTCTCGTCCATTTAGATTAGATACAAAAAATCATTCTGCATGTCGATTTCGACAAAAACGGATATTCGACAAACCAATCCTATAGCGACGTTGTGGCACGACGGATGTGATGTTTCATGATGCTGTGTATCGTGTGATTAACCTGTTTGATGGCACCATAAAGGTTGATTTTTTAAAACTATGTAATATTCGTGGTGCTTAATCGTCCCATTCCCAGCCGTATAAATAGTGGGTATAATATAATTAACTTGAATTGATATTACGTCATAACGACAATCAATCAATATGGAATTCTTTGACAAAAATGTTGACAGTAATAAACTTATCTTGTATAGGTATTTATTTAAACGATAATTAAAATCTAAAAATAAATAATTTCTTTTATAATCCTTTACATAACAATAAGTAAGTATAATTTAATTTGTAATAAGTTATCTGAGAAAAATAATGACAAAGCTGAGAAAATAAGTTATTTGACGTGAACATATTTAGTTAATAATAAATAGATTTTTTGATTGTTACCGCATGTTTTTCCTCCTTCTCAAGTCTCAACCCTCCCTTCCGTTAAAAAAACAAATTTGTTAAAAATATCGATTTCGAAAGTTGGTGTTGTTATACTTAGTATAGTATCGCAAATCATCACATTATATAAGACCTTAGGGCGTGGCGTTATTTAAATTGACCCTGAAGTCAATTATTTTCAGAGGGTTGAAGCGGACCTTGAGCGGACCCTTTTTTGAGTTGTTCCGCTGCGGGACCTAATACTTGCTCCAGCTCCGCTCCAGGGTCTACTCAGTTCCGGATAAAACCCCATTGCTCCACTGCTCCTGCTCCAAGCTCCACTTTAATAGATATTATAAATATGTATACAAATGTTTAATAATGTAAAAATATATGTATAAAAGTAGTTTTGAAATAAGGTGTATTATTCGTCCTTTTCAGTATTATTTATATTAAAAAAAAATTCCGACAGCAAATTATCTTTCATTATTCACCTCTTCTGTCAAAAAGTGAGGTTATTTATCACTCGGCAGTTCAAATAATAAAATTTCAGTGCTGCAAAGTGTCAAATATAATATTTTGGCTGGATTTTAGGACAAAAATTTAATAATAAATCTGGAGCAATGGTGCTCCGGCTCCGGGTAAAACCCCATTGCTCTGCTCCGCTCCAACGCTCTGGTTATTTTCTTTATGATAATTTAATAATTTATATAATAGTATAATTATAGTATAATTTATAGGATAATTTGAAGTACTATCTAAATATGTACAACCGTTCTAGAATCGCTATCCGCTATCGAGCGATTCAAAATGTTTCCTATTACCTATTTCCTAGTTACCTAAAATCCATAATGCCGCAGGCGAAATTTATTAAAAACATTATTATTCATTATTACCTGCATCAAACATTATAATTTATACTGCAATCACATTATTAATTTAATAATACATATCAATGTAAAAAGATTTTTAATATTTTTAATACTCACTAAGTAGATGTTTTAATTTTGTATATATTTTCGAACAACCTGTTCTCAAACTGGCGCATAACTGAGCAATAGGCTCGACAGATCCGGTTGTAAGACACTACCGTATATTTTATCAAAAATTAAGTGTGCCGTCTGGTTCCAGCCCAGTGCGCCGTGTTCGCTAGTCACTTTCTCGCGCACTATGAATGCACAGTGCGCATTGCGTATTGCGCAGAGCATAAAAAATGAATCCACCCAAAAGAAGACGGCAATCTCAGACTGGTTTACATTTCGAATTGGTGATTTTGATACCGACAATTCTAAATGTCCGCATTAGAATTTGACACAGTTTTTTTCCTCAATCGGCCGGTGACATAACTTCACCAATAAAATATCAACAACACTGAAATATCACGTATGTGGCATGGCTTGTTTTGACGAGTTGATTATGTGCTTTCTATGTTAGACAAACTATTATAGGTACTATGAATTAATTACACTAAAAATGAATAAATGTTAAGATGTTACCACCACCACAAAGCAGACAGTCCCAACCTTTTTTGGTAGGGCCATCACTTATATTATTTAGTTATATTATATGAAAGTAAAAAGGAAAACAAAGATTTTCACTAGCTATCCAAAATTATGTACCAAGTGTTATAAACATGGGCCCCACATCCCGATGCGGGCCCCCAGGTTAGGATCTTTGCTTCTCCCCCCTACCTATCGTTAAGGATAAAGGCAGTGTGACGCTCTACAGTAGTGTTTTCCAAATGGTGTACGAGGTAAAATCAATGTGTATACCTATTGAGTGTTTTTTGATATTTAATACATGCATTTGAATAATTATAGAGTTGTCCGAGTATCGATACACAATTAAAAATTATATCGTGCAACTACAAGCAATAATATTATCGAAGTAAAATAGCTCCTCAGGCGGCTTTTTTTTGCTAATAAAGCAAATTTGTGATGTGTGTTTATCTCACTTATCTGGTCGACTCGCCACGCCGGGCCCCTCCTTAGCCCGTAAATTTATGACTGATCGAATTCCCAAAGCACTGTGTTACATAATACCTATATTGTTAAATATTATAGCAAAGGATCTTTTGATACCTAAAAGGTATCATTGAATCTAAAGGTATCCCTTATGGATACCTTTAAGATTAAGTATTGATTAGATTAGATGTATTGTATAATTTTAAGAACTACCTAGCTATACTCCGACAATATTGTAGACGGTATAGGTAGTAACATTAATTGTCACTGTTCACATCATTAAATCAATAATAATGTATGGCGTTTTTTGGAACATCTGCTATATCCCCTGTTGTACAGCTTATTATATCCCTAGATATTCCCAGTGATTCCATGTAGGTATGGTGATAATCATGGACCCCACATCCTGGAGCGGGCCCCCAGGCTAGGATGTGTGGCGGGCCCCCCTACCTATCGCTAACGGTAAAGGCAGTGTGACGCACTGCAGAATCCAAATGGCGTACGCGGTAAAATTAAAGTGTATTTTTAGCGATTTTTTGTAGTTTTATTATATACATCCATTTGAATTATGGAGAATATCGGCATACAGTTAAAAACTGCATCATAAAACCAGTTTTTTTTAAATTATTAATATTATTTAAGTAAAATAGCGACTTTTTTTTACTATTATAGCAAATTTGTGATCTGTGTTTATCTCACTTATCTGGTCGACTCGTCACGCCGGGCGCTTCCTGAGCCCGGGCCCCCAGGCTAGAGCCCTGTCAGCCCCCCCTTTGTGGGGGTCATGGTGATAATAGATGCATGTGCAGTGTTCAACCTATATATATTGAGAATATACCTACTTAATATAGGGACTTTTGTTTCAGAAGCCATACTGATAAGTTATGTACCTATGTTAAATACCCGATTATACAATTAATGTCAATTAAATTAATCCAATAAAATACTTTAATGAGATAAAACATCTTTAATTGGTAATTTTTGGCTAATTATAACAGCCTGGTTAAACCGTGCTATAATAGTAAGGTACTTATACATTATTATTTTGTAATGCTTTTGTGTTTATCATTTTTTTTTTGTAATCGTAATAAGTAGATCTTTGGGCTATCATCGCGTGTTCTTCCTCATTCTTTCCTCAACGTTTGCTCGTAACGGGGTTGTTGCCGAGGGTATATTGTCAAGAGAATCAAGAGAGGTTTTGGTTCTGTGGAAAATTACACATTTACTGTAAACATATTTTGTAAATCGTCGCTCTTCAGTAAGGGGACACAAAATTAATGGGAACTGGCTTACTTACCCTACTGGATTTTTTAGCAGTTTTGAAGTAGGTTTGGGTTTATTATTTTAAGCCATAAAACCAAGGGGTAGGTACCTACTGTCATAAAATATTGAATATACGTTATGCTTACGTGACAAACTTTAATGCGTAATATGAAATAGACGTAACGATTGAAAATAACATACTTATTCTTAAACACGTGTTTAAGTTTACTTGAGATATCTAGTCTGGTATGTGACACCCATAAGGTAAGCCAGTTCCCATTAATTTTGTGTTAAGTAGGTACCTACTTATACTTATATTATTATTCTAAAATATAATTAGTGCTAAAAAAGTGCAGTGAAATCTGCCTATCAGCATAGCGACTATTCGAGCATACTCGACTCTTTCAGAATCTAAACAAACACGCCGAATCACACATAATATTCGGAAATGTATGGGCGAACAAGACAATTCGCGATGACCTTATGGCATACCAGAAAAATAAAACTGTAAATTTGTAAGATGTATTTGCATGGATTCTGGTCCGGGTACTGGTTCCAATATAACTAATGGGTTCTCAGAATCCCAGGAATCGTTTCTGCTTCCATATCCAGCCGTAATAAATACTTGATACTTACATATTATTCTGATCGTTATTTGGGAAAAGGACGCGAAATTTCAACCCAATAGCCTTTAAGCGGCAGTGATTGTATTTGACCGAGATAACGCACTTGATTCGTCAGATGGTTTAAAAGGGGCCTCGAAACGGTTCATACCAGTCACAATATTATTAAATTATACCTACAAAAATCTTAAAATATACGTATTTATCACAAATTAAGTTTAAAATATTCTCCAGCGCATAACAAAATCCCCGCAACTAACATCAAATGAGCCCATAGCACAAACTACTAATATTATAATTTTTTTCCCGACCATGTCCGATTCTAATAAGATCATAATTATGGGCCTCTACAGAGTGGAGGTTTGTTTTAACAGATTTTATTTGTACGAGAAATGGATGTCAGCCACTTGCTCAACTTATTAGGTCTATACTCTGACTCATATAAAAATTGAAAAACAATATGTGTACCTACTTGCCAGACCCAGGATTCGAACCTGGGACCCACGACGATATAGGCCGACGCTTACGCCGCGCGGCCATCGTGGGCGCATATTAATAACATTGCGTCATAACTATCATCCTCAACAATATTTATTTTTAGTCAAAGTGTATTGATTGTTAAGGTTCTTATTTTATTTTTTTATCGTGGGAGATCTCAAAATCAGCCAGTTTGTCGGGTTTCTACGTCCCTAAGCCCGCAGCTGCTTTTTCCACTATTCCGTTAGGTACTAGTTAGGTAATAATATATATTTTTTTTTCGACCATGTCCAATCCTAATATGATCATATTTATGGACCTCCACAGAGTAGAGGTTTGTATTAACAGATTTTGTTTTTTACGAGAAATGGATGTTAACCTATTAGGTCCATACCCTGACTCACACACAAATTGAAAAACAATATGTGTACTTGCCAGACCCAGGATTCGAGCCTGAGACCCACGGCGTGATAGTCCAACGCTTAAGGGGGGAAATAAGTTAAGCCGCACGGACATAACAAATATATTTATTGAATAATATATTTGAATGACTAGAATGTAATACAACTAATTATTATTATTCATTAAGTGGTGGTATTCTACACGTTGTGGTCAACACGCGTGCCAGCCAGTCACAGCTGTTTGATGTTTGATCCCATTCAATTGAAAATTTGCTCCATTTTCTATTTTTATAACCGGGCCCTTTTACGCGCGCCTCGACTGACTGCATTATAAAATTATAAACCAATTTCTTTTCAACTATCAAATGAAGCCGATTACGATCGTGCAGTGGAAAATGTTCACTCGATAACCTCACTACAAACAAGGAAATTGCAACTCAGGACACCATTTTCAATTGCGGGAATAGTATTTTGTTTTATCCTCAGCACTGGCGGGTTTAATTAAAGACGTGGATCCCGTACGCATCGACTGATTTTAACCCCTCCCCCAAATAAAACTAAAATAACTATTATTGACAATTAATAGCAGCGATGGCACAACAATATATTAAGTGGTTTATTTTACAAATATGTATCTAAATTCTAATCGATTTAAGTTTTGTACAATTTCATTTGAGTCGTTTTTACTACCCGGGTTTCGCCTTTCGGCATCTTCAGGCACTATATACACTTACCAAAAGGCGAATACACACCGACGGGTTACAAAATTTCACTCACATGGAATAGGACAAAACTTAAATCCATTAGAATTAAAATTAAATTTCCATCAAGTAGGTACCTTCGGTCGATAATATTAATATTCTAAATATGTTTAAGTGGTTATATTATTATGAGCCATTTATAGCAGTGATTTTGTTATGTTTTGGGTATAGGTAATATTTTATACTCAATTTGTGAGAAATATGTCTTTTAAAGATTATGGCATAATTTCCTGTTTCGCTGTCCCTTTTTATGTGATCCCCGGATTAACAAGTGAAATTCTGAGTAATTTCTTTTAATGTGTCGTAATATTATTGTAGTATAAAACAAAGAAACATCACAATATGTAGGTACTAGGTATTACTTTTTTGGTTGATAATAACATTAATAACATTTAGCTCAGGCATGTACGACGCATCGATCGCGGAATTCTGTTCTTTCGCGGCACACATTTTAACAGACACTGATATAGCCGTATGAGTTTGTTTTATTTTATTTTATATTATAAGGCATGGTAAAGGTAAATTATCACATAACAGATTAATTAGGTTCGTATTGGGCATAGGCTATACCCCAATACACTACATTTTGAAGCAGGGTTTTAAATGTGTGAGTGTCCTACGAAAATAAAACACATGTTATAGACGTGCAATAGTGTGTGTTGCAAGCTTCAAATACACCAATATTGAATGAGCGGCAATGCATAAACCGAAACCAGTTATCAGAACGAAAGACAAGCTTAGATTGACCTATTGTTGACACGTGTTTAAGTTTATCCCATATTCTTCCATACTCACATACTCTAGATCGGTTGCCTCTTACTCCACATCCGTTAGTTTTTCAGTTCCATTAATTCTGTGTTCCCTGGAAATTACCCATTTCGCTCGTCAAAAATTAGTCTAAGATTAATAAAAGATTAAAGCTATAAATACGAATATATTAAAAATGCCAAACCTCATATTTTTTGTTCTCCTTCATAATAATATAATAGGCCATGAGATCCAATGACGTAGTGTAGTGTAGTAGAAGTGAAATAATCACAGAAACACACAGGTTTTGAAAAAACATTTAAATCTATTGTGACCTCACCGGAAGTCACACCCGTAATCCCAGGATGTAGGAGTAGAATAAGTAATATATTATCATTTACCTAAATAATTTGTATTTTTTCTGGGGGATGGTGTTCGGACCCGATACACCCCCTTTTGTGTGCGCCTTGTTGGTTTAGTTTAAAAACGGACGAATAAAGCATGCTGTTTGTGGCACTAATTAGATATGTACCTAGTTAATAATGCCTGTCAGTACCTAACTTTCTTACAAGTCAAGTTCGCCATTTCTTTGCACATATTATTATATCATAATGCACACACATTTACATACCAGATAACAGTGTTATCAGATGCTAACTAACCGATATTATTGCCGAATTGAACGTCAGTAAATAATAATTGACATGGACCATTAATAACATCCGATATTATTCAAAATGGCCTGGCCCGCTTGGCCCTTTAAGCAAAATGCTCTCGTTTTCTTTGCTCTGTTTAAATAGCTGCGGCAAAGAAAAACATTACTGCAAGAGGCTGTCAATATTGCATTATTTAGGGTCACAAAATCAAGCATATTGCATTCATATTTATGTGTAATTAAATATAAATAAATAGCTTAATAAAGACTTTTTCGTTGTCACATATTTTTATCAGTTTTAAGTCAGGCCATAGCCAAGAAGACTGTAGTTAGACTACACAAATATAGACCCCTCTAAACCACCCCCGCACCACACTTGGTCTTAATCGAGCGTATCACGAGGTCTTACGTTTGAATGTGAAGCTTTAGCAGTTTCTTAGGCCTGGGAATGGTGAACAACAATAACATGGAGGTGTTTTAAATATTTTTTTATACGCCAGCCACGCAAAAAACCAAATATTATTATTACACAGCAAAACGCCTGCTTGCGTGGCTTGCCGTTATTCATACGTTGCACGTGTCCTGCCCACTGAAGTAATCCAATAGAGATAATATAGCGTTTGTTCATCTCATTCTTTTACAGTTGGCGGCCCTCGAGAGGTCACAGTACATAATAGAAATATATGATTTTCTCAAGACCGGGTGATTCTGTGATTGTTTCACTACCACTATGGTTGATACCCTCGTGGTATGTTGTAATGTTAAATTTTAAAAATATATATAATTGCATCTAATATGCGACACTAAATTCAATAAATCACAATCGTTTTTGCTACTTTCCAGCACCTCGAACTATATAAGTGTTTTGTAGATTCTTTAGTTTTTTTGAAAAACCTATGGGATTTTATTTAAGTAAGCGGTATATCTCTACCTATCAGGATTTTTCATTTGACTTATATACTAGTAGATACAGTGGATTTAATTAAGTACATATTTTATGTAGTTTTCAGTATGCTAATTTTATATATTATCTGTCTTACATCAGTATGTTTTTATTATCAATGTCTCTGATTAAGTATTTACCTCCCCTGCCACCGCTAGTGACCCAAATTTCGTCCCACAAATAGCTCTCCTGTCCCTTCCCTTTCCCTCTTGACAGTCCCTTCGCAGGGCCCGCCATCCGCACACTAACATCAATTTACCACACCCACACATGCGCATACGCACACAAAATACACACACTCCCAGTCCGGAATTCTATCAGCTGATTCGGACAAAACTGCTAGATAATTTTTATTGAGTACTTTTTTTATTTAGGGCGCCCGCGTACTTACTATGGATATAGTGATATACGAACGAGAGGCCCTTATTCTGGATATTGGTTGTTGATTGTTGACATTGTTGAACTTGTATTCTGTAGTTTTCTTTACGGAACATTATATTTAGAAACTGGATCATCGTATCCTTTGCGTATATTGTGTGCAGTATGGTTATATCCTAACTGGATCATATGGGCCTGTGAGCATGGCCCCCACATCCTGAAGCGGGCCCCCAAGCCAGGATGTATTGCTAAGGTTAAGGGCAGTGTGATTTTCGATGGTAGTGTTCCTCAAATGGTTTCCGCAGATCCCCAGAGTTAATGTGATTCTGTGTATTACCATTGACTTATAAATAGTTCCAGTTGATTTATTGAGTTATCGGCACTGATCACGACCTCTTTTTGTAGTTCCCAAGTAACATGCAACCCTTCACCATATCGGGTAAATAGCCATTTTGTAAGTCAGGAAACACACTAAACACATAATTATAAAATAAATGTATACACATGAGTTATCATTTAATTAGATCAATAATCATATTATCACAACCTATCACATCCATACTATTCGAGCAAGTTTGCGGTGTGTTTTTCTCACTTAACTAGTTGACCCGCCACGCCGGGCCCTCCCTTAGCCCGGACCCCCAGGTTAGAGCCCTGTCAGCCCCCCTTGTAGAGGCCATGCCTGTGCGACTGCTTCAGTAATTGTGAATTCAGTCACTCCATCTGGAAGGCGCACGCCCTAGCAACCTCCCCCTTTCAACGCCACCAGAGACCACTCTTCTTTCTAGGCTGCTTGGATTTCTTTTTACTATGTCACCGAAGTATTGGAGAATGCATATCTTGTAGTTGATCGAGATATTATATTCTTTGATGCCAAGCTTTTCTAGTATATATATATATATATATATATATATATATATATTTATACGCCTGGTATAAATGTATATACTAGCATCAATTCTCTCCCTATCGATGAATTAATAACTCTGCTTGTAGTGGTTTTCGTAATTCTTTGAATTTTCCATAACTTGGTGAAATAGCTCATAGAATTATTAAACATTACGATTTTTTTGTCGTTTAGTCATTGAGACTTATATGAAATCGCACACTTGTTCCAAATGGTTTAGTCTACCAGTGAGGACAACCTTTTCAGCTCAATATACCTAATAAATAATATATTATTAGATAATATCTACTCTGTCAATAAATCAGTTCACCAAAACAAAGTTCATCCCTCTACCCCTCTCTATTGAGATTCCTCATCGTATTCGTCCAGAGCGAGAGGGCGGCTTGTTAACCTCCACGGAGTGGAGATTTTAAATATTTTGTTTTTACAAGTACCACCTTAATCTGGATGCGGGAATTTTGGAATTAAAGTTTCACGTATAATTGCGTTGCTTTAGTTAAAATCTCGGCACTATCCACTCAGTGACGTCCTTAGACAAAATGCCGCCCCTAGGCAGTGCCAAAATGCCGCCACATTTTTTTATACAGTACTTTGTATCATTCTTTCATGACTCCAATATCTAAGAATTGTATTGTATGGATACATTACTAACAAGATATAGGCACCTATACTAGTAAATCTAACTTAAATGCCATCTCTGCTTCAATAAACAATATTGTGAGTCTACGGTTTCAGATAGGTTTTTTTTTAAATTTAAATTTAAAAATACACCTGACAATTTCCATAACTCTGCGAGTGACTGTAAAGAACGTGACGTCCAAGGATAACGGAAGTAAACTAGACATCGCAAACCCAACAAAAAAACTTATCTAATTAATATATATATTTTGTTTCCAACCAGTGAGCTGATTTTTTTAATGGAAAGATATTTCCGTTATTACTAAGTTTAGGTAGCTTTCTATATATACCTAATGATTCTCCTCGATTTGCCGCCCTTTGAGTAACTGCCGCCCCCAAGCGACGCTCAATCTGCCTACCCCCACGGGACGTCACTGTATCCACTTAATCTAATTGGTTTATCACTCTACCAAAGCATATCTCAATATTTCTATGTAAGAACAGGACCACTGTGTAAAAAATTTTTGCAGAAAATATGATTAATAATAATGATTTTTTAAACATACATAATTTGAAAACATCTCATGCATATATCCACTACAAAAAAAAATTGGAAAAAATACGACACCCGACGGGACATGAATCAGTAATCGCTGCATTCGCGTCAGTGTGTTTTTCCAATTAAGCTACGGCCCAATTTTAACTAGTAGTTATTACACGAAATGCTTATCAACATTGTTAGTAATTGATTTTCTGACGACTTAAAGCCCAAAAATCACTTGTCTTACGAATTCACGATAATATTATGTATATGAAAATATTGCCAGTGACGTAAACACGATTATGTTTTCACTAGGTGTAAGTAGTTTCCGCGCCGTGGCATCTGCCTGACCCAGATTCGGGTCTCGGCGATGCATTGCATCACAACATCATAGTCATCGAATCGCAGACGCGCCGCAAGTCTTTTTTTGTAAAACTCTTCTAGCGAACCTCGCCCCTCTCTCGCGGCTTCCTTTCTCGCGCAGCACGTCGCTGGTGGGAATTCTCCCAAGCGAATTAATTTTGAGATGGTTTAATTAATTATCATTACAAATCAGTCCGAATTTACATTGAATATACATCAAACATATCGGTAGAATCTTCTCATTATACTTCCGCCTTCCGCTTTACTTACATAAATTTTGTCAATATGTGTTTGAATCCAGTACGTGGACAGTAGTAGTAATTAAAAATAACAATTCTAAAATAAATAAGTGTGTTGTTATCACTATCATTAGCCTGGGTCGATCCACTGCTAGATGAAGTCCGCCCCACTCTTCTCAGTCACCAGTTATCCGCTGCCACGTACATCCACCGATCTTAAGTAGTGATGTAAATGGAAGCTCTGCCATTTTTAGTATGATTGACTTGCGAGCATCCATAGTTTGTTCTCCCAAGGTGCAGAATAATTAACCTGTCATTGGCAATGTCAATTGGGAGGGTAATAACCGTGTTCAATCAAATCGCTTTTTATATTGATACATTCCACTCATGTGAGGTGAGTTTAGGTGAACATTGTTTTACAAGTTTTAAAGATAGGGTCCACTTAGTTCACTCGATTTTATTTTTTTCACTTATATTACCATGTATTTTTATGTAAATATTGTTAATGCTTATTTTTATATTTTTAGTTTATCTTGTCGTGAACGCTTTAAATTTATAATTTGTTATGTAACATGACACATGTTCATTATAAATATGTAAAATAAATAAATTTGAGTTTGAATCTGGAAAGTTTTATAGCGCCCCTGTAAACGCTTATGGCGCCCCTGTAAGACTGCATTTGTCTCGCGATACGTCAAAAACATAAATATTGTATTCTGCCCTGCTAAGTAAAAAGAGAGTGTTTTTGATTTTAGTTTTATGAGAACCTATGTTTTAAACTACATTTTCTCTTATATTACCTATATAAAATCATTGTACCTATAGTTTAACATAATCTCTAAATAGACAGTGTATATTTAGAGATTATGTCAAAACAATTCAATAATTATACATAATATGAGAGAAAGAGTAGTTTAGAACTTGGGTTCTAATTTCACTAAGAAAACACTATCTTTTTACTTAAGCCTCAACGACATTGAGCTACTTTATAAGCTGCTTGTTGGCGAATTTAAAAGCGGGCGAGTCAGCTAGTGCGTTTGTGATAATAACTCACAAAACTTTCCACTCGCTCAGAAGCCAACAAGCTAGCGAGTTGAAACCGTCATTTTTGGTACTATTTTGACAGGACGTAATGAGTAGTTCGTTTTTTACCGTGAGGTCGATACTATCGCTCTACTGCGCAGACGCAGTAGGCCCACACGCCAGCATGTCGCGTGTAAAGTTGACCGCCTTTCAACTTTTCTCGGTAGATTGTTTACAATCTGCTTGTTAGCTTGTTCGATGATGACACTGGGCGAGTTTACAAGCAGATTGTAAATTCGACAACAAGCAGCTTGTAAAGTAGCTCAATGTCATTGAGGCTTTAGCAGGGAAGAACTATTTTAGAGGAAATTAAGCCTGAGTCCCACTGATTAAACTTCTGCTCCTCGGCGGATAGGAAAAATAATCACACTCGTGGATATTCATATTCCAAGTCTTGCGCCATAAATTGTGGTTTACATTTTGTTTTTTTTTAAGTAGACAAGTATATTTCTTGTCTATATTTGAATTCTTATGTACCCACCTAGTTGAATAATGCCAAACTAAATATTTAATTAAATGACAGTACCTACCATACAAATGACACAATCAAACTGTGTCACATAAAAAGTGATTGGCAGTGTGTATGTGTAAAAAAAATAGGAAATGAAATAATAATTTCATGGCTTAACATTGATTGACAAGAAATAAAATTGATAAAGAAAGTCTTGCATTCCATGTTATTTATCTAATATCTATATCTATAATGTATGACCATTTAATATGGCAATTACAGTGGGTCTTCCGGTGGTTGCAGGTACAAAGAATAATATTATTGAGGTGCTTTGGAATGAACGAATACAATGTAGACCAGTGACCAATTTGAGTTAATTGACTTCAGATTTAAATCTATATTTATGAATTCCAAATAATAATATGTAACTACTGTATTTAACATTATGTAAATGAGATCTTATATTATCAATTAATCCACTACTACCATTCCACAAAACAATTATACCCAATTCTATTATGCTTATTAATGTTTTTACTGTTTAAACTTTAAAACGGTTTGTAAACTTTTCCATTTCGAGCGCTTTATATCACTTGCAATCGTTTACTCCTTAGCACATCAATTGAACAGTTTCAACGTTTTCCTAGACAATGAATGCTAATTCATGAAAAGTAATTTACCAGTTTCGCTCCTAAGCGTGATATAATATTATGGTCCTCTACAGCAGTGCTCCGCAACCGGTGTGCCGAGAAACGATTCTAGGTGTGCCGCGGTGCAATAGCCAAATTTGCGTACATGGCTGGTAATATATTTGAGCACCTGCATGAACTTAATAAAACAATGCAAGGTCAGAATGAAAATATATTGACTTGCTCTGATATATTAGCAGAATTAAAAAATAAACTCGAACTTTGGCAGAAGGAGTTAAGACAAGAATCTCTACAAATGTTCCAAAGGAACTACCAGACCACCATTGAAAACAAGCAATCAATGTTGGATCCGTCTCAAAAACATTTAACTTTGCTGCAAAAGAAATTTCATCAGCACTTTCATACAATCAATGCGACTGGATACGAAACCCCTTTGCAACCAATGCCGAAAATTCTATAGAAGCGCTTTTCCTATAAATTCGAGAGGAATTTGTTGAATTGATAAATGACGGGACGCTAAAACTGAACTTCGCCGATGTTCCATTGGTTATTTTCTGGATTTCGGTTATTAAAAAAATCCTCGGATTACCGACAAAACTATCGCAGTTCAGCTTCCATTTTCGAGTCAAAAAAGTCGCCTGCGGCGCTATTTTACTACACTAGTATTGATATTTTAAAATATCTTATTGTAGGATACAATTTATTATTATTATGTCAATATTTGACAAATAATTATTCCTAACCCGACTTTAACCTTAGCTATAGGTAGGGGGGTCCGCTAAAGATCTTGGCCTGGGTTCCCCTTCAGAATGTGGGGTCCATGTTTTGGTGTATAAATTGTTTTACGTGTGGTGTGCCGCGGAATTCTGGGAAAACCTTTGGTGTGCCGTGGGGAGGAAAAGGTTGCGGAGCACTGCTCTACAGTATTCAGAAACGTTATATTAATAAAATTTACGTTGAATACCTAGTTGTCATTCACCCAACTCATTGGGTTCTTACAAAGCATCAAACATCCATTGAGAAAATAACGTGTATTTTCGCCAGCTGCGGAATCGAAGACGTGACCCATGACTTCAAATATGGCCGTTCTTCTAATTACGCCATCGTGGATACTACTTACTTACTTTTTACACATCTATATATTATAACTCTATAAGGGATTACTATTGATAACGTATTGAAAAAAAAATATGACATATTAGTGACGTGTTTTCTTACTTATATAATTTGTTCAAAATTACTTGAAAATCACTTTTAAACGTAGCGACGAGTGCCCTATAGTTGGACGGAGGTAGACAATTTTAATGATTCATAATAATAACAGTATAAACTTAAAATGGAACCAATTTACCATAATAAAATGTGAAGAGATTTTTCAATTATTTACCTTCAAATATTCACTAATAATACTCGTAGATTCTTCATGGCATTTAAATGCCACAACTTCATATAATATTTAGTCTAGACTAATGCAATGAGCTAAGAAATGCCCATATCTATGACGATGACGTATTAACGATGTATTTTTCATTGTTTTACATTGAAAACGTATCTCAATCTCGATTTAACTTATTCTAATTTCTTATTGTAATTGCACATATCGATTCAGCGAGAAAAAATATCTTCCCAATAAGTAAAGTACCTATGTTTTTTTTGAAGACTTATTTTTTTATGAATATTAATTCGTATAGAAACTCGCAATTATTGTTTGTTCATCGATATTTTATTTACGTATGGAATTACAATTCAATTCTCGATATTCGTAAAAATTGCCTTGTAGATATTAATTATGTTTACAAAATTCTCGTATTTTAAACTATTTTTACTGGCCAAGGTAAATGTGAAATAGTCACCCAGTACCGATTCTTTATTCTGCTACATAACAGTGTCTATAATGACCTATTAATTGTTTTATATAATATATTATTATAATAATTATATATCGTTTGACAATACCTACCGCTTGGCTAGAATGTAATAATATGTTGACACACTTTCTATAATATAAAACTTTGCTTTCCTATCGCGTAGGTAACTTAATTGTGATTCTAGTCGTTATTGCAAAATTAATGAATTTTGATTTTACCCAAAACATCACATTTGTACCGACACAACATAATAAAATTAATTTTATTACAGCCATACTGACATGTGGATACTGGTTAAGTTGATAAATTATTGAAGATTGTATAATTTTATTAAGAATTAAAGTTTTGATTGCACTGTTTTAATATTGATGGTATTAATGTATCATTTTGTATCAAAAGCAACCATAAGTATATATATATATATTTTAAATATTACCGTTATATTATAATTATATTTGTCTTGCATAAGACAAACCATAATATGAAAATGTATAAGAGAGAGCAATGCAGGGAGAAATCGTATTAAACATACACGACGTATTAATTTTGAAAAAATGGGAGGAATCGTTTATTTTAATCGGGTTCTGAAAGAAAACAAATGATAGTTTGACATCACTCATTATAATTTCACATATTATTATGCTTATATTGCTGTACCTAATAGTATAATTGAGAAATAACTGTGTTATACAAGAGATTTAAGGGTACCTAATTATAACAAGGATATATTGCTGTAACCTACTGTAACCTTAGACAACATACATAATCAATCAAAAAATAGAAAACAATATGGACGGGGAAGAACAATCAGCTAAGTTCAGCAATAGCGTGGTATTCAAAGTTAGCAGACTCTACAAGGACCAGCGCTCGAAATGGAAAAATTTACGAACCGGAGCGCTCGATAATTTCGAAAATATCAACTATATAATACTATAACTGCATTAATTGTAAAATGTGATTTATAAAAATAAGTGTGTTATTTTTTTATTATATGAAATATGTAGCTCAGACGGTCAAATTAATATTTCCACGAGACGGAGCGATAATTTTGTGGATTTTATGAACCGGAACGGTGCTCCGGTGCGTTCCGGTCCATTTAGAGCCCTGACAAGGACTCCACCAGGCTGATGCAGAATCAAGAAGAAGAAGAAGAAGTCAAAAACCTAAATCTCTAAAAATATTTTTCATTCATAATGCACAAAAACAAATGTTCAATCGAGATTCGAAACAGGGACTTATTTTACAGGTGGATCCCATTAATATACAACTCTTTCGAATGGAAGTAGAAATTTCACGTGTGCTATAGGTTCGCCATCGATGGCCTGGAAATATCATTATTATCTATTTCAAATTAAATATTATAGTTACCTAAAATGCGGGGTTAGACAAAAAAAGAAGGAAGACAAATATTTTTGAAGGAATTGTATCGAGAAGGATTTTCAAAGTCGTATGCGACGAATATTGTTCATGGTGAGGAAGATAGTACATTCACGAAGTATATCTATTCATTGTATAATGTACACTGATTGTGATTCCCCTGTTATTTAATTAGCACGTGGCAGTGAGAAAATGGGTTGGATTAGCCATGACTAGGGAATCCAATCCCGAGCCAAAATTCTGATCCCGGAATTTCGGGATTACAATTTGACAATCCCGGGATTGGCATTTTTTCCATTGTTAATATAAAATTTTTATATTTACAAATAACATTGATAAAATCGGTCAAAAATAAATCTAGTATAATTTATACTATTTAAGACATTTATTGTTAATATTGTATACGGTCAATCTTGGAAATACACAAGTTTATTGGAGTAAATAATATTGTAATATAAATAATAATGTGAATTTAATAGGAGATTGCTGTTTCTGATAGTAAAGACTTAATGAATGGATTAGCGAGATTTAAAATAGTAAAGCAAATAATCATGGCGTACTTATGGCCTTTCCGCTTCATAAATCTAATTAGTCAGCCAAATATGAAACTGCCGTAAAACGTATGATATCATGGTGGAATTACTTTGTTAGAAGTGCGAAGCATTGTTTTTTTCCAATCTTTCCATTTTTAATAATTTATGTGAAAAAAATAAAACGAATCGGCAACCTACACATGGGTATAAATCAAACTTCATTCAAACTCAGTGTATTTCTAATGTAGTTATTTTTTATTAAATGTATTTTTTCTGTTATATTTTCGCTTTTATTTTATTTTCTATAAAAAATGATAAAAAAATCAATCCCGAAATCCCGGGATTATTTTTATCAATCCCGGGATTCATAGGTAACGAAAATAGCTCGGGATCCCGGGATTGGAATCCCTAGCCATGACACTAGAATGGAAAACACCCGACTGGACAGGAGACTCTTCTTCAATAGACCGGAAAGGAACAGGAGGGTTGGGAGACCTTGACTGAGTTGTATAAATACACAAGCATAGAAGTATAATACAGACATAGAATCCCTAAGGTAAAGGTAGTCGATTATAGTGTGAAACAGACAGAGGGAAGTGGATTGGATGTACCAGTTGATGATGATAGTGTAGAGTAGCATTGACATGGATTTCTTAAAATGGTTATTGATTCAATTTTAGCAATGTTATAAATTAATACATTTGTTTAAATCTATAGGTTTGTTAAATTATTGCATTTAATAAAAAGAAATGGGATGAAAATCAAATTAAATATATATGCGGTAAATAATAATAATATATTAAAATTAAAATATTATTCAACAATTATGTTACGGGGAAATCCCTAAAGAAGCATGACGAGTCACCAAAACTGCCACCTAGTAGATACCCAAGTGAATAAGTAAGAATTATTTAAAATTAAACTTTAAGAATTCACAACTTTCACGGGTAAATTTATCGCTGGAGGCAATCAATTTTGAAAGTAGGTGACGATGGTAACGCTGGTGACGAGATGACTGGACGGTGTCCGCGTCCTTGCGAGGGGAGATCGGTTGGAGCAGCGATCCTCAAAGTTTGCATTGCTGGGTTCGTTCGCCAAGACGTTACCATAGTTTTTTGTTTCTCTTTATTCATAGTATACTAAGAATATCATATTTTGTACGATAATGTGAATTTAAAACATAGTCAAATAACAGTAATGTCCCTAGACAAAATTCCGCCCCTAGGCAGTACCAAAATGCCGCGCCATTTTTTTAATACAGTATTGTTTATCATCCTTTCATGACTCCAATATCGAAGAATTACCAACAAAATATATCTTCTTCTTCTTCTTCTTCTTCTTCTTTCACCCTGTCACGTCCCAACATTGGGGCATAGGGCAAGCACAAGTTGGCGCCACTTCCCTCGGTCCATCGCCAACTCCTGTGCCTCCCGCCATGTCAGACCTGCAGCACGTAGGTCGCTTTTGTAGCATCGCTGCAGGGTGAGGGAGGGCCGGCCACGGCGACGGAACCCTTGAGGCTGTGCCACAAGGGTACGAAGTGCCGCACTCTTTGGCGGCATCCGGAATACATGTCCCAGCCACGTGAATCGTCTCTTCGTGATAACTTCAATCACCGAAGGCTGTTGTGTCTGCTCACGAACTCGGATATTTGTAACGCGGTCGTACCAATGTACCCCTAAGATTCTGCGGAGACATCGATTCTCAAAGCTCAAAAGCCGAGACTCTTGAAGCTTAGTAAGATGCCATGTCTCACAGCCATACAGGAGCACAGGTAGCACGCACGCGTTAAACAAACGACATTTGGTCCTCACAGAATACAGCCTTGACCTCCATGCGACTCCAAGTTGGTTGAACGAAGAGCCCGCCACACCCATGCGGATTCCAAGCTCACTAGAAATACCACCATCATCGGCAACCGTGGCACCCAAGTACCTGAATCTGGACACCAGCTCGACGGGCAGACCAGAAACCCGCAGAGGAGTGTCGGCGTCGATGCAAGCAGCACTGCACATGGATTTGGTCTTAGCGGCATTCAGATGAAGACCCACACGCATCGAGTTCGCGGCTAGCCTGTTCACGGTCACCTCCAACCTCTCGATTGTCGAGTCAAACACGACTGCGTCGTCTGCATACTCCAAGTCGCACAGTCTTTCTTCGCATAGATCGCTTGTGTCATCATGATGTAGGCGTATCCCACTGTCGGGGCAAACCGTCTTACGCATTATGAAATCCATCGTGATGATAAAAAGAAAGGGCGCAAGTACACATCCTTGATTAACTCCTGACGTGATTTCAAAGAGGTCAGAGGATGTTCCGGCTGCTCTCACGCGACACTCTGTATTGGTGTAGAGAGCACTTATCACGGCGACCAGTTTCCATGGGACACCATATCCTAGCAGAATTTGCCACAGAGATTCACGATGAGGACTGTCAAATGCCTTTTCATAGTCCACGAAGCAGCAGGCGACAGGTATATTCTTCTCTTGGTACTGTATGCTCTGAGCAGGACTTCCCCGGGACAAATCCACTCTGCTGCGCACGCAAAATGTCCAGCATGGGACTTCTAATCCTGTACAGGAGAATCTGCGCCAACACCTTCCCGGGAGCGCTGAGGAGAGTGATTCCTCTGTAATTATTACAGTCTTGTGGGTTACCTTTTTTGTGCAGAGTAACAACGGTACCATCCCTCCAGGCTTTGGGGCACTGCTCCCTTTCCCACACCTCGTGCAGAAGGTCACACAAGGACGGCAATACAGCGCTCAGTCCGCAGAGCAGAAATTCTGCATGGATGCCATCATCTCCAGGAGCTTTCCTGCGCTTCAGTCTTTTGACAGCCTCTTTAACTTCAGCAGTTGTCGGAGGATCTTCGCAGAATCCCGATGCAGTAGTGATTCGAGGGCGGCGACGGAATATCGAAGGGATGCAATGGAGGTGGGCGATTCAGGACATCACTGAAATGTTGGCGCCATAGCTCCTGGACCTTTGCAGGTTCAGTGACTGTCACTCCGTCAGAGTTGCGTAATGCAGTGACCACTGGACGTTTCTTACCGCAAATTGCTCTGGTGATGCGGAAGAGAGCACTTGGATTATTCTTGCAGGCAGCAGATTCCGCATCCCGAATGAGGTCATCCAGGCGTCGGCGCTTATCGCGGCGGGCAGAACGCTTTACCACGCGGTCCATTGTCTGGTATTCCGCGCTGCGCTGTGAGTCGTATGTACCATTGTCTCGCAATTCTTTCAGGAGCTTCCTCTTCTCAATCATCTCCCATGTATGAGGTGACATCCAGTCCGGCCTGTGCGTATGCCGCTCTCCTAAGGCAGTAGTTGCGGAGCTCATTATAGCATCCCGGAATAATATCCATTTTCCTTCCAAGGGATCTGAGTCGATGGAGGACGTGAGAGTTCTAGCATCATATAAGCGCTTCTGCAGCTCCAGCTCATAGGTTGCACGCACACGGGTACTTTTCAGTTTTTCCACATCGAGTCTGACCGTCCTTTTGGGTTTTGGGACTCGTTTGAGGTCTATACGGGATTTCCCGACCAAGAGTTCGTGGTCACTGTGGATGTCTGCACCTCTATATGTCCGCACGTCTAGCAGTTCATGCCGGTATTTCGCTTTGACCAAAATGTGGTCGATCTGGTTTCTTGTATTACCGTCTGGCGATGTCCATGTATATTTGTGGATGGTCTTATGAGGGAAAAGACTACCACCAATCACAAGACCATTCATTGAGGCAAAATCTACCAGACGGGAACCATTATCGTTTATTTGGCCAAGGCCATGTTTTCCCAGCACAAAGGGTCCACGCGAGGGGTCAGATCCTACTTTGGCATTTAGATCACCAAGGATAACTGCATGATCACAGCTGGGGATATTTCCAGCGGCTTCCGCCAAACTTTCGTAGAATGTATCCTTATCTGCATCGCTAGCAGCCTCTGTGGGAGCATAGCACTGCAGAAAAGTGATGGAGCCCGACTTGGTCTTGAAAGTAGCACGGAGTAGACGTTCGGAGATAGGTTCCCAGCTGGTGAGGCACTTGCAAGCTTCCTTGGACATCAGCAATCCGACTCCACTACGTCGCAATGTGGCGTGTCCGGAGTACAATAGACGAAACCCACGAATAAACTTCTCGCCAATGCCAGTGAGTCGACACTCACTGATCCCGAGAACATCTAACTTGTATTGAGCAAGTATTTCTGTTAGATGCTCGGCCTTTCCAGGGACATTTAGAGTACGGATATTGTAGGTTCCAAAACAAAATCGTTTACCGAAATCAGGCGAGGTCGTCAAGATGGAAACGGGGGTCCGAGGCTTCCCTGTGCTTGGATTAATCTGTTGTTTTAGGGTGTGCAGGTGGTCATCCCACAGCACCCGAGTTCACTGGTGGGGCTGCCACCTTAGGGCCCGTGAACATGCCCTGGTTTTCTGTAGGGGTTTTCCTTCCCGTAGCCAGAATGTACCAGTTTTTAGGCGCTGGTGATTCGCCTTGCACCCTCCTCTATCTGCTACAGCATGCTGCATTGCCTAGGGACCCCCACGGAGAGGTTAGAGGTAGGATTTGTTGGCAGAGCTATCATGGATAGTCGACATACTCAGCATTTCAAATGGAAGCACACCTGATCTGGCATCAAGGCATACCCCACTGAAGTCATACCAACCTTTGGCCCCAACCTTTGGCCCCTGACAAAATATATAGGTACCACTAAAACATACAAAGTTAAATTTATCGCCAAAAGTGGGGATTTTTTGACGTTGGAAATGTAGTGGCTTCTCACATGCATTTTTGCGATACATTAATTTACTCTGTCTTGAGGAATTAAGAGGATTCGTGTCGCTTTTTTTCTTCATAAAACTTGGCAACATTTGTAACGATATTTTTAGTCTGCGATCGCAAAGGTTTAGGCATTATGACGTCTATAATCGATATAATGATGGCGCAACCTTCGATACAGACTAATACCGTGGACCAAGAGCGGTATGTGGGATACTTTGTAAGAAGAGGGTGCATCGTTAGTTTCGATGGCCAACACAATTTCCGTGCGCACTGGTTAATAAGTCAGACTGTAATTATTCAAAAATCTGTGCCTCTCGTTTATGGTCACCAAGCACATCGAAAGTCAACGGAAGTAAACTAGACATCGCGAACCCGACAAAATAATTACAGTCCTGTTAAACCTTTTAATGTTAATTAATACATTTTGTGTCCAACTAGTGAGCTGATTTTTTAATGGAAAGATATTTTCGTAATTAAGTTTAGGTACTTAGCTCTTTCCATATACTTATACCAAATGATTCTCCTCGATTTGACGCCCTTCGAGTAACTGCCTCTCCCAAGCGACGCTCAATCTGCCTACACCCAAAGTCGATTATATTGTTTTTGTATTGACGTAGGGACTTTTGTGTATGCATATTTCCCGATTCTTCTTTTCATCTCACACACTTTCGGTTCATACGACAATACCGAATGCCTGATAATGGCCGATGTCATAAGACTACGTACCAGTTCCCTCCAAAACAATCCACCCCGCACTATACTCGATCTTTCTAACGGATCACGAGGCCCTACGTTTGGATGTGAAGCAGCAGCAGTTGTTTACGCTTGGGAATATTTCAGGACCAGATATCCAAGACTGAGGTCGCCTGAGACTCAATTTAATAAAAAGTGCCTATGGATGAGAAAAATTAATGATTGCAATTAACTTATTAGTAAACACAAAGCTAAAACAATACGTACATACTGAACTAAGTGATGAGATCTTCACGTCCGCAATAAGACGCCGCAAATTTTTGGAAAGCATTTTAGTAGGCCTTTGCGGCGACCAGTTTAGACGGCCCAATATCTAATTGGAACGACTTGAGCATCTTTTCCCTTTTGGACCACATTCTCATAAATTTCCAGACGATGTGGTTTGCATCTTATAGTTCTCCGCCATATGGACATGTTGGTCAGACAAGTCCACACCGGTGTTCGAAATGGAAAAGTTTACGAACCGGAGCGCTCGACAGTTTTCTGAAAATATTTACATAGTTATCAAATGTTGTATGTATTTCATAAAAATGAGTGTCTTAGATTTTCTATTATATGTTGGCCTATGTAGCTCAGACGGTCAAATTATTTTTTCCACGATACCGATTTCACGAACAGGAATGGTGCTCCGGTGTCCTCCGATCTATTTCGAGCCCTGGTCCAAACTCAGACAACTCGGCAACGAATCCACCATGCTCACTCAAGAATTGACTGGTGTGATGGTCAGGAGTCAAACTGTTTATCTCCAATAATTGCCATTGGAAACTAGGAAAGAATAAATACGTATGTCTGCCGTTGGTGGCGGCATCCCACGTCTTTTGCTGCCAGGTCTTCGACACCGCATCCAGCTTCATTTGACGTATAAAAAACTATTCATTCGACTACACTACATAATATTTTCAGTGATTGCAAAGTTTTATTAAACGAACCGACGCCCGAAGTATTTGACAATCGCTGAAGTGCTAAATGAGTCAAGTGATCCGCTGCACATTTACAACATTTTACCGAGTTGTATCACGTCCAGGAGACAGTAGTCGCAAGCGAAATCAGCTTAATTGTGTTAACAGCCAGCCACTGTATTGATAATAAAATAATAATAAACTGTACTAATCAAATCACGTAGAATCGAAATGATGTTATTTAGTGGCGGAACGGCGCAGCGCAGTGGCGAAAGTTGCGCCACACTTGAAGTGAAGTCTCATTTTTTTTCATCGGTTGCGCAACACCTCGCAACTGAGACGTCACGCACTGTCCCGGCTTACTTTTTGCGGTTAGTGGATGCGGGACAGGGCTGCCAACTACATATACTATAAAAGAAATAAGGCAGACCATTAATTTAACCAAAAACTCATTAGCTAAGAGAAAGCGATTGATTTTCAGAATTATAACCTATATTTTTTATAAATTCTTAATATTCAATAAAAAGAACTATGAATCTGAGTAGGGTTACACATAAATCGTCACGGTTCCATGACAAAACAGAACAGCCAGGGGAAAAATAAAACATTCATTTGTGTGGAATGTATTTATTAAATAAATACTTATAAAACTTAAGTTTATAAACGAAATATAAGTATATAAATATTTATTATTTAAAAAAATTTCAATTTTAAAGTGAAATCATCAACTGTTTACATTTTTTTACAAAACTTATATATTGAATATAATGTTTTTTTTAATATTTGGGTGTAAGCACTGCGTCTTTGTGTGAAAGTCTGTTTTACACGATACAATAATATATTTACAGTTTTACAATGAATATTTTAATTTAATAAAACGCAATTTTTTTTTATTACTTATTCCACTTTTAATAAATAAATTAGGACCGGTTTCGTACGCCTCAGAGGGACATTTTCAACGTGTTTCAATTTTCATTATTAACAAATGTTGAAAATGTCCCTCTGAGGCGGACGAAACCGGTCATAATCTATTGATTAAAAGTGGAGAATAAGTACTACAATGAAAAAAATTGCGTTTTATTAAATTAAAACAACAATACAATGCAGTACCACCATGATTTGACAGTTAACAAAATAAAAGAAATTACAATGAATATCCATATTCCATCTCGATCGGGGTATTACAAAAAACCTTTACAAAGACAAGCACGAGAAATTATTGTTTTTAATGTGACCGAATATTTAAAAGTGATAAAAAACAGTATAATTTGAAATATAATATTGTTTAATCAGCAAACGTAGTAACTGGCGTACATATTAGCACCATTCAGAGAGTAATACGATTTTTGACGTAAAATAAAATTGATGATCGATTATTCCTTAATTACACTCCGAATAAATAGAAAAAAGAAGAGCACAGTATAAAAATCGAAGATTCTTATATGGCAAGTGATTTAGGAATATACACAAATTATGGAAAACTTGATAATGGACATTGGTGCGGAGTTGTATGACAGCGATGAGTATTATTTTCAGAACAGAACAGTGAATCAGATGAGATGTCATAGTAATGCGCGATTTATATTGTAAGTAATTTAATAATTCATATTGAAAGTAATTTTAACGGTTTGCTACGTGTAATACGGGTTGCCGTTTTCGTAGCTGACCGAAAACTTGCGAACCCACCCGAAATTCAAAAATTTCATGCTTATGTTGTCTAGTTATAGAACCCTATCAGCCCGCTAAAAATATCTGCATTGATCATATTGTGTCAACCCTGTTCGACCATTTCCTCCGAAACCAGTATTGGGGAAATGCTACCTACAGCTACGTGAGATAATACTGGGGCGAATGGTAAATGGTTTTTACTTGTAACAGTTACGGGCCATGCCTCACCTTATACCAGTATGGAATGATATCGGTATGCAATTAAATTGGATATTATTGAATCATAAGTGTTAACTAGTATTATAAATATAGAAAACTCGGTCGCCCGACATCTAGAATTTCTTGCAGCAAGTAATGCGGACAGACAAGTTTAGATTTTTTTAAATAATTCAATTCATACGTATGAATACAGATCGAAGTACACATGTAATGAATAGTAAATAAATTACATATATATAAATAATTTGGTTTGCCTAGATTAGAACAAGGTTTTTACCAATATTAATGGTATTTTGTGATCAGATGTCAGCTTTAGAAAACTATAACTCTCGTACTTATAAAGACATCATCTTGTAGAGATCAATTAAAATACCAGTTATAAAAAACTTTGTTCATAAGACAAGTAAGAAGATAGACATAATGCTGGATTAGATAGAGCGAAATTTAATTAGTGTAACCTGAAGGACTTCAGTTTATATTTGTAGGTGTGACAGAGGGTTTATATTTTTAGGGGTCGTTAGTGATACCTTACAATTTGGTGTGTAACAATTTCTGATCAATATGGCGGGGAATGGCCAGTGAAGGAAACACACAGTAAATTGGCTCTCACATCTAAACTCGTCTCGTCTGTAACGTTTCGAATACGTCGATGTGACGTTATCGTTATTCACAAAGCACACGTTTGGACCTTCGCACACTGCTGGAATAAAACATTTTAGTTTAAAAAAAATATCTGGATGCACATCCAACTATGTATTTTCACCCGACATGCAGCTTAGGTATAATCCCGAAATCCCAGTCGAGACGATTTTCAATGTGCGACTGGGCTAACAGATTTAATAATATTTATTTTACATATTTATCGCAATTAATAAAGTTTAATAATTATACACATAAAAATATCTACGTAACATCTCTACGTTGCCGTACCAAAGCAAATTAAAAAGCAGTTGACATTTACAAGTCGAAAGTTAATAATAATAACACACAAATCAATGAAGTTAAGGCAATTTTGTCCCTCTAAACTAGGTGGTGATCCAAGGGGTCGGCAAGCGCTGATATTGTCTATTATGAAGCTAACTATCAAACACTCAAATTATTTTTACTGTCAACACTGATTCATGAATCAGGCGTAGCGGCGACGTAGGCATCTACGGCAAAGGCGACAGGTGGGTTCCTTGGTCAATAGTTTGGTGTGGTAGCAGCGTCAGATTGGCGAATCAGATACGATAGTTACTTGATGGCGGCAGGTAGATATATGTAGCGGCGACGTCAGATTTATCTGGCGGCATCATCAGATAGGCAGAGTGGCGGTAATCACATGAGGTTGGATGGTTCTGAAAGCGGAAGAAGCGAACCAAAGAGCTCCGTTGGCTGGAGGGGTTGAACACGTTATCTGGGATTGCCCGCTTATGAATTCTGTTTGCCAGGGTCTGTCTACACCATGGGAGGGCTGACAGAGATCTAGCCCAGGGGCCCGGGCTTAGGAGGGGCCCGATGGTGAGGTCGACCAGTTAAGTGAGATAAACACACACCATAAATTTGCTCCAGTAGTAAAAAAAGTCGCCTGTGACGCTATTTCACTTCAAGAATATTGATATTTTAAAATACATTATGCCATACATTTTTTGATTTGAAAATTTTATATTTTAATTACTTTTAGCGTGTTCCCTGACTGATAAAAATGACTATTAATCGCAATATGTTACTTGGCTACCACAAAAGAGGATCGCGATCAGTGCTTCATAATATGATGCTGATTGCCGACAATTCAAGCGGATTTATTTAAAAATACCAAAAATCGCTAAATAGCGATACACGGAATACCCTTTATTTTACACGGAACATTTAGGAAACACTACTGCAGAATATTACACTGCCTTTAACCTTAGCGATAGGTTGAGGGCCAGCTTCAGGATGTTGGGGCCATGGTCCACACACATGGCCAAGTGGCCACGTAGACTTAATATCAACCGAGACCCACTTTCAGGCATTTGAGAAACTTGCAGCGTCGTATGGAGAGCAGGTTAATCGTGTTGATCCAGATTCCTCCATAGAATCATCATTCAAGTCAAATCTTGATATTATTGAGTATGCGGATACAGAGGGACACTTAATGTCACTGAGACTAGCTGAGCCACCACAACTCTTTTCTTTTCTCCCCAAATTCTTTGTTTAAGCACCAAGGTGCATGGTTGTTACATCAGACGCGTGCGGCTCCTTATCGGGATAGTTGATTGAGCGCGTTTTCTTTCAGGCTCGATGTATGTACTGAATATTTCAATGAGAAGAATAGAACAGATCTGTCCTGACCGAGATGTAGAGAAGAAGTGAAGAGTCAATAATTAATTGCAATGCTGGATAAATTATTGGTAGTGAAGAGATATTAGTTTATAATTATATAGATACGTCTATATTATTGTCTACTTTACAGTATTTACATTGATATTCCTATAATATACTCGTCGTCATTGTGGAGGCGCATGCTATCATATGAGACCGTCAGACTTGCTCTGAATGGTAGACCGGCTTTCATAATATTATGATAGTTCTCACGGTTATTTTTCTTATTGCGAGGGGACGGTTGTTCTCTCGTCTTTTGGTATTGCTGGAATATTCTGTTAGGAGTACCGTCCCCGTCACAAAAAAAAAACAGTGGAAAAGGCGAGGGGGTGGATCAACTCTCCGCGGTAAAATCGGTTAGTTATATTTTGAAAATCAATTTGGGGTAGGAACGATTGAATTAACCGTTATTTTTCGACAATTATTTACTTTGTCTAAAAAACAGAACAAAAATAATAAATTTATTATAGCACACGATTCAAAACGACATGCGATTTCAGTCAATGGACGGTCTATAAAAAACAAATCCATTGATAATGATTGATTTCAGTATTATGTTTTCACGGAAGATTTTATCCTTATAAAAAATGGTGAATGATTTGTATGGTCACATATTCTACAAACATCCCCTTTATCTCCTTGGTCACAAACCATCGAATTATATCATACCCCTTCCTCCTTAAGGCGTGTTATATATGAACGACCCTTAATTAATATAAGTAATGATGTTGAGAGTTATAACTTATAATGCGTTGTACAATACCATTGAGACCACATAACAGATTAATGATATAGAAATGTGGAAGCCAGTCGCCATGGACTAATACTTTGAAGCCATGTTTAGTTTATTACTTTATGAAGGTCAGGCCATAAAACACAAGTATACGAAGCGCGATGAGTGTCCTAAAATATTAGCAATATTGAATGTGCGGCGGTTCTCGTGGTGTAGTGCATAAGGCGCTTGCCTTCCACCCGAGAGTTTCTGGGTTCGATTCCCGGTCAAGACACACAATATTTATGTGTTTTTCTCAAAGCCTGGGTGTTTGCGATTGTTCAAAATTACTAACAACCACCTTGTACGAAAAACTAAGGACATGGTTATTAATAATTATAAAAAAAAATTGAATCTGCGTTTCATTTACGTAACATACTGTAATGAGTGTAATGCATTATTCAATTTCAATTTATTTATTTTTAGCATATTGTGGACATTACAAATTATAAGTTTAAGATGTTCACAACATGACATGAAACATTATTATAAAGAAGTAAAAAAAAAGTATTGTAATGATTGAGACGTAGCTATTGAAAATAACATATTCTTTAACACGTTTTAAGTAAGTTTATACCATCATACTCTAGATTTGTCCAGAAGGCAACCCATTTCCCATTATTTTTGTGTTTCATAGGTAAAACGAAACTGTAGCTTCAAATGGAGTTGTACAATATCGCCGAGACGCTGGCATAATAATTGTGTCGTTTTCTGATTCGCTGATTGTGTCGCCCAATCGCGATTGCGCAATGCGATGCAACGACAGTGAGAGTGAAAAAAGCGAAAAGAGGTAAAAAGTGGGCTATTTTATATTTTATAACCGCACGACCGACACGCTTGTGCCACTTTCTACTTCTATCACCGCCGGCACTGCCTTGCTAGCTGCCTATCGGTACAAACTCCTCAATCTGTGCCATTCAATACTGGCTCGTTTACACGGCGCCGAATTATTGTTCATTGTCGGATTATTGCAATAGATCTTTTGAAATCCAAAAAGAAACTACCACACGAATCTATTATGTTTTTATTTATTCAATCCTGAATATTATTTGTATAAAATGTTCAAGAATAATAAATTCATATTATTGAAAATACTTATCATCCTTTCATGAGTCCAATATCTAAGAAAATGTGTTGTATGGATACATTACTAACAAAATATCAGACTAATTATTCGCAAATCTGCAAGTGTTGTTTCTGGTCACCAGGGACGTCGAAGGGCAACGGAAGCAAACTAGATATCGCGAACCCGACAAAATCAGTGAACTATATATTATATTTTATATAATATTTTCGTTACTACTAAGCTTAGGTAGCTATTTATATATATATTCCAAATGATTTTCCTCGATTTGCCGTCCTTCGAGTAACTGCCGCCCCTAAGCGACGCTCAATCTGCCTACCCCCACGGGACGTCACTGCTTAGAAAACAAAAGTAGACCAAGTGGGACTCGAACCAAACATCTTTTCATTGTCCGGATTATAGTTTAGAACGTGTAAACGCAACTTTAAAGTAATGGCGGCTAAGTTTTACTACAACTTTACTTACACTTTTGTATTTATGAATTGATCATCAAACTTAATATTTTACGATAATATATTATAATGTATTGTATTTCGTAATTCAAATGAGACATTAATAATATTGTGGCAATTGTATGTATGTATATTATGTTATTTATACCTATCTATAAAACAATATATAAGTATTATTATCGTTAACTTTATTTGACGTAGATTACGCAATTGATACGTCAGAAGATTTAAAAGGGTGCCTCGTAACGGTTAAACTATTAAATTATACTAAAAGCTTTAAAATATTCTAAAAAATACGCAGTATTGAGTATAAAATATTATCGAATGCATAACAAAATCCCTCCAATCAGGTAACATCAAAGGGATCTATAAAATATCCACTAAAATAGATAAGTACGTCCTAGTAAACACAAAAATAAGCCGATAATATTATGATATGTTGTTATCACTGACATTTTGAATAATAATTATTTTAAGTTAAATGATGTAATTTTTTTTATCGCGAGGGGGGGTCAACATCAGTCAGTTCGTCTGGCCTCCACATCCATAAACACGCCACTGATTACTGAAGATGGAAAGTGGGCGCGGATCGCCGTTACATTATTATCTAATCTACCTATAATATAAGAAGATAAGCTAAAATCCGCAGCGTTTAACTGCCACGTTTTTTTTTATTACTTATGCTCAAAAATCTTTTTAGATTATTTCTTGTAGGTTACCCGACTTAAGTTGACAGGTGCTAATGCTGTGACAATAATATTCTATATTATACTTCGGCTGGGGAGAGGGTACTCCAAATATGGGGTTTTCATACCCACTAAGTTCATAAAAAAACAACGTAACAAAATTTTACATTTTATAATATATTGAAATGTATGTTCAATATTAAATCTTGTGAATTATACGTTGAATAAAAGAAAATAGTTTATTAAATTATTAGCAAGTACAAGTACGTTATAACTAAATATTTGACGAGAGCCGTGCATTGGTTAGTAATTAGTGCCAGTCAACGATACCTTAATTTAAAGCACAAAAACTGATAGTCAAAAATAACGCAATGTGATAACTGATATGCATTTCATGTAAGAATTACTAGTTAAAATTATCGTGATTAATAATCAATTGAAAATTGAATTGAATAATTGAACAATTGAAATGTATAATCAGTTGAAAATGTCCCTCTGAGGCGGACGAAACCGGTCCTAATCTATTGATTAAAAGTGGAATAAGTACTACAAAAAATGCGTTTTATTAAATAAAAACAACAATACATTGCAGTTCCACCATGAATTGACAGTTAACAAAATAAAAGAAATTATCGTAATTAAGTTGTATGCCCATAGCTTAATTGGTTAAAGCGTATTGGCGCGATACCAGTGGTTATACAGGTGGTCGGGTATCGTATTTTTTTGTTATGAAGCACAGTAGTATAAAATATAATTATTTAGTTATTTATTGTTTGGGTCATTGATTAGCAATACCGCCTATGAAAAATTATAGTATTATATATCCACCTACCTCTTAATATAAATAACTACAGGTTGTATGGTATTTATTTATAACAAACCTGTCGAGATATACAGTTAAAATTAATTTCTAAAGTAAATAAGCACGGATTTCACAAAAATAGTAATAATTAGTATACATGGAATATTTGGAAAGCTTGTGTCAATATTTTGATTATACCAAACTTTCAAACCTGCGCCACAAAGACGTACCGTGTATTTTTCGTTTGGAGGATTAATATCCATCGATAAGTAAACCTTTCAATCAATTTATTATACACAAATTCATAGGAACATAATAGTATTCCTGTTTAATTTGATAAAGTTCAAAATATTGTCTGGTATATAACTATTTAACTAAATAACTGATAACTGACTTATAGCTAGGTAACTAAGACGCAAAAAAGATTCGTTTAGATAACTGCATATCGCTCCCTGAGAGCAACAGTGAGAGTCTTTACTTTACTTACACCGAGACGATAATATTAGATTGCTCAGTAGGTTCTTATTAATCATTATCATCATCAGTAGCCTAAAAACCCAGGGTTACCCAATCTCAATGCTGAGCCCTTAGTATCTGAGATTTATGACCCTGGATGTTCTTATTTTGTCAGAGCCTGCCTTACCGAAAATATTCTCTTAAATGGGAAAATTCAAAAATTTATATATTTAGGGATTCCACATGACGCATACCTAAACAATATGTTTTCACCAAGGTAGGTACCCAAAAATAATAAGAGATGCGTTACTTTTTGCGTGAGGTTGTAAGAAGGTATATCTATCAAGTGTGGATTTAAATATGGGATAAACTTAAACACGTGTCAAATAATATGATACATGCTCAATAGTTACGTCTGTATCATAATAATATAAGTAGTTACATTAAAGTGTGTCACGTAAACGAAACGCGTATTCAATATTGGTAATATTTTAGGACATTCTGAAGGTTTTTAAATCAAAAACGAAAACTGCCTTCAAAATCTTGGTCTATGGCGATTGGTTTCGCATTGTTATCTTATTTATCTGTTCTGTGGTATGTGTGACAACAAATATGTTATATTATGTCTTCGTTCCTTATGACTAGTAATTTTTTGGTTGATAATTCGGTTAGAATACAGATTTTTGTTAGATATACCTACCTACTAATAAATTTTTTTTTTGTTACTCGCCAAAGTATGCAGTAGGTACTATAAGAAGATAATTAACATACTGTGTTACTGACTGTCATTAAGTCATAAACTTAATTTGACTTCAAATTCTTGGTCTATAGTCGGTTGAAAAATGGTATTCCCACCCCGTTTCAAAATACGTAAAAGGGCGACACTGTGTTTAAATTAGATAAACTGTACGCCAAAATTTTACATCCGACTTATCCTCAATATTACGTTTAATGGCTGCCCCTGGCACTTGTTTTATATTAAAACCACAAGAGGTGACCAGTGGTTTACAATTAGTAATTAAAAGTAAATAATGTCACTACAATAAGTAGGGTTTCTTAGCGCTAATGGCTATAGAAATCCCGAGGCGAAATTTCTAAACGGAACTTCATAACATCATTTTTATAAACCCAGTGTTTCAGAAGTTTAATATAATACGCACCTATAAGGTAAATTAAGCCATAGTCTTCTTCTTCTTTCTTCTTTGGCCATATCCCCCTTAACTGGAGCATATGGACACAACGCGGCGCCTCCAAGAATCCCTGTCGCTCGCCAGTCTTCTTGCTTCGTTCCAGGTCAAACCAGCATCCCGTAGCTCCACCGTATACACTCTGTAGATTGTATTTAGCGGCCTTCCAGGTCGCCGGAATCCGGTCGGCTTGAAGAACAGGCAAGCCAGGTTAAATTTCTCTTCTGGTATCCGCAGCACATGGCCAAGCCAGGTCCAACGTCGCCTCTTCACTTTCAACGTGATGAGAGGCTGTTTGGTGCGTTCTCTTATCTCCTCGTTACTCCTAAAGTCATACCACCGCACACCCAGTATTCGTCGCAAACATCTGTTCTCGAAGCTCAGTATACGGTTGCTCTGAGCCTTCGTAAGGTGCCATGATTCGCTACCGTAAAGCAGCACCGTCAGAATGTAAGCTTCGAATAGGCGGCATTTGGTTTTGACCGAGTACAATCGTGAGTCCCAGACATTTCGCATCGAGTTGAATGTTGCTCCAGCCATTCCCATTCGGATAGCGAGCTCTTTCTGCAAAATGCCATCTCCCGTGATGTGTAACCCCAGGTACTTGAAGCTGTCGACGCTCTCGATGTTTTATCCATCGCTAAACAGAGGGAAATCTGGATCAGGACAGGTACTATTGCACAAGACGTTAGTTTTCTTCGCATTGATTTTCAAACCAACGCGAGGGGAGTTGTTATGCAACCTGTCGATTGTCTCTTGAATGCCCTCGATTGAGTTGTTGAATAGGACAGCATCATCGGCGTATTCCAGGTCGCATAGCGTCACCGTGGGGGTAACAGGTATGCCTCGGTCGGGTGGTATTGATTTCCGTAGTATGAAGTCAAAGAGAATGATAAAGAGAAACGGTGCAAGGGCACAACCCTGTCTGACTCCAGTCGTGACCCCGAACCATTCCGTGACAGTGTCTCTAATTATGACACAGCATTCGCTATTCTCGTGCAGGCTTTTGACTATGGCAATGATCTTGGGAGGGATCCCGTATGCTCCCAGTATCATCCAGAGGGAGAGGCGGTGTGGACTGTCGAAAGCCTTCTCATAATCCACAAAGCAGCAAGCCATCGTACTGTTCAGCTCATGAGCTTACGAGGCAACGGGCCGCTCTCTGTCAACGGCCTCGTAACCATAGTCTGCTATTATATTAACTAATAATTAACAAATTATATTACTGCTGGACGAGGTCCTCTCTTCAATACTTACAATATCTTCGCTTCAATGTGGTACTCTTTCTTCTATTCTCTATTACTTCATCGATTCGACCAATCTTAAATTCAATGCATACTCACTCCTCTCCGAATCTCCGGATCTCCGGATCAAAACCTTCTGTATATCCATCCATTTTATACGAGTGCAGATTTTAACTATTAGGAGGTCCCCTTTTAAATTTTCTCACGAATAGGTTGCGTTAGGGAAACAAGCCTGTCAGTTGATTTATACTCCACACTCGTAAAATTCCGTTACTCAGTTCTTTGATGAGATTCAGTGTATATAATGTGTCAATAGTTAACGACATATCATTAAAAACATATGACAGATGACAATATGGACTAAATCAGGCTCAAAAATATCTTTTACAATTTAATTGAAGTGCCACTGCGGAATAAATTTTATAATGCACAAAATAATCTTTCATTAATAAATAATAATAATGGATTTTATTACGCATCATTAAAAAATTATTAGCGTAGTATTTCGCATTTTCGTGAAATATTGCCAAGATATTTAAATTTATTATAAATAGTTTTACTGAAAAAATTACATAACATTTTTATAACTTTTATAACAAGCCTTTCTATTTTCATTCGATATACTTTTTTATTATGTTTATAGATCCAATCATTTTTATTCTGTGTAAGGAAATACAATTTGATTTTTTAATATTATTATGGCGGCCGAATTCTATTCTTCGCGCTGTATTATACGCACTAAAACGTTTATTAAATAATAAAAAAATAGTAAACTCGAATAAAGAGATTTTTTCACTCCCACCCGCCCTGGCAACACCGAAATTTGTGACCAAAAATCTCACTTTCTATTTTACCGGCCAATATCCGCCTTTGGTCCAAGGAAAACGAACAATACCTTATTATTTCCGTCTCTTTCGTTGTTGCATGTCCTAGCCGTGCACCAGAATGAAATGCACATAGTTTATATAGCCAGCTTCGCAGTACAATTGAAAAGGAAATCACATTCCAAATTTGAATGTTTCCGATTGTCGCGGGAAATGTACCTATTTGACAGGATTCTGTTTTAAAAAATGTTCATTGCCTATTATTATTTTTATTTATATGATACGATTATTAAAGGAGAAAATACGGGAAAAACTTGCTAAGGTCTTTATTCTTCAACAGATATATTATATCGGTTGTTATTTACACACGTTCACTCAGTTCGTCGAGCGGTCGTACCTATCTGTATCCCAGTCTATACCCGGCTTAATAACCCGGTCGATTCTAAGTGGAGTATAATCATATGTTCGATCCGCTTCAGATTAAAGATGGTAATTTACATTAAGTAATTGACAAAAATTAATATACCTCTCTTAATCTCCGCCGTAATTCCATATTTTGATATCATATAATCTCTCACATTCAGTCCCTAAATTAAAGCATTATTAAATATATGTATGTATCGAAATTGTGATTTACCAAAAAGATCATACATATAATTTAAGATTGCTAATCAATAAAAAAAATATCGGTAGAATAATGACCATTATTCATTTACAAACCAACAAAAAATAAGACCACTACCTAACTCCTAAGCCTATTAGGCGCCATTAGCTAGGGGCGCAAGACTAGTCAATGCGCTCCCCAAAGACGTATACGTTTTCGGTGACGTGTTATGTCTTTTGTATTTGAAATTTTATTTTTCTGTATAAACTTATGTTTTTTTTTTTAAATATTTTATTATTATTATTATTATTACATACTTATATGTATATTCTCTTCTTCTCTAGTGTTATATACTATTTGTTATAATGTAAATCTCATGTTGTGAACGTCTTGAATTTAGATTTGTTATGTCCATTGGCGGCTTAATCCGGAAAAACCTAGCAGGTCAATTTTGAATATATTATTTTAATTTGCCTTTTCGTTGTATACTGAAAAGACGTATTGCAAATTGACTTTTTATACATTATAGAATAAGTGCTAGAAATTGTTATAGGTCGGTACCTACTAACCCTTCAAAAAATGTCCGTTTTTCATAACGCCAACCGAAATTGCACACAACGCGTTATAATTTTTTGTGAATCAGGTCCACTTTTCTTTCTTTGCTTTTTGAAAAATCATCAATCACACGATTATAAAAATTGTCTATTTTTCCCACATATTTTTTTTCAATACTGAGCATTGCAAGAGCGGTCAGTCTATCCTGGCCCTATTGCGTAGAAAGGTTTTTATTCTTTTGAAAGTGGAAAAACATCTTTCACTTTCAACTGTTGTCATTGGTATGACGCAAATAAATTGGAGAACTTTGATCGACTCGGAAAATGTTTCGTTGAAATTATTGCTGAGTAAAAAATGTAGAAGAGAAACTGCACTAATAGCGCCATGCAAATCATCTCGTTGATAAAACACCAATAATTCATTTTTTAACTTGATTATGTTTATTTCTTCTAACAGTTTTACCAAATTTACTTGACGTGTGCGAAAATTATTTTTAAAATCAGTGTAATTTTCTTTATTGAACAAATCGGATATAATGAGATGATCGTTGGATGCAAATCGTGCTTCCATTTCCATTATAATTGTATCACAGACTTCAATTGCTACTGCGTGCGTACCAACTGCTAAATAACCAAAGGCATTCGTCAAAACCTGTCAACGAATCCGAACCGCATACACAGTTGCGTCTTGAGACCAATTATCTAGTCAGTGTTATCATTCTGTTTCATTTAATTAGGTGAAAAAATGTTTTGTCTCACACTCGGGCATTGCCGATATTACAGTAATTCACGCACCGTTAAAAGCTTCGATCTCGTATTTTGTGTTATATCGATCTCTGTCTTATGTATGAGAAACGAGAGAGAAAATTTTATAAAAATATTCAATTTGGGTCAATTTTCAGACTGCCGGCGAACACAATATTTTTGTTCGGGGAATTATCGCCCTAACAAAAAAAGCCCAATAGACTGGGTTGACACAATATCGCGCGCCCTATAATTTCAAATCCACCGATTATTATTAATATTATTATATATGACATTGCACATATTATTAATATTATTATGTCGATTGTAAGGTATTTATTTTGGCAGGTCAATGACCGAATGACCTATAGAGGGAGCCGCCAGTGGTTATGTCCACAGTGTTTTTTTTTAAATAAATAAATAAACTCAAAATAATGTTATAAATAATTATTTTAAAACTAATTAATGGTACCTAAGCCGTGAGATCAACAACAATATCAGAAAATATATGAAGTATAAGAATCAGTTTCAGGTTTTCTGTAGATATTTTCCATTGTAAGCAGTATTTCTTAAATTAAATCTAGTTACAGTAATAACATACTGTTAGATACTATCAACAATCTGTTTTAACATTATATCAATAATTTGTAAATTTACAAGTTTGTTGAGTAAGGTTTGATGAAAACGTGAGAAATTAACGATTGAATTAAATTAAACTAAAAAAAAACTAGTGTGGCCACTTTCGAAACTGAGACCCTCGCGATAATGTAGCCCGATTCATAATCGATTAGCTCTGTGCCATTTATTTTTCTTTTATGTAATAGCATATTTATTTTTTTATAAGGTGTAAGTAACTATGCACGTTTCTGTATGTAATTAAATATTTATGGCAATGTTTATATTATTGTTTTTGTACACTAAAAACACGTTAGGTACTTCCGAACGGCTGCCATTACATTGTTTTTTTTTTGTTAAGTTGGTTATACCAACATTGAAAATTGTAAATAGTCACCAATTTAGAGTTTAGCTTTCTTTTTTCCATATTGGCGGTTATTAGATGACATCGTTTAAAATTGGAACAATCCATATAATAATGTCAAACTTTGTGGTAAATAGCACTTATTAACAATTATTACACTTTTCTCATCATGCATAATTAATAGTAAGTATTATGATGCAGAAGAAAATATTCTTTAATTAAGATGTGCTCTGAGACTCGTCACACAATACGATGGCTATAATACGCAACCACAAATTGTGGAAGTCGCAGTCTAGGTGGATATCTATTTCATGGACGGTTCGGACATGGGGATAATAAGTAAGACGTTTGAGGAGGTGTCACACGTTCATCAATGCGACGAGCCTAAATATAAATGAAAGATAAGCTGAAAAAGATTACTACGGATAATGATTAAACTAGTTGCAAGTCATTTCGTATTTTAGTTATTTATATCAAGATTTATAGGTCGCTCTGAAATGAACCGCCTTGTTTTAATGTTACAAGCGTAATTATTTAGATAATCGAGCACATAAACTCGCAAATAACAGTATGTATGTAGCCAAAGTAAACCGTTACGATTGGCCACCATCTTTGTACAAACAACGCTACTATCTCAGAGAATATTAATTTTGCTAGAATAATTTACTGGAATCGCTAGGTATTAAATTCATCATGATATCAGTCTAAACATATTGGTGATGATTTCTTTTGAGTATTTAACAATTTCACAGCATTATTGCGAAGCTTGGTGTTAGCCATTCGCTAGACCCATTGAATAGACTGAAGATATACCTATTTTGAAAAAAAAAACAGAGGCGTTATTTTGAATCCATACCCACTGATTACTAAGCAGTGAAGCTTGCAAACCAGGGAACTCAACCGATCTCGAGTGCGGAAGAATACGGGATAAACTTAAACACGTATCAAGAATACGTCATACGTCGAATACTGGCAACTGCTCTCGGTTTATGCAATGACGCTCGTTTAATATTGGTATATTGAAGGTTGCAACACACATTATTGCACGTCTATAATGCGTGTTCATTTTCGTAGGAATCCCTTTCACTTGCAAGACTACTTATAATATTTTTCAAGGTCAAACTAAAGTCTTAGCTCCGTCATATTTTGTGTTATACAAATCGTATTAAAATGTTCTAGAGTTTTGCTTTTATCTAGTTTTATGTACTTATGAAATATGATGACTATAAATATTATATTTAAAACAAGCAATTTTTAAAAGTTTCTTTTTTTGTGACAAAGAAAAAAGAAATGGGCATAACACCCACATAATAATTCCATATCAATCTCAATATGACATGAAAAATATTTGATATTATAATCTAACTCTTTCTAATGAGAACAAATCGAAAGAGACGGCATGTGTGCGTACGTGACGTAAGATTTTACTAGCTATTCTAAATTTAAATTTATCCTTCCTACGCTGTGATTTGCGTCGTCAATGCAGGTGTATCGGAAAAAATACACCATGTTATGTTATATTGCTCGAGATTAGATATTATTAATCTTACACCATGAAATAAATAATCTAATTAACGCCTTGTTAATATTATATTGATATTTTTCTATCGTAGAATAATATGCATTAAAATAATTAAAATAACTAACTACTAAAATTAAATTAAACCTAATGGAATAATAAAGATAAATGTGATTATAAATATTGCCATAAAATAGAAGGCTTGAATTTAATACAAAATGCTATTCATTATGTGAAACCAAATAGAATTCATTGTTAGAATACTTATAAAATCTAATAATATGTTAATAATATAATATTTCTAACTAAATATGTCACAAATTGAAAAAAAAATCAGAATATAGATATAATTAACACAAAACCAGTGTCATGTATTACAAAAATATAGATATACCAATCTTTTACGGTGCCATCTCCATTATGACTTAGTATCAGCGATAATGTTGGTGATCTTTTATCAGTTAGTTGTTGCTGCTCTAAATGGGGTCGATTGCCAAACTCAAAGTAGTACCTATCTGATATTCTTGAGCCATAATTTTTAAAAGATTTATCTTAGAATTACCATGCTCGGAGATTTAACAAATTATAAAAAAATCCAAATAGAAGAACATGTACCATTATCTGAAAATTATTCATTCGCCAATTCTGCTTCAAAATGTATCATATTATTTTAGAACTAAACAAATAAGTAGTTTAACACAGTTTTTAATATTTATTGATAGTTGTTCGTTCAATTTTTGTCCTCACGTCCTCGATTCACACATGTGAATTAGAATCTGAACATAATAATCAAAAATGTACTAGCAATGTTATTTAGTACGTATTTATATTTCAGACATGGAATATCACCGTATGTTCACGTAGATGCAGCGGCCGGTAGCGTAACGAAAAAACAAAACAATGATGAACAAAAATTTACTACGGCCTACGTCACGAATACGCGTTGCTCCCTCCCCGCGAAACTTTTCACGTACCTCTGTCTCTTTTCCGCACGTCTACGCGCGGAAATATTTTTGGGCAGGCATTCGCTGACCGAATAAAAGTTAGCGTGAATGTGTTGGTATATTTTTTATATGCTATTTAACGCGTGTGCGTAAAAAAAGTGTCGCGGTGTGTGTGTGGTAAGATCCCTTCTACCTTTTATTGAAAAACTATCGCGCGGAAAACACAGTAGTGGCGGTAGAAAAGTCTTGTGCAAAATATTTTGAAAAGATGGAAATTTTTTTTTGATGAAAAATCAAAAATTTATGGAAGTATAATATTTTCCAAAAAAACATGAACAACCGTTTTTATTGTGTTTTTGAAACCTACTTGCCACGGAGCTGAGATTAAGTGCGTTTCAATTTTATTCATGTTTATTGGTAGGTCATGACTAGGGATTCCAATCCCGAGATCCCGAGCTATTTTCGATACTTATGAATCCCGGGATTGATAAATATAATCCCGAAGCTTTTGGGATTGATTTTTTTACCAATTTTTATGGAAAATAAAATAAAAACGAAAATATAACAGGAAAAATAATTTTAATAACAAATAACTACATTAGAAATTAACTGAGTTTGAATGAAGTTTGATTTATATCCATGTGTAAGTTGTCGATTCATTTTATTTTTTCACATAAATTAATAAAAATGAGAAAGATTGGAAAAAACAATGCTTAGCACTATTAACAAAGTAATTCCACCATGATCTCATACGTTTTACGGCAAATTCATATTTGGCTGACTAATTAGATTTATGAAGCGGAAAGGCCATAAGTACACCATGATTTGCTTTATTAATTTAAATCTCGATAACCCATTCATTAAGTCTTTACTATCAGAAACAGCAATCTCATATTAAATTCACATTATTATTTTTATAACAATATTATTTACTCCATTAAACTTATGTATTTCCAAGATTGAACGTATACAATATTAACAATAAATGTCTTAAATTGTATAAATTATACTAGATTTATTTTTGACCGATTTTATCAATGTTATTTGTAAATATAAAATTTTAATATTAACAATGAAAAAAAATGCCAATCCCGGGACCAGTCCCGAGATCCCGGGATTGTCAAATTGTAATCCCGAAGTCCCGGGATCAGAATTTTGGCTCGGGATTGGATTTCCTCTCGCATGAAATTTAACTATGGCCGCACAATTGACATTGACAATTCTATGGAAACGTCTAGTGGCCGCATCAAATTTCACTTTTGTTGTGATTGAAAGAATTAAAGCTAAATTTTATTTACCTAAAAAAATGAATCGACTTATATATACCTATACAGAAGTCCATTTAATAAAAGACATTTGAACATTTTAGCACATATATATTTATTTAAATGTAATGCAAATGGAAATTCTTCAATACTCTGATCTTTCACAGTATACAGAAGTAGGAAAAATTGACAATATTAATAAAGCAATTGTTGCTAATTCTTTGAATTGACTTGATTCTTGGTCAACGTATAACTTCGACCAAATTTTTTAACCGTGGTATTATTAAAATGGTTTGTAAGTACTTGGTCATGCCGTATTTCTAATAACGCATATTTAACGTTAGCCCAGTTAATTATAATTAAAATAAATACTGAAAATGATGTTGGTGACCGCACATGAGAAACACTAGTGACTAGAGTCTAACTGGATGAGGTATACCTACATGTTGTTTTGGATCTACAATCAGGTATGAATCTTGATTAGGTAGGTACCTCCGGGATATATTTCCACACATGCCTGAACTGCACTGTGGTTTCCCAGTTTTGGACCTAATGTAACTCTCAATTAACACAATCAAACCACCTCAACTTGCATACTATATATTGTGTTGTTCATTCCACTTATATGTCTATTATTTATTCTAAAACGTTACAAGTAGGTAGTATGGGTAAAAGAATAATTGAAAACTCTTAATTTGATATTGGCATTTTTTTTTATTTACTCAAAACAAAACAAAACATCTATATAATTTGTTTGATAACATGACAGATACGTATTCTTGATATTATTGTTAGATTAGAAAATTATTTTTAATATATCAATTGTTAATGAAAGATAGGACCTCATTCAACAATATATTTACATGAACCACATGTTATCAGTTATCAGATATGATTATAATATCTTTCTCATGAATTAATTATTGATTTTTTTTCCTATTTAGACAAAAATCATAGGTACATGAAGAAATCCTAAAATGCAGATATTATATTCTTACAACATAACAAAAAGGTTGAAACCTAAGTAACTTTGTTGATTAATAAAATATATTTTGATACCGTAATCAAGGAAATGCAAATGAAGAAAGTATTCCGAGCAACTCACATACCAAATATTGTCATAGAATGTTTTGAATCGATATTTCCTATTGAGAGTTATTAAGTAGATTAGTTTGAAAATGTCTGAAAACAGTGGATATTGCAGCATTTTTACATATTTAAATGTTTGATCGAAAAGAAACTAACAAATATTATATTAACATATCGACGATCTATTTTGTAAAACTCAGTTTTAGTAAAAATATTTTATATTGAATTGTATTACTTATCGAATATTTATGGGAGAGTATTTTATATTGCACCACCTTGTGAATATTTGATCCTGTACTTTTAATATAAAGCAACAAGTAGATAAATTAGTTGATTACCTAATTACCTACGACATGTATTAATATAAATTACATATAAATGGCATTTAATATGAGTTTACCAAAAAAAAGTAGGTACACACCGTACAATTTACCCAACCGGTTTGCTATATTGTACCAAGAGTATGTAATCGTACATTAGGTGTGAATATTACGAAGCATTAGAGACAGAAAAAAATAGTTAGTATATATTATTACTTATAACGTTACTAACATGAAAATAATCAACTATAAAAGAATATATTATTATCAAGTCAATAATGATACAATAATATTATGTATGAGATAAAAGCTTGATTTTTTCTTAAAACAATTGTTACAGATATCTGGGATTCTAGTGCATGCTTCACCTAACCTTGATATATAACTCAACACGCGTATTATATCCATTATATCGTGAGTATAATATTATTATCATAGACATATTAACCAAGAACAGCACAAAATAAAAATTATAAACATCCAAATTACCTACAAGGAATCATTTTGTGTAGAGGACTGTGTTCATTGTTTACATTTTTTGATTTTTGTAGTTATATTTATTTAAGTCAAAAATTAGGCGGTTTTCTATTGTCTTATAAAAAAGTTTTGAATTTTCGATTTTTATGCAAACTTTACTGGACAAATAAATGTGTTCCAAATCACGTTCTTATGAAACTCCAAATTTTGGGCTGAATGACATGTTCCCATCGTTTATGTATATATTTTAGATAAAGTGTTAAAAAATGTAGGTATCGTTGTGAATATAAATATAAGTTTGTAACAGTTTTTCTTGCACCTACGCCACTGCTCGCGAATGCACTCCGTCACTTTCATCTGCACTCACACCCTCTTACTCTCTCTCCCACTCACTAACACATCGTTGCAACTGCGTCCGTACAGTATGACACAACACCAACACATGCAGCCGTAGGGCGAAAACTCACAAATTCACTCACATTTTCACAACTTTTCTATTCCGCGGCCAGTCGAGTTGCATCACGCATTCTGCTAGTATCGCCTGGCACTCCGTCGCGGATGGACGTGCATCGGCTAGGTTGACACTTGTTTATTATAAACAAATCGCTGGTTCGAAATTTGAAAAATATATATTCGAGGGACGTACTGGATTTTTTGACAGTTGACGTCGTGAAAATTCACACACGCACGCATTCGAGGGAAAAAAATTTTTTTCGTGAAAAACTATGTTAAATATTTTTCCTTCAAAACAAAACTTTTGATACGTCTTCTCCTATAAGTTTCGTGTAGAGTTTTTATAAAACTTTTGTGAACTTTAAAAAAAAAATATCTGCAGTTGGCCTGTGATTTATGGTATTAGTAATGGTGCTTTCTAATACAATGTTATTAATTTAATAAATATTATAAACACGTATTAACAAAATAAAAACAGCATTTAAAATAAGATTTTCTTGGCGTTTAAAAACAAACTACACTACAATCGGGGTTAGATTACTAACCTAAATTTTCCGCATTATTTTTTTTGATAAAAATAAAAAGTAATCGACAGTTAAGTTGCGTGAAATATAAAAGAATTTGATACGTGAAGAAAAACTGTAAATCAGTGTTTAAAATAATCAATCAAAACAATCAAAGTGAAAAAAAACAAGCTGGACCTGTTAATAATATTTTTTTTTTTTGTGGAAACATTAATAAATATATATCAATAAATACAGTGAAATTTTGGTAGTATTGTGGTGAAACAAAAACACATTAATCGGCATTAAAAAGGTATCGGTGGATGCAGTAACAATAGTTACTCACTGTAAATCAGTCGTAAATTTCTGGCAAGTTTTTGGCATTTTGACAAACGCATAATTCGCGAAACCGTTAACTATCTTGTCAGCTACAGAATTTATAAATCATGTGTGCGAACTGATCACTGCATCACAAAGTGAAGTGGGGAAGTGGATATATTTCTTTATAATCGTCCAGGACTATACTACTGTTAAACAAAATGGAATCTCCGCAGATGTATGACAGCGGCGGGCAGGTCGGAGGGGGTGGCCAGGGTGGGCCAAATGACATGAAAAAACCTTCAGGACCCCCAAATAACAACAACAACCAAGCTAACGCCGTAAACCACAACGCACCCCTACCTCACAGGCCCAGGCATTTACCGCAATATCAACATCCTGAATTGGATGAGTTAACTGGACAAGAAATCAGTCTCGACCTCCAGCACTTAATAGAAGATCAGTTTAGAGATCAAGAAGGGTTAGCTCTGTTACAAGAGATTTTACCGGGGGGCAGAGCGAATCCTGCCGTAAATGGAGTGTTCCCAAGGACAACTTTAGCATATATGCCGCAAGGAGTACATCAAGGAGCGTATCCACCGGATCCTCCCAATGACTCAGCGCCAGTTAAAGAAGAACCGCCAGAACCTCATGATTATAGAAGACAATGCCAGCAAGGTGGGCCTTTGCCTTTGCCCCCTGCGCCCTTCGCACCTGCAGCGCCTTTTCCAACTGGTGGATCATACGCGACTAACGGTGCCGGAGGAAGTTTTCTACCGCCCGGCGCACCACCCCATCTTGCATTAAAACACAAAAGTTTACACTCCCATTCTCATGGACATAATTCAGCAGCCGCACGAAGACATGCCGGCAAAGCATTAGACAAAGGGACAGACGAATACAGAAGAAGAAGAGAAAGGAACAACATCGCCGTAAGAAAGAGTCGCGAAAAGGCGAAGGTCCGCTCGCGGGAAGTAGAAGAAAAAGTTAAATGCCTCATGAGGGAAAAGGACTCGCTTTTCAAGAGACTGGAAGCGGTTTCCGCCGAGCTTAGCCTTCATAAGCAGATGTACGTGCACCTGATGAACCTGAACCATCCGGAGATCACGGACCTCTGCCGCAGCATGCTGAACCTCGGCAATGGACCTGATCATCCCATGTAGCGGGTAAGGGTACCTGACCTTTCATAGGTCGCAAACCATCAGGTCAGTCCTCCAGCGGCGCGGGAGCCGGAAAAACAGAGATCTCCAACCAGCTTATTGTACTTCTTATCACGTAGCAAAAACAACGAAGTTTTAAAAATAATTTTAATTAGCTCACACGAAGACAACATTCATATCGTAGGTTGTACATATATTTTTTTGTAATAAACGTAGGTTTTAATGGACTTCAAATCAATGTTGTTTAAAATAGCAAAACCAAAAACTGAAAACAAGTGAAGGTTTATCGTGGACAAGTAAAGTAAAGTTGTATAAATTTTATTTTTTAGAACTGATTCGGGCTACTGTTATTTTAGGTATTTTAATTTCTACTTTCTGTTCTATACGTTTCCATTATATAATAATACATTATACATATTGCCTTAATAATTTATAAAAAAAACTGTTTTAAGATTGTTTAAACATTACAAAGTAAACGCCGATTCTTCAAATATATAAAATGTAACTGATTTTTATTAACACTCATTTCCAACGTAATCCATATTATATTAATAATATATTACTTGTAAACTTTTCCTACAATTCACTATTTTCCTATCTTTTTTTATTTACTTACATCGAGGTGTGGCGATTTATTTCTATGGTAATCATTCAAATTATCTAATATCATTTTGACCTAATTTACACATCAAGTTTTCACATTCATAAATTATTATCTGCACTGTTTTGGCAGTGAAAGCTTATCTATCATGCTTCCTTCACTATTTAATGGTATTATTTTTTTTTCATATCAAAATATCATTAAGTATTATTAGTTGGAATACAATCAACATATTAATACTGGTATTAAAACATGATAAGTATGGAGATACACAATCTGTCAGTATCTTACCACTTAGGTATCTACAACTTATTATAAATAACCAATAAAATATTTTCTATTTTGAAAGCTCCAAATTAATAATATTATTCTATCATAACTTTACAAGCACGTACCTATGTGCTAAAACTTCATTTTAAAGGTTTTAAGATAGAGTTTTTGTTAATTATATAGTTTTCGAGTCCCTACTCAAATAGCTATTTAAAATTGTAGATTTAACAAATAATACTTTATTTCAAAACTACCAATATACTTTGCGTGATAATGAAGCGCTTAATAATGCTGTAATATAAAATTGTAACGATTTTAAAGATTCTTATGTTTGCTTACCTATTATATATTTTTATGCACGTATTTCCTATTATTTATCTTTATATTGGCACTACCTTCATAAACTTCTACATAAAATAATTATAGTATCTACCTGTTGAAATAGGCGAAAGCGGTTCTAATACTTACGCTTATTTCAACGTATTTTATGTTTTTATATATTATTGCTTGCAGAAAGTCACATACTATATAGGTAGTAGGTAGGTACATCGTATATTCTAAAGATAAGCTTAATATATTTTATTGCTTGGTACAAAATTGCACTTTTAGAGAAAATCGTCACTTTAAAGGCTATTGTTAAAGTACAGCTCAAATTGGAATCTATATTATTTATGATTAAATGTACCTATACATATATAATCACAATTTCTTGATTCGTATAACTAATTCAGATATTCAATAAAAGCTCCCAATTTTGTTTCCACAAAATCTCATAGTGAGTTTTTCTTTTGATGCGATGATAGATATCATCTAATGCTTTCTATACCTACATTCAATAATAATTATAACAATCTTAAATAATATAGTAATACAATACTTCCTACTATCCCTAATACTATGAGTAATTAATTTCCTTTAACTTTCTTTTCCAAGTGTCATTCGAGCTCTATTGTTACACTCTACAGTTATATTATGTAAATATTTATATATATAATATATTTAAATGAATTATTTAGAGATTGTGTAAGTAATATAATACCCTACGCATATTTGCTAACTTACCAGACTTAATAACATTCTTAAGTATATATATAGTACCTACCTGATTTACTTACTAAACCGTCTATCTGTAGTACATAATCTGTCACTTTCATAAACTGTTATTATATTCTATTGCTGAATGTTTTACTACTATATCGCTCTCTTACTCTCCCCTCTCTTACAACTATCAACATTATAAACTCACACTGGGTATTTCGGTACTTGTACTTGATAATGTATATGACGTAAACGAAACACGTTTCGTATGAAATTTTTCTTTCAAAGGCTTGGAAAATCTTCTACAATTACACTTTTTATAAAAAAAAAAAAAATTTTCCTCCTCTTCTTCGAGTCTACATTTTGGAGATTGGCTATTATTATACTTTTGTAATATATATAATGATGAATGAGGTATCTTCTTCGCGAAATTATATAAATAAAACATGTTTCGAAAAATTGCAAAATGTATTTGAAATTAACTGGTATATTATGAAGTAATTTTTTTTATAAACAAGATTAATTACACACTAAAACTAGTAGAACGTATTTTGACATGAAAAGTAAATTGGGTTTAAATTAAACTCTTTTATTCAAGTCATAAAAAGATATTAGCTAATTCTAAATACATAAGACTTAAATTCAGATAACGTACAAATGGTGGTCTGAAACAAGAAGAATATTTCCTTTTTGTCTCGATTGAAAAAAAATGAGTTTATATTACAACCCTTTTTACCTGTCGGCTTCAGAAATATAATTGAGAAAATTAGATTGTATAATTTTCATATTGCACTATTAGAATTATAATGACTATATTTAACTGCTATTAAAATTTGCCACACCTAGTACTTCCACTTACTATTTTTTTTATACTGGTCTTGTTAGTTCTAAAAGTGTTCCTATTTCAAAAAAGTGCGTATCGAAACGACAATGCGTACCCTTTGTATATATTATATGCATAGTGACAGAGCACTAAAATGCCAGTATAATACCGACGGTACCTGTGTATTTTACACAGTCATAAGTGTCGAAGCACGCTTTCTACTTTCGTTTTCATTACTTCTCGCGTACCTGCGTTCGGTTGGTAGGCCTGCCGCCCAAAATTTTCGGCCATATCGGAAGTTGAGCCTGTGCGTTTGGGCGTACTCGACCAGCTTGTCAAACTTTACAGAACTTAAAGTTGAAAATGAAATAACAAAATATACCATTTAATCTATCATCGATTTTGACTGTTGCATGAATGCCATATAAAATATTGTAGTATTGAAACACTCAATACCATTTTTGTGGAACGTCTTTAGCGTGGGTTTGATTTAGTAGCAATAACACAATTAATATTTTTCTTTTTTTATTTTACAACTTCTCTGTTTTTGAATCCGCAATGCGAAATGGATTGCAGCAAATTTTAACAGAAGTTCACGAGCCCTTTTCTCTAGTTCCACTTTCATATTATTATTTCAACGTCATTGTCAATAATTATTAATTTATTGATTGGTTTCACATTTTATAAATCGGGTTTTCTTGTAAAATTTAACATTCCATATACAAATATTATAAAATATTAACACATATTTTTCATGATCCTTTAACACAATTTTTCACCAATATTGACTATCAAAGTAATTACTGATATGATGATGAACTTTACTGTCATATTGAATATGTATATACGCGTCACTCTGATCGCTTGTGCGGACTATGCACACCGAATATCCCATACACTATAAGTTAGAGGTTAGGTTAGGTCACCATTGTCAATTTTTATAATATTCGGTTATTCGATTTTTATTCTGTAAAAAGTAATTCAATCAGACAGTACATAAATGCAATGGGTTGAGATAGAATTGTTACATAAGGCTTATAATTATTGCGATCCAGATATTATTAAACAAATACCTATCCAGAATAGCGGTTATTTATAAAACCCTCGTAAAAGGAACGATTCTAAATTATGGTAATCAATAATATTGTTATAAACAAAATGTAATCCATTTAAAATCTCTAAAACATAACAACACTCAACATACTATACTTTTCATTTGACAAGACAATACTTGAAAATAAAGAAATCGAAAATACCGATCATTACACCATCATAAAATTTCACAAAGCAATACTTAAATATTAATAAATAGTTGTCAATTGAAATAAATTAATAAATCCACCTCAGAAGGTTCTCTCGCACGAAACACGTTTTAAGAAGCGCTGCGTAAATATTTAAATTTCACTTTTCTTTTTCCTTGTGGCCTCGGCGCGGAGATCGAGCTATAGTGCACAGTTCAACACGAAATACAAACTCATATTTATTATATACTATCCCATAGCGCTTTATTATATTGTACAGATGCTATATTCCATTTTAATAGTATGTATACACTGCATGCTTTATTATGGGTACCCAACAGTGATTAAGACCGCCTGTAAATGATTATAATAAGGGGAAAATATAACAACAAACACTTGGACAATTAAAAGATTGTTATATTATTATATACATACAGTATATAGATACACTAAGTAACTTGCGGATTTTTTTTTCGAGCATATTCGACATTAAAAAAAATATTTTACAAAACATTTTTTATAAAGAAAATTTTGTATGTTTCCCATTTCGTCAAAAGACAAGATTTTTTTAAATACCTTCTTAACTGACATTACATATCAATAATTATCGTACACTGTTTATATATGTCGCTAGTTTCTTAGACTACAGTTTTATTACTTAGGCATTGAAATGTTAAATAGTCGTCTATTAGTAATCTTCGCCACTGGTACCTAATTTAAAAAAAAATCTTGACTTTAGTAAAATTGCATGTTTAAACTCTTCAGTCAATTTATTCAATCACGTATTTATACATCTAGTGGCACATTAAAAAATGAGTTGTGAATGACACTGTACAAACAACCGTTCAATAATTATGATTTTTTAGGTGGGTATTATATTTATTATCTTTATGCTATTTTTCATGAAAATTATACCAACACATAATATTTTAACTACGTATTAGTTACTCTTTATTGTTTAGTGAACACTAATTTCGTTTTTAAAAGCACACAAAGACCTTGTCTTGTTTCTGAGTCATAACAACGTATCTCGCTTTCCCTCGCAGCTTTCCCTAAACATACCTTTATGCCATGTCCGGTCCATATTACTAGATTAACACGTTCGTCCTCTGAACTCTTCGTATGACACCTAATTTCTTAATTAAACCAAACACTGGCTATATTACGCTAGAGATTCTGTATCTACCTATAATGTATACTTTATATTATTTTAAATATATTACATTAATTTAAATTATTTTCTTACATATCTTAATAGTTTTAATTCCATTGTATTTATTACCTTCTATAAATATTATACAAAATTGGACAAACCTATTACACCTAACGTAGAGCAAAGGTATTATCACGCCCGCCTTCTAAACAGTGATTTCTAATGCCTAATAAGTCCATCCCAAGATACAATGTGAACAAATGTATATTATATTACAAAAAATTGTATGACAATATTTAAAATGTTTGGTTAGAAATATCTAAAATTATTGTATCTACCTATTACGTCGCGTATGGAACACTCACCTACAAACGTATCTTGGTCTAGACTAGGCGTACGAGAAGTAAAATAAGATAACCACAATTCGCTGCGTCAAGTAGCAGGAAGTCGCAGAATATATTATGTTAATTAGTGGGACGATTTTTACATGTACAATATTATGCGGGGACATGCGAATGGGCTAAATATGCACCCATTAATCCAGCAGAAAAGAGCGGCGCAAGTTGTGGGAAGTATATTTCACCGCGTACTATCTCCATGTCTAAAACGTCAATATAATGAAATGAAGATCAGCTGATCTCGTACTGCTCGCGATTTATGGTTGCCGTGTGCGCCGGATCTAAATCAATTTGGATCAAATTTACGCTAAGGATATTTTAAATCAATATGGATTCAGCGAATGGACGCGATGGGTTGCCTGCTAAGATATTTACGTATTATGGATACCCATGTTTCCTAAATTTTCTGCACGTATTTATTTTTCTTACACTATGCCTCTGTCTATCTTGTAATCCGTATATACTAAAAATACATTATTATTTTCATTCTTGTAGTCCTTATTCTTCCATTGATGTCACGTCTATCTTTTTTCTTCGTAATAACTACAGCTTCTTATCAAATACTCAAATCAATCTTTTGTTTCCACAGGATTTTCCCAATTAACCCAGTTTTCCGTAGTCTGTACAATAATTTCCATTCTGTTTCTGAGTATATAATTTTATTATACATAATATTTAAATACTTTTTATATTGTCTCTCTTTGCGATTTGACCTCTCTTTTTATATACTTACGTATCTACATAATATTGATATTCTCGTAACATATATAAAATATACTCGTAGGTACATAAATATATTATAATAGGTATATTATATTACAAAGCTTTTCTACAAATTTGTATTTCTTTTCTTGTATTCTCTTGTGAACATTGTTTATATCTACTACTTATTCTTTTTCACAAAACTATTATTTATTCTTTTTATGGTATAGCTTCTTCTCTGGAAATGGAAGCTTTATATTATTATGTATATGAAAATAATAATGATAATAATTTTACTAAAACTAATGATTCAATTAATTTAATGTAGGTTCATTAATTATTTGTGGCAGTTTTATGACTATTTTTTCCGAAATATCACTTAGATAAAAATTGCCTCACAGTTAGTAGTGGTATATGTGCAAATAAGTATTTTTGTACAATGTACCATCACTATTTACATGAACAATCAAACGCATTAACGTAATTTGAATTTTACTTTTAAACAATGGATTCAGTGTTACAAACACTCAATATTAATATTTATACTTTTATATATACTTAAAACGTTCTACAATTTACTATCAAGTCTTATACAACAAAGAGTTATATCGGTTTTCTTTCCTCTTTATTCGTCCAAACCATACGTTCACTAGAGAGCTTCAATTATTATTAATATGTATCATAATATCAAAACTTTTAAATGGAAAAAAATGTTAGGTACAATACGTATAATTTCTCTATCACGTAATAGGTATTATGACATGCGTTGAAATCGAATTGATATTAGTACATAGGTATATTCTGAAATAATCCCATATTTTGTTCTTTCAACGATTTATTAATAATAATATTATATTTCATGGACACACTTTAAAGATAATGATTATCTTGAGAATGTTATTTCAATATGACAAACACTAAAATCTAGTTAAGACATCACACTAAAAGATTAGTTTGAGAGCCTATCTGCCAACTGTTTATTTTTAATGACTAAACCTTTCACGTTATCGTGTAATAAAATATGTAAAAAAATGTTGACCCTTGGATACTTTTTTTTTCATTGATAATTTCATTAAAGATAATAAACACACCGTCGCTAATCTGACTAGGTATCACAGTGATAAACATACCATATCCGCTCGATAAGATTATGTTATGGTTGATCTATTATGATCAAAACATATTCGAAGTTTTTTTTTACACGAATAGATTAAAAAAACATATTGTTTATGTTTTTTTGCCACCTGTGTACACCTGTGTACACCTGTGTTGCAAAACTGTTATGTTCTGATAAAAGTATGCAAGTAGAAAATATACTGGACTTGAGAGCACTTTTAAATATAACAAGACTGTAAAACTATACTAAATAAATCCATACCTAAATAATATAACCTTACTCCTGACAATAATTTATTCTCAACGTGAAATTAGTTCCGTTTCACTTCTGTAGTATTTCGTATCGGTTTTAAATTTCTTCTAACTTCTAAATTTACAGATCATTTTCAAGAAAAATTAAAAAAAAGTTTTGTAATAATATTTGTTTGTACCTACATTCATTCTAATTTGTTTCAGTATATACCTATACATACCATAATTAAATTATATTTTCTACGCCTTTCAATGATATAGATACAGTGACAAAGAAAATATTGATAAGTAATCATAATGTTTAACTTTGACGGATTGAATTAATATATATATTTTTAATTTAAACCTTTCCTGACCATCGTGTACTTTCCCACCCATTATTGTATGAATCACAGAGCGGCGGTCCTACGCTCGCAAAGGCGGCAGTCATAAGTACACTGTGGCCCGCACAAAATAGGTCACTCGGCGAGAACGAAAACTTTCACTTTTCGGTCATAATAATTGTAATATTTTGTCTCACTCGTTTTGCGTTTGCTGTGCCTTGCTGCTTCTTTGTTCAGTGTCCAATGAATCCTTTCGTGTGCCTAGCTAGCAGAATATTTAATTCGATAAAAAATATAGCTTGATAATCAGCCCAACAACACCATAGCAGATATTGTGTACATTACTTAAAATCAGTATTTTTTATGAATATATAGCTTTTGGATTCACTAATATTTCGTCTCTGTTCTGGCAGAACACACTAACTGGAGAATACTAGCTTTGAGTAATTTGACTTTGGAGTTGTTAAAATGTTTGAAAAGGTCTATCATGTGAGTTTATTAAGTAATCGTAAAAAGGATGACTTTAAAATAAAGAATGTTTATTTATTAAGAAGATTTCCAGACGGTAAAGTTTGAAATAAGGAACATTTTGGTATAACTAACTCAATATGTAATTTTTTCGAATTAGTGTCTTCTGCCAGAACAGTGACGATTTTATACTACTTATTTTAAAAACTGACTCACAAATTTGATAATTCTCCGCGCCTTTAATACGCAATGATCCTTAGATGTACCTATCTAGAAAAACTAAAGATTGGGTAGGTATAACGATATATGAGGGTTCCTATACATTTCTACATTATTTTATATTGTTTTCATTACATACCTAGTATTAATACTTATTCCGCATATTATAACTACTAATACATATCAATATTTCAAAGATAAATTCCTAAACGACCTAAACAATATTGTAAAGATGGTGTAGAAACTAATTGTTTTTAATTTAATTCTAATTTTAATTTCTACATCTAATTACTCACGGATTTTTTTTTTGACGAATTGTAACCCGATGACTTTTTTAATAAATATACTCAACGAATAACATTAAATAAATTTATCACGTGTGTATCAAGTATGCAATGTTATTAATATTAATTTCTTTAGGCATATTTCAATTAGTCATACTCGTTCAATATTCTAAGCTACTTACTTCACAATCAAAATTGAATAAATATTTTATCAACTATATAATATGCTTATCTATAATAGTAGTGCTTCCTTTATTTCAAGTATAGTATACTAGTTTTTCAGTAGCTACGAGTAAAATACTTCAAGTAAGTGGGGTACAGGAAGCATATGTACAAACCCTTATCTGTGCCCTATCTTCCCCGGTATTTACTGCGTCTATCTATTTTATATAATACACACCTTTTATAAGTAGTATTATTTCCTATGTATATTTTTCTAACATCTTATGCAATATTAATCATTTTTACACCAGGTAGACATATGTACCAGGTACATATTACGAAATTTAATTAAAAAAATATATTGTTCCGATTTATCGTAGTTATGAGGTCGAGCATATTATTCTCTCAATAATGGCGAATAGAGACAGTGATGGTACGTGGTGCATAAAACAGGCAGAAGCAATACCAATATCTCATATTATACTCTGTATCCCTTACGATCTAACAAAAATAATAGATCGATAAAGTTCTCCATTGAAGGGTTTCATTATGCTGATTTACCTCCATTTTTTTTTCAAAATAGTTATTTCTTGTCATCCTTATAGAATAGAATAGACAATGCTAGTACTTATTAGAATTTAACACATGGCGCCCTAAACAATCCCTGTAGTTCGGCAATCTTTAATATAATCAGTGGACACAAACTATTCATATATTACAAAAAACTACCACGTTTTAAAATAACTAAAACTTGGATTGCACGAGTATTTGAGCTTGAGTGTTGCCATCTTTTTCTATACTGAAAGTAGTACGAAAATGTATGATAGTATTTCTAAAAAAAAACTATACTGCATACACGGAATATAGGTGTAGAATAACATTCTTAAAAATTTACTGTAAAATCTACGATGTCATAATAAGTGATCATATGGCAGCAGTTTGTTGATGACAAAAAAATATTGTGACACACAAAATCACATCGATAAACATGACCTACTTTGTTATAGTATCATTTTAATTAAGAATAAAATTTCCGTCAAGAATTGATAGTTGACACAATTAAAGTGGTTTTTAGATTATATTGAGTATTTTGATCCCAACTTATCCGTATCCTCCTAAAGTATCCTCCGTAATGGCCAAATTTTCAAAAATAATTTAGTTCCAAATATGGCGGCATGTTTTCGGATCTGATAGCGTCTACCAAATTAGTTATCAAGCGAACACAAATTTTAATAAAAGTCGTCAACTAATGGGATTATTATTACAAGCATAGCAGTATGGACATATACACACACTGCTAAAGAGGACCAAAAGTGACAATAATAATATTTTGTAATTTATATACTGAGTGCTATTTATATTATGGAAGTATGGTACATTGGATAATCAGGATAGTATTTGATATGGTTTGATCTAACTAATAAAAATATAATAAAATAACTAATAGACTATTATTGTTTGACTTAACACTGGTTATGGAGTAAAAACATTATGCCAACAATAAATTGAATTATATTTAAAACAATATGCACTTATTTTCTATACTTGGTTTCATTTAATTTTATTATAAATACGTCCTTCTACTATTATTTAGTATTATTTTCCTATGGCGCTGTCTAATTTTTCGCCCGTGTTACACGCATGCTTTTCCGCTCGGGCTGTCATAAGTCCGAAATTCGCCACCACTGCGCGTTTATGCTGCTTTAATTGCCAGATTCATCGCGAATTAAAACACTGCAATCCTTCGCCAAAAAAGAAAACTTTCACTCAATATTCACTCACGTCACAACATTGTTAACGGTACGTCACTATGATTGTAGCTTATGGCATCGCTGGTGAAAACTCGTATCAATTTGGTGATTAAATAATTATAAATTGGGGTATTTATTCTTTCTACACTTCTGTTGTTAAATACAATACAATTTGTATAAATTTCTATATTATGTAGTTCAAAAGTATATTCACATTATCCACCGTTGTTGAATTATTTCTAGATAATATGTTTATTTGCTCTAGCATGGTGTATTAAATAATCTGTCAAGTCCAGTACCTTCTGCTAGTAAAATTGGATTAAAATTGTGAATTAGTCAAGTTGATTTTTATTTCCCATTTTTTGTCAAAAATGACAGTAGAGATTTCAGATAATATTTTAATGAGCTAAAGCTATTAACTGGCTTTGATAAAGAAAAAAAATAAACATAACATTTTCTGTAAAAAATCAGTAATTTTAAAATCATATATTTCGCACGTATGCATTATGCATTAATAATTAAACTTACGACGTAGTTTTTGCGTCGTTCTTATATTTTTCCTAATGCGCCCTCAACTCATTATTAGTTTTTCCATCAATATTATCGAAAAGGGTTTGTTTTACTTCTAGACCAAAACCTTCCTTAATTTCTTCTACTTTGCTTCTTTTCTGCCACATTTTCCCACCTAATTTCAACACAACGCCTTTTTGGTCTCCACCAAATATGAACAATTCAATTTTCCTCTCCTTGAGTGAAAAGTCCAGCCTACACTGTCCTTTTCGTTATCTATAAAATTACATAATAATATTATTTTCTTATTTCCATTTTCCTACTCATTCATATAATACTATAATAATATTATCTCTTTCTAAGATATTTCTGTGATATAAAGGACATTAGAGATATGTCAAAAACAGTAAAATCAACATTTAAACAAAGTAATATTGAGAGAAATCAGTTAAGTAATGTTTTTCTTGAGAATATAAGGAATACTACTGATTCTAATTGACCAACCAGTTTTCACATAACTAAACTCAGTGGTACTTATTTAGCATACATAACTCAATTTATAATTTGGTTTGAGTTATCTACCTTTTCCTTTATATCACATATTTAATAATTTCTTCGACTGATATATTTGGAATTGTGCAGTAAATTTTCTACAACATAAAGACGTAGTGGAATTTATAAAATAAAATGCCATCGCTCCAAAGTAAGTTTTTAGTATTGAAATAATAACAACTAATAATTATTTTGAAATGAGATTTGAAACACCCGAAAGAAAACAATGAATTTATAATAGAAGTATCATAATTTAAGCACCAAAATACAGTATGCCCGAAAATCTACTGATCGTTTTAGATAATAATATTATAATAATATTCTTATTATTTAATTAATATAATCTTTTGTATCATAAAGAATTTCATTGTATGTATTTAATGAATGTATATGTAAAGTGTATTTTTGTATTTACGAAATGTATAAACGAATATACAATAACTACCTACTTAAGTATAAATTTTGCAAAATTAATTATATATGTAATGTGACGAATTAATTGCCAAGGATTGTTTTTTTATGATAAAAATTTTCATTAACTGCTACTTCACTGTAACTAAAGTTTTGTCGTCTCGAAGAGAATGTTTTATCTAAACTATTTTCAATCAAAAAACATTTTGACTGTAACCTTTTGAAATTGTATTCCAATCCTTGGTTGATTATAGAATTTACCTCATTAAAAACATAATTGCTGTGTTCTAGATAATATATAAAAATGATCATACATAATTATGTACTGTCAAGGAAAGAGAAGTCTTGCAAAAATAAGAAATTTTGTGAAAAAATATATCTACCAAACACTTTTTGATTTAATTTATAAAGAATAAAGAACATATTTGATTATAGTTAATTTTTATGGTGATATATCTGCATATTCTCCATTACGAAAGTGATTGGTATAATTGTCTCAATTATATATTTTTGGCTGGTCTTCCTTTACCTTGACACCACTGAATTATTACTACAGTGCTTCAGTTGTAAATAATAATAATACCTATAGAAAAAATGAAATAAATAAAACATACTATCTAATATTTTTTTTTGTACCTTCTTTCAAACAAATACTATTCACTGTATTTTTCCATGTCTTCCATTTTGTATTGAACATTCAATATTTACACATTATGTTTGATATTAATTTTCAATTAAGTCTTGAAAATATTTTGAAAATGTACAAATAAATTAATATAATATTATAATCGAAAGAAAGTAAATTATCATTTGCACTTTAATATATTGTAATGTGATCTCCAAACTTTTGTAAACTTTTCATTAGAAATATGAGGGGTTCAAAGGACAACATGAATAAGTCCATATTAATAAAATTATACTATAATACAGTATCTACAGTTAGTGTTTTATTTCAATCAGTCATCAATAACTTATTAAATTAATTTAGTTATTGTTTTGTGCTTGGGTTTTCAATATAAGATTGTCGTTCACAGCATTTGAAATTATTTTAAACGAATAGTTATATACCTACTCTCAAATCATTTTTTTTTTGTATAATATACTTTATTAAGTAAATGTTATATCTCAAGCTTTTAATTATAACAATTCTCAAAAAAATATGTATATGTGAAAAACTTCCTTGTTGTGCATTGAAACCCTCACATTTTGAAATTACATATTATATCTCCGCGTGCGTGAAAAATATAAAAAAAACAATTATTTTTTTAAAAGTGCATATATTTAATAATTGTAAATTATTTATTAGTTTTGTAATATTATAAAATGATACTACTTCTGTGTTCCGCGCTTACTTCAAAGTGTATTTATTAGTTCCAATAAAAAAAACAGAACTATGTAGCTGTTTACTTTTATAATTATTATAATAATCTGATAAGTATTAATAGGAATGTGATTGTGCTGTATTGTCATTTTTTTAAAATCGGTAAAACCGACATTCTTATAAAAATATGGTGCTTCTAACAACATAAAAGAAAATGTACAATAACCATGAAAAGTAATTATTCTCTTTACATTAAAAAAATGTCCAATCAAACGTCCTATACTAAAATATCAATATAATATATTATTTCTATTCACTAACTTTCTTCAAACTCTTATCAATCACTAAAAGTAAACAATATTATTTCTTTATTTTTATTTTGTTGATGTTTTTCAGAATTTAATATAACTGTAGTGATGCTCATGTATCATTTAAATCAAAAAATACCTGAAAAAAAATATTTTATACATTGAGATTTTTTAAATAAATTAACCGAGAAAGTAAACATTTATACATTTTATTAGAAAAAAATTATACATTTGTGTTCAATGAAATAATGTTTTTTATTTTTACGTTATTTATATTGGTGCCGAAAAACTTTGATTACGTAAATTTATTTTACAAGATGATTATCTTATTATGAATAGACTATTTAAGTCCTTTTTAATACATATTTTGATACACACATACATACTGTAGATTTGATATAACAATAATAACGAAATCTTTTGTAATTTAATTCTTCTTAGTGTCGGTGATTAGTAAAGGATAACCTTTAGTCAAATATTTTCAAAAAAGACGTGTATATTTTGAAAATCATATTCCTATAACAAAAAAAAGCATAATTCGATAAGAGCGATTCATCTTTTTGAAAACTTTCTCTTTCCAAAGTTCGCCTTACGTAATAGTATTCAAACAATCGATCTTTATACTCTGTTCGTGTTCAGAATGTGAATAATAAAAAATAATTTGACAACATAAATACGATATTCATTCTCTTTCGTTTTTATATATTTTATTTTAGTGTATATTTTAAGAAGTTGTCAATGCAATATAAAAAAATACACTACCGACTGTATTTTTTATAAATAAATAATCACTGCAAATATACGAAATCGAATATAGAAAGTTAACGATTTTCTAACATTCAGTTTTCTTGTATCCATGCTAAATTCTATATAATCAAATATAAAGTTTTTGGATAATTTTTCACTCGTTTTATTGAATGCAACACAATTATTATATTAGCACGATGCATATGCACCATTTTTTTGAGTTGGTCGATCTACAATGCACTCTGAATTTTTGAGAAAAAAAATCCATTTTGAACTGCCTGAATAGAGTATAAAATTTCGGTAGTAATAGTAAGTTGCTAGGCGCGTAATTCACGAAGCGAGCCAGTCCTCTTGGAAACGAAATATAAATTAAGACATTCTAGTAACATCCAGCGGCTACCGCCGTGTGCCGTAAGTCGATTAGAGCGTTACAAATTATTAGCAACGAATAGACTTGCATAATAATTTAGCGCCGGTCTACCTGAATTTTCCGCTTTTCTTATAGTCTGTTCGAATCGAAATTGGGTTACACAATAATATTCATTCAATTACTTAAGTTTTATTTACGAATTCACTTGAATATTTTTTTTTAAATATCGGCACACGACAGCACAATAATTTCCGCAAGGGACAGTAACAGATACAAGTTGATTTATATATGTTTATACAAATTAAAAATAATACTGAATAAAAATTAAATCGAACGTCCACCGTTTATATTTTTTGGCTACATACCCCCTAGTATTGTTTTTCTCGAGCAGGTATAATGAAACAATGTATGAATTATTTTTCTGGAATTTAAAAAAAATCATGATGTTATAAAAATAATTTACTGTACTTCTCAGTGTATTGTTTTAGTCGAATTTATTAATGACATAATTTTTATTTACTTAAATCCAGATACATTTTTATTCATAGCCCATTTTTGATGTTTTATTTTATTAAACTACTTTTTCGAATACTAATATAACTTTTAAAACTACTTAACTATATTAATGACATCTTATAACTTCCTAATATCGATCGATAATAAAAATATTCAACGGATTAGAAAGTTTTGACTCCCGCCAAAAGAAAACATTTTTACATAGTTTTATGAATATACAATATTTTTAAAATGAATAGTGTCATCACATTAATTTTTATTCAACAGTTTGAAAAGCATAGATTAATCTTGCATTATAGAACAATATTTATACTATACCAACTGTTCGTTAGAATTATTATAAAATGTGTTTTTTTTAAATATTCTGTTGTCCTTTTGAAGCACGAAGGTGGCATGTTCTTACTTGTAACGCATTATAAATTGACTTTACCCCTTACCATTAAAATAAAAGTTGACAATTATTATTAATGGGGAAATTATAAATAAATTCACTTATAAAACTCCCGGATAAATAAATTAGTTGATACTCTAGTACGTTAGTACTCTAAAGGGACAAGAATTAATACATCATTTACTCAGTTACATACATGTATAAATAAATGAACTAAATGTGAACCGAACTGTAGGAATTCATAGCTTCGTGTTGTAAATGCAGGGTTGGCACAGATTAATAAACATTTAATAATATAAATAAATAATTATTTTCTCTACAAAATTATTCCAGCATTGATATTTTTTATAAATGGTTAACTTAGATATGCCAACCGCCGTCATTTTTCAATTTCCATAACATCTTATTTGATGTCCAATAAAAATCGTTTGTGTTCGCAGAAACTGTCTATGAAATATGTGATGTTTTATTTAATGATTAATTTTAATACTGTTAAAATATATTTTTTGTTTTTTATTATTAATGTTTCGTTTTATTTTTTGTTTGCATTGTAAATAAAATCTTTTAAACAAAAATATAACAGGTGATATTTTTATTTAAGTTATTTTTTCTTCCAATTACATTTTTTTTTATTTTTTATTATATAACTGTTAACGATTGCCGAATTAATACATGTATAGATTTTAATTTACCTAAATAACAATACTGTAATGTGCAATTTTTTTTATAAATAATTTTTAATTAGTTTGTTTTAAGTATTATGTACATCGAATGTCTATAAGTAATAAGAAAATACATCTTATATAAAGCGGGATTTATATAAAAAATATATTTGTAATATGAATGTTGTTTTAAAAAAACCATTTAATTTTATTGTAAATAGAACATAAAATAAATAAGATATTTTTATTAAAAAGCCGCTTTTTATTTATTTGCATAGTAACTTTCCCAAACAGGAAAAACAGTGCATAAGACTGACCTGTATCTTTAAGAAAATACTTAGTATTGACATACATAAGTGTAGGGTTTGCAATATCGGTATTTCAAAATCGGTATTCAATTATTTATCGATAACGAAATACCGGTTTCAAAAATCCGAAATACTGGTATTTTCGGTATTAAGAAAACATATACGTTTATGTTTATGATGTTATTAATGTATTTTTTTCATTATTTAACACTATATTGTATATAAAATATAGTGTATAAGTTTTACGCTGCCAAAACGCAAATATATTGACTGAAACTAATAAGAGTTACATACTATTAAAACTAAATCCCTCAATTATACTTAGAATTGTCGCGATAAATTAACATATTTCAAAAAAGAAAATATTCGTGCGAAATATATTCAATTATTCTATAACTATCGATCCAACGTTGATGGTACAACTAGTATTTGTAAAAATTAGCAGTTCTTAAATATTATGATATATGTATATTTTTAAAGGACAAGATAATAAATGTAAGTAAATTTCAAAAAAATAGTATTTAAATAGATTTTAATAGTTATATTTATTAATAGGTATCTACTTCTTTTTTTCTATAATAAGTTTTGACGAATACCAGTATTAATACCGGTGTTCAATAAGAAATACCGAAATACCGGTATTGATCTATTCATTTGGTATTGCAATGCCTACATACGTGGAAGTAAGATAAATATTATTGTAATAAAAATGTCGAAAAATTTTCGCTTTAATTTCAAAATTTTAATGAACATCTGCCGTAAAAAAATGATAAAGAGATTTCTTTGATTAATACTTTAGTATTATAAGCTTCCGATAAGAGGGCATATAATATATGAATAATTTTAATTTAAAAACAGATTTGTAGGTTTTTTTAATGTGGTAACTAAATGCTTATCCATAATAGGTTTAGTTTAAAACAAGTTTAATCTTATGATTGATTAGCTATACTAAAATAAGAAATCATTACTAATTCTAGACGAGTAAGCCGTTAATTCATACGTATTCAAAACATAATATATGAAAAACAAGGATCATTTAATACCACTTTATTTAAAATAATGATTAGATTAACATTTTTAGGGGGCTCGACCTGGCTGAGGATTAAACTGTCTGCTGACAATATCGTAGTTAGATTGATTTATCAATCTTTTACCACTATTTTTCGTAAATAATACGTAGTACTATTAGAATGAAAATAAATTATGCAAAAAAAACAATGATAACAATGAGGATTAAACGAGCACAAGTAACATATAATAATAACAGTGCATAAATAGTATGTATCCTTAAAATACGATTCAACCATGTAACTGCTTTTTATGAAGAGATATTGTAAGGAAATTGTGTATAAAATGTAGTCATTATTTTCTTAGCAACCGTATATAATTCGAATGTTTTGGCTTGATTATTCTTCTTCAGGCACCTCAGTCATTAACAAACATAAATAAATATCATTATTTTTGTAGAAAAGTAATAAAAGATCATTTGAAATTATTTACAGAATGTTTAAACAGTTTGTAGAATAAAATTTACAATTGAATATTTAACTTAGACGTCGGTTTATTGAACTTTTTCTCCGGTGTACTTGTATTCGTTCACTACTCATTACTTCAATTAATTACTAATGATTATTCTAGTGTCTTGTAAGTAACAATGTACTGGACATTTCGCCACAATTTTGAAGGTCGTGGTTTGATACGCTCTCGTATATATTATCTGGATGACTAATGTGTAAACGCTGCGTCGAGAGAAGGAAAATAAGTATCAGAAAGTTGAATATAATATTGGTTTAATTATACCACAGTATATACAATCAATGCACTAATAAAGCATGATAATCAGGGTTTGAAATGGTTGGAGCGGACCGGAATGCAGCTCCGTTTCGTAAAATCATCGAGACTTGTGGAAAATTTATAAATTACGTGAATTATTAAGAAAATATTAAATTCATTTACGTTAAATATTTTTTCCTAAAGTTTAATACGAAACGCATGGTAATTATATTTATATATATTTTTTAACCATGCCCGATCCTAATACAATCATATGGGCCTCCACAGAGTGGAGGTGTGTATTGATGGATTTTTGTTTTTACGAGAAATCGATGTTAGCCACTTGCTCAACCTATTAGATCCATACTCTGACTCAAACACAAATTGAAAAACAATATATTTATTTGCTAGACTTAGGTTTCGAATCTGAAACTCACGACGTTATACGCCGACGCTTAAAAAAAATAGAAAACAGAAACAGAAAAATCTAACACTTTTTAATATTTTCGGAAATTGTCGAGTGCTCCGGTTTGTAAAATATTCCATTTCGGCCTTTATTGAAAAAAGATATAGAGGATAGAAAACAAGCTAGAGTTATTACATACCATAAAACGTAGACTACTGTAGTATTTAGAAAATGTCATGCCTGATGAAAAATGTCATCTCCTCAACTAGTCATACAAGGGAGGTTTCCTGAGAAAAAAATCCAGGTTAACGGTCAACACTGTGACTGAGGAATATAATATAATCACTTTGTTTCACAATGTTCCAGGCGGCTCTCTATGGGGTGGGTTCTACCCGTTGGTGTCCCGGGAAAACGATATAATCTCCCCACTCCTCTCGTATAGTGTAGGTATACTGTAATCACATACACCATTGCAGACCACATCTGAGAATGTTGTAAAATGTGTATGGAAGGGGAAGACCAGCTCGTCGGTCCAACCAACTGTTGGATCCATTGATTTGCAAGCAGGGAACATAAAAATAATGGGAAGTTTGTTTCCATCTGGATGAAGGTATATTCTATAATAAGGTTTAATTATCGAGTATATGGAATAAAATTAAAGATTATGTTACTTTCAATATTTGCGAAACTATGGTAATATATATTATTTTATTTATTTAAGAAAACAAAACATTATGGATATAAAAACAAAATTCAGAACGTTCACAATATGAGATTTACATTATAACAGACATTAAATCCTTCATATGAGAGAAGAAGAAAAAATAAAAAAGATAAACAATTTTATACTTACAGTAAAATAAAATTTCAAAAACAAAATACACAGTACATCACTGAAAATGTATATGTCTTTGAGAAGCGAATTGACTAGTTTTGCTACCTTCGCTAATGGTGCCTGATGAGGCTAGATACGAGTAAACGGTTCCGATAAGTCATGGCGCTATGACCACGTAGATAATTGACAGGCGCATATAAATTTAAATAGTTTAGGACGCCAGGATTGGAAACCATCCCTCGTGATAGGTAGCCGGTGAAAGAGCAGAAGTGACCTATGAGATTCAAGAAAATGAGAAGTAAGCATAGAATGCCTTGTAGAAAGGCATTGGGAAAATAATCTTTTGACGAATTATTGAAAGGAAAATAGTTAAATGTCTTAAAATAAAGACATTGAAAAGATTTCTTCTGAACGTGCTTCAAAATAATCTTCTAGGAAATCTCATAAGGACACCAGATAATAGAGCCATATTCAAGAATACTACGCACTAACAAGAAGTAGAGTGTACATATGACATTTGGATTCTTGAATGGTTTGGCTTGTCACATGATGAATCCTAGAAGTTTACTTACATGCAGAGCTCTTAAAGTTATATATGAGTTATTTGCCACATAAGCGCGCATTAAATATTGGTATAATAATGTATTTGACTTGATTTATCTGTCTGTAACGCTGCGCACCACCACACACACACACACACACACACACACATTCTCTCTATCTTCCAAAGGTATGCACATCTAACAATAAGTTGTCCCTCACTGACACACGTAAATTTTCAAGCGAAAGAGTGCGTCTTTGCTGCGCGATCGCATAACTAGAACACCCACGTTGCATCCATTTCATGCGCGCTACTAAACGTAGCATTTAGTCACGAATATACATTTCGCTCACATGCTTCTGAATCAACACTCTAATGAAAACTTACGTAAAATACACCGGCGTTATCGAAATAGATAACTCCCAATCTATAGTGGTAAGTATTTAAATCGACGCGTTATTTACCTATGAATATGTTACCCGAAATTGATTTACTTATGATAATATAATAATTACAAGATAAAAAGAACTTTTTATATACAACGTTTTTCAATTTTCTGTTGAATCATATAAACTTGACTTGACTAGCTTAAACGATCAAAAAAATGTGTACTTGATAGAAATACTGAATCAATATAGAATACTGAAATGTCATTTTGACATTTCATATTGATTTCCATAGTAACGCACGTATATATTAATAATTTAGTTGCTAGGACCCCAGACCCCTAGCAACCAATAATAGTGTTTTATTTTTACGGATTTCTTCCGAAATAACTTTTCATAACAAAACAGAATTAACTGAAAATGAATTCAATTCTACTTAAAGATGGCTAAAAGTATGCATTGGCATCGTGTTCTGATATATTCTAAAAGTTTCAAATGTCTAGCTACTCGGGAAGTTAGTTAAAAATCAATTGCAAGATTTGTACTGGATAAATAACCACCGGACAAACAAGAATACAACCTAATAAAACGTTGTAAAAAATAGTATTATTGAACGCATATATAAGAATGGTAATAAGTGGCAGTGCCAACTGGTACTTTTTTCTAGTTAGTAATATTTTAGGAGATTGAGCGGGCTATATATTTTTTTCATTATGTGGCCTGATGAGTCGTAAACCGAAATGAGCCCCAAAGCTTTGGTCTATGATGACTGGCTTTCCCATTTCTATCTTATTATTATTATCTTTTGTGTTTACAAGATAGACAACGCTCGTTTTAGTATTTTTTCCAATACGATATGTATGTATTCTAAAATTTGACGCCCCATAAATCTCAAATAATCTCATGATCCGGCTCACCCTCTTGGAGACCTTCACAGAAGTAGAAGACATGATAAAATATGATATATTCAATAACACATAGTTAATCTATTTTTGAGAATGTAGTAAAAGTATTATGAATTAATTGGGACATAATTCAGGTGGGAAATGGCTTATCAGCCGATAAAAATTCATTGATAAGAATGATTTTTTTATTAATTCAAATACATAATTAATGGAAACGACGCATATATTTTATTATAAATACTTAATTTTTAACTGATACCCTATCAATCACTAATAAAGTGGGTGTGTATAAAAAGATAAAATAGGTAAGTAGTCGTAAAAGAATGAATGAATATTATCAATATTCTGCATTTTTAAAAGGAAACATATCTACCTACTAGGAATAGCATTATTGGATTGAATTTTGATTCTGGGTTTCCAGAATTAATATTTTCGATATAAACATATCATCGGCGAATAGTGCATGTTGAAGGAAGGTAGGCTGTGATAGATAACATAAAAAAATTCTATTTTACCATGTTCGATCCTAAGAAGATCAAAAATTGGATCAACCTAATAGGTTCATATTCTGGATCTATAGGTACACATTAAAAACAAGATGTGAATTTGAAAACCCGTAACTCGGGACTAGAGAATCCAATCCTGGGATTTCAGGATTACAATTTGACAACCCCGGGATCCCGGGACTGGTCCTGGGATTGGCATTTTTTCCATTGTCAATATAAATTTTTTATATTTACAAATAACATTGATAAAATCGGTCAAAAATAAATCTAGTATAATTTATACTGATTAAGACATTTATTGTTAATATTGTATACGTTCAATCTTGGAAATACATAAGTTTAATGGAGTAAATATTATTGTAATATAAATAATAATGTGGATTTCATATAAGATTGCTGTTTCTGATGGTATAGACTTAATGAATGGGTTAGCGAGATTTAAAATAGTAAAGCAAATCATGGTGTACTTATGGCCTTTCCGCTTCATAAATCTAATTAGTCAGCCAAATATAAAACTGCCGTAAAACGTATGAGATCACGGTGGAATTACTTTGTTAATAGTGCGAAGCATTGTTTTTTTCCAATCTTTCTCATGTTTATTAATTTATGTGAAAGAATAAAATGAATCGGCAACTTACACATGGATATTAATCAAACTTCATTCAAACTCAGCTTATTTCTTATGTAGTTATTTGTTATTAAAAGTATTTTTTCTGTTATATTTTCGTTTTTATTTTATTTTCCATAAAAATTGATAAGATAATCAATCCCGAAAGCTTCGGGATTATGTTTATCAATCCCGGAATTCATAGGTATTGAAAATAGCTCGGGATCCCGGGATTGGAATCCCTACTCGGGACCCACGACATTATAAGCGGTAACCGCTCGAATATTGTGTGAGTATGGACAGTCATATTTTGAATTTTATTCATTTCAGTATATTACTAAACAAAAATATATTTCACCTTTTGATAATAGATATTTCACGAAACAAAGACAACAGGCTCTAAAATATATTAAAAAAATAATGCCTAATCGCTATTCGAACTCAAATCCAGAAAATTCCACTGTCGTAAATTAATGAAAATATGTTAGGTTATTATATCTACAGCCTCAGTGCACGCGACAGTATGACACTAGTTTTGACATTATGTGTGTTTGTTTACATGTGAACATGTTTGTATGTGTTGTATGCGAGAAATGTATCAAATTAGGTGCAGTTTATGTTTCATTGTACATATTTGTGTCATAGCTGGTTATGTACCTATTAGTGCCATAACTACATATAATTATCTGTCTGGTCCGGTAGCCGATAATCAATTTATTATGTATGCCTATTATCCAGAGACAGATGATGATGGAAAATTATATTAACATTGTAAACTATAAAATACTGAAGTTATTATTTAAATAATATGTTAATAGGCAAATAAAAAATATTTTTATTTAGAAGGTGGACTCTAAAATTATAAATAATAACCTAGTATGGAGTTTCCAGTTGGCTCCATAAACTATTTATTATTCAGAGATATTTAGAAAACTTATATCTTGTAAGTATTACAAATAATACGATTTACTTTGACAAAAACAAAACAAAAAAGCTTTATTGTAAATAATTCCTTGCAAAAATCTTGGTGTTGTGTAAGATTTGAACTCATATTAAATTTATCACATACCAGGTGAAGACTCAATTCTACCGACTCAAGTGAATTTTGTACTCATCTGGTATGACAATATAATCTATCCATGGCCCAGTTTCATTAGAGTAGTTTTGAGAAATGAGAAATGGCTCACCAAATTTTTGACTCATCTAAATTGACAACAGTGACAGCTAATTATTTGCATCATTTTTTAAGTGAAATATGTAATATGATGGTTTATTTATAAAATAGAAACACTTCCGGTTTTAGTATTTTTATTCAGAGTTCACTGAGATTAATCAACAATAATAGAGAATACTTCAAACGGTACACGAAAATAGATTAACAAGATAAGATGACTCGCTCGACCCAATAACCAGATGAACTTGCCAAAGAATTAGTTCAGTTCAAGTAGGTATCGCATTTGACAACTAGATAACCACTTTTAACACTAGAAACGATAGTCTAAGGACTAATGTGGTTATTTTCAAAATAGAGGACCTGTATGATCAAAAGGGTCAGACCTAATCAGACTAAGCTGAAGAATAAGATTGTGAGTGAAAATTATGGATTTAACATAGGGTTAAATCTTAATCCGTCTACATAACGCTTGCGACACCCAGTCAATGGGCAGCGATATCTGTGAGTCTCTTTTCGAAGTCATGCCGCTACAGTACTTAATAGTTCCTAGTTTTAGGAGTAAACTGGTTTATACAAATTATCACAATGCTTTTAATTTAGACAAGTTTAGAGTAATAATCATAACGCTCTATGAAACTGGCAAATCTGTATAAATACGGAACATAATTAAGTAGATACACAATATGACGCTCTATAAAACTTTAAGTTAGCATAATGTCCTAAAGGCGTCATCACAAAACATCAGCTTGGTGATTTAGTGATTACAGTCAGTGACGTCCCGTGGGGGTAGGCAGATTGAGCGTCGCTTGGGGGCGGCAGTTACTCGAAGGGCGGCAAATCGAGGAGAATCTTTTGGTATATCGCTCATGAGAAAGCAATACCTCGTATGCTACATGACACTTTTTGTGGATGAGATGAAAAAATATCTATATTCTCTATGATTCCATCAAATTTATCACGTATTTTTCGTATTCTACTATTAATCCTAATAGTGATATACAAAAATGAAGAATTTTTATGCCTCGATAGTGACTAGAAAGAGTTTTCTTCATCTCATGTTTTGTGGCATACGAGGTATTGTTTTCTCATGAGCGATATATAGAAATAGCTACCTAAACTGAGTACTAAATAACGAAAATATCTTTCATTTTAAAAAAATCAGCTCACTGGTCGGAAAAAAATGCATTAATTAACGTAAAACGTTTAACAGGGCTGTATTTTTTTGTCGGGTTCGTGATATCTAGTTTACTTCCGTTTCCCTTCGACGTCCTTGGTGACCAGAAACGACACGAACACGGATGATAAAAAATATTGTATACAAAAATTGGGCGGCATTATGGCGCTGCCCAGGGGCGGCATTTTGTCTAGGGACGTCACTGATTACAGTATATCTGTAAATGAGAGTAAATAATGAAATCTGGGTAAGGTATTATAACTTATTAACCACCACACAATTTCCTGGCAGAAGTAGACAGACATGATAGGCCGACACATAGTTCTATTGACATACACTACTAACGTCCAAAATTAAACCTACTTTTGAATTGTCGTTCATTAGAACGGATCAATCGATTTGTGTGAACGAATCTTACTCGTTCCAAGATTTTTTTCATAAGGGAAAAATATGGGAGCTTTAGAAAGGAGTAAGTTCTTTTTACCTAGTCACATTGAAAAATGATGCACGACTGAGACTCGAAGATGGCACCATAAGAACAACAATAAATACTTATTATTCTGTAGTAAATACTCCGACATGACATGTAATAAAATAAGACAACTGTACAGGAAAATTCTATTTATAAATTTCGCTTCAGTTGCAACGGGAATAGATGAACTTGTTGGATCATTTTATGTACCATCTATCTTGAGTATCCATTATTATAATTATACAGCTATATTAACAACACATGCATGTTAGATTTGAGAGTCTATAACTGTATATATTTGTTCCATATAATCAAACGTAGATATTGACCATTGTGTGTTACAGTTTTCGCTTTTAAATAGACCCAAGCATTATCATAGTCTAGGTTGAATCAACTATTAGTATTGGGTGTTTAGAATGCATTATTTGGGTCGGCAGTATGTTTGGCGTTCTCAAAACGTGGTCTGAAGATTTTGTATTTTTATTTGGTGAACATAATTTGGTTGAAATATGTATTATTTGCATTATTTTTTATATTCATATTTAATTTTAGTATTTCTACCTTGTAGACGTTTTGAAATGGTTGTAGAGAACATACTACATGATGAAAATATTTTTTTCTATCAGAATGATTTATTTAATGAGTTTTTGCAATAACAATTGCGATGTGTTTTCAACGAGGAATTGTTATAACTGATACATACATAATCAATTAATTAATCTATAACATATTTTAATGGAAGCTGAACTCATTAAAACTTCTAGAAGTTGATTTAGTACGTGGTAGATTTGAACCCAATTACTGGCAAGATCTTCCCAATATTGCATTTGTTATCCAAAAACTGTACCTAGACTGTATATAGTTATTTATTTATTTTGCTTTCTCTCTCATTTCAGTTATCATACATAGATTGGATATATCTGCATTACAAGGAACACTGTTCATGGTATTTTTTTCTCATACATATGCAATGCCGCCCGATATGTATAAATATAGGAAGGCTTTAACGTAAAAGCATTAACCGTATTATATAATGAAGTATCAAGGGCAAACACCATCAAAGTTTATACAAAATACTTTGATTATATCAAGCTATTGCTTGCATGTGTTGGTAAAAGATTCAATGGCTTGGCATTAAATCTATGTGTATGTGAATCTTATTAAATATGGATGGCTCTGCTGCTTAAAAAATAAATATATCTTTGTTTTATTTTGTTTACCTAAGAAATATCTTTAGGTTATTTAAACGTGTATTTCTTAATAATGAATGCTTTTAGAAATCGCCCAATATGGCGTCTTCGCATTCATATTCAATAATAGAGTTTTGAATGAAAAATAATTTGTTTCATAGGTTGTAGTCCGAAATGCCGAGAAGACAGAATGAGGTTAGTGCACGTGAAGAAATAGCACTGCAGAAAATAATATGCTGCATGATTAAGTAGACTAGAGTTTGAGTGGCGCTGCTCTAGATGCATCGCGGCATCTAGCAGAGTGCATGCGACGGTGACACATTTGGCGTGCGTCTCTGGGACAGAGCCAGACAATCTCTTTCGCGCTTGTGGACCGGACTAGGCTATCGAAAATATAGGTCACCCTACAAAAACAAAAAAATATTGTTAACAAATTGTTGATAGTTTCGTATTTCACGGGCAGTTTATTTTATTTGATGTTTTTTATGTGTGTATATTAAAATATAACAAACTCTTATACTGAAAAACATAATCACAATACACTGAAACCTTTTTCACAGAATTAGGTCAGAATATTGTTAATAATTGAATCTGAATTTACTTGGAAGGATTGAAATAATAGTACCAAGCAGCCTCTGTAGGACCTCATCTGCTATACAGTAGTCAGCGACCCAGCGATGCAAACGTACGCGTTGTTAGGGAACGGCTTCATCGAGAAGTCTTAATCCCAACACAGCAACGCAAAGGTGGAGTGAGCGCCGCATGCCAACTACTGCGGCAATAATGTACCCACAATCGGATACTGTTTCACACTATTTAACTAGTTATTTTAACATTTATTAGTTAGATTGGCAGTGTAATAAAATAATTAATGATACGGCATTATAGAAAACGACAATCATCACGGGAGCTCCGGTAGACAGGCGTCCAGACTTCGCCTCCCGGATAAGTCCCGAACATTTTTTTCCTCTACCTTTTCTATTAACTGAGACCTTGTGAGGTCTCAGAGGCCGACTTTGGTTTCCTGACTTATATTAAATTTCTAGAGTTGAGTCTTGTGAGTAAATTAATGCCCTTTCCTACATGTAATCTAGCTAAACAAGTCTTTCGAGGGAAAACATTTAAGAAAAACCCTTTTCCGAATATTGTCCTTATGGGTCCAACAAACAAAAAGTTCTCACAACATCTTTTACATATTTTATAACTTACATGTTATTAATAACTTTACTGGCTAGTTTTGATGCTCCTTTGAAAATACCTATAACTTTACTGATAAAATTGTTTGGCGTAGTCTTTATTGATCCATTGATAAATAATTAAAAGTATAATGTTACTAGACATAATATTATTCCATAACACTGTGTAAAAATAATAAAATATATGATTTCTTGAACCTTGATTTTGTGTCAGCTAAATAAAAATTATTTATCTTTCTACTATTATTTGCTGGGAGAAATATTCATTATATTCCATGGGCAGACGTTTAGGTTTTAAATTATGTTTTAGGACGCATTTCTGCAAACAAGATCCAACCCTCACGTGTAACATGTTGAGAAAATTCAATATTTGAGGGATGATTGATTTAAAAAATATGATTTGTGATTAGTTAATTTAAACATCTGATGGGATACTTTAATAAAATCAAATAATCACATATCATTTTAAATCAATACCAACTCAAATATTGTATTTTCTCAACAAATTACACGTGAGGGTTGGATCTTGTTGCAGAAATACGTCCTAATGTCTTTAAGATTACTGTCCGTCGCGTCAAAATATATGTCGCGAAAGCAACAACTCAGCAAGATGTCGCATGACTCTAAATTGTAAAAAACTAAATTTTAATTTTACATTCGATTGAACAGACGTTTTGCGGAGTAATACTTTAATAATTGCACGTTACCGAAATCGTCCCGTCATGTAGTCCACCTAATTTTGAAGTAAATCAAAAACCAAACTAACCTATCAATAGGTAAATATTATTACATTATATAATATATTTGTTTTGATGTATATATCTGTCTGTATGTTACGCTCAAGCTGTCTCTCGCTGATGCATGTAAATTTGCATTCTATCAATCTTATCGCTTAGTCACGTATTTGTATTTTGCTAATACGCGTACTCACGTAAAATACACCGGCTTTATCGAAATAGATACCTACCAATATATTATATTGGTATTCAATTCGACGCGTTCTTTAGCTTTGCATTTTCTTCTTTTATTATCCATATTGGAATTACTTACATAATTTCGTCGTTAAAAAAATTTAGACGGAAAAACTTTCAAAAGTTCTTGATTTTGATACTGAATTTCTTAAATATCTTGATAAAAAAAAATGGCAAGAAGGGATAATTTTACTACAATCTAATCTAATATATAAAAATTAATATTTGTGTGTTTGTGTGTTTGTTTGTTCGTATTTAATGCGCAGCCATACCGTTCATCCGATTGCGACAAAACTTTGTAAACTTATTGCTTGCACTTGCAGGAAGAGTATAGGCTATACTAATATATAAAAATGAATGTCTGTCTGTCTGTATGTCTGTCTCTCTGTGTGTCTGTCCCGTATGCGTTCCTATACCATTCATCCGATTGCAATGAAATTTTGGTAAGTGGTTGTATGCACACCCATAAAGGTTTTTGAATTAGAAAAATTATCATCTTCTTCTTCTTCTTCATTCTATCTTCTTTTATTCGTATGGTTCCTATACCATTCATCCGATTGCAATGAAACCTTCGTCAGTTGTTGTGTTAACACCCGCAAAGGTTTCTGAAATAGTACAACTATCTTCTTCTTCTTTATCATTTTATCTTCTTTTATTCGTATGGTCCCCATACCATTCATCCGATTGCAATAAAACCTTCGTCAGTTGTTGTGTTAACACCCGCAAAGGTTTCTGAAACAGTACAACTATCTTCTTCTTTTTCTTCATTTTATCTTCTTTTATTCGTATGGTCCCTATACCATTCATCCGATTGCAATAAAACTTTCGTCAGTTGTTGTGGTAACACTCGCAATGGTTTTTGAATTAGTACAACCATCTTCTTCTTCTTCTTTTTCTTCTACTCTATATTATTCTATTCGTATGCGTTCCTATTCCATTCGTCCGATTGCAATAAAATTTTTGTCAATAATTGTGCCAACACCCGCGAAGGTTTCTGAATTAGTACAACCATCTTCTTCTTCTTCTTCTTCTTCTTCATTCTATCTTCTTTTATTCGTATGGTCCCTATACCATTCATCCAATTGCGATGAAACCTTCGTCAGTTATTGTGGTAACACCCGCAATGGTTTTTGAATTAGTACAACTATCTTCTTCTTCTTCCTTGGTTCCTATACCATTCATCCGATTGCAATGAAATTTTGGTGAGTTGTCGTGCGCATGCCCACAAAAATTTATGAATTAGAAAATCATCTTCTACTTCTATTCTTATGCGTTCCTATACCATTCATCCGATTGCAATGACATTTTGATCAAGTGTTGTGCCCTTGCCCGCGAAGGTTTTTGAATTAGTACAACCATCATCTTCTTCTTCTTCTATTCGTATGCGTTCCTATACCATTAATCCGATTGCAATGAAACTTTGGTGAGTTGTCCTGCGCATGCCCACGAAGATTTCTGATTTAGAAAATCTTAGTTCTTATGTTTGACCTTTACTCCTATTAGAATTATTTTCATATTGCCATATTGTATTACACAGATATTTTAATATTAAAAAAATAATTAACTCTTATTATTTTTCAAATATCTAAGATAAATATAACCACGAAGTGACCCTGTGCGAAGCCGGGTACTTCAGCTAGTAGTTTATAATATTTTGATTTCTACCTATTTGGTAAAATTGTAAAACCATTATTTTAATATACTTATTATGTCACTTATTTCGGCGCTAGAAACAATAACGGATTGTCATTTATTATGAATTTCAAAATATAAATTAAAGTACATTTTGAAGGGTAGAGTCCGAATTAATTTATCTCAGATAATTTGGATATTTTGTGCAATTGTATTTTAAACGATATACTCAGAAAAAACGCGGGAAAATATACGTGTGCGGATCTGTCAATGAACTTATTGTCTTCTGTGACATTTTTTGGCATGGGATGTCTGCCACAAAATATTATTTAAACAACCTTCCTATCGACAAAATAATAATTGCTCCCTCATAATATTGTACCGTTCATTATATTAATTTAATATTTTTTTAGTTTTATCATTTTTCTATCATAAACGCTCGTCGAATCTAATCTTAGCAACCCTATGTAAGAATGTCATAATGATAAGACATATTATTATAAGTTCGCAAGTTTTGTATGGATGTACTATGTTTCAAAAATCGATTGCATTTATTCTGACGGTCTGCCACGATGCGCAACCTACCATCTTCATACACCTACATTTTTATAACATTCAGTTCACGCAATTGAATTCACTATATTTTTGATGCCTCCTAAATTCTGCCGCCCGGGTGCACACCCAAAATTTCCACTTCCACAATAATTGTAAATATATTTTTAACGGCAATATAAAAAAAAAACCCACGATTAGCGCGCAGCTTAAGCGTCGGACTATAGCGTCGTGGGTCCCAGGTTCGAATCCTGGGTATGGCAAGTACACATATTTTTTTAAAATTTGTGTATGAGTCAAAGCATGGACCTAATAGGTTGAGCAAGTGGCTGACATCCATTTCTCGTAAAAAAAAAAAAAAAAAATCTGTTAATATAAACCTCCACGCTGTGGAGGCCCATATGATCTTATTAGGATCGGAGAATGGTCGAAAAAAAAAATTAAGTGAAAAATAACGTTGAAATAACTACTACATATGCATGATTGACTTTTTTACTCTTTTATTGTCGTTTCAGAACAGATTAATAAATATAATTCAGATCGGCTATACCCCATTACACTCCATTTTGAAGCAGGGTTTTGAGCATGAAGCATGTGTGTGTCCTACGAAAATGAAACACACATTATATACGTGCAATAGTGTGTGTTGCAGGGCTCGAAATGGACCGAAACGCACCGGAGCGCCGTTCCGATTAATAAAATCTCGTAGGAAATAATTCGACCGTTTGAGCTAGATCGGCCATAAAACAAAAAACCTAACACTTATTTTTATAAAATACTCATAAATTTAGATAACTATGTTAATATTTTCGTAAAATCATCGGGCGCTCCCGTTCGAAAAATTTTCCATTTGGAGCGCTGGTGTGTTGCAACCTTCAAATACACCGATATTGAATGAGCATCAGTACATAAACCGAGATCAGTTGTCAGATCGAAGGACAAGCTTACAATGACGCATTCTTGACACGTGTTTAAGTTTATCGCATATTCTTCCACACTCGAGATCGGTTTCCTGTTACTCCGCACCCGTAAGGTACTCGTATTTCTTATTAATTCGGTATTCCTTGGTCTAGAACAAGTAGGACTGATTAATTAAGTTTAACAAAAATTATATTGCACATAATGTTCAATAGAATGAATGAAGATTACGCCACAGGCGACATTTTTTAATATACACGAAATAAATTTGTGAGACTTTTTTGTAAAAACGTTTTTTCTTACCCTATTTTATTTGGTGGAATCCTTGAAATGTTTCATAAAATCTTAGAAGAATTCTATCTCACTGACACAAAATAATATATATCCAGAAGTGTATCTTACAAAATTCCCACAATCTGTTGCCGCTGCAGGCGAAATGGAGCCTACTCTCAATAGTTATATTATTCAACTGTTATTCAAATGGCAAGCTTTATTTTTATTAGCATATTCCCTGTTACAACACAAATTTTTCTACCAAGTAAACCACCAATAATGCGTTATTTTGTATTTTTTCGGCATTTTTTTCTAATGGGATGTAAATAATGTCATAGGGATAATTGCCTTACTGACCCATTCTATTGAGACATGGAATGAATGCTTTTCGGTATTGTTGGATACCTGAGATTCATTCATTAGTCATATAGTGCCGTAGTGGAGATCATAATATATTCCTAAATGGGTTATAATTATCAATATTTTAAGGTACTTCTTCGACATGTCACTCTTTAGTAAATACCGCCCTCCGTTGGTATTTTCACATAAAATTCAGATTATGTGATTGTATGAAATAAATTTCTAATATAAGTGTTCAACCAATGTGTGCTACCAGTGTTCACGTATGCATACAAAACATGAACATTAATGTTAAAAAATCTAAAATTTATGAGCAGCTCAACATGGTATGGTAAGGTGCATGTTGGGTATAACGCGGAAAGACCACAACATAAACAAATGTATGAGGAAACAGACATGTGTACGCGATGTCATAGATGTCGCTAACCAGATGAAATGGCAATAGGCTGGACATGTCGATCGGTGAGTGGACAACGGCTGGACAAATGCTGTCGTACTGTGGGACCTAAGGGGCACTAAACGACCACAGATACGCCCTAAACGAAGTCGTAAAGTTGATTCGGTGGATGTACGTGAAAGCAAATAACAAAAGACCGAAAAAAGTGGAGGGAGCTTGGGGAGGTCTTCATACAGCAATGGATCGACCCCAGCTGATGATGACGATCTTCTTCTTATTGTGCCATCCCCTAGCGGAGGTCGGCCACCATCAAGGCGATCTTATCTTTGTCGCCTGCTACCCGGAACAGTTCAGTGGAGCTGCACTCGTACCAATCACGGAGGTTCTTAAGCCACGAAATGCGGTCGTCCTCTGCTACGCTTACCGTTGATCTTTCCTTGAATGAACAGTTGGGGAATGCTGTACTTTTGTCCTCTCATAATGTGGCCGAGGTACTGTAGTTTCCTGGTTTTGATACGACGATGATAACTATTATTAAAAAAAAAACTGAGGTTTTGTCGCCCCTCTAACTTGCCGCCCGGGTGCTGCGTACTTGCAACACCACCGCGCTAATGACACCATGACCGCTAAAGTGATAAATATTATCAAACTTAGGGTAGGTTTGTATCAAAGTATTAGCACTTATTGTAACAATTACAATAAGGTGTTTGTAATTGTTGCAATAAATGCTATATTTAACAGCACGTTGGTGCCGTTAAAATTTAGCACTCATTGCAACAATTATAAACATCTTATTGTAATTGTTACAATAAGTGCTAATACTTTGATATAACCCTACCCTAAGTTTGATAATATTTATCACTTTATCACTTTAGCGGTCGATAAGTATAATAGAATAGACCCACATGAATAAGAAAGTGGACGAATATCTCCGTATTTATAAATATAACAATGAAAGACTGTTTCTCTAAAATATTATGTATCTCTAGAGATATTTAAAAAAAAGTCCTCTATCCTCAACAAACGACAGTAGTTTTTTTTTGCTTTGAGAACGTCAAAATTAGTTACCACTCTGTCAGTTCAAAGACTAATAGAGTGATTAGTATAGGATGCTAAGCTACGACGACTCGAACTACCTTCAGTATAAGATATTATTATAATCGATGTAAATCGAAGAAATTAAGTTTTTTCAAGAAAATTTCGCAATTACCTGTTCGTTGACATAATAACCTATTTGTCAATAAAATTATGAGTGGCTATAATGTAATTAAAAATAAGCAAAATTCATAATAATTAATATTTTTTAACAATATGTCAGCTATTAATTATCATTGTCATTCTGTATGTCACAATAATTGATGTCTATTTAATAAAATTATTATAATGAAAATATTTAAACATTTTCAGGTGTTTCACTTGTTGGTTTACGAAGCGTTTAATACTCTATTAAAGGTCCTTTTCTTCTTGGTAGTTACAGAATGTCACTCTAGAAGTTGGCAATGGAAACACCATTTTCATCAGCTTTATAGTACGTTGTTGACACTTCATTTTAGAGGGTAGGTATGTCTGACATGAAGACAGGTGTTTTATGCTTAGCAATTTCACCTTATATGCCAGGCTTGGTTACAGTTGAGCTGAATGTATGGACATTATTGTTGTTCTAGGACTTTTATACATTATGCTGAATTTTGGCAGGCAGATAATTCTTTTATCATTAGGATTGAATCTGTCTATGTGCTACATTTATGCAACAAAATCACACAAATAGCTTAATATGCACAACTCCAGTTCGACGGTATCCTTGTTTAGGTTAACCAAACATGTCTATGGCATTGTGTACACGCAGCACCACAGAAAACATACCGAATCGCTAATATTAATAGGTAGATAAAAAGTTTTTACCTACTTTATTGTATAAGTTAGAATTAACTGTAATCGTTGTCAGTGTGTATTTACCATTGGTGAGTGCGCATAGTGCCTGAAGATGCCGAAAGTTGAAACCCGGGTCACAAAAAAACTACCTAACTAAATGTAATAGTACAAAACTTAAATCCGTTAGCATTTAAATTCAAATTACTATCCACTGGTCGATAGTATTACTATTAATTTTATTTACATAATTATATTTTACGGCATTGTTAAAAATTTTAAACTTTGCAAAGAGTTATTAAATGACCCAATAAAATTCAAATGATTTTTATAACTATACTCAATACGAAATAGCAATAATCGAGAGTAAATTGGAAAACGTGATGATTTTTTTCACCGACGCCATTATCCGCGAAAGGTATTCATATAGAATTTTCATTTTTCTGCGTTTTTTTGCGTAATTGGGCAAAACTGCACGGGCAAAATGGTTGCCGTAATATTTTGTGGACAGTCGACTGGACGTTGCGTAAATATTTACGTTTTTTTTGGCTCGCTTTACGCAATGGTAACGTTACGCTCTGGTTTCTAACGCCGGATTTGTTCCTGGTTTATAGTGTCTTGTTATGCCATAAGAAATAGCTTTTTCTGTAGCATTTCTAGAGCAAACCGTTCAGCAATGCATTCAATTATTTATTTATCTATTTCTAGCACTAAATTGTATCTGTGGTCAATAAAAAAAAACTTATACACACCTGCTACTTCCAAATAGTTTCAAAAATATTATACGAAAAAGAATAATATTATGAACTTTTTATTCTGCAATATATTTTTTTAATATCGTCACTGTTCTGGCAGAAGACACTTATTCCTTCTTAATAAATAAACAGCCTTTATTTTAAAGTCATCCTTTTTACGATTAAATAAACTCACACGATAGACCATTAGTTCAAACTTTTTAACAACTTCAAAGTCAAACTACTCAAAACTAGTATTCTCCAGTTAGTGTGTTCTGCCAGAACAGAGACGATATATTCAATACCTAGGTACTTGAATAAGTCACGATAATGAATTACCAGTACTAGTACAGTAGAACCTCGATATAACGATCAAAATGGCCGTCAAATTTGAAAATTATTAAAAACATCCTGGCTAGACGGCAGCGACTTGCCTGAGCGGTATAAACTTTAACCGGGTGTCTTACGTGGGTGAATTTGTCGAAGCGTTGAGCGGCGCGCGCAACTCAAACGTATAACCGTGTGTGAAAATTTTCGTAGACACAGTCTTTTTTTGGTTATACGCTTGAGTTGTGCGCGCCGCTCAACGCGCTTACTTAAGACGACCCGTTTCACGCTTTTTTTCAGTTTGCGCGCGCTTTCGTTTTCTCGTCCATACGCACGGGTTTCGCGATACAAACCGGTTTGCGCAGGTAAGCTTGTCGTAGAGCATGAGCGTCTAGCCGGCGCTTAAATGTTATACATGTTTAAATCCAAGTGTCTAATAGCATTTATTTACTATTCATCGAAATATCGAAATTCAACTATATTACACGCATTTTCGTAATTTTAGAGAGTTGATGCAAACAAAAGTGGAAACAAAACTTGATTATTTTTTCAAAGCAGGATTACCTCACTCCATAACGGGTGTGTCTGTATATTATATTATCCGAAGACGAATAAACAAGATTTTGTATGTGTTTTTATATAACAGACTCTCGGTTTTAACGGAAACCCGCATTAGTCCATCATATCGAAGTTCTACTGTAGTGCGGGTACCCCGTGAAACAGTAGTAGTCAAACAATTACAGAAACACCCATGCTTAAAAAATTGTTAAAATATAATTTGTGACTTCACCGGAATCTAACCAGGAACCCCCGTATGAAAAGCCAGTACCGCCATATGCGAGTCGATGGTGGAGATTCTTGAAGGATTTTAGTATGTTTGAATTAGTAACTGGGTACATAACAGCTACAAGGCCACATAAAAATATTAAACTAAAAAGATGGCACAGATCAGAAAAGGTGAACCCTAATTTAAGGGGTTATGCGGGTCTATTCTATACAAAAGGCGACTATCGACCGCTAACGTGCTAACGTGATAATGTGTTAGTATTTGTTACATACATTTTATATTGAAATTTTATAATTGTAATAGTATTGTAATCAGTTAATCAGTCGAAACTGTCTCTCTCTTGCTCTCTCTCTCTATCGCTCATGCTCTAAATTTTAGCACAGGCAGGGGGCATGCCGTTAAAATATATCATTTATTGCAACAATTAATACCGGCTAATTATAATTGTTACAATACGTGTTAATAATTTGATACAAACATACCCTAGTTAGCGGTTTTAGCGGACGAAAGCAGCCTTTTGTATAGAATAGACCCGCTGGACTACGTTATAATATATTCGTATATAATATAATGATGCAATGTAAAAGCGACTTGTTTAAATGTTCAACGGTTAGGATCACAAATGGTAGTCGAATCTTAACACTGTTAACACACCGAAAAGGGCTCTGCAGCTCAGTGGTGAGAGGTGGAGGTAGCTGTTAAGATTCGACATAAATAGTGCACACTAAACTTTGTTAGTTATACTTATTTGTTTTCATTGAACCAAAAATACAATTTGAAGATGGTGATGGTTATTTTTTTTAAATTCAATTAAGCCCTGCCTAAAACAAACCCTAATTGTATTGGTAGGTATGCTATGGGCAATCCAACAAAAATAGTACACACTTTTTCAGACATACTTATTTGTTTTCGTTGAATTAATAATATATATTACTTACTATTTTTGGTTGGTTTTTTTAAATTCATTAAGCCCTGCCTAAGCAACCCATAATGGATAAGAATTATTCTTCTATCTATAAAACATCTAAAATTATGTATGGTTTAATGGTATACTTTTAGCTATTTTATAGATAAACGATTATTATTTTACTATTGTCTACTATGATTTGGATCAGGCAGGATTTAATTGAATTTTAAAAACTAACGAGCACTAAGTATATACACATTGTAGTCTTATATAGAGTTCAATGAAAACAAATATGTTTGACTGACAATGATTAATATGCACTATTTATGTGGCATCTTAACAGCCTACCTCCACCCTTTGCCACTGCTGCAGCTCTATTCTAACTAGTTAAGTCAAGGATCAATTAGTATAAAAATTAAAAACATGAATAGTTGAAGTGTGTGTAAAAAACCCCACCTAATAGATAAATAAATACCTACATAATCACTAATAATACATTCAATAACGGCACTGGGTAACTTATTGGAAATTTATGAAGTTAACTAATGAGAAATCAGCGCTAAAAATGAACAATATTACGAACCGGAGCCCTCGATATTTTTTCGAAAATATTAACATAGGTACCTAGTTATTTAGTTATATGAATCATCATCATCAGCCTGAATCTATCCACTGCTGGATGAAGGCCTCTTCAATCTGCTTCCACTTCTCTCGGTCCCTGTGCATTGCGTTGCCACGTACTTCCGCAAAACTTTATCATTTCATCGATCCGGCGGGCTCTAGGTCTACCTTGCGGACGTTTTGTACTTCTTGGATACCACTGGATGACTAGATTTGTCCAACGATTATCTCTTCTTCGAGCTATGTGTCCAGCCCATCTCCATTTAAGGCTTTTAATAAACTTTATTACATCGCAAACCCTTGTCTGCTTCCTTATCCACTCATTCCTCTTTTTGTCCTTTCGCGTTATGCCCAGCATGCACCTCTCCATACCACGTTGTGCTACTCTAAGTTTCTGGACCTCTCTTTTACTTAGGGTCCATGTTTATGTGATCACGGGAAGCACACACTGGTTGAACACTTTGCGCTTTAGGCACAGTGGAAGGTTACTTTTGAAGACATTATTCAGGCGGCCAAAAGCACTCCAGCCAAACTTTACTCTGCGAACAATTTCATCACATATACATCCATCTATAGACACTTGTTGTCCCAGATAGGTGTAGCTTTTCACCTGTTCGAGCTGAGTGCTATTGATGAGGATCTCTTTTTGGCCCGCAAAGCAGTTGAACATGACTTCCTTCTTTGATACATTTATTTTCAAGCCTACTCTGTTGCTTACCTCAGCGAGTTCCTGCATTCTGCTTTGGAGGTCTTCTGAGTCTTGCGAGTTAAATTACTATGTCATCGGCAAAGCGCAGCTGGCTCAGGTATTCTCCATTTATGGGGATCCCTTTGTCATTCCAGTCAAGTTGCCTGAATAAGTCTTCAAGGGTAGCTGTAAATAGTTTAGGTGAGATTGTATCACCTTGTCGGACTCCTTTGCTGATAGGAAATCTACGCGATGGTTTATGGAGATTGACAGTAAAGTTTTTATAGACTATGAGAAGACTTTCGATTCGATAAAGAAATGTTCAATACTCGACGCACTTAGGATACAAGGAATCCCTGGGCGCTATGTAAATATTTTCAATAATATATACAGTAGCGCAACAGCATCTGTCAATTATATGAATACTGTATAAGAATAAGTGTGTTAGATTTTTTTAATATATTATGGCATATCTAGATGTCAAAATATTTTTTCAACGATAACTATTTCGATTTCAATAATATACCTACTAATAATAAATCACAATGGATATTAATAATCCATAATCGGTAAACTGAATACAACAATCGCGGTTGTCAATTTGTATTTACCATTGGTGAGTGCCCACAGTGCCAGAAGATGCCGAAAGCCGAAACCCGGGTCGCAAAAAAACTACTCAAGTGGAATAGTACAAAACTTAAATCCATTAGTATATTATGTAAAATATATACATACTTATTAATATTATTATTATAGGTATATTGAAGCTATGCATAACTAAATGCTTTCTGCATAACTTCGCTCAAACTAAATGTTGTCAAAAACTACACGTATTGTCCAAATCATCTTTTCGCGGTTAGGACAGTTTTTTACAGCACTAGGTAACTAAAAAAATGAATTCGCTATTACGAAACACGCGCCGTACTCGGCCAGCGGTATTCAAGTAAAAATAAAGAATAAAATGAAAAAAAACTGTATTTAGTTGCCTACAACAACAATAATAATAATTATTGTGAGCGAAACTGGGCCACGAGAATCACGATTTGGTTTGCTGAATAGATGAACCGACAAATAAATAATAATAAAAAAGTATTGCATCACGAAATAGGCGAGAGCGATCAACTGCTCGTGTTGGGAACGAATGGAAGAGAATTTTGCAAACAAGGGAGAAGTAACACGAAGATTTCTCTTGAAGATTATTGCATTACTATCGATTGTGGCACGTGCTGGTAAAGACACTGCAGTAATGTCACTTTTTTTTCTTCTGCTCTGATCTGTATCGCTTTTGACACTTGACTTGGTAACGTCATCATCATCAACTTCAATACCGTTTACCTCCCATGCTCTTCTGTCGACAATCAATAACACAGGTCAATTAGATAATACTATACTTTTGTGAATTATAATCCAAAATGTAACTTTGTATTTTTTTATTTTTTGCATATTAGATTTTTTTATTTGTTTGTTTATATGTGTACTCAAGTAAAATGTTATGTTCTTCGGAGTGATGATTATCATCTATTAGAATAATAATAAAAAAAACATCACCATCAGCCGGAGTAAATTCGCTGCTGAATAAGGGCCTCCCCACGCTCCTTCGGGTTTTACTTTTTTGCCATATTTCCTTCATAATTACTCCGCAGACTGCATTTTCCATACTGTTCGTGTGGGACATCCCGGGTAAATTCCCCATACACAGAAACTCTACGCTTTTATTCTATATATCAATACATGGTCTGCAGCAATAATCACTGATGTAATGTTCACCCACTATTGCAACCTGTCGCGCCCAAGAGTGGATGGAGTCTGCGCACTGCCTAAGGTAGTTCGTCGCCCCATCGGGATTTTAGGGAGGCCCTGTGGGCGTTTAGGATCCCTTGAGTACCAATAAAATGACTTGTATAATGTCTATCATTTTATCAATTTCGCGATATCTTCCAAAGCGCGTAATCTTGGTTGGTTTCTTATCATTTGGTTATGCAACAAAAATATCATTTAGCTTTCCATGCTACTTTGATTTACTCTGAACTGTATGGATTTATCTTACATTTATTAAGTGTTCATGTTTCGCATGTATACGTGAGCACTTGTCTTGTAGAATACATTTTTCACTTTCCTCTCTAGGTATCGATCAAAGGTCGGATATGAAGAGTTTGGTGTATATTTGGGGGCTAAACCTAAACGGCCATGGATGTGTAGAAAATTTGTTGTAGTGATGATTTATCATTTCTCATCCTATAAATGAAATTTAATGATTACATAAAATATAACAGTGTAAAAAGTTTTATTGTTAACGTTACATATTGCTTTCAAATTGATAATAAACCCATATTTTGGTACATGGGATGTCTATTTTTTCTCAGTTTTTTTTTTAAATTATTATTTACTCTATACGTGCATTATAAATTGAATTTAATGTTTACTTAATATTATGATAGTAAAATATACTCAGTAAACATTCCATTTGGGTTTGCAATAGACTCCCAGATTTTTACAAAACTTAAAATTTTGCATTCTGTCTTTTTCATGACATTTTTATTTTAGTTTAATATCTAATATCCAATAAATACGTAAATGCTTTCCATGTTAGTTTGGTACACCGGGATATCTTGTCATACATATTAACTTGTAGTTCGGATGGAGTAAGTGTGTTAACCTAGGGGCGGCAGGTTATATGAAAGTATGGTGAAAAAGTATGGTGAGGCAGGCTGGTAATCAATTTGCGGCAAAATTTCCATGTTCACATTATATTATATGGGTATATTATAATGACCAAAGTAAATCCTCCGTGATGCCCTGCATTTTTTTTTATCGCGTCGCTATTTCTCGTAAGTTGTCGGCTATTGTTGGATTGCTTCATTCGGTTGTATGAGAAAGCCGATTCCTTGCCCCTCTCTTTATTTAATACCTCTATGGTGTTAACTAAGTCCCTAGGCTGTTTTTTCGATGGAAATTCACTGTCATTAATTTATAAGTGGTATATGAATATTAATGTACTAATTAAATATTATCGGGGGATGTTTTTTTTCAGTTCTATGGAAAACTTTGAAAACCACTGCTCTGGTGTATACCATTTACAACCAAGGTCTTCTGAAGTTCTTCCTGGGATGCTCACAACACAAATTTCGAGGACGATTCTCGTTCATTTCGAATATGAAGTGTTTCGGTTTGAACGCCTGATCTACAGTTATATAAATCTTTAACCTAACTACTGACAGGATTGTGATTAAAACTGAAGGAATCTCTTGTGAATGATGATTGATAGACGATTGTATCTAGATCAGTGTTTTCAGCTGTAAATTCATAAAAATATGCCACAATATGGTAAGAAAATACGCTAGATGACTAAAAAATTGCTTACTAGATTTTCTCACAATTCAAAAAATGTCATTGTTTGCAAGATTTTCGTGTTTTAAAATGAATAAAATTAATACAGGAAAGAAGTTTAGTCATCATTTTGTATGTATAATTTATTTTATTTAAAAGATAATAAATATGGTACAAAAGATCAGCATGTTAATTTTCAGGAAAATTTGATATAATATTCTAGCTTTATTATGAGAAGTTTTAAGCTTTCTGGGGTGTCAGAAATGCTAGTATAACACTGTACGACAGGTGAGAATCTTGCAAGCTATATGCATATTAAAAATGACAGATCTGACAAGAAAAACGCTAAGTTGTAACATAACGAAATGTCCATAGTGTTCGTCCGTCGCGTTAACCGGAGGATCCGTAAACCGGTAAACACATTTAATATTTATGGGTAAGCTTTGTGAAGCTTATCAGATTTTTATGAGGAAATATTAGTTAGCATTTACTGAACTTTAATATTCGTAGACGCTTTGAGAAATAATATTAAACAGGTAACGTAACACTTTGACATATTTCCGATAAAAACTTTCTTTTCAAAGAGGGCATCAAAACGAGTAAATTTCATCCAAGATATATTCAGTTTTTAAACTGGTTTTGCAAAAAAAAAGCTGTTACTTAATTTATACATTTAGCAACTATTTTATTTAAATCATCTATTAATTATTGTTATTATGTTGGTAGTAATTTACAGTAGATTTGCATTTTATGTAATACTTTTGATGTCGTAACACGCATATTTTTAGATGCACCATTTTATAAAGAGTAAAATATGTTAATATACTTACCAAATTTAGGCTTGAATTTATATTAAAACACTGGTTTTGGTGTATCGAAAAAATCATTGAAAGATCCACACTTTCAATTAGGTTTCCATTGTTACAATCATAATAATACATCGGTGGATTTGTAAACAGATGTATTATTATGAAAGGGATAATTTAACCTAAATACACTCATAAATTTAAAAATGTTTGCTTGATTTAAAAATAAGCAAGGTTCGAAAAACAACTTGTGGGTCGCCGAGTACTTGCCGGACCCTTTGGTTAATAAAATTAACCGCCCACTTCCAAATCCGTTTTCCGCAATCTCTCTCAATAGATATAAAAGATTATAAAATCTCACGATACCATTTTTTGTTGCTCGGGGGTTGGAGTGCAATTTACCCATACTCACAGCCCCAAGCCGTGTATAATGTAAGATTGTAATATATATCATGTATTATTGTTGTTGTAAGTTTAGAGTCATTGTATAAATAAATTAATGTCATCAACAGTAATACTGACCACGTGTAAAAATTGCGTGCTTAATATGTACCGACTTTTTCCTTGAAATGAGATACTAACTCCAGAGCATTCTGTCGTCCATGAAAAATAATCATAGGCCACGAAGTCATAGTCAGTAAACATTCATGTTATAATAAAGGATTCCGAGTCCTAAACAATAGCTCAATCGACGAGGGGTGAAAAGCTTTATCCAGATTGCCACGAATTAAATTCATGTGTACAACACCACTGGTCAATTTCAATATTGTTCATTTATTATAATGTCAATTAGATGCCTTTTTTAGACACTCTTTTATTGAAAAATCTGGTCATGTGTGCTATCTATCCTTTCCCGGTATTTCGAACTAATCTATTAATACTTGCTTTCAGACTATCTCTCTTTTTAAGAGTGTGTTACATAATGATGACTATCTTCACAAGAACCGATTGTTGGTCATACGATGTCTATGCGTTGGGGCAATGTATCTTATGCCAAATATGATATTTTAAAAAATTGGTTCTTGTCAAAGCCAGCGCCAAACAAATTTTGAAAATAGCCGATATACTGGATTATTTGTTAGGTTGGTTAGGTTATCATTCTTGAATTCGTGAATTTTGCTGAAATCGTCTATGAAAATTGCCATTGTTCCCGTCTGTCTTCCAGTAAACAGACTTGTACCAAAAATGTTAGCAAATAATTTAACAATAATTGTATGTAGCGATGTTTCATTCGATGCATCTAGTATGTGTTGATATATCGTAAAAATGGAAAAGTGGCTTATTGTGAAAATGGGAAGCGATTTAAATCTTTACGCGTCCTTAATTCTAAATAAATAAATTTAAATCAATCGCTTTCTTCTCTCCAAATTTATTAGCATTATGCAATATATTATAATATTTATTCAATATTTAAATAAAGTATATAAATAATATCATGATATAAAAATTATATATATATATTTTATAAACATAACTATTAAAACGCCAATTGAAATTGTATGACGATTCATTTTAACATACTTACTAAACTACTTAGATAGGTAGGTACTATATAATATAGAATCGTCACATCAAAAGAAAAAGTATGAATACTTGGAATCGGTATCGTATCAAATGAAACTATCGATACTTGCAAGCATGTCCCCACATCCTTAAGCGGTGTGATGCTCTACAACAGCATTTTCCAAATGGTATTCTGCGGAACCCGACGGTTCCGCCAGGTGACATTAAAGGTTTTCGTTCCTTGATTTGCCGCCCCTAAGCAACGTATGACCTACATACCTACCCCCACGGGACGTCACTGGTCTCTCATACTAGTACCTATATATATTGAAACAAGCAGGTGAGTTATTAAAAATTGATCAATGGTCCAGAAATATACATCATAATAATACAACAGCGCCGAATATCAGAGGCATTATTTATAATCAAATTTAATTATTATTTCAATTACTTATCTAAATAAAAAATATTTCACGATAAAAGTAATTCAAATTGAATAATACATTAAATTTGATGTGTTTCAGTCACAGTTTTCACGATTCGGCGTTATTTTTAGCACAGTTGCCTAAATTTCAATCGTTTATTTATATAACCATTCCGATTTAAAATATCATTAAAAGTTTTATATAATACTTTCCTTGTTATATAACCGCGGCATAAATTTGTTTTTAAAACATCACGCAGTGCGTAGGCATTATGCGATTTATTGTGTTGATATTTTTAAAGAAATATGATTTTTATTTTCGAATTTGGTGTTTTCAACCTATTCAGAATATTTCTATTTTCGGTGATATATTAATAAAATTAGTCTGGATATAAATGGCCTACAATATCCATTATTGTCGGTCAATAAATTTATGAGAAGTGCAAAAAGAGTTAAGAATAGCTTCGTGGTCACCAATGAACTCTTCGTATTACAAAATTGCACGTTGGCACATTGAAACATGACAGCTATAAAATTACCTGATGTTTGTGATTGATCATCTAAATGAAGAATGAAATCAAGCTTCAATATTGTGACCATACATAAATAAAATTTTATATAAAATAAAAAGGATTTCAAGTTATACACATTTATATTTTTTGTAAAAATCGATGTTTTTTAAAATAGATATAAAAATATTAAAACTATAAATTAGTCAAAAATCTCTTAAGCGATGCTTAGAAAACTTAATAAACTAAATTTTAATAATAAATATGACCATAAAATATATGTAATAATAAGATGCGGACTGATTCAACAAATTCACATTTTATTACATTTTTTACAATAATTGTAAGTTTATCTTTGACTAAAAATAAAAAATATTTTTCTTTTTAATGTTTTCAGATAGGTACATATTTATTAATTAATACAGTTGAAATTGTAAATTTTCAAAAAAAATCTAAAAATTGCAAGCTTCGTATTTTTCCGCTAGGTGCCTCTTTAAAAAAGGCTCAGTAAAGGCTTCACCTTATGGAAACAAACATTTACACTTTTATTACAAAAATATGTTTAAAAATAGAATAGTGAAAATTTATTTCAACCAGCAAAGTATCCATATATAAATTATAATATAGTTAAGCCTAACAAGATATAAAGTATATCGAAAGTATATGTAATATGTATATCGATCAACGAAGCCACCTCGTACTAAGTCGGGTAGTTAATCTAAGTATTAAATAATTAACATTGCATCGATTGATTGACGCATCGATGTTGCGCACGCATTCTTAACCAATTGACTTCAGTAAGTTATTTAACTTGTCAGGTTAGTGTAAGTTAAGTCGGAATGCAGGTGGAAAGTGGCGGGTGGCCTTGGGGAGTCCGTCATCGTGCTGGCGACGTCGTCTCTGCATCGCCATCGCCGCCGGACCAAACGGAAATTCGCAGAACTGTTGGCGTAATGTGTTCAAAATAATATTGATTATCATCACTTGACGGGTTATAATGTAATTCGTGGTAGGTATTATAAATATAAAATAAACCTATACTTTGATTTGAAATTATTATTAAGGTCAGTATCAATTAGTATTATGTATTATTTATTAAACGTATAAGGAGGTATTTTCCGATATTTATAATAATATGCAACCACTTCCGTTTTCATTATTCCAATTTTAAAATTTATCATTCCGAAAATATTTTATGCAAGCTTTAAAAAAACAATAGAACGTTCCATCCACAGCTGTCATTTGGATACAATCTACTATGAATCTACTTTTATGTGACAATTTATTTTTTGATGTCAGAAAGCGTCATTTTTAAAACGTATCTATCGATTGCTACGAATTTAAAAACCTATCGAACATTAATGTCACATACGATGGTATTATTGGATCAACAGAAAATCTTTTCTCCCTCAGAAAATATATTTTCTCTGTATGAATTTCTCATCTAACAATTGCGCATAGAGTGGGTAAAGTAAAAATATATTAAAGCATTTACAAATTAATTATTAATAGAGATGTAATATACCTACCACGGTCCACGTTTATGTAATATTACAACTAAAATTTAAAATGTACACTGTGCCAATTTTATTTTTCTAGAAATGGAATCTTAACATATGAAAATAAGACAAAGGAACTCTAATTTTCATACAAACTCTGAAATAGGAGAGTACCCTTTTACATGCAAAAACGTCAAACTGTAAAAACCAGGGGTTGGAGCGGACCCATTTTTGAGTTGCTCCGCTCTATGACCTAATATTTGCTCTACCTCCGCTCCAGGGTCTGCTACGCTCCGGATAAAAAAAAGTTTTAATTTGTATTATATTATGACACAATATGTTAAAAAAACAAGTAGTTTTGAAATAAGATTTATTGTTTGTCAATAGCAAATCATCTTTCATTATCTGCCTCTTCTGTCAAAAAAGTGAGGTTATTTATCACTCGCCAGTGTTGCCCTATTTCAAATAATTCCAGTGATGCAAAGTGTCAAATTTAATATTTTCATCAGATTTTAGGACGAAATTTAATAATAAACACAATGCAGTTGAGCAGTACACTTTTTCTTGCTCCGGGTAAAGCCCCATTGCTCCACTACACCGTGCTCCTGCTCCGAGCTCCGCTCCAACGCTCTGGTAAAATCACAGATTAAAAGGCTACATTCAGACGAAGATTCGACATTTTTTGTAGGTACTTACACAATATCTTCTAGTTAAAACGACATTGACAGACGTGACAGTATTTACTAATTGCAGTAAATAATATATATATATATAAATATATATATGCGTAGCTAAATAATTTAATTAATTTATCATGCATGTGACTCATATGATCTGCTGTTTAATAATAATTGGAAATATTTGTAAAAATTACGTGGAAAAGTTTTAATTCAACTATTTCACTTTATGACAGAGGTTTCATGATTTTGTTTACAACTGCTTAGTTACAGTGGTTATTGTTTACCCACTTTAAGTCCAGTAACTCCAGTATATGACGAATAATGTCGATTAGTGATTAAAGGGAAAATTACTTCCGTAATGTATTTAATAAATTGAGCACTATAACTTATAACATGATTTAATTAAACATAATCAATTTTATATATTTTGATAAGTAATTAACTACAGCCCAGAGCTGCCCAATGTAATGGGTAATGATGTTATTGTCTGATGGAATGAGCAAAATTCTTTGAAAATGACCTATCTAAATTAATTCTTTTTTTCTTGAAAATAATTAATTACGAATTATTACATGTAAACGTTACGTTGGTTTGAAAATCAACGCGAGGAAATCAACGTTTTGTGTAATAGAACCTGTCCTGATACGATTTCCCTATGATTAGCGACGTACAAAACATCGAGAGCGTCGACAGCTTCAATTACATGGGGGTACACATCACGAGAGATAGCATTTTGAAGAAAGAGCTCGCCATCTTAATGGGAATGGCTGGAGCAACATTCAACTCGATGCGGAATGTCTGGGACTCACGATTGTACTCGGTCAAAACCAAATGCCGCCTATTAGACGCTTGCATTCTGACGGTGCTGCTTTACGGTAGCGAATCATGCCACCTTACGAAGGATCAGAGCAATCGTATACTGAGAAAACAGATGTTTGTGACGGATACTGTGTGTGCGGTGGTATAACTTTAGGAGCAACGAGGAGATAAGAGAACCCATCAAGCAGCCTCTCATCACGCTGAACGTGAAGATGCGACGCTGGACCTAGCTCGGCCACGTGGTGCGGATGCCAGAAGAGAACTTCAACCTGGCTTGCCTCTTTTTCAAGCCGACCGGATTACGGCGTCCTGGAAGGTCGCTAAATACTATCTATAGAGTGTATACGGCTACATGGTGCTGGTTTGACCTGGAACGAAGCAAGAAGACTGGCGAGCGACAGGGATTCTTGGAGGCGCCGCGTGGTAGCCATATGCTCCAATTAAGGGGCGGATAAGGCCGAAGAAGAAGAAGAAGAAGAAGAAAACTATATAAAGTATGGTAGTCACGACAAAATATCTGTTTTTGGCCTGGTTTATTTAAAACCTAATTAGACTTAGTTAGATTATATTGTAAGTTTTGTCTATGTTAGTAACCTAACAATAAATATTTTACATATAATGAACATCACAAATTATAAATTCAAAGAGTTCATGACATGACATAATAATAAATATTATGATGTTATGTATCCGTAACTCACCTCTCTACGATATCTCCCCAATGACAATAAATTGTCTTTGTTCAATTCATCGACACTCTGTTGATAGGCTCTATCTTAAAAACCTATATAACAGCGTCCACCTAACGTAAGTAGATCATTTGGCGGCTCTCGTGGTACAGTGCGTAAGGCGCTGGCCTTCCACCCGGGAGCTCCGGGTTCGATTCCCGGTGAGGTCAAAGAATATTTACATAATCTCATATGTAAATTCCTCAAGCCTGGGAGTTTTTCCACTGTAATTGGGCTTCACGGCCTGTTGTGGTGTTTAACAAAGAAACAAATATAAAAAAAACAATATTCGAAGCGATTTGATTGAACATAGTTATTGATCTCCAAATTTGCGTTACTAATGGCACCTTGGGACAACAAACAACGGATGCCTCCGATTTCCAAAAAATAATTACCAGAAATACACAAGTTAATACTACCAAGAATGGCAGTTTCCATTTACAACACGTATAAATCGAAAAAAATATGTAAGTAAGTATATAAAGATCCTTTCTAAACTTTAGAGCCACGGATTATATCTATACAGCAGAAAGTAAAGAAGTCTCAAAAATGTCTTCTGGACTCTCTTCACCATAAGAGGCCGTACTTCAACTGATACGGGACCCAGACAATGGACTCACTTTCAAGTCTGCTTCTAATTGAGGAGTTATAGAGAATTTTTAATACCGTAACATCCGAAAAGACCTGGGAAGTACGCAAGACAAAGACAAAGACTAACATTTGTAGCGCCTGTCAAAGTAAAGCCGATTAGCCCAGACCAATATACAAAATAATGTGCTTGAACGATCAATGTGTAAAAACTACTTGTAGCAAAATTATAATATCTTTAAGGGCCAATTCACATTTTGAGTATATTAGTAACATAAGTGTGATATTCCTAAAACCAAAAAGACGAAAATTAAGCGGGTGATAATCTTTAAAATTTCGTTTTTCCCATCTGGTAACGAGTTCATAGTAATATGTTGAAATATCTAATTCAATGAGCATTCATTCAGTCAAAAATATATATTATATGTAAAAAAAATCAATTCATCTTATTTAAACGAAATTGAATGAACACCTCACAGAATGAATGATGACTGAGTTCAGTTATAATTTACACGTTTATAATAAATTGTGGACATTGTAAAATTAATTATCATATTAATTTAATTTCGCAGTGACGTGCCTCCGAAAGGGAAAGTGCGTCTCGCTTGCTCTCTGCCCAAAACTTAACGCTCCTAATTGAATAAATAAAATGAATAAATAAATAATATTATTGTTATAATACCAGAGATCGAAAGCGAGACTTCTTGCTTGCAAGTAAGTACCTACACGTAATTCGCAGTTTTCACTTTTCGCCATTTTACTAGGTCATTCTTAATCTTCGTTGCCGATCTTAACCAATCTTATCGTTGATACCAAGTTATAAACATACGGACAAAGAAACTTATACTGAGGTTAAGCCTAGTCCAAATCAATATAGGTGCATATGCCCACAAACAAATTATACCAGTGACGTCCCTAGAGAAAATAACGCCCCTAGGCAGCGCAAAAATGCCGCCCCATTTTTTATACAGTATTTTTTTATCATTCTTTCTTCACAATATCTAAGAAATGTGTTGTATGAATACATTACTAACAAAATATATACCTACCACTAAAACCTACAAAATTAAATTTATAAATATTTTTCCCCAAAAAGTGGGAATTTTTTGAAGTGGGTAATACTTACAGTAGTCTCTTATGCCGGGTGCACACTGGCAACAAGTTGCTGGCAACCTCGTTAGATGTTATGATAATTATGATAATTATCGTAAAATTTAATGAGGTTGCCAGTATAGACACGGCATTACAAGTCATTTTTGCGATACATTAATTAGCTCTGTCATGGTGAATTAAGGGCGATTCGTGTCGCTTTTCTTCTTCACAAAACACACAACATTTGTAATGATATTTTTAGCTTGAGATCGCAAAGGTTTAGGCATTATTAAATCGATTTCTGATCACCAAGGACGTCGAAGGACAATGGAAGTAAACTAAACATCACAAACCCGATAAAAAATTACAGCCCCGTTAAGTCTTTTATGTTAATTAATACATTTTGTTTACAACCAGTGAGCTGATTTTTTTAATGGAAAGATATTTTCGTGTTACTAAGTTTAGGTAGCTATTTCTATGAATATGCCAAATGATTCTCCTCGATTTGCCGCCCTTCGATTAACTGCCGCCCCCAGGCGACGCTCAATCTGCCTACCCCCACGGGACGTCACTGAATTATACCTACCTACTGTTGTTTATAAGCATACATATGTCGGTGCACAGTATTTTGGTAAATCCACATCGTACGAATTTATGCACATTAATCAAAACACTATATTACTAGACCGTGCGTCGCTACTTCCGACGAAATAACACAAACATAGATCCCTTCAGCCAAACGCCCCGCACCACATTTATTTTCACTGTATTTAATCTTATCTCGGTGCCCTACGGATGTAAAGCATCACCAGTTGCATAAGCGTGGAAACGTTTAAGAAATAGTTTCCCAAGACTGAGTTTACATGACTTTGAGTAAGGCTATACTTCAGCTGGGGCACGGTCTAAAACGATTGTGACTACGCGACGCGTAGATTGTGCAAATGACGCGTGCAGAACAAAACATAATTTGTCCTAAAAAGTCAACATGCGTCCATTTAATGTTATCTTTATTGTTCTATTACTACTAGTTATAATAATATATTCATTGAAATGTTTTCTTTTTCAAGTAAATGGGTAACGTTTTTTAGTCATCTTTACACGATTTAAGAATTAATTCCCCTGTCGCCATCACAAAACAAATTGACGTGTTCACAGCTCGACTTTCGCTCTCCGATTGCCAGCCAATCCGAAATTTCGTCGCACCTATAGTTGAAAATTATTTGTCGTTTCACTGAAGTACCGTCTTAAGATTACACACACACGAAAGAGGAGCACCTACGAGTGGTTGTCAAATGCGCGGTCTATCGGCTATATTATTACGATGCAGTATAGGTATTCCTCTATACAAATTAATGACTTAGACAAACCAATTTTTTGACCAATATTATATTCTCTTTCTAAGCAGCCCCGCGATGGCCGAGTGGTAACGTATCCGCTTCGTCAATCGAGGGTCTCGGGTTCGAATCCCGGGTCTGGTAAAAATTACATGTTTTTCAATGTTTGTTTGGACCCAGAGCATGGATAACAGGTTGAGCAAGTGGCTAACATAGGTTTCTGGTTAAAAAAAAAATGTTACAAAATCTCTTCGAGAGGTGGCCTGGATCCATACTGGATTGTAGAGCCAAATTTTAAAAAATATAGTCATATCACTATCATCGAAATAATAATGTGTAACAAACTAATATCAAATAAAATTATGTCTTCAAAATCCAGCAGAGAGTTAGACGACTAGCTGATGAAGCACCTACAAGTGAGTTTACAATATTAATAATTCACATGCCATAACACCCACACACCGACGCAGTTTTTGTTGGACGCGTGTGGGTGGGACGCACAATGCATAAAATTATATATCTGTTTATTTAGTACTCAAAAGTTAAAACAAACTATCTTTATTTAGTATTGTTTAATTGCACAGGATTTTTTTTCAAAAATGTGCCTCCAATCGTGTCAGCACCACAGACCTCCGCGTATCTAAAACCACCACTATTTAAGAATAGGTTTCGTGGAAATATTCTAATTCTCAGTAGATGGTGTATCTTTATGTAAATTTAAAGATTTTTTTTTGTGTATTTGTCTATTTCAGATAGCCGAAAATAAATAACAATAACTTAAGAGGCTAAAAATTTGTCAGACAATTTGAAACTAAAAATGAAACGGGGCGGTGTTCTGTTTAAGGGCGGCACTTTGCCTAGGGACGTCACTGCTACCCATAGCCCCCAAAATATTCGGAGGGCCCCCTATCTATCACTAAAGTTAAGGGTAGTATGATGTTCTAGCTACAGTAGTGTTCCCCAAATGATATTCCGTGGAATCCCTAGATACGCAAGGTAAAATTTTAGCAATTTTCCACTTGAATTATTGAGTTGTTGGCACTCTAGGTATCATATTATGAACCATTGATCGCGACCCCCTTTTATGGTAGGTAAGTAACATGCGACTCTTCGACATATAAATAGCCAATTTTATTTGTCAGGAAAATATAATTCTAGATGACGTTAATTAACATTTAATCATATCAATTATCATACTCGTATCACACCAAATTGTATTGAAGAGCTATAGGTACATTTGTAAATATTAATAACTTATAAGTGAAATAGCGCTGCAGTCAACTTTTTAACTATTATAGCAAATATGTGGTGTGTATTTATTTCACTTAACTGGTCGACCTGCCACGCCGAGCACCTCCTAAATCCCGGGTCCCCAGGCTAGAGTCCTGTCAGCCCACCCCTTGTAGGCGCCACGGGTAAAACTCAACCACCAGATTGTTTAATAGGCGGGCAGCCTTAAGACGTATAAAAAGGGTGTGTACCTAATGAATATTTTAAAATTTCATACAAATTTCCAAAATATATGAACGTTGTCCAAATATATGAGTGAGTCGAAAAGTATCAGCATTTTTCCGTCGTCATAATAATCAGTTAAAACTTCTTTAAATGTTGTCGCGGTTGTAGGTAAAATGCGCGATATTTTTTTTAATCGACTTTCCTGCTAGATGTGATAGCGGCGACCGAATGGCGTATTGATGAAGATGGTGGAAGTAGAAGTGCGGGGGGAAGTCGACTAGTGCAAGCAAAGTAGAAGTAGGTCATGCTGGGACAAGAACACGTGTCTGCGGGACCGACTGCATCGGGAGGAAGAAGGGGTCAGTGATGTGGGGTGACCAATCTAATCGAATCACCCGCTATAAAACTCGGTTTACCATTTTCGCTTCTAAGTTATATTGAGTTTTTTATGAGCTTTGGTTTGGTTAGCTATTTCCAAATACACTTGGTACCTGGGTACTTTGATCTGAATAGAAATTTATAAACCATTGTATTATAAAACATACATAATTTTGAAAACACTTCTGATAAAATATAGGTAAACCAATATAAAAAATCTTTTTGAAAAAAGTAAGAAACCCGCAGGAATCGAACATACATCTCTCGGGTATCGTGCACATGCACATAGACCACTTTTCTAAATGCATCATACTTAATTGCGACAAATGTTAACTAATGTCTTTTAATACTCTCTGAGCGCTTCCCAAATTGAGCTACTATTGACGATCGGTCATTCATCATTGTATTATAATCAGCATAGAAACAGATACCAACACTGCTTTCCGCGACTAATTGAAAACAATTTGACGGACAAGTGTAGACAGTTAAAGAAGTGCTTCCAACAACATTAAATCACTTTGTGTTAAAAATCGGTTTTGAACATGCTCAAATGTGGTATAGGAGGCTATACCTGGAAGAAGATTTAAATATTTGGCTATGATAGTCGATTTGTATCCATTGCCCAATAATGCAGTTATTATAGAGTGAAAAAAGAATATTAATGAGAACAAAAATTAATATGTCTCGTCGAACGCCACAAATATTTAGGACATCATGTAATATACACATATACGTTTATATAAATGCGAATTTCATAATTTCACCATATTGTTATCTCATTATAAAACAATATAAATTAACTTTAACGAAGAATGTCCAAAAAAATATTACCAAAGTATAGCCGCTGTCAAGCAACTTTCATCTTATTATTTAACTAATATTATAAAACCTTTTTTCTTGTAGTTTTTTACTAGATACTTCTCCGTATGGTTACCTTTATGGCATTAATAACTTTTGACACGGCTCACTTTGAATTTAATCATAATATTTTATTTTAAATCCGCGAAAGTTTATATTTTGGTTTCCCAAAAATGAATCGTGGTCACCCAACTCACAAGCGCAACACGTGGAGTAAAACCATAATGCAAACTGCGCAGGCGCTTATATTATTTTGTATGTATAATCTTACCATTTACTTTTTATCTATGTGTTGTTTGTATGTTATATATTTTTTATATCCATATGCAAAGATAGGACAAAACACACACATGGAAAATTATAACATATTTTCGGCAAGCTGCAAGTTGTATTATCATTCATTGTTATTTTATTACTAGTCCTAAGCAAACTTAAAGAGTGTCGATATTCGATGCTTCAATAGCAGTTTCCAGAAAAAAATAGCATCATTATATTTTTCGCCAGAGCTTTCTACTGTTATAAAATATTATAAGCTGATACCTATAAGACATGAATGAATGAGTAAGTTAATAACCGACCAAATTCTCACAGTGATATGTTATACCTAGGTACTGCATAATATTATTGCATGAAATTTTGTTATATAAATAAATATATTATAATAAATGCATTTAGAATAAGTACCTAGTAGACTAAGTTACGATTTATTTTGTAAGTAAAATTAATAACTAGCTATATTCCCACAATAATAATGTTTTATCGATGTATCGTTATATTATTGCATAAGGAATGTTTTTAAATCAATAATAATAATAATAAATATCTTTATACTTAAATAAATTATTGTATATTGTGTAGTATCGACTATGAATTGTACAGTCCTACAAACTTATCTAAAGAACGGACAAAATGGAACTACAAACTACCACATTGACGCCATTTTGAAAACGTCATTCTAATGTCAGATTCTGTCCAGTTGCGAGTCTTTATTGGGTAGTTTTCGACAGTGGCTCCCCCATCCATTCTTTAGATAAGTTTGTAGATTTATAGTGGTCATATTGAACACCTGTTTACAGTGACGTCCCTAGATAAAATGCCGCCCCTAGGCAGCGCCAAAATGCCGCCCCATTTTTATACAGTTTTTTTATCGTCCTTTCATGACTCTAATATCTAATAAATCTCTTGTATAGATACAACACTAACTACATAATAATATATAGGTACAAAATAAAACATACTTACAAAATTAAATTTAGACATAAAAAGCGAATAAATATACCCAAACCATCAGAGTCTGAGATTATTCAATGTGGTTTATATTTTACACACATTTGGTTTGTTCCATTAAATTTAGCAAAACACAGATTTATTATTTCCACACCATTTTTACTATGCTATTATTGTAGGCATGTAAACAAAATAATTTTAGCTATGTCTATATATACCAAATAATTCTCCTCGATTTGCCGCCCTTCGAGTAACTGCCGCCCCCAAGCAACGCTCAATCTGCCTACCCCCACGGGACGTCACTGCCTGTTTATATGCGATCTAGATATTCTCACAGTGACCTTTGTCCATGAGAATATCGCAAGTAGAAAAGATCCCTGTGCAATATTCAACATATATTATTGAACATTAAGTCAATGTAAGGAGAGCACTCTTGTACCAGACTTCATAGCGCAAAGTTATGTTCACAGAACAGATAATAAATAGAATACCGATAGACAATGAGTCGGTTACCTGCTATCGCCTTCCCGTTGTGTATTTCAGTTCCCATTATTTCTGAGTTCCCTGGTTATGTTAAATGGTTAAATGCCTGATTTACAATTATTGTCAATTAATTGAATCCAATAAAGTATTTTAATAAGATAAACTCGTTAACTTACCAATGTTGTATAATTATAGCAACCTGGTTAAACCGTGTTATAACACTACGTAACAATAGTAACATCCATCGACGAAAAATATAACTAAAACTCGCAGTCGATAATACAGATCACTGCAGCAAGACTCGTATTTGAACATTTGAACAATCAAATAATACACATCAATCAAACTCAGCTCTGTGTAAATAATTAATTCTGAATCAACATGTTAAAACTTAAATGTAGTAAACAACTACAAAATGGCGACTCACGTAAAATGGATGCTACAAATTGGTGACCCCTTCAATAAATAAACAGCATGAAACTGTAACATATTTAAAATAAAATAGCTTTAATTTCGCTTTTAAAAATACTTTTTCATTTTCTAATTAAAATGTGAAAAATCCATAACATTCAATTTTCAATCCTAACATTATTGGATTATTATTTTTTCAATAACGGAATTAGACAAAAACATTAATGTCTGTTACCGATTAGGAATCTGTAACAAGAAATTTGATATTTAGTAACACATTATTGATTGTTAATTTCTTTTATGTGAGGTTTTATAAATACTTATGCATATCATTTTTCGGTGCAAGCCAGGCGGGCACCTCGCTAATTTTCATAGCCGATTATGGCAAAATTCGTGAATTCAAGAATGAAAACCTAACCTAACCTAACAAAGAATCCAATATATAGGCTATTTTCAAAATTTGTTTGCCATTGGCTTCCTGTAAACCGACAAGAACCCATTTTATTACATCGTTTTTCTTAGCTCGTATTCTTATTTGTCCGGTGGTTCTTTGTCCGGTACAAATCTTGCAATCGATTTTTAACTAACTTCCCGACTAGATAGACATTTGAAACTTTTAGAATATATCAGAACACGATGCAAATGCATTTTTTAATACTCGTACGTTTAGCCATCTTTAAGTAGAATTGAATTAATTTTCAGTTAATTCTGTTTTGTATGAAAAGTTATTTCGACACCATTATTGGTTGCTTCTGGGGTCCTAGCAACTAAATTATTAATATATACGTGCGTTACTATTGAAATTAATATGACATGTCAAAATGACATTTCAGTATTATTTCTATCAAATACAATTTTTTTTGATCGTTTAAGCTAGTCAAATCAAAAGTCAAGTTTATATGATTCAACAGAAAATTTAAAAACGTGGTATATAAAAAGTTCTTTTTATCTTGTAGTTATTTCTAATACTGTAATAAGGACAGTTGAAAATATATTTTTGAGATTAAAATATTTTTTGATCACTTCAACATAATTTTCTACAGTTTACCATGTTGCATTCGAAGTATGACCAATAACTAGATCTACCATCGACACTTACAATCTTGTGTCACGTCCTAACTATTATACTAGCTGCAAACATCTGACTCGATGACTTATATTGTCTTATAGTGAAAATGGAAGACTGAAGTATTTTTGTAAATGAGTGAGTTTTGTCGAAGAACACATTTAATTATATTTTTTTTAAACGTCAAATCATTGATAATCAAACTTTGAGCAGACAATTTGAAAGCATTTACTTGTAGCACCTATTGTACTAAACTTACGTATGTTATGTGAAAGTTCTCATCAAAATGTCTGTAAACTTATTGCCAACTCCTACCGTATTCATTCCGTCAAATTCGATTTTATTTCGAACATTTTTATTTATTATTTTATTTTGATCGTTTTACGCAACCGGCAAACGATCGTCGTAATTCAGAATTTATAATGCTTGATAGACACCAGTAAACTGTTTAATCGTTAATAATATATTTTTAGAACTATACTATTGTAGTAGCATTGTCAGACGTGCACACAAGGGGAGGGGAGGTTTCGGGTTCAGCCCTCCCCCAAGGATCGAAAAACATACAAATTATTTAGATGAATGGATTTTTTTTCGCAGTGAGGTTCGTGATCCAGATGATTTGGCAATCTAATAGTCTTCTCAGCGGGTTATACTCTCCCCTCTCAGCATTCTACGACAGGCAAGGCCTGTGTGAGTTGAAAACCCTTGGCACTCATGAATTAGTGCACCCGTAGCTATAGCTGCAGGCCAGGTCATCGACCCTATACTCAGATTATGGAGTGTCTGGGTATGGGGAATGTACTTATCCGGAAAAGTGCGGCGGGGCATCATTGATTGAAACGATGATAAGCTATAAGTAGTTGGCGGGGTTAATGTGGAAGTCAGTGACAACTCCTTTTGTGAACTTCGCCTCCTTTTAAAAAATCAATTATAAAATTGTATGAATATTTTTCTTGAGATGGACCCCCCCCCCATAAGATTGTTCTGTGTGAGTGCCTGAGTATAGTGTATTTGATGAGATCTTATTCGTTTATGTTTTCAACCTTTTTGCTAAAGCATCACCCTTGGCCATGTTCAAAACTCCCTTAGCACACCAAAAATCGATATAATAATAATTGAGGCTATTGGTTTCAAAGTTAGTTACCTCCATTTTTACTTTTTTATATTATTTATGTTGATACTAGTTCTGTGATAGCGCTATACATATACTGGTATATTATGTATATATCGGTTTGGAGTAAGTATTCAATACAAGATATCGTATTGACCGGTGGCACACATAAAAAATGAAAGTGATTATTCAAGAATGCAGTAATATATTATCTGATAACTCGGCATGTAGTAATAGACACATTTGTCGTCAATTTATTAATAGAAAATTAATCATTGTTTAATACCTACATAGGTCTTGAAACTATGTACTATCTGGCACGTATCATCATCATCTTTGCCACTCTGGTTCCATTGCTGGATGAAAGCCTCTCGTTATTGTCTCCACCCTTCTCGATCTTTATTATTATTCTATTTTCAAATCAAAACAATCATGAGAGCATTTTGATGAACTAGTAAACCCTTTATTAGTCTCCACGATGATGACTGAGTGGTAACGTGCTAGTTTATGAGTCGTGACTAGGGTCTGGAAAATTCACATGTTGTTTTTCAATGTGTGTTTGGACCCAAAGCCTGGTAACCTCAGCACTCGAAATGGAAAATTTGACGAACCGGAGCGCTCAATAATTTTACGAAAATATTAACATAGTTTTAATTATAATTCATAATTTGTTTGTCCTAATGTTATGTGTATTTTATAAAAATAAGTGTGTTAAATTTTTTTGTTATATGGCGGCATATCTAGCTCAGACGGTCAAATTATTTTTTCCACGAGACAGAATAAAAATTTTGTGGATTTTATGAACCGGAACGGCGCTCCGATGCGCCGTGGTCCATTTCGAGCCCTGAACCGAACCTAATAAGTTGAGCTAGTGGTTAACATATTATATTTATCGTAAAAAACTTCTACTAAACCTATTAGTGAGGCGGACCAGATCATACATCGGATTATAAAGCCATTTAAAAAATACCCTTTATGACAATAAATTTAAACAAAATGTAAATGGCGTTAAGTTTATAAAGATTTTTTTCACAATGCTTTTAGTGAGTTTTAGAAGATATACTTTAACTAACTTTAATAATATTAACACAAAATTAAGTGCTTTTTTGTTAGATTCTGACCATATTATATGGACATATCAGTTTTTGAAAATAGATACCTCATCGACTTTTGGTGCGTCCATGTATTCACAGTCGTTACACTTTATATTATGTCTAATACTTTTGATTGCTTCATAATCCATTTACTTATTTTTAAATTCCAGGCTGTTATGCCCAACATACGTCTCTCCATACCGCATTGAGATATCGAGATGAAACTACTAAATAAGTAAGTACAAACAATAATATATAAAACACTGTATATCAATCAACAATAATATATCAATACTGGCCCAGTAGTTTTTGAGTTATAATGGATCTAACATGCAGACAGACAGACAATAAAAATAAAACATACTATATTATTTTGTTATTACGTATCATGGGAAAGTCAAATATTTAAAAAAAATGATCCAATAATTACATTATGTATTAGTATTGATTTAGAATCAAGGGTTAGGATTATGACCAATGGTTGGTTATAATTGAAAAAACTGTATAATCTACTACACATTCATTATATCGTATCGGTATATGTTTTTAGAATTACTCTTAGGTATATTTAAAATAAATACGAATTATTCACGGTGAGAAGTGTTAAAATTTATAATTTGCATTAAAGGTAAAAATATAAAATTGGCCAGAGTCGAATGCACATGTGGGCCGATGTGCAATATCGATAATGATGCATAAAATACATTTGTCAAAATAATATCATTTTTTTTTCAATGCACTAAAATTAATATTTTAAAACTGTATTTTCAGATATGGAAAGTCATCAATCAATTTCTTTGAACTGAAGGCAATAAACCAAATAATTACACGATTGAACGCTCTGCCAAAATAAGTCGTGTGCAAATTGTTGGGCCTACATATTGTTTTGATGCATTTTTGTACCAGTGCAGGGCGGAAATTGTCATGACCTATATGTATAGTAGTATGGACTTCTAGAACAGTAAAGAAGCGTGTGTGTGAACACGAGAGGACATACCGACTTAAACATTACACGATGTCAGCAATTCCCGAGCACTCGGTGGATACAGAACACAAATTTGACTTTTAAACCAATATATTAGGTCGGAATAAAGGATATTTCGCACGATTGGTAAAGGAGGCCATTGAAATCCATTGAAATCCATAGAAACCCTGAAAATATTAATAGGGATGATGGATTACGGTTAAAAACGTCAAGGCTTCCGGCACTATCGGCAAAATCTCATATTCGAGCCGGTATCTCTGGTCGTAACCATTGACACATTACTCTGAGCAACGTTTGCTCTTAGCTAATCGGATTTCTTTTGACATTCTTAGAGCAACGTTTAGATTCATATACCCACACTACATTTTCATCATAAAACATATCATCTCTTGATAATGGCCTAATGTCCAAGGACACACGGTGGGAACCCAAAAATATACTACGATTAAAAAAAAACAACCGTGAAAGCCTCAAACGTTATTCGCACGTATGGAGTTCGTCGTGAGGTATTGTATCGGAAGCAGATGGCCGTATAGTAATGTAAATCATGTCTAAAAAACATATGAAGAGAAAGACATAAAAAATAGGTAAGTAAGTAAATTAGGAATACAATCATATCGTATATTATATTTATATAGAATTCTGAACGATTCAAAAGTAGGTTAGCCAGTAGGTGCACGTTAATATGAAATCATACCTCTGATACTGATGACAGCGTTCTGACAATATTCTTATTGAATTTAATAAAATTGGAACATTACTGTCAGCAAATAAGCTTCGCATCTCAATGGTTTTGTAATATACGTACTAAAACTTAATTCATGGTGAATTAATACTTCACGAACAACGTTACATTTGTTGATCTTAATGCTATACAACCATCTATTTCCGATACAACAGCCCACGTTGAACTGTGCTATGGCAAATTGGATACGTACAATTTATTTCCGATCCTAATAAGATCATAATATGGGCCTCCACATAGTGGAGGTTTGTATTAACAGGTTTTGTTTTTATAAGAAATGGATGTCAGCCACTTGCTCAACCTATTAGGTCCATACACAAATTGAAAAACAATATTTGTACTTGCCAGACCCAGGATTCTAACCTGGGACCCACGACGCTATAGGCCGACGGTTAAACCACACGGCCAACGTGGGTGTAATTTATATGACACCTAATCTCTAATCTCGCATTTATAAAATTAGTATTTTTGATATTAGAAAATTATACAAATACGTAAAATTTTCTGAATATTCCGAATTAATTTTCTGAATTGTCACATACAATTTAAATACAAGAAAAACACGACTGAAAAAATATAATTAGTTTACAAAGGATGACAGTCATAAGTTTGGCACATCGGGAAGAATTAATACTATGGAGCCTAACAATGTGTATCTATTTCGAAAAAATATTAGAAAGATAATTAAAACACTTCCAATGAAATATTTCGATTTTAAGCTATTATAGTTATTATTGCAATTATGACTCACTATGGACCTTAGCCACCTACAAAAAACCACGTCCGTCCCTATCTTTATGTTACAGTATACCTATATCCATTACCATAGCCTTAAGTATGCTGTATTATGGGACACGTCCCATTATAATATAAATGAAATATTATTTCAGTATCCATTTACTACATATGCCATCCATAATTATTGTACGTTATTTACATTTCACCATCTTCATATAGGTAATATCGTGAACACAGAAAATTACTATAATCCTTAAAAGGTCCAGAGTACTCTTGAGGTGTCTTGAAACAAAAACGGCAATATTCTGGTGGCAGCTGGTGAACAATTCCATTGTTGTTTTTATCAATTTTTAAAAACTGCCGTTTTTGTTTCCAGACACCTCTCTTGTACTTTCATGATACGACCCGGCACTTTTGTCTGTAATTAATCAATGTGGATATTTCAAAGTTTATAGAAATATTAAATAGGCCAAACTATTTTTTCAGGACGACACTGCAATTTTTAGCACCGATGATGTATGTCAGAGAATTAGTATTGTGATCGTGATGCAACAAAGCGCATCTGAAGCCTTCTGAACCAGAAGTGATGCAACTTTATTATTTCGCCCTCCCCCATATTAGTATGTCAATAGGCGTTGTGCATATGGACCCGTTATTAATGCACCAACGTTGTTCAAAAGGACAAAGATATTTTGCATACATATTTTTGATGAATAACAAGTTTACCTATTCTATTTTATCTGAAAAAGGGGACCGGGAGTGATCCCTGGCTGAAGATCATAGAGGAATGTTAGCTGCGATGTACCTACTCATAGTAGAACTCAGTAACGAGGGACGCTGAAGTGGAGTTAGGTTTATTTCAATGTCAAAAAATATAAATTGTAAGTTTTTGCATATCGAAAATAAGACAGTAATATTTTTAATAATACTCGAAACGTTTTTCAGTAGAATAATAATAAATAAATATATGCACATTTTAACTTTAAAACAAACTAAAAAAGTGACGATAATAACAGAATTGTACCACTACGTGCTCTTAAAGTTTTTTTTCAGGGAGCCAGTGGACCAAGCCGTCTGGCATCACGCTGAGAGTGAAGAGATGACGTTGGAACTAGGTTGGCCATATTGTGAACTCAACAGTTTTTCAACCTGGTTTGCCTGTTCGTCAAGTCAAGTCAACAGGTGTCCTGGAAGGTCGCTCAATACCAACCACAATTTTTATACAATATATAGCCACGTGATGCTGGTCAGATATAGTCGAAGAAGAAAGAAGGGAAAAAATCGATATCATTGCTAGGAGGTATGCGAAACCACTTTTTTCGCGAACTTTTTGCAATTAAATATATGTTGTAATTAGAGCCAGTAGTATTGGAGGTAGACTGTTAAGATGCGCCATAAATGGTGCACACTAAAATTTGTCAAGCAAACGTATTCGTTTTCATTGAAATAAGACTACAATTTAGACGGTGCTAGTTTTTAAAATTCAGTTAAACCCTGCGAAAACTAAGCCTTAATAGATAATAGTAAAAAAATACTCGTATATCTATAAAATATCTAAAATTGTGCAATTAAAGCATACATAATTTATTGAATATTTTATAGTTAGAATAATATTTTTTATTTATTCGGTATAGTTTGGTTAGGTCAGGGCGTAATGAATTTAAAAAAAAATGAACCAACAATATGCGTATTTTGTATTCTCAATCAAATGAAAAAAAATAAGTATGAATGAAAAGGTGTGCACAATTTTGTCGTATCATTCAAAGTATACCTAAACTATTATAGTTTGGCTAGGCTGGGTTTAATTCAATTTTAAAATATGTAAATTGTATTCTTAGATCGACAAAGTTTAGTGTGAACTATTTATGGGAGATCTAAAGAGCCTATCTTCTGGTATCACCTATCCTATGTAGTAGCTGGGATCAGATTTTGTCGCAGGGCAAATACTTCATCAATGTCGACTTAACTGAAAATAACTCCCATTTGTAATCGCATAATATTGAACATTATGTATATTTTAAATATTATTCTATATGGAATGTTAGTGAACACCTTGTAAAACGTAATCCGAGAGCACGCGATTTCATCCAGCATCTAGAAAATTCACATGTTATTTCTTCAATGTATGTTGAGCAAGTGGCTAACGTCCAGTTTTCGTAGAAAAATCAAACAAAAATATGTATGAGATCCCCAAGAATAATGACAAGTAGCCAATTAAATTAAACAAAAATGTGAATAATAGATAAGCAATTAAATTTTTCTGTAAAATCTGAACATCCTCTACACGAGCTTAATAGCCAGTGCTTTGCGGATATTATCGAAAGTGGTTATAATTTATAATAATAAAAGAGTAATAATATTAATTACAAATGCAGGCAGTGGAGTTGTCAAGTAGTGGGCCGCGGCCACCCACTCTATATTTTATGCCTGGCACATCTTCCTACGCCGGCCCTGTCTTCACTCACCTGCGCAGCTGCACTTTGACGTGCCACGATACTGTGAATGAAAATAACGGATGGACCAGTAACTCTCCAAGTATACAATAATAAAATAAGAATACTTATATCGCATTGGTATTGGTTAGGTTAGGTAACAAATCCTTTTGAGGCCACGATCCATTACATTCACTCACCCTCTATGTAAACGGTAAGAGATGTAAGAGGGAGAATTATACGGAAAATATGTTAACCGAACATAGCGAGATGAAGTCAGCGAGTGATGGAATTCATTGAAAAACTGATAGCACCCTTAAAACCATGCAGACGATAGGACAATTTGGAGAAAGCTTATCTACAATTCTGCAGTACCTATTACAGAATGGTCATCAGGCATGAAGGTGGGGACGAGGAAGAAAGAGACCTAATACATGTACATTTGCGGGCTGTGGAATAAATTTATAATAATTGGTTCACCCCTGAGCGAGACGGACAAAATTTCTCAACGCTTAGCGTAAACGTATTGTCACATTAATATGGCGGTTTTTCGAAAGGATTTAATGGACCATTTTTTAAATATTCAGCCAACTTTACTCAATTAATGCCGTCATCAATGGAACTGTGAATACTCAAACCTGCAAGATTATTTCAACCTACGTTACCACGGTTATTTCTGGAACTAAAACCCTCCTCTGCATTTATTTTCACCGCTAATACATTCCCCGCGCCCGTAATTCAGCGTGTGTTCGATATCACGTAGAGTTTTATTTATATTGAAATTCCGAAATTTTTTCGGAAGCAGACGAAAAGCGTTATTTTGTATTGTGAGGAGAAACAGAAAATAAAGCTTGCTATGACAGTCAACGCGTAAAGAGCGCGTGACGTAGCAGTGTCAAAGCATGCAGCGCTGTGACGTAGAAGACTTCATAATATAGAATTTGGTCTATTTATTCGTCTCTATGGCAGAAACAATGTTTATTTTTTTCAAAAATGCTTCTTGCCACCTCAATCCTGATATTAATCGCATGGTCTGTGCTCCAGTCGTTATAGACAGTAAAATGGTATTTTATATGAATATGAAAATTATAGTAAGTTTAATTTCAGAGAAAATTTTCTTTTTGTATTAATTTCATTGCAATATTAATTAATTAAACGGTATTGAAGTTTGAGGAAGCTTTTTATCAGACACCTACCTCAAAACTTTTGAGTTAAACTCAAAATGAATCATTGCACAAATTTTCCCATTGATCCCCACACTTCGTGACATGCATCACAATAATAAGTCACAATTTATGCTAATGTTATAAAGTTATAATCATTCAAGAGCCCGAGCTAGCTATTAATAGTAATACCTATTATTATATTCAATTTGAGTGCATTGATTTTGCGCTCAAGTATGTCGGTGACACATTTCCCTATTTTGGTCAGACTAAGTGAATATTCATTTAGTTTAAGTAATATTTCCCACCGACACAATGAACCTATTAATTCATTCAAAAGGTCGTGAAAATGATAATAAACTGAGTTTAACTGGTTACGTTTTAAACAAATGTGATTAAGAAAATTCGTCTTCTATTCGGATGCAGCTTGTATAATAATTAAACGTATTAAAATAAAAATGTTAAACAAGGTTACTAAGTAAATATTTTTTAATTCAAGAGTGAATTATACACTAGGCCAGGGGTTCTTAACCGCGTGCCCGCGGGGCATGGGCACCCGCGGGCATTGGCATGGGCGAGTCATTTTCGTGCACCCCTGACTATTAAATAACGAAAAAACAACGATTGGGATTATCATTTTACACTCCTGACTTTGAAAAGTTAGTAATGCGTCAATGATATTGAGCTACATTACGAGCTGCTTGTTGACGAATTTACAATCTGCCTATAAAGTCGCCCAGTGTCATCATCGTACAAGCCAACAAGCAGATTGTAAACAATCTACCGAGAAAAGTTGAAACCCGGTCAACTTTACACGCTACACGGCGTGTGGGCCTAGTGCATCTGTGCAGTAGAGCGTAGTAGCGAAAATAGTCGCTAGCTTGTTGACTTCTCAGCGAATGGAAAGTTTTGTGTGTCATCATCACAATCGCAGTATCTGAATCGCCCGCTTTTAAATTCGCCAACAAACAGCTCGTAAAGTAGCTCAATGTAATTGACGCATATGTGAAATGCAATGTCAAAGATCGCACTAAAGCCTGTGTTATTTTGAATAATTTTTTTACTCTTTATTGTATTTCATCTCCTTTTATTTTCTATATGTAACTGTATGGGTTTTTTATGCTACGGGAGCTCCGGGTTCGACCCGGTGAGGACACAATATATTATGGGATATTCTCAGAGCTTGGGTATTTGTGACTGTTTTACTTCTATTAGTAAATACACTTCAGTTAAACTACACCATTGTTATTGGGCCTGAGGACCGCTGCACTCAAAATCCCCCCCCCCCCCCACATATTGTGTGAGTGCCTGTCTTCGATTTCAAAATGCGCGCTTTTAGACCGGCGTATCGTCTGATATTGTTGCAAGTGCGTTATTTTCGAGAAGTTTTTATATTATCGATAATGGAGCTGATATATTACTAAGTTGCTGCAGACAATCTACATGCTGTGAAGGTTTCATCAACATTGGTCCAGTCGTTTTAAGCTGTAGCCGAGCAAACGGGCAGACAGAACGGTGAGACTTGAACACACATCGAATATTATTTTGACGATCCAATTCTCCTTCTAGTGAATAATTTATATTAATCACGCTTCCTGGGGTACACACATCGAATATTATTTTGACGATCCAATTCTCCTTCTAGTGAATAATTTATATTAATCACGCTTCCTGGGGTATTTCAAATTCCGAACATTACTAATGCTAAATATTAAATTATCTGCAATTCATAATGCAGATTTTACACGATTCGATATTTATTTGACAGGGCTACACTGAGAACAGCTTCCATTCAACGATGATTGTATTACAAATGACAAAGAAGTTGTTTTGTAAAATAAACCGTCAGTATTTAAGTAAATGAAAAAACATGTAAGATTGCAAATATAAGTACTTACGTAAGTCAGTATTCAAAGCAAGCCATCAACCCTTCTGTAGTGCGTGATTTCATATATGGACGACCCCCGAAATTATACAATACTTATAGTGTATTGATAATTTTAGACTAAAAATCAAGGGGTGGCTTTTCATGTAGGCGTAATGGTGGCACTTTGCCTATGGACGTCACTGTGTTTTACATATATCAATTCAACCATACTAATAACAATTTGGAATAGATCAGGTGCATAAATCGTTAAAAATTATTTTATGTCCCCTATTATAGTGCGTAGTTTGATTTTTTTTGTTTTTGAAAGTATTCTGTGTTGTCAAATAGGTAGTTCATTATTATTTACCTTCTACCTCGACTCTTCGCGTACACTCCTTTAGCGAATGAATCATAATGGTCTATTAGAGCCTTCAAGAATCATTAGTCCTGCAGTTCGGGGACATTTTTTCAGTCACCTAATTTTACCTTGAATCTTGAATACTCTGCCTATGACAACAATTTATTATAAGATTTTATATCATTTGAATTAAAATACAATGAAAAAAATATCAAATGCAATGGGTAGGCGTAAATCAAAATGTGTACACAAACAATAATTGATATTGATTAATTGTATGAAACAATATTATATTTTATAAATTATATCAATAAAATTTTATAAATATACATAGGTACTTACATAATCTATTTAAATAATACCATTGGCTTTTGGTCGAGTGTGGAATTCTCGAAAGGCTCTGACCAGTTCACATAGTCTGCAAAAAAGACGAAAGCTACGAAAACTAAATTTTACGAGTTTGGTGAGATAAAAGATCAAAAAATACGAAAAGTGTACTCCATCCAGATAAACATAATAAATGTAGAATTGTAGATCAAATTAAGAGCGATATAGGTTTTTTTTTACTATCACAGGCCCTGTGTCTCGCAAAACTCTGATTGCAGAGAGAGGAAAAATCAAAGACGCAGAAGATAATATTATCATTCTTTATGATGTAGAAGTATAGGTACATAAATGGAATATGAATATAATATTAACCTAAGAAAACGTGACCAAAACTGATGATTAGATTAGCTGCTAAACATTGCTTCACAGATTATTTTTTTTGAATTTAAAAAAATCGCAAGAATCAACACATTGCTGTTTAATTATAATTGATTTGAGTTTTATACTATTCCATTTGAATCATTTTTTGGTTTGAAGGTTTTACCTTCCGGCATCTTCGGGCACCATGCACACTCACCATAATACAAACTGACAACGAATACAGATAATTTTTGTTTATATAGCATTTAAATACAATAAAATAAGGTAACTAAGTAAAGGAACAGGTATAGATTTTTTTTTTATATTTTGAATATTTAAAGTGTTTGTAAAAACCCGCAGTAAATACCTTATACTGATACCTAATACATTAGTAGGTAAGCATATTAAAGTATAATTACTCGTATACAATGGAATTAGGTAACGTATTGAGAATGTAAAGAAATTGGTATATACCTAAGAAATATACCTTTATTAGTAGTGTGTATTTGGCATTGTTGAGTACGCATAGTGCATGAAGATGCCGAAATTCAAAACCCAGGTCGCAAAAAACAACTCAAATGGAATAATACTAAACTTAAATCAATTAGAATTTAAATTCAAATTTCATTAAGTATACTCGGTCGATTGCATTATTCTTCATAATGTTGTTAAAAAATAAACCGTCAAGAACTATTAACATTTAGATTAAAAAGCATAAATAACTGTATTTGACTAATTAAATAACCCAAATCTGTCAATACGCGAGAAGCATCAACAAGATGCAGCCATTGAAAATAATTTCGGGTCTACAAACATCAATAATATGAACAAAATTACCAATTATTCAATCACACTAAAATCGATTTTGAATTTCTGTCAAAACTCATAATACTAGGATTCATTTCACTCACATACAGTTTTAAATTGTGGCTTTATCTGCGTTCTGGAACGTCCTGGAAAGAAGAATAATAACTTTTTGTAAAAGTTATACGTATAAAATAATATTTATTTTATTATGGAGCACATCTTATTGGAAGGTTAACAAATTGTCAAAACTTCACATCCATTGACTCTAAACAGAATCGTAATAAATCGAATTTTTAATGGCGTGTCAAAATAAAATGATTTTTAATGTATGCGCATTGTAATAAAACAATAAAAGTATCTATGAAGGATTCGCCATCCCACTGGAACTGACAAAACTGTTTTTAATTCCTACACTTTTCATTAAAAAATAAAAATTACCGTTGTTTCTCTTCGCAAAAAATCATTATTAATGTAACAAATTTGAAGACACTCGCCCACAATCTAAAACTTAATAATAAATTAATTTATAACACGGTATAAAATGCATTTCAAAATTACTAACTTATTTTGATTTGAAGTTAATTTACTCTCAAGGTTTTATCGAGACATCATCAAAACAATCAGCCGAGGTCAATCCACTGAATGGAGAAGGTCTTCCCCAGCTCTTCCACTCATCTCGATCCTAAGATTTCGATACTGCGCACTTTACAAATTTGTCAATCCAACACAAAGTGCAGCTCTGGGGGCGTGTTTGTAGTCCTTCTTGACTACCACTATAATGATGGCATTTATCCAGCAGTTATTCACTTACCGCGTGGCATGCTAAACCAGTAAGTACCATTCCTGTAATATCCATAGGCAGCTATCTATTGTTTTTTTTTTTGTACTACGACGTTGTTCTGTTATTTAAAAAGTCTATTTCACGTTATTTCAAAGAATAACTATTCATTCACTCGTATGCAGGACGTAGAAGGTATTTTGGAGTTCAGAAGTATCCCTATAATAATATAATTAGGTAATCTAAAATATCTTAGATAATACACTAATTTCTCATTTAAACGCCATTTTCTTGATTTTTTAAATATTTACACTACGATTTTTGCACTGCCAAAATCTCTACAATTTGAATTGAGCATATTCTTAAAGAAATTTACATTTTCAAATATATATAATTTTTAAAAACGCGTTTTCTACTCGCCACTATACTTTTTCATATCTTTCGATCCATCTGTCACAAATTAATTGTAATATCGTTTAATACTTTATATATATCACAAATCACATATATTATTCTAGCTAGAGACAATAATTTAATTTAAATCTTTAAAGCTTTAACATAGGATTTATTGATGACCATAACCGACGTTTTCAAAGTTGTGGCGTATACTTTTTTTCGTGAAAAATCTTATGGAACAGGGAAATTCTATTATTCGTTTTCGAAATTCGAAAATTAAAAGTTTGTATGGAAAATTTGTTAGAGCGGATCGGAGCACTTATGTCGAAAAAAGCTCTCGATTTCGATTCTGAACCAAATTGTTGAATTACACGTTTTTTCTTTATATGAAAAATTTAAACATTTTAAGCTTTAATTGTAATTAGTCGGTGAAATCGCAAGATGAGTCGGAAGCTTTCCAAATTGCACCCAAAAAAAAAAAACACCTCTTGCATTATAATTTTTGGTTAAAACTCCATGCCTATAAGTGGCGTGCGGTGACTTACTCTTGTAGGGATGGTGTTGCACCATCCATTTTATCACTATAATAGATTATGAAACTCAATGACAGTAGTGTAGTATGTAGTAATAAAATAATTGTATTGCATTGTCACATTTACACACGGCCATATTGTGACCTCACTGGGAATCGAATCCAGAGCCCCAGGTTTAGAGGCCAGTCCATTATGTAGTTGCTAGTGTTGCTACATAATGCAATAAGTATCTACTTAGGTTTTGTAACTAATTAAATCTTCGCAGGCGCCCAATGAGGCCGTATTGTGTGTGCTTTTGCTAGCTGATAGCTCTCCAATAAAATGTAATATATACACAATATTAATAATAATATAGACCCTTTAGAATGCAAGTGCAATTTCATATTATTACATAATATTTTATCAACTATTTAATTGTTTGGGATGCTCCGCATCTGACCGCATGCCACGGATAGTTTGTATAATATTTAGTTATCAATAGCCGTTTGCCGTCTAGACGTGAAAAAATACTATATTTAACACCAATTGCCAGATTTGATTTTTGCGGACTGCGTATTGAAAAACACTAGATCTGGAAAAAACCCTATGCTAGCAACAGTGACTTCCCTAGACAAAATGCCACCCCAATTTGTTATACAGTATTTTTTATCATCCATGCACGTGTCATTTCTGGTTACCATGGACGTTGAAGGTCAACGGAAGTAAACTAGACATCGGGAACCGGACAAAAAATGACGGTTCTGTTGAAGCTGATTTTTTAATGGAAAGATAATTTCATTATTACTAACTTTAAGTAGGTAGCTATTTCTATATATACCATACGATTCTTCTCGATTTGCCGCCATTCGAGTAACTGCCGCCCCCAAGCGACGCTCAATCTGCCTACCCCCACGGGACGTCACTGGCTAGCAACGTTATCACCGAATGTAATAGAAATAGACGATACGTAAAATATGTAGCAGCACAGTGAAAAGGGTAGGTATATCTTTTGTCTTTTGAAAAAGACGCCTAATATATTTTAAATCTCTCTTCCGCCTTTCGACCTGTAACAATATTAATTGATCTTAATAAAATAATAATATGTGTCACTTTCCATTTTAAACACTAACAAAAAGTATCAACAAAATAAATAATACTCACAAGCGTTGTAGATTGATCTACCAACGTTGAGTGATGTTCATGTGATTTTAAGTCCAACATAAAAAATCCCGATTATGAAAAAAAAAATACACGAAATCTCAGACTGAGTAGGTAGTACTTTCTTGATTGATGTTTTAGTTCATACGAAGTTTTATAATTAATTATGCATGTTAGTTCCACTCCCGCTTTCCCGTGCATGTTTAATATTTTCTTAACATAAACACATCCCTTTCTTTAAATTTACAATTCTTTAGTTGACAAAAATATATTTTTTTAGTCAGAATTCATATCAAATATAATCCCGAAATACCGGATTCCGAATTACTAAATAATTATTGTCTAAATCAAACAGTTGATATTTTTTAAATGTCAAATAATTGTGTGATTATCTCTGGAATTCTTAATTGGAATATCTCTGGGGCAATTATTACTAATCCAGCTGATAATAGTCTCGGTAATTTAATAGTTCGTGCAATTTTTTAGCTTAATATATTCTTGTAATACATCGTATATTTCCGTTATATTTTTTTAATTGTAATAAAAATAATTAATTATTAGTGAAATAAAAAAACATATAACTTCTGAGAGATTTTCATCAGTAGATAATTTTATATAAACTTGTTAATTATAAATAGAGTTCATTTTTTGAATATTTACGTTTACATGCTGTTAATGTATTAAAATATTTATATTTACTATCATGTCCTTAACGGAATGTAAATCCAAACTAGTTCATTTTCGAAGGACTCTCAATAAGTAGAAATTTAATAATTGTTAACTGAGAGGCTCAGGATCCTTGACCAAGTGACAACGTTAGAAATTTACTTAAGCTGTTTTCAAATTATCACATAAACGTCATACACAGAATTCATACATACACTTAGATTCACGGGTGGAGCTGTTTTATTTGCAAAGATAAGCATGAGTAGTTCAAATTATTATTAAATCATCGCGGAGATGTGCACAAAATGCAATACAAATACTATAATAACATATAATAAGTATATTCTTGTGATTTAAATTTCATTTTTATCATTAGCTTAAACACCACAATCTTCTATTGTATGTTTTTGCAATTTTTTTTATCAACATTTTTAATTTGAATGTTTCATGCCGGTTTTTGTCCTTTATTTCCAAAAAAAAAATATCATTGGACGCAACGGAATTATATTTGCAAGCTTAAAAACACCAATAAACGCAAAGAACTTTGGACACGCAAAGAACGGACTTTCGGCCAAATAATAATGATATGTCTTTTTATGTATGTAATAATTTATTTAAGTCCTTATTTATCTACCTAATTATTGAAGTTATAATTCTTTAGGCGCGTTTGGAAAATTAGATCAGAGTGTATTTTTGGCGTGTGACATGTAACACACAATTTATTTTTTCATACAAAAAAAACACACTCGATTGCATTCGAACCAACGATTGTTCGGTTATCAGCCGAACGCACAACCATTACGCCACACAATGATACTGCAATCGTGTCGATTATACAGTATACTATTATAGTTTAGAATTGTTCCGTTGCTAGGCAGCGAATTTATTATTGTCGGCCATTTGCAATTCCTTACGTAAACAAAGTATTAAACGTCATAGTGGCAGTTGTCGCTTTAAAAATAAAAACAACGATAAATAATTATATAATTTAGTAATATAAGTGTATAGAAATAGACCAACGGCGTTCCAATAAGCGGTCCTTTTTCTTGAGTGTGTAATTTAATAAGATAATTAAGAGCTAGTCGAAGAATCTAGTTTAACACAAGTTTCGTTTTTGTTTTGTTACGCCAAATAAGTATAACTTCTAACGCGCGTACATAAGTACACACCGATTTTTTTTTTATTCAGTAGGTTACTTTTGAACATTCAAAAGTTTCAAGAACTAGCAGATATTAGATTCTTCACTATTTAAAATAAATAAGTTTTTTGTAAATTCGAGATTGATTAAAATAAATAAATTTACTTATACACTAGTACAAGGATATCAAAAATAAAATTTGGTTTACACCCGATCGACGCAAGCTATAATTTTTACCATAGTAATATTATTTACATTAATTAATTATAAAGCCAATCGTATTTCATTTGATAGAATTTGAAGTACTCGCAAAGCGTAGATATTAGTAATAATGCAATTGAGTAATAGACAGTCAGTGAAAGTTGTGAGCTCGAATTCCAGTTTTTCCAAACTCCAATTTTTTTCTAATTTTTTGAATATATTTCTGACGTTTTTTTCCCATATTTAATCTCCACTTGGTCATCGATGTAACCGGAAACTTTTCGCTCTCAGCCCCTCAAATGATACAATGTTTTCTAAATGAATTCACGTTATCAATGAATCTTCATTTTTATTAATATACTCTTAATTGGATTTCTATTACGTACATCGCTTACCTCTTTTAATTAGTCTATAAAAGCACTCTCGCGCATATAGCTTTTACACACACATGCAGCTTAATCTTTATGAGTGTGCAGGTATGATAATTTCTTTGTGGTGCAATATGTGAGCAAGGATTTATGATTTGTTTATTTTCTTGACAGATTTCTTTTAAACCAGTATTTATCTGTTTGGCTGGTGACAGGTTGTCTTATGACAGCTAGACTTAGCTTTTATTTACTGTACATTATAATTACGTATTAAACTGTTTGATCAATACCGTTGTCTTTTATGGAAACAAAAACAAGATAATAAATGCCTTATTTATTGTTATCGATATCGTCAATAAAAACATTCTTCATACAATTATTTACAATGGATCAACTTATTTCAGTTCCAAATTGAAAATTGGAGAAGTCATAGATAGAATAATAATACACTTCATTTATAGTCACAGTGATTGCGAAAGCTTTTACAAGTAGGTACATTGTATGACAATGCAGGAATCTATTTTCATTATAAATTTGAAACATTTTGTTGGGAGCAGCAGTTATAACCTAATTGGTTAACCAAACAAGGTTGGCGAACCTTTTTACGTACCTACGCGGTACGCGTGCCATTATTTCCCAAATATTATTTTCTGACGTGCCGAACAGTTTTACATAGGGTTCAAGTAGTCCTAAAATTTAATGTTAAGTATAAGAATTCTATTAAAAAAGTTCAAAAATAACAATTTTGGTTCTTGATTATTATTTTATACTTTTTTGGTTCTTTATTCACAAATTGACGCCAGAATTGTTCCGATCAGATGAAGCATTCTCTCGCTACAGTGTAAAATGATTGTAAATCAAAATCAGAGGTTCGCAGCGCGGCTTCACCCGCCGCCTGATTCGGTCAGTGCGATAATATTATCTGTGTTATCTGTATTGCAATTTAATTAAAAACTTTATGCTTATTCTTAAAGTGTACCTATCTGCGCCTATATAATGCGATCTGTCATTTATGTATTAATTTCTTCGTTTCCGTTTTCCCATCGATTGGTAAATAAGTATATTATTAAAATTTGAATAATTTTTAAATTATTACATCTATTTTTTTACTCTTCAACTTAAAACATTTGCATGCCATAGGTTCACCATCATTGACACAATACAAAACATCAATTTTGAATTGTCTATGGACCAGCTATAAGCCAACATACATATTTACGTGTAGGTACCTAGTGAAACAACGAGGGTAGAAATTTGAAATATTGTTAAGACATCTTTATCATTATTGTGGAAGAATTGAGTTTGTAATTGCACGTATTATTTCAGCATATTTGTCGCCTACAGCAGTACCTATGCCACTCCACGACCGCTGTCATCCATAGCTAGAGTTGGGTTTCAGGAATTTCCCGACGGGAATTCTCGAGAAATTTTGGAGATTTTCCATCCCGAATCTCGAGAATTAAAATTTTTAACATTTCGGGATTTCTTTATTATCAAATATTTATTGAAAAATAAACGATTTTCTTTTTAAATTGAAATAAATTAACAAAATTTGAGTTCGAGTGTGTCACACAGTGTGCGATCGTGTGATTTTAGGTCTATAAAGACTCTATTCTATTCTATTCTCTATTCTATAAAAAATCTATTAGACTGGTCGGGGCATTTAACATAATTAAGTCAATGTCGACAATAAGCGCATTTTTTACATATTTTAAAGTTTTAATTTTTCAAAGTTTTTGAAATTATATTTTAATAAGAAATGTTTCGAATTATTTTTGTTTTCCTAATTTTATCTGTTTGTCTTCTTACTTGAATACAAAAATCATATTTTTTTGGAATTTGTCTGTTTTTACACTGATTTTAGGATTTTTACAGGTTTTTTTTTTAAATTTCCCGATATTTCGAGAATTCTCGAGAATCATTTTCTGGATATCCCGAATCTCGAGAATTCAAAATTTCATAATTTCGAGAAATTCCGAATCTCGAGATTGAGATTTTCTCGGGAAATACCCAACTCTATCGATAGCGACCACAAAATTGTCATGAGTATAGTATTATTTTTGAAGATAACTTACACCAGTAGAGTGAATCATTGTATCAGTGGCGCACCCAGGATTTAATATTGGGGGGGGCAAGGAGAATGTAAATTAGTCCCATAAGATCTTTTTCTTCTTCACAGCCTAATTTCTCGTTTATCGGTCTTTTGTCTATTGCACTCGGTGTAACTACACCATGGTCCCCACATCCTGAAACGGGCCCTCAGGCTACGATATTTGGCGGCCCCCCTACCTACCGCTAAGATTAAAGGCAGTGTGAAACACTACATTAACGTTCTTCAAATTGTGTTTCAGTTCAAATTAAGGGTACTTATACAGTGAATTATTGGCGATTTTTAATACATCTACTTTAATAATGGAGCTGTCGAGTATCGACACATAATAATCAAAAAATATATTGCACAATTATATAAGTAATTGAAAATGTTCATGGCCATGAAGTATAATAGCGCCGCTGGCGACTTTTTTACTATTAAAGCTAATTTATTATGTGCGTTTATCTCAATTATCTGATCAACCTGACACGCCGGGCCCCCCACAGCCCGGGCCCCCAGGCTAGAGCTCTGTCAGCCCTCCCCAGCCATGACCTACACCACTCCGGAATTCCGGTGGACACCGAGAATTTTTTGACAGTTCCATTAGATTAGAAGATCTTTTGTCGGGCCCATCATTTGTTGTCTTGAAACGTGATCCCACTATGGTTAGTGCAGAAACAGTAAAAACATTAATAAATGATTGTAATGCATGCCTACCAACTGAAAGGTTGAAAAGAGCATATAAAAAAATGAATCCGCAGTGTCCTAGATTGTATGGTTTACCAAAAATCCATAAAGTAAATTTACCACTAAGACCAGTTTTTCTTTAATTCTGCGCCTTCATACAAATTAGCTAAATTGTTCAAATAGCTTGTTCAAACATAAATTAGATTTTATACCAAAATTTACAATAAAGAATTCTTTAGATTTAGTTGATAAAATCAAAAATGTTGTGGTACCTGTGAATGCAAAACTCGTGTCATTTGGTGTTGTGAGTTTATTCACTAGTGTCCCAATAATGGATTTGAAATCAGCAATCTTGGACTTTATAGACAAGAAGAATCTTAATCCAATGTTGACAAAAGACATAAAATCTGTGATTGATTGTTGCATAGATAAGAATTTCTTTCAATTTAATGGAAGCATATATCGACAAATTAATGGCTTGGCAATGGGTAGTCCCTTATCTTCTATTTTGGCAGATTTCTTCATGAATATAGTCGAATCTAAGATTAGCAATTTAAATTCATTTAGAAATATCATTTACTGGTATATATATGTAGATGATATCTTAGCTTTGTGGTCAGGCACGGAAAGACAATTAGATAATTTTTTAAAGGACATAAATAGTATTAATAAGTCAATTCAATTCACAATGGAACTAGGGAACAGTACAATGAACTTCTTGGATTTAACAATCAATATTACAAATAACAAACATATATGTAGCATGTTTAGAAAGGATACCTTCAGTGATAACATTATTAATAACTCTTCTAGACACCATATCTCACATAAATTATCAGTTTTCCATGCTTTTATACATCGTTTATTAATGGTTCCTATGTCCGAAAATAGTTTTGCTTTGGAGTTAAAGACGATTAAACAAATCGCTTTTAATAACGGTTATGACTCATGTTTGATTGATCGCATTCTGGCCAACAAATCTAAAAAAATAGCTTTATTAAATGTGACTTCTGGCTTAGTGATAGATGAAGCCAGTGTTAAAAAATGCTGGGTTAAATTATGTTTCCTAGGAAGAGTGTCTGAGAATATTTCAAGAAAAATAGATAAAAAAAACTTGTCAATGTAACATTTTACAACACACAATTTGAATTCAATACTGGTGAATACTAAAGATAGATTAGATAAACTTAACCAAAGTGGAATTTATCTATTAAGTTGTGACTCTTGTGATGCCAAATATGTTGGACAAACGGGACGTTCTTTTAATACTAGGATCAAAGAACATTTAGCCTGTGCCAAAAATGGTAATGAATCTTCAGCTTTTGGAAATCATTTAAGTTTAAATAATCACTCTTTTAATATCAGTAAAAATTTTAAAATCCTACATTTGAATGAGAAATCTATAAAATTAGATAAACAGGAAATCCTAGAAATTAATAGGTATAAATTTTTACCCAATTCTAATTTGTTAAATGATCAATATTATATTTTGTGTCTTCTCCATTATTATACCCTATTTAATATTTGGGATTGTCATAACATAACTTTATATATTGTACATTATTTATTATTTTAAATTTTATTTAATTTTGACTCATATTTTGGTTGTATTTGTTTTTTTTTATTCGATCTCACTTCAATTGATAATATTGTTTATTTTATTTTTTATAAAAATTTTATTGTAAATTTTGACTAATCATAATTAGTTGTTGATATTAATGTTATTGTAAGTGTAGATTGTTTCATATTTTGTGGTTTGTTAATATTTTAAATAATTTGTTTAATGCCCCCGACGTAGTATGAAATATTAATGTCCAACCTCATTAGTTTTAAATTAATCTGTTATTGGGAAGGTATTATTGGACGGATAATTATTTATGTACCTATTGTTATATTATTTCTATTGCTTTGAATTTTGTTTGATAAATATTGTTTTAAAAAAATGTATTCAGTTGAAAATGTCCCACTGAGGCGGACGAAACCGGTCCTAATATATTAATTAAAAGTGGAATAAGTACTACGAAAAATTGCGTTTTATTAAATAAAAACAACAATAGTTCCATTAGGGATTGTGTTTCTAAAAAAACCTGACATTAGTGTTTCGAAATTTTTGTGTTAGAAATTAAAATCTAAGAAATTTTTCTAAAAATGGTGCTGGGGAATTATTACAAATCATTTTTTTGCCGTGTCTTTATTTGTCTAAGCCCAAAGGTATAGTTTATTGGCTTTCAATTTCAATGTTTCTGATAATTTTCATGTTTGGGGGGTGCCAGGGCCCCTTGCCACCCCCCCTGGGTGCGCCACTGCATTGTATTATTGACAAATTGCATATACTTATATCGGTTTTCTTCAAATTTAATTATTGTATAAAAACTAAATATATACATAACCATATACATATTGATTACCAAGCGCGCGCCACTCCGACCAACGGGTATTTAGAAGTATTAGTTTGGAGTAAAAGAAATAGGCACCTACTTTAAAGAAGTTTGACTTCTTCTACCGTGCGTGCCCTGCACTCTCACTCTCACCCAATATAAATGTACCACAACAGAAGTAAGGGTCGAATGTTTGGGAATTTAAAGAAGAAAGAGTGGGAGATGAGTCGAGGGAGACAAGGGCGGGCGTGATCTAAACACTGTCGGCATTAGCAATTGATTAACCCTATCTACTTCCTTAGCATGGAGATATTGGATCTGCGCTGCTTAATTGCTGTACGTATCTAAACTTTAAATAATCATTATATTCATTTTTTTATAATACCCAAGTCGTATGTGTATGTGATTTAGTATGTGATTATATTTATATTATTACATGTGTACTTAAATCCATTTAATAGTTAATCTTAGTTATATTCCAATGTGTTGTCCGCAACAACTAACTCTATAGTATGTGTTTCATGAAGCAACGGAAACAAAGATTTTTTCATTTTATGCAATTACGCTCTTTGTGGCTTTACCTTTATCGTGACCCTAATGATGTGAATGACGGTATATTATATTTGTTCTTAAAAGTTCCTACATAGTGATATAATAGTATATAAGGAGTGTCGTTAAAATATAAACAGGATAATATGGAGGCATTCATTAATCTTGGAAAATGATTAGTGTAGTAGTTACTCGTTTTACATCAAATCATTCTTTTCGATTCGAATTAACCGACGCTCTAGTATCAAAAAGTATCAGGCGGGCAGACAATTGCAGGAGGTATAGAATGAAGTCAATAAAGCTAAATAACCCGCGAAATTTTCGCTACTCAAGCACAAAGGCATTCGCATCACTATGTATGTTTTCGAAACTGTTCGGATAGAATGGATAGCTGATAATACAAGTGTAAATAATAATTTAAAACCGTTTTTCCAGGTGTATTCTCAACCACAATACATTATTTCATGAATCTTAAAATCTTGTGTTAGACAATAATTACTTATACTTAGTTACCTATTTGACGATAATACTTTTTTTACCAGAATGTAAACTATTGTAGATTTTGTATACGTGTTAATTAAAAATATCAAAGGAACGCCTATGTCTAAGATAATATTTTTTTTACCATGTCCGATCCTAATTTACTACTAACTACTAACTAGATAATATTTACTACATAAATTATGTAATTGTTTCACATTGAAGTAGGTATCATATATTTTCCGACCATGTCCGATCCTAATAAGATCATAATATGAACCTCTACAGAGTGCAGGTTTGTATTAACAGAATTTTGTTTTCACGAGAAATGGATGTTAGCCACTAACTTGATCAGTCTATTAGGTCTATACTCTGATTCAAACACAAATTTAAAAACTATGACGTGTACTTGCCAGACCCAAGATTCGGTCCTGGAACTCACAAGGTGATAGGCGGCCATCGCTAATAATAGTTGCCATAATAAGTTGATTAACTAGCAAAAATTAAGGATTTTTTACATAATGAAATGATTCATTTGGCTGACATATTTTGCTGAATTCATAACTAAAAGTTGTTTGATATTTATTAGCAAAATTATAATATAATATGAAAGGTAATTTAAAAAAATATTTTTACTGTAATTATAACAGAAAACATATAGTATACTACTTACTCATAGGTATTTAATATACGTAAAGTTTAAATTTTTGTACTTATTATCAAACCAATAGGTACACATAAAATTCCGTCATCCTCTCTCAACCTGCAACGATGTTGCAAGAGCGATCTACGTACTGAACTCTGTAGGGTTGCTTTGATCTCACTTGTCTTACGTCCGATTTCCGAAGAAAATTTCCGTTTTTCTTTTGCCAAATAATCCGCTGTGAGATATGCACTTTCGATTCTGTAAGAAATCAATCTCGACCACGTGATCACGTTCGATTTTCGAATCGAGCGTCTCGTACAACGACCGGAGAGAGAGAGAAAGAGCGAGCGAGACGAAGGCCCGCGTAGTAGAGCGGCGTCTCAGTCCAACACGCGCGCGGGCGCAAGAAGAAAGTGTGCCAAGGTAGTCCGGTGTAAAGTGAGCTGAGTGTCCCCACCTTTCCTTCCGAGGTACATTGTTTTGTTCCGTGCCGTATGAAATGTTCCACGGTACGGATGGCAAACCTTTTGATTCGAACATCGAACGTGGTTCAACCAGCAACAAAAAATATATTAGGTATTATGATGGATGAAAATCAAAGACACAAAGTATTAGGCGGACAGAAAAACGCAAGAGGTATGGAATATGAAATAACCCGCGAAATTTTTGATTCTCATCTCAAATTCATGATGTATAAATTCTATAAATTAATAAAACAGGTTTTCTAAGTGTATGGGTGAATTTATAAGTAACGTTAAGAATTCAATTGTAATTTTAATACACCTTATGTCATCGGAAAAGGTAGGTAGCGTGATATTTATTGAACTTTTTTATTATTTGTTATTTTTATTTAGATTAAAGAAAATGTGGATTTCTTTCATGATATTTTCTCCTGTATGTTGTGTCATCTTCTATCAAAGAATGGTGGTCAAATTGCAGTATTTTTTTCTGTCTTGTAGCAATGACATGAATTATCTAACAATTTAACTATTAAATCAAAGTTTACATTTGAATGATGATATCAATACGTATTACTTTATTATAACTATTATTTTCTGTATACGCTTGTACTGTACATAACATCTTCCTCTGAATCGTGAGTTTTTTTTTACCAAGAACTCACAGTAAACAATGTGTGATGTTCATAAGTTCTCGCAAGTACACATATTGTTTTTTCAATGTGTGTATGAGTCAGAGTTTGGACCTAATAGGCTGAGCAAGTGGCTGACATCCATTTCTCGTAAATACAAAATATGTTAATACAAACATTCACACTGCGGAGGCCCATATGATCCTATTAGGATCGGACATGGTCGAAAAAAGAAGAAAGATGTTCATATGCTCCGACTGAGGATCGGTAATGGACTAAGAAGAAAGAAGAAGAAGACATATTGTTTATTATGGCTAAAGAGACTCGCCGCTCGAACTCGGTAATTGCGACAGTGACACGCTATACTACTGACGGAGCAGCGGTGTCTTAATTCTTACGCGACACATCTGTTGTAGAGCAGACTCTCTATAGCAGTAGTGTCGCTATCGTATATCTGAGTCGCCGGAATCGTTAGCGTTATATACTATCTTTTGGAATTTCAGATATCTTATTTTAAGCCATACCTACAGTGTATAGGTATGTAGGTATATCTCATAGCGATTTTAATCGAGGAGGTATTTACTATTAAAAATGTTACTGTTAATTACTAATTAATTCATTGGTAGTAAACTGGTTCGTAACCCCTACGTGTTGCTTTCGGTTACCTACCAGCATCTTTTGCTTTCCTGATCAAAGTCTGTTTCATTTTATGCATTTATTTGTTTTTTTCCGTATTCCTAAGCCTTGTGTGTATGAAAATTATATCCTTCATAGAATTAGTTAACTATTCATTATAAAATATTACATGAAAATGGCTTGCATGATCAATAATACATAGAAAAGATTGTGTAAAACATATATTATTCAAATAATGGCTTCTGGCAAATTAGACAAATTTCATGGAAAAGTATAAATTGCCTAGTTGCCCGGTATGTAGTTTTGCAATATTATCTCGGAAAGGATGTGAATCATTTTAATCCATACTGATTAATGAAATTATTATCGGCATTTCTAAATATATTATAATATAGATTGTAGACTATTTATTGTAGATTATAAAGCCTCACTGTAGCCCAGACATTGCGTGTCAAAAACGGGGTTTACCTAGAAAGTTTGGTGAAAGAAATATACTTGAAAACGATCCTGTGGACAAGGCCTTAGTTAGTTGTTGGCATTTTGGTTTGGACTTTGGAGCCAATATCCTCGATTAGCTACTACTTTCAGTGAAAATTTTTTACCGTTTGAATTGTCATATCTTTGCAAATATGTTTTCCCGTGCTCATGGAAATGAAATAAAATATAAACGGGAACTATTAATTGTAGATTAAGGAGTAGGTGCGTGCTTGTTTATCAAATTTAGAACAGCGTTTTGACATAATTCTTTCTCAAAATCAATTGCATCCATCTCACTAATAAATTTATTATTTATATTACTTACCAACATATATATATATATATATATATATATATATATATATATATATAGTTAATGATAAAACAATATTATTTTATTGAAATCATTTTATTTACCTACTCTATATTATTTTTTTTGGGGGAATTTTTATTTTGTGGTGCCGTCAGTTAAACAAGTTTGGAAGACACTGCTTTAAGTTAAGAGTAGCCATGACAGAAGGGAGAAAAAAAAATGTAATAGGTAATAAAGGATAATATAAAAGTGCCGAACATTCGAAGTGAAGAGACGAGAGAGAAAGGGTTTTTCGAGGACATGATTGTAGAATTATAGTTTCACTCATCATTTCGATGTATTCTTCAAATAATGAGATAAATGGGATCGAAATAATAACGGATACAGCCAAATTAAAATGCATTCTGAGAAGAAAAGAGAATAGGTATATACTGCGAAACTTCATCCGGATATCTTGGACGATGAAGAAGTAAAAAAAAATATCCCTTTCATTAATAAAATTACCATATCGACCGTAGAACGGAGAAAGGACGTAATCCACACAAATCAAATTTTACAGGAGACACAAAAACGTTTTTCTTTTGGTTTTCGGTCAAAGCTAAAATACGAAATAGACATAACCATACAATGCATGATAATTAATAATTTGACTTTTATATACCTAATATGATATTAATTATTGAGTTAATTAAAGAAAAATCAACAAAAATGATGGTTGTCTTTTTTTCCACTTTACTTCCTTCTTCTTTTTTATAACTGCCAGTTAAATTTAGATAATAAATCAGCATTCATTTGCAGCTTACATCCGTTGGACATAACGTGTATTAATTAGTCGTGTACAACGTTATTATCCAATAAAACCTATTTTGAAAAACTGAGAGTTTCGTCCTTTTTCCTTTCTACAGTCGAAATGGGTTACAGAGGGAGGTTATCCCAATAACCTTTTTTATTTGCCTTTCCATTAGTTCCTTACCTTCTCTAGATCAAACTCACATAAAAAACAAAATGACATCTCTTGACATTAACCCTTGTGTGGTCTAAGTATTCCTTGGAATAAAATACTTCAATACATTGTTCGGTTGGTAGTTAATTTTCTTCGCGGTTAAAGAGAAAAACCACTCGAGTGATAACTTTGCTATTGCATGATCTTACAGCAACACTGGATTTTATAATAGAATAACTTCACTGCAACGCATCTAGCCATAATACTTCTGTTGGTCTACTATAGCACCACTCAAGAAGTTTGACGTATGACATATATTTTATAAACATCTTTATTACCTGAGAGAAAAATTTGTTTACCGCCTTTTATTTGTAGATACCAGTGGCGAGGGGTGGAGGTAGGCTGTTAGATTCGACATAAATAGTGCACACGTAACTTTATTAGTCATACTTATTCGTTTTCATTGAACTAATAATACAATTTGCAGATTGTGATGGTTAGTTTTTAAAATTCAATTAAACCCTGCCTAAACCAAGCCATAATAGTATACGTATGCTATGGGCGATCCGACAAAAATAGTGTACGCCTTTTCAGTCATACTTATTTATTTGTGTTGAATTAAGAATACATAATTATTATTACAGATGGTGTTAGTTCGTTTTTTAAAATTCATTAAACTCTGCCTTACCAAACCATAATCGATAAAAAAAATTATCTATCTATAAAAAAAATAATAAGTTAATAATAATAGGTTATAAGGAAAATAATAGGTTTTGAAACTATGACTAATAATTTATGCGTAAATTTTATTATTTACCCATCTGGATTTAAAAATATCTCAAGGGTTCCGCCATTAAAAAGATTAGAAATCACTGAGTTAAGCCTCAATTACATTGAGCTTCTTTAAGAGCTGTTTATTGGCGAATTTACAATCTGCCTGTAAAGACGCCCAGTGTAATCATCGAATAAGTTAATAAGCAGGTTGTAAACACTCTACCGAGGAAAGTTGAAAGCCGGTCAACTTTACACGCTACACACCGGGGTGTGGGCCTACTGCGTCTGCGCAGTAGAGCGCAGTACCAACCTCCCGGTAAAAAAACGAACTACGTTCCGTCAAAATAGTGGCTGGCTTGTGGATTTTCAGCGAATGGAAATTTTTGTGTGTAATCATCAAATCGCAGTAGCTGAATCGCCCGCTTTTAAATTCGCCAATAAACAGCTTGTAAAGAAGCTCAATGTAATTGAGGCTTTAGACACATAACCGTGCGTCAATGAACAATCTCAGCAACATATCAATGAAGATGTGATTTTTTTCTATGACTACTAATTTATTCAACCACACTAAAAAACGTTCTGGAACCCATATCAAATTTTGAATTGAAAATGTTTGTATTATTATTTCTTCTATTTACATATTAAATGTCTTTGGTAATAATATATTACTTGTTCATGTAGATCAATTTATGTGAACTTAACTTGAATAGCGAGTCGTAGGTAATAGTTTACCTATGGAAAAATGGCACATCGCAACCAAAACGACGACCAGCTATCAAAATCAAACGAAAACGAAAATGACTATTAGCTATCTTTGCTGCAGACATTCCGATTCGTCATTGTACTTTAAGAAACGAATCAATCAAACCACTTCCCATTATAGCCGGCCCGAATGTAGGTACCATCGATAATATCTGTTATTCAATGAACAGTGATTATTATCTCTGGATTTTAAATGGAATTCAAATTTGAACCGTCTAGAATCTAGATAGAGACAATTTTACCATTCATATTATGTATTTTTATATGTATTCATATGGCGGCAACAGTGACGTCTAGTGGGGGTAGGCAGATTGAGCGTTGCTTGCGGGCGGCAGTTACTCGAAGGACGGCAAATAGAGGAGAATCATGCTGAAACTAAAGATGCATACCCCTCTTACAGAGCGTCCCACCTACCGCTCCTGTTCCACGATTTTAGTCTGTAACAAAGTGTCGCATCGTCAGTATATCGATTTACCTTTGCGATATCATTCAGCCTAAAAATTTAAAAAAACAAATATAATTTTGTATGTCTTAGTGGTACTTATATATTTTGTTAGTAATGTATCTATACAAGACATTTTTTAGATATTGGAGTCATGAAAGGATGATAAAATAATTACAAGATAAAAAGGACTTTTTATAAACCACGTTTTAAAATTATCTGTTGAATTATATAAACTTGACAATTCTATGTATTAATAATTTAGGACAAATAAGGCAATTGTCAACAAATCATTTTTTTTTTACTATTTTGCAACAAACAAGCAAATATAGAATACTGAAATATCATTTTGATTTCCATAGTAACGCACGTATATATTGATAATTTAGTTGCTAGGACCACCCCCTTAGCAACCGATAATAGTGGATTGGATTACGGATTTCTTCCGAAATAACTTTTCATACAAAACAGAATTAACTGAAAATGAATTCAATTCTACTTAAAGATGGCTAAAAGTATTAAAAGAATGCATTGGCATCGTGTTATGATATATTATTCTAAAAGTTTCAAATGTCTAGCTAGTCGGGAAGTTAGTTAAAAATCAATTGCAAGATTTTTACTGGATAAACAACCACCGGACAAACAAGAATACGAGCTAAGAAAAACGTGGTAAAATACTGTATAAAAAATAGGGCGGCATTTCGGTGCTGCCTATGGGAGGTATTTTGTATAGGGACGTCAATGGGTGGCAATTTGTTGAGGAGAAAAGAAGTCTTGCCTCCGTAGTGAAAACAAACACTTAGGTCGATCAAAATACACCATACATAACCATACATAAAAAAAAAATACCGAATTACCGATAATCTTATTTATAATTTACAGGTATTTTGGTGAATTAAAAAAATACGTTTTAATATTATTATTAAGTTACATAATATTATAATATGAAATGGCGTGCATTTTTGAAGCAAGTATTAATAGACAATTTAGAAAAGTTTTTAAATAACAACTGTCAGAATTTTAAATGAAGGGTAAGTATTTATTTCAAAGTATCGGTATAAGCCCGCCAGTTTTAATGTTGAATGTAAAATATTGGTACAGCAAGAAATAATATTTAAAAATCAGTAGTAAAAATAAATAATCATTATTTAAATGGCATGGGCCAATAGATAAACTCAATATCCATTATTATTTTGATCGTATGAAAAGTAAAAAACATTCAATGGGGCGCACGGCATTTTAAGGTTACCATTATCGCATATAAAGTATATTAATCTATGCATTCGTGAATATCGGTAAGAACAAACTATTTATGATTATATTATTATTAAAAGAAGATCAAATAAGAAGTCGCAGAGGTGCAGAAAAAAGAGCTAGATGGACATTTCACAAAATAAATGCGAATAACCTCAAAGATTAAATTAATAATTGATCAAAAATATAGGTTCTCTAGGTAGGTACTACAGATATTACAGAAATCATTTTTTTAAACTAAGTACATTTTTATTACCTATTATTGTCTAATTTTATAAAAAAAATGAATCTCAGTTTGGGTACAACAATAATTAATAGTATGATATTAAATTTATCTCAATTAAAATTGTATGCTAAATTAATTAGTTAGGGTTCGTGGATTTTTTATATTTTACATGTTTTTTTACTCATCACTACAAAAAAGGTTTTTTTCAACGTCTTTTAAAATTACTAATTTAAGTAATTATCTTAATTATTTATATAATATGTATATTATTATTTTTACTATTAGTGTAAATGCCGAATCAGATAATAATTTAATATTGTTAATTTATTACAGTATGTAATGTAAACAAGACCGTGAAACGTATTGCCATTGGTGAGCCTAAAGTCCGAGGACAATAATTAATAAGTCGTCCGATTTGTCTATGCTCTGATACTGATCAATGAACGAATAAAAAAATCGAGCTGTCAAAAGTCAAAAGTTGCGATTATCGGAATGTTTTCCGATAATCTTAAAATGTTATGATATTTATATGTAGACTTGCATAAAATAATATAACAGTAAAAACAACACAAATTTTATGTTTTCTTTTATGAATTTCATAAACGTTTTTAGTAATAGGTTGTACGTAATTGAAGGAAAAGATTTTTATATTATCGTTTGACTGGGTGTGTATTCTAGATTATCATTTTCAATCATTCACATTGATCGACATCGGCCGTCTTTAGTAATAGGTTGTATGTAATTGATATATTATCATTGAAGGAAACGACTTATTCTGTCATATGTTTGTTACCATTGATTATTATTGTGAATTTTTGAACACAAGCAATACATTTATTCTAAACAACTGAAGTCTGTCTTATTATTTAATTCTGATACTGAAAATAATATGTAATAAGCACTATACAAGTCTGAAGTATGTCTTGTTATTATTGCAAAGTTGAAAATGTATATAATAGACACTACAATTTATTTAACTCCGCAATGAAGTAGAGAGTAAGGGTTTGAATCTCATAAGGTAAGGTTACATATATCTTTGAAGTGCGCTTAGATCAAGAGTGTATGCCTAACAGCTACCTACAACTGATGGTTTGTAAGGTGCTGATAGTTAAAACGAAATAGTATCTTAAAGGCACTAGAAGCTTGCTCAGGAGACTCGCATTGCATCATTGAGCTATTTTATAGATACACAAATGCTGCTACACTAAATGGGCGTAAGGGATGAAATAATAGAGAAATACCATTCTAATAGTACAATCTGTTTTGGAGAGCCAGATAGAAAGAACAATACTATCCTACTAAATTTAACATAATAAAGAAGCTTCTAAATAAGTTATTTCTGTAAAAGAAAAAATCTGTCCAAAATAGATTTTATACTGACAAATTGATATTTACACTTACCATTAATTATTTAAATAATTCCCGAAAATTATTTAAATAATTCCCTATCATAATTTAAATACTTCCATTGTTATATTACAATACTTACCAATAATCATTTTTTACTTGCTGTTCATTTTAAATAGTTCCCACCTTTTTAATAAAATACTTGCTCCATTTTTTATTAAAATACTTGCTGTTAATGCATATATATACTTACCCAATAATTTGAAGCCATATGAAATTACAAATAGGAAATTATTCGTAACTTTGAACGGCAAGGTCAAAGGGTATGTATTTACTTCTCCTACATGCTTCTAACAAATGAACAGACGTCAGGAACTACTTCACAGCCGTATGGAATTAGTCAAACCTTTCCATTATAAATCCTCCAAATTAATAAGATATAAAATTATCATTAGCATGCACTCGTATGCTTAGGCTTAATATGTATGACGAATCAGTAAATTAATATAGAATCAGATAGAGGTTTCTCAACGGCGAGAGAGAATTGCACGAAAATTAGAAGTAAAGTTAACGGTCATAATTTAAATATACCATATTTCTTAATGGCGTAAGAAGTTTAAGTCAACTCCTATTCTGAAAAAGAATTATATAAAAATGCTAAGTAGCTACCTAGATTACAATCGCCTTATTTAATACCTACCTCCAATAATTACCGATAATTATTTTTATCGATAATTTTGCATGCCCCGAATCAAACATAGATAACCAATTTAGTAGCTGCCATCAAATTTAGAAAAAAAACACATTTCCGCTCGGCACCGTAGAAATATACTCTCTACTGACGTGTCTGCGACAATTATTTTCCTGTACCTGAGTCAGTGTTGCCATCTTTTTATATGCTGATTATAGTACAGAGGCGTAAAAATATAGTATTTCGGAAAAATATATAGTACAGGAACATTTTTCGTCTTGAATCCTTTAAAATTATAGTATTTTGGTATATTTGGCGTAAAATTATAGTATTTTACATTTTTCGCGGATTCAAAATTATAGTATTGTACTATAATTATAGTACGGTTGGCATCACTGACCTCAGTTGAGGCACGGTCTAAAAAGATCGTGGCTAGGCGATGCACGGATTGCGGGTCGCGGGTGCAAATGACGCATGCCAAACGAAATATAATTTGTCATATAAATCCAACATACGTCCATATTATGTTTTGTTTATTTTTCTATTAGTAACAATAATAATATATTCATTGACATGTTTTCTTTTTAAAGTAAATGGGTAACGTTTTAGTCATATTTACACAATTTAAGAATTAATACGCTCGTCGCCATCACGAAACAAAGTGACGTCTTTCCAGCTCGACGTTCTCTCTCAGAATGCGAGCGAGTCCAAAATTTCGTCGCGCCTATAGTTGAAAATTATTTGCCGTTTCACTGATGTATCACCTTAAACATCAGCAGTAATTGTTCTCCTTTCTAGGCTGCTCGAATCTCTTCTAACAACGTAGCCGACAAACTGAATAACGCGTCTCGTGAAGGTCGATGAGAGAAGTTTTGTGATACCAAGATCAATTGAGTAGATTAGTGGAAAATGTGCCGAAGTTACAAGATAAATACATAATCGAAAATATTGCTCGATGTAAAGTTGTAAAATATCAGCGGTGGAGTGGTGAGGTACGGGTGGAGAGTACACGCCTACATCAAAACATTATCAAATATCGTACTCAGTAGTACGTAGTTCACGAGTACGTAAAGTGATCAAATAGCAGCGGTGACGAAATGTGGGGACTGGTGAGGTGTGGGTAGAGGGGCGCACGCCTACATCCAAACATTGTCGAATAATTATTCATTATGAGTAAGTAAAGCTGTCCGATAACAGCGGTGGAGTGGTGAGATAAGGTGCGTGTAAAAGAGGGCATGCCTTGATTCAATGGTTATCTATGTCATCGGCTTGAAGATAAATTAATCGAACCAGTATATTTATACATTCTATACATCCTTTTCACGATGAAGAAATGGCGGGTAATCGCTATACTACTCTGCTAAGTAAAAACACTGTCTTTTTACATAGCAGGGCAATATCCATAACCTTGAATTTGCGCAGATTGCGATTTCTTCTACTGCGCACGAATTACATACGGCACATTTAATTATCATTTTCGACTGTCATAAATTTTCTGTCAAAACTATTGAACTTCGCGTTTATGTGGTATATTTTATAGTATCTAATATTAAAATCAAGTACCTATCTTATCACTACAATTATTTTTCAATAATGAATTTTATTATAACGTTTTTGCTATTAGACACATGCACGGAAGGTTAAAAGAAATATATCGGTAACCTACATGCATAAGAATTATGTGAATTAAATCACAATAGAAAATAATGTGTAATAAAATAGACTACGTGCTTCATGTCGTGAAATGCCAAGGAACCAACAATAAGTAAAAGTAACCACATGAATAAGACATACGAGTATCTCAGGGAGGCTATCAAATGACAATTTGATTAATTTGCTGCAATTATAATATTAGATGAGTGATGCTTTTTGAGATATACATTTTTTTAAATTCTTGACTATAAATCACACACTTCTTACGTGTGTCAGTTTAATTTGTGTTGTGATATAATTAATACTTACAAAGGCGACCCTAATTTACAGTCCTATGCGTAAAACACTGCCTTCTCCTACAGAGGTTTCCAGCTTTATTTCCGGTGAAGTCATAATATATATTTGTGATCTTCTCAAGCCTGGGTGTTTCTGTGATTGTTTCACTACTGTTTCGCTACTTTCACTAGTTATTGGAATTGGGCGTGTCATCGGCGTACCATTATATTATTATGGGCCTCTACAGAGTGGAGGTTTGTATTAGCCTATTTTTGTTTTTACGAGAAATTGATGTCGGCAACTTGCTCAGCCTATTAGGTCCATACTCTGACTCAAAAACAAATTTAAAAACGATACGTGTACTTGCCAGACCCAGGATTTGAACCTGGCAGGCCCAAGAAGCCCAATGGCAGCAATGTAGTGAAAAAGTATTGTATTTAGTTATATAAGTGAAATATTACATACACCCAGGTATCGAGAAACATCACGTACATATTATATTGTGACCTCACTGGGAATTGAAACCGGAGCTCCTGGATGAAAGGCCAGCTCCTTGCTTACTTCAACAGAGCTTAAGGTACATTTTGGAAAAAATTAGTCACTTATGGCGTTAAATTGTGTACAATATAATATTGAACGTCTCAAAAATGCGCCACCAATAGTCAATTTTCAAATTTTTCTATTATAGACATGTTGTAATTAACTCCATCTTGGCTTAGCAATCTCAGTACAGACTTACAAACTTAATCAAGACTCGCAACTGGACAGAATCTTACATTCGAATGACGTTTTCAAAATGGCGTCCATATGGTACCTACTAAGTCGTAGATCCATTTTTGACCATTCTTCAGATAAGTTTGTAGGACTGTATTAATATTTAATTTATTTATCTTGTTTCTTATAAGGGGTGTCTGGACGTAGCATATAGATGGAAGGAAATTGTTGACAACGTCAGTAATGATCCAAAGAATAAGATGAGAAGAGATAGTGTAGTTATTAGTAACTATTTACAAGAAGAATAATTAGATTGCCAGCTTAATTATAAAAGCTTAATTAATTGCTCTAATGACGTGTATTCCATTTCCACCCGAGAGTTGTCTAGGATTTTTTAATAAATATATTTCTGAGATTTTTCAATGTTAAGTGTTATCAATAAAAAATATTGCTCTATTTTGAATAAAAAATAATTTAATTAAATTATTTTACATTTTTAAGATCGGTTTTATGGTACGTTGTGAATGCATTTAAAAGTAATAATAAAATGAAGATAACATAATGTTTAGTTACAGATAATATTTTTCTACTATCTGTCCATCGACACATCAAAATAGCCGCCATATTGACAATCTGATTACATCGGACGCTAACTAAAACAACACAAAAAACCTGCGAGCGTGTTAAAAAATAAATTATTTATTTAGTGGGTCTGTTTTCACTTTCGTTGGCCTCGTTTTCACTTTCGGCCGCCATCTTTGACTCGATCTGCTTAGCGCCAAGCTCATTTTGTCGACATTTACAAATTATATTACCATTCAGAGTTATAATTATATGCATAGGTAATATGTTTGTTTTATAACAATATACAATTTTGTTATATAGTAATATGTATGGACTACATAAAAAATACAGTTAACTGTCCAGGAAAAACATATTAACCGATTGTGTGTAATAGAATATTTTGCTAAACACTCATTCGGCCAGTTAATACATACGGTTTAATTAAAAGGCTGTTTCGATAGAAAGTTCCCGAAACCCAACTCTACATGCAGCCTCTCATCACATTAGGAGTGAAGAAGCAACTTTGGACCTGTATTGGTTACGTGTTACATATTATTATGTCTAAAGAGAGTTTTATCCTGGCCTTTATCCTGGCCTATTTCGGTATCAAATACCATATATGCATACAGTGACGTCCCTAGGCAAAATGCCGCCCCTAGGCAGCGCCAAAAAGCCCCCCCATTTTTATACTGTATTTTTATCACCCTTTCATGACTCCAGTATCTAAGAAATGTGTTGTATTGATACTTTACTAACAAAATATACACCAATAAAGCATACAAAATTAAATTTAGATATAAAAAGCGAATAAATATAATTAAGTTAGACACTTACCCAAATCATCAAAGTCTGATGTCGTATTTGGTTGATATTTCTGACACATTTGGTTTGTACCATTTAACAATAAACAGATTTGTTATTTCCACACCATTTTTACAAAGCTATTATTGTAGGTAGGTACAACATGTAAACAAAATATTTTTAGCTATTTCTATAAGTATACCAAATCTCGATTTGCCGCCCTTCGAATAACTTCCACCCAATCTGCCTACCCCCACGGGACATCACTGTATGCATACGATGGAGCTACACTAGGATATTGCAAAAAGCAACAGGATTTTGATCGCTTCCTCGTATAGAATTTTAAAAACCTTTACAAAAATGACAGGTCTTCTTTGTACTGATATTCAATTTAACTCAAATTAGATGTTCATCATTGCGTATTTAAGAGACGGTCCCAAAAAATAGATTCTCTTCGCTAATGAAATTTTACATTGTTGTGCAATTTTATTTTTTATTTTCATTTTTACCCCATTTGGAGCGGTGATTTTTTTTGACGCAAATGACGCAATCGATCCGTCGCAAGATTTGAACGAGGCCTCAAAACAGTCCAAACCTGCCATACAATAAATTATAGCCAAATTTCAAAAAAATGCATATTTATCACACATTCAAATTGAGTATAAGATATTACCCGTAGCATAACTTAATCCACGCATCTAACGTCTAAACGTCATATAACATAACTTTGTACACAAAAATAAGACACTAATATTATTATATTGTGGCATCACTTGTCATCTTCAATAATATTTTTTTTAAGTAAGGAATGTGATTTATGATTTTTTTATTATTTATCGGAGGGCGGGGTAGAATTAGTTGGTGTTGGGCCTCCAAACCTCCACTGATCATTTGACGTAATTTACCCCGTTCTCCGGTCTTTTTTCCCCAGATGTGTTAATGAATACCTCGCATTTACTATCATGGTTTATTTAACGACATTTATCGGAGGGTGGGGCAAAATTAGTCGGTTTGTCTAGCATCCACGTCGCTAAACCCGTCACTGCCAATTTGACGTAATTTACCCCGTTCGCCGATCCTTTTTTTACTAAATGCCTTTATTATATTATATTGTATACCTCGCATTTACTATCAAGGTTACTTTGGTTAAATTACTCTACTTGATGCTAAGTCAAATTAAATTTGTGCCGGCTGAGAAAAATGCCTTATTGACAACAACTCGTCTACACTCTACTCCCATTGGATTGCTAATTTGAATTCGCAAGGGCCTATGAAACCACCTTGCTAAAACCCTGAAAATTTCTTTGTGATCTAAGGCGGTGGTGGTTCTGATGAAAATTTTGACGGATTTATTCATTCGGAAATAATAACTGCGGTTTATAGCCATATATTTTGTAGTTTGTGCGTGGAAAAAGAAATGCCGTATAGCAGTGGTCCCCAACCTTTTTGTCGCCGCGGACCGGTCAACGTTTAATAATTTTACCGCGGCCCACTGAGGGGGGGACGTTTATTGTTTATATTTTAGGCTGTTTTGATTTAATAATTTTAATTTAATTGTATTTAAACATGCCTTCAAAATAAAATACAGTTAGGTACATCAAAAAATGAATATAAATTAATTTAACATTTTAACTCACTAGAAAGCTAAATCAATGAAAACCCTGAGCTTGTTTCTTTGCAACGAGACGGTTCCATCTGAGGGTAATAGGAGACAATGACACCGAAGTGTGTGCTTATGTCCAGTTTATTCCATTATTTTGTTTTAGTTGCTGTCATTGCAGAAAACCACGCTTCACACAGATAGGATGTAGGAAATGGCAATAGGGATTTAAGTGCTGTGGTGGCAATCTCAGGGTATTCTGCCATGACTTTAATTCAGAACACCGGCAGAGTTGTTGTCTCAAACGTAGTTTTAAGGTAGTGACGTCTCCCAGCTCCCGGTTGACCTCTCGTCCACGGAAAGTCGCACAAACCCAACAGAAATACACCACAGTAAATAAAATGGAAATAATTTAATGTTCCTTGGGCGGCCCGGTACCATTTGATCTACGGACCGGGGGTCGGGGACCACTGCCGTATAGGACTAAACTTCTGAGCATGCAATGCTGCAGAGTTAAAGTTTTATACTTATTCTTACGTATATGATTGGAATGCGGTAGCCATTGAAGATTCGATACTACGATAAACTCAATTACCAGAGAATATGTATATTAAACAACCGTGAAAGTCTCAACAGTATATATTATTATCATCGGTAATTGGTAATTGTTTACAAAATATTTTTCTTTCTCACGGAATATTATGCCAAACCAAACATTCGGCTGTACCTACACAAGAATACACATCTAAGTGGGTATAAGTTAAGTAGTATTGCCAAATGGCGATGAGGAGCGAAAAGCGGGTCACAGAGAGTGAAAACGAATTAGCGGTAGGGGGGCCAGGGAGGGGAGCCGCTCGTGAGGCTGCTTCGAAAGTGAAAATGGCGGCGGGAGGGAGACACGGCTCGGCGAGAAAATGCGGTCAAGATGCCGCGCGACTGCGATTGTATTATGAAGTTATCAATCTGGAAAATAGACAAGTTAGGTAACGTTGGTAATAATAAAATTGGTATTAGGCACACGTCAGACCGATCAAAATTGTGGACGTACTGTTAAAACAGAATAAATGTGCGCCAATATAAAGTAACCCATCGTGAAAGAAAGATAAGAAATCAAAAGTAAAATATTTTCTCCAACAACCCAAATAAGTATAGTATTCCCTACTTTCCAAAATTCGTAGTCCCAATGACAAAGGGATACTGGTATAGAATATAAAGTATAAGCAACATTAAACTTCACAAATTAAGTATTACCTTATCTGTAACACATAAGAGGAAACATTTATTATTATGAAAATGTCTATGAGAGAATTCTAAATTTGAAAAATCGAAGGAATCGTTTATTTTATCAGGTCGCAAAAGAAAACAAATATAATAGTTTGACAGATGTTTACTCTACCATAATAACATATCGAGTGATTAGAGTATTAAGAAATTAGTGTGTGATCCAAGAGATTGAAAGGTAATAATAATAGGGTTATGGTGATGTAACCTACTATAACCTTATACAATATACACATTCAATCAAAATATATAAACATTATGGATGAGGAAAAACCATCAGATAAAGGTCAACGCTTGACTTGTGGTCGGCAAAGTAACGAGACTCTAGAAAGACTCCGCCAGGCTGATGCAGCAGCTCATAGACAAATAATTAAGTCTGAAACACCAGAATAAAGACAGTAAAAGTAAGAGAGACAATGAGAAGACTTATAAGAATGTGCACATGTGGTACTGCCTATTATTATTTTTTAATAAAAGTGTGAATTACCTTGCTCCTTCCTAAGCGGAACATATAGGTCTACAAAGATTGGAAGTTATATTAACAGACTTTGTACGAAGAATAGTTGTTAACCATTCGTACTTACACTTAAAAAAATAACATACATTTTTTTAACAACACCGGATTCGAGACCGTGACTGAGGGTTTTATATTTATACAACAACGGTCGCTCTATCAACTGGTCCAACGTGGGTGTTGGTATTTGTTATGGTGTTACAACCGAAATATTTATCAACTACAAAACAAAACTTGTGGAATAATTTCATATTGTTAATAATGTTCTTCTGTCGTCTCGGTGTTAAAGGTGTTCCTAAACTCTTCCCTACCACACCTTGGCCTGGCCACGTTATTGGTTTTAAATATGCCATCGATGGTGCAGTTGGATACAACGAGTAGACAGACCATCACGTGATCCACGATTTCCTCATTTTTAATATTATAATAATACTAGCTGACCCGGCAAACGTTGTTCTGCCATATAAATTATTTATAGTGAATATTTTGGTTGCTAAATAAAAAAAATAACGAATGTATCGTAAGTGTTTGGGGATGGGATCTATGACAGAAAGAGGAATAGAGCGCTGTAGACGATGACCGCCGATAAAAACAAAAAAACATCAACCATTCATTTTCTCAATTCAAAATGAGTAATGATGTTCATAATGAATGAATTAGCTGTGACAGGATCTCGTTGTTTAATGTTTATGCAATATCCGTCTTGTCCCTTCCAGAAAATTAGCGGATATTGGAGAGCGTCGTATGAACGGTGTGTGTCAGCGATGAACTCCAGATTATTGTTTCTTCTTCGAATCACGATTTCTTGCGTCGATGTGCGGTTGCCAACCATGATTCCAGCAATGTCGTCAACAACAGGCGCATTGAATCGACGCACGTGCTCTCCAGCTGTTGTTTTGTCAGGATTAATGACAATAGCATGATTGTCATTTTGCAATTCGTGCATGTGTACTTTGAAGAAATTCAATAATTCATTGTGCTCATTCAACATGGCGTCCAGTTTGCCGACGATGCGCCTGGCATTAGGCGAATTGAGGTTATTGTAGCCGCAACGTGCGTCCACATGATTGATGTCCTCACCGCCCATGAAGTAGATGTGTAAAAATTTATGTAGTTCGTTTGGCATTGGCAGCAATGAGCCTACTTTGTGGTATACTTGGCCTTTGATTTTGAACGTAGAATGGAACTGTTGACCATTTGCCGCAGTATTGTGAACTATTTCTGTTGCTCCGAACGAAGTCATTTGGAAGCATGAATTGAATGTGCGATTGGACTTCAGGAACAGGTTTAAATCTTTAACCGTGCCGATGAGCAAGCCGTTCAATGGTTCTGGTGGTATCTCAATTTCTGGTAGTTGCACTTTTCCTGATGCGCAACACATCCCGGCTGACTCATGTTTTAATTTGAGCGCATAACAATAGGGCTATTCTTTGTCCATAGCACCAATCAGCACTTTCGGATGAGCGGAATATTCAATATCTGGCTCGTACTCGAATGCGAGACGAAGGAACGAAGCGGATGTAAATGTTCGATGTACTTGGTGGCGTTGTCGGTCATTTGCTCTGCGTGTATTAAGGGGGGACATGCTCGTCGAAGGTCAAAATTGAGTTTTTATTGTATATTCAAACCATGATCCTGGACACTCCTTAAACGTTGTAGATGATCTATTTATATAATTTTGAAGCCTTATTATCCTTTATAGTTATTTTAAACATTTGATGACTGCATGAAGTATTTTTGTTACATAAAATATTATTCTTTTAAACCTCTCGCTCTAATGTTTTAGAATATAGTCATATTTCGGTACATAACTGTGCAGTGGTGTTAAGATTTTTTACATGTATTAATTTTTAAACGTATTTATAAAACCATTAGCATAATTTATTACGAGATAATTTTTGTAAAATATTCACGATAAAAAATTATATTGATAATCTCTGTGATCCCAAATTTGACAAGAATTAGGCATTTTATTATTCAAAAAATCGGCAAGATTAACACATTTCAAGATGATTCTAAAGATATTTATTATAAGCTATGTTTTTGACCATTCAAGTGTGATAAACATCTTATGAATAATGATTGCTTTATAATAATTATTGACCTAAGAATAAGGTAGTGTTTTTTTGAAATACGCCACTTCTTTTGTCATTCCCCAGTGGTTAAGCTACAACATACGGCCGTAGCCATAAATTGACAAATTATAATTGAAGTAGTGAGTAAAATGATATTGACGCGCGTGTTTGAACATGTACCGTTTAAATAAAATTTAAAAAAAATTCGGTTAGGTACATGTTCAAACACGCGCGTTAACATAATTTTACTCCCTACTTTAATTATAGTTTGTCATTTTATGGCTACGGCCGTATGTTGTAGCTTAACCACTAGGGAATGACAAAAGAAATGGCGTATTTCAAAAAAACACTACCTTATTCTTAGGTCAATAATTATTATAAAGCAATCATTATTCATAAGATTTTTATCACACTTAAATGGTCAAAGACATAGCTTATAATAAATATCTTTAGAATCATCTTCAAATGTGTTAATCTTGCTGATTTTTTGAATAATAAAATGCCTAATTCTTGTCAAATTTGGGATCACAGAGATTATCAAAATAATTTTTTATCGTGAATATTTTACAAAAATTATCTCGTAATAAATTATACTAATGGTTTTATAAATGCGTTTAAAAATTAATAAATGTAAAAAAATTTAACACCACTGCACAGTTCTGTACCGAAATATGACTATATTCTAAAACATTAGAGCGAGAGGTTTAAAAGAATACTATTTTATGTAACAAAAATACTTCATGCAGTCATCAAATGTTTAAAATAACTATAAAGGATAATAAGGCTTCAATATTATATAAATAGATTATCTACAACGCTTAAGGAGTGTCCAGGATCATGGTTTGAAAATACAATAAAAACTCAATTTTGACCTTCGACGAAACCGGCGCGCTTGGCTCCGTTCCAATTGTCGTTGTTGATTCCGTTCAGCTCGTGCCTTTTGTGATTGGGATGCACGCAATTACGACATGCTTACACGCACGTTTTTGTTATCTTGTTGGATTTCTTCGTCTGTTCTTTCTGCTCTACTATTTCGCATGTTTGTTGCTTTATTCGTTCGACGGCCCAAATGGCCCCCCTTGCGTTTTGCTGACATTGTGCACTGTAATACACGCACATAAAAATAGATAAATTAAAATAAATCGTACAAAATTTTGCACGCACTGCGTTGTGATATGCCGAATGAAATGTCAAAATGACGCGACGCTTCTCTTGAATTCTTCTCGGACGTAGCGCCATCTGTCATTCAACAACATAAATAATTTCGTTCTGTTTGAAATACGAACGACAAAAATAATAAAATCGCGATTAAAAAATGGGAGGGTAAAGGTAGGAGTGTGAAAATTTTGGCTTATAAGTATTTTTTTATGCCAAATAATAAAAAAAATACAAAAAAAAAATTGTCAAAAAAATAAAAGAAAATTTTTCTGGATAGAGATACCCTAATCACCTAGCGGTGTGAAATATACTTGTTGACCTATTCTCATACATAACAAATATACATAAAAAAATTCATAAAAATCGTTCGAGCCATTCCGGAGGAGTTCGACCACAAACATCGTGACACGAGATTTTTATATATATAGAGATATACATACTACTGTAAAATCTGCCAAGTTAATTAAGTCAAACTGGTATATTTCGGGCGATCAGATGCTACATTCATGGCCCCCATAAGGGGAGCGGGCTGACAGGGCTCTAGCCTGTGGGCCCACGCTTAGGGGGGCCCGACGTGGGGGTCAACCAGTTAAGTGAAATAAACCATAAATTTGCTCTAATAATATAATTTTACTTAAACACTTTAAAATATGTGGCTGTGTGGTGCAACTTAATGAAATGATTGATATAATTAAATGACAATTCACGTATTAAATTTTATTTTATAGTAATGTGTGTTTTTTGACTAATAAAAATAACTATTTATCCAATATAGCTTATTTTCGCATGTTACTTGGCTACCATAAAAGGGGGTTGCAATCAGTGCTTTATAATATGATGTCGATGCTGACTACTCAACAATTCATGTGGGTTTATTAAACTATTAAAAAACTCGCTAAAAGTACACGGAGCACCCTTAATTATACCTCGCGGTATAACCACGGGGTTCCACGGAATACCATTTGGGGATCTCTACTGTAGAAAATCAAACTGCCCATTACCTTGGCGATAGGAAGAGGGCCAGCTTCAGGATGTGGTGGTCATGGATACATTATAATATCCATATTCGTCTACGGAATTGAAACCTGGACAGTTGAAGGAACGGGCAATCAGAAAACTGGTGGGTGTCGAATATTTGCTGTATTTGCGACGAAACGAATTCATTTTCAGCGATAAACTCATTTTAGAAATTATCATGAAAATGTATATTATTACTCTTATTTTTTCGATCCAGTAATGTTATGACAACATTATGATCATTTATGGCACTACAGCTCTTGGCGGTCTTGGTCACCTCTAAAAACTTTTCTCCATCCTGAACGATCCAGCGTGTATCGCTCATGAGAAAATAATACATCATATGCCACATGACACTAATTATACTTGAGATGAAAAAATCTGTATAATCTCTGATTCTACTCTACTCTACTATTAATCTAATAGTGAATACAAAAAATGAAGAATTTGTATGCAATAATAGTGAATATAGAGTTTTTTTCATCTCGCGTTTTGTAGTAAACGAGGTATTGTTTTCTCACAAGCGGCAGCACTCGAAATGGAGAATTTTACGAACCGGAGGGCTCGGTAATTTTATGAAAATATTATCATAGTTATCTAATTTTATGTGTTTTATAAAAAATAAGTGTGTGATTTTTTGTTATATTATGGCCATTCTAGCTCAAATGGTAAAATTATTTTTTCTATGAGACGGAACGACAATGTTGCCGATTTTACGACTCGGAACGGCGCTCCGGTGCGTTCCGGTCCATTTCGAGCCCTGACAAGCGGTATGCTTTCCAGTTGGTACTTTGACCAAGCATTCGTAAATTTCTTATCGTCAATCATGCGTGAAAAAAGGCAACAGAGTTTACAAGTAACATGTCTAATATATTGACTAAAAATTGCAGGGTGATACTAAATTTTGGCTTACACTCGTAGTAGTATACTAAAAAATAGTCGATAAAAACAAAACATAAATTGTATTTTTGTATTTATCAAGTGCATTGTAAATTATTGTTATGTGTATGGATACGCCTAATCAGTAGGTACGTAACTAATTATTTTCCTCGCTGTTTTTTTTGTTAATTTATTATCGAGTCCCAAAATGGAGGGCATTAATCTTTATCAAAAGCATAACTGGTTGGGCCCTTTGACCCACTTTTCTTATCATTCCGTCAAGTATACGTGTAGGTAAGCTCAACGATACTAGTGCCGGCGATAACTTTGTTGAAATTCCCTTCATCCATGTGTCCCTGTTGAGGGTTGTGATATTCTTCTATTCCATATGTCCAAATCACGGAGAAATATCCCACAAATGGGACATAAAAACGCTAATGCGGATATTTGGGGGTTACTCTCACGTGGTATAGTTTCCAATCCCGATATTCTGGAAAATTTAAATTTTTATGCGTCCGTCAATTACATGCATGGTCGCTATTTTGGGTGAAAGCTGTTTCCTCGTGACAGGCTCACCAGGTACCAATAGCGAGGGCTGTGCAGCTGGTCAATGCATTCCCTAGAGATGTAGATATTTTTAGCGATGCATTGTTTTTTTTTAATCCTATTGTATTGTTTAATTTGCATTTTTCTTGAATTATTGTTTTTTTTTTTTAATTTTATTTCTTTGCTATGAAATTATTTTTTGCTTTGTTTTTTTTCTTTACTACGTCGATCTGTACTTTTTATTCTAAATGTCATGTTGTGAACGTCTTGAATTAATATTTTGTTATGTTTTCAATATGTCTCTCGAGTATCTCGGCGTTGAAATTACCTCGCCAAAAGCTACATCGTTACAACCAACTCTGATGTCTGGACAGCGGATAAGTAAGGTTTGGCAATACGCATCCAGGATTGCTTACGGCCCTAAACCTATTTTCTTTGACGCAGTGACGCAATCGATTCATCCGAATAATTAAATCTCGAAAGGCCTCGAAACAGTTCAAACAAATCATAAAATTATATACTGAAATCTTAAAAAGATGAATAAGCATTACTCACAAATTGAGTAAGTATAAAATATTACCCAAAGTATCCCTGCAAGTAACATAAAAAAGGCATGTAACGTAACCAGTCAAACTTTGTATACAAAAAAATAAACCACTAATATTATTATGGGTCATCACTGTCAGCTTCAATAATACTTTAGTTACAGAATGTGATTCTAGTAATGGTATACATTATTATTTTTACTATGTGAATTGGTAGTTAGGTTAGGTTAGGTTAGGTTCGTTTAGGTTATCATTTTTATTATATTTTTATTGTTTAAAATCAGCCAGTGCCTCAAGTTTCCAAGTCCCTAAACCCGTCACGGTCTCCATCACTACATTTCAAATGAATCTATCATACAAGATAATCTCTTAAATAGTTTAGAGTCAGGGAACTCAGAAATTAATAATGGGAACTGAAATACCTAACGAGTAAGGAGTAGCAGGTGACCGATCTCGAATAAGAAAGAATACGGGATAAATTTAAACACGTAGGTATCAAGAATACGTCATACGTCGAAAACTGACAACTGCTTTCCCTTTATGCATTGACGCTCATTTAATATTGGTGTATTACACACATGCGTCTTTCATTTTCGTAGGACACTCATACATTCAAAACCCTGCATCAAAATGTAGTGTATTGAATATAGCCTATCGGAATTATATTTATTATCTGTTCTGTGTTTAGAGTATTTATATCTCTAAGATATTAACAACTCCGAGTTATAAAATTTAATACTTGTTACAAAATGCCATCTAACATAACCCAACGCTATCAAAAATTACAAGAGATACGGTGTACCTACTCCTAGTACCTACGAAAGACGCTTGTTTATAACACCGTAGTAGTGGGGTTCCTACGAGTGTTATATTATAAGCTGTCGTTGGTATTACTATACTAATAGATAACATTTTTTCTAGTCCCTCCTGACAGCTTCTATGCATCGAATATTACTTCATCACGCTATTATTTTCTACAATTTTAAACGAAATTAACCAAACATAAATTATTAGGCTATCATGTGATGTGAAAATGTTGCAATATAGAAAACTATCATGCAGTACTACATTGACTAGGTTCGGTTTGATATTTTATTGTTATATCATTACCATAGACAGGACCAGATTAATTTATTATGTCGTCCCCAGTATTATTGATTGGGACTGCTTCGTATCCCGATAATAAATACTAAAAAAAACATTTGCTTTGATTCATTAAAATAAGCAGTACCTATGCATCTACCTATAAGGCATAAAAGGGATATGTGACCAATCCCCTATATCTCATTCTTCTTCTTCAGGACCTCATGAACAAGGATCGCAATCTGGATCATTTGACCGTATGCCAGACTTCTCTATGGCTTGCCTCAATCTCTCTTGGCATGTGAAAAAACCGTAGCAATTATAATTAGTCGGTTCCTTTAGTTAGTTAGAGGAAGCTTTTCCGGTCTTTTCGAGCTTCTAGCTGATCAAATATCATTAGTTTTTTCAGATTGTCAACCTATCTGCGAGCTATGACCAAATTTTTATATCTCCAGGCTATTTAAATAATGTGTTAGTAAATTATATATTTTGCTACGATGAATAACATAATATGCACGTTGTCGTGTTTATAGACATCTTTCCAGATCATTTTAGGATCAGTGGATCCTGGGGTTGGGGTTAGTCATTAAACGCACTTCTTTAGACAAATAAAAAATACGGAATTTTGACGTAGATATCCTGCATATTAATTATAATAGTATACATAATTCAGAATACCTCTTAAATAATGTTGTTAAAAATATTTTAAAAACAATTGTAAAGCACATTGATCCACCCCCTATAACAATATAGTTTCATAAATATTGAATAAAAAAATAGTTTAATTAAAAACGAGGGAATGGTTTTGAACACAAACGTCCATAATCTTCACTTTTACCACTTTACTAACGAGTGGAAGATAATGCTGAATAAACTGTAAGTATTTTAAGAATTCATTTTGCCCTAGATTTGTGGAAAAACACTTTTTTTTTGTTTTGTTTTGTTTTTCGATAACAAGTGAAGAGGGCTCTGATAAGAGATTCCAAACGTCAAATTAATATAGCGATGACTAGTCAACACTATCTATTATTACATTTTATAAAAATAATACATTTTTAATAGTGTTATACTATGCAAACATGGTATAAAATATTTAATGGAGTTACGAAAATCCATAAAAGCAATGAACATGCCTTATACCTACGTTTTGTCCCCTTTTATAATATGTGTTTTTGAATAACGTTAGCTCGAGAATTCGTGCGTATGAAATACGGAAATAAATAATATACATAATCCAAAAAACAGAATCAAGATTCGATTGGATTTTTTTTAGAGCAATGAGATAAGTTATGGTTGGATCTCGTTCGTGGTGCGTTCTTCACCATTCCACCACCACTATCTGACTACTTACCAAATCGTGATTAAGCTTTAATTTACTTACTTAATTTGTATTAACTTTATTGGATAGGTGCTTATATAAGGAATTTATAAATAAATAAATATATAATGAGGCAGGTAAAGGTGGGTATTCAATATGATAGAGGTCATGTCACTTGAAGACCTGATAATCGCTGGACAAATCTAGTCATACGGTGGTACCTAAGGGGTACCGAACGATTAGAGGATCGTCCTTAAATTCGGTGAATGGAAGACTTAATCAAGTTATTTATATATGAAGAATAAAGAACCAAAAAGACTAGTAGGAACCATAGGGAGGCCATCAACCAACAATTAATCGGGAGATTCCAAGTGAATCATGAATGAAAAACAAAAAAGAACAATTTTATTATTGTCTCATAAAAAAAAATTTATTGCCTCTGATATTTTTTGAAAAAGGAATAAAAATGATATTAATACTATCGACCGAAGGTACTTGATGGAATTTGAATTTAAATTCTAATGGATTTAAGTTTTGTACTATTCCATTTGAGTTGTTTTTTGCCACCCAGGTTTCGCCTTTCGGCATCTTCAGGCACTATGTGCACGTTACCTTTTGGTGAATGCAAATAGTACAAAACATAAATCCATTAGAATAAAAATGAGTTTAACTGTGACAGGTAGATAGATGTGTCATGTTGTATGAAATTTATGAATATTCGCACACCCCAGTGCACGAGATTAGCAGTTTTTGATATTTTCTAATTGATTTAAATTAAAATTCCAATAACTATCCTTATCCGATAGTATTAATGATTCAACGGTTTATTTTTTCAAATATTGACCTTGGATAATTTTAAAACTTGAGGATCACTGATTAACCCACATATTGCTTATAAATAAATTGCAAAAGTTAGTTAGACACTAACTTATAAATTTCCTGGCACTTTTAGAAATTTATTGCATGATTTAAACAAAATTGCATTTTGCATATAACATTAGTAAGTAAGTAACTTACTTGATATGCAATCTTTCGGCAATTTATTGGTAAATTAATATAGGTACTGCATCGGTGAGATATTTATGACTAAAATAAGAATACAGAAGATGTCAAACTTTTAAATTTATATTTTATTAATTATCTATTTATTTTTTTTATTTAGAATGAGCATTGACAACTATATTTACTAGCGCTATTGAGCTTTTATGCTAAGTATGAAACAGATTTTATTTCTGTAGATTTATAACGACAAAGATCTGCCGATTTTAATAAATTAGGGCATGCCTCATTGAAAGGTACCTTACACCGTGTTATGGTTCAAAATGAGTTTTATGTTATTATAATAATTATATGGATCATCATCAATATTAGTTCGTGTGAATCCACTGTTGGACGAAAGCCTGCCGTAGCTCTTTCCATACTTCTCAGTACGTAGTTCTTCCCTGCCACGTATGTCTGCGGAACTAGTGAGTTCGACGCCACTGGGGGTTTTAGAGCACCCCGATGGTCGTTTTGTGCCCCTTGGGTAGAGCATATGCTTCATAACTTTGCACTCCGGCTCTAGGATGTAAATATTTTTTTTACAATTATACTTATTATCTGTGTATTTATTTATTACTACATATATTAATACAAGTGAATATCAGTTGATTTAATTTTATGCGAGGTAATCAGACAAAGAGGCGTATTAGTATAGTAAAAAGTGCAAAAAAGTGCAATGTTATAAAACGTATTCTCTACCACCGTAATGTACGTGTTCTCACGTGGCAATATGCATTGTTCAACTCTCTGTTGAATGTTAAATGTTGAACAAGAAATCGAAAGGAATGTTGAATCTATAGTCGTAATCAAAATAACATCGAGTGAAACATACAAGTTTGACGTATAGATGCGGATTTTTATCACCTTGGTCACTCTAGCCAACCAGTTGACTCAAATGATGAATCACTATTTAATCGATAAAAGTAGATAGAACCTCAACTTACAAGTCGATCAACTGTATTGAAATGTAGTTCCCACTTATTAATTTACTTTCAACTATCATTGAATATACAGTTGATCGACAACAATCGTCAAGTGAGAACACAGCATAATAATATGACTGCATCTGTTCAGTGGTAATCCATTCACTGTGCGACACGTCCTGCCCATTGCCATTCCATCAACTTGGTAACCTTTATCACACCACGTTCTCCTGCTTGCCATCTTATCCATTAATTTATTTTGTGTTATTTTTGCGTTATGCCTAACATGCACCATTTCGTGGCATACAGCGCTGTTAGCAGGTTTTGGATCTCTTTTATATTAAGTCTCCATATTTTATATGCGAATTGAGTACATTGGTTGATCGATACGCTCTAGATATAATAGAACGTCACTTGTGTACAATTTAAACACCTGAATGTGTTCCATGCCAGTTTGGTTCTGCGAGTAATTTAGTCTAGATAATATATCTAGATATCAGTCACCCAAACTTTAGACCAAAACCATGGTGGAACTCCGAAGTATCAAAGGCAATCGCTGAGAGAAGGCTTGCCTATACTCGCTTCAAAAAATCAGTTCAACAGAAAACTACCTAGAACTAAAGAAAAAGCAAGCCACCACTCGAAAAGTAATCCTAAAAGCCAAAAGAGAAAGTTGGAAAGCATTTTGTGACTCCGTCAACTCGGAGACTTCCTACTCAGAAATGTGGAGAAAAATGAGTTGGATGAAGGGCAAATCGGGAAACAAATTCATAAATCAACTGGATGAAAGCATGGCGTCACTCCTCCTTCAACAACTAGCAAGTAAAAGTGACGAAACGAAGGAAGAAATCGCAGAACAGGAAACATATAATCCTAATGATACAATGAATGAAATTCTTACAGTGGCGGAACTAAGATCAGTAACCAAAAATAAAGACACTGCCCCCGGCATGGACGAAGTTTCATATTCCATGATCGCTCAGCTGCCAGAGATCGGAAAAAATAAACTAGTGGAGATATTCAACTTAATCATGGAAACCGGCAAAGTCCCTAGGCAATGGAAGGAAACGATGATTATCCCAATCTTAAAACCAGGGCGAGACCCTACCCTAGTGTCGTCAGTCAGACCAATTGCACTCATATCATGCATGTGCAAAACGTTCAACCAGATGATTGCAAGAAGAATCGAATGGTTTGCAGAGAAAAAACAATTATTTCATCACAATACTACGGGATTCAGAAGGCAAAAGTCGACTCTGGAGAACATAGGCAACCTAGTACTAGACATCAATGCAGCACAGGTCAAAAACAAAGTAACCCTGACAACATTCCTGGACATCCAGGATGCGTATAATAATGTGCATGTGAAAGAAGTGTCAAGGGTGTTGAATGAATGGGGAATCGGTGGGAAGATCACTAAATATCTTAAGGGGGGACATGCTCGTCGAAGGTCAAAATTGAGTTTTTATTGTATTTTCAAACCATGATCCTGGACACTCCGTAAACGTTGTAGATAATATATTTATATAATTTTGAAGCCTTATTATCCTTTATAGTTATTTTAAACATTTCATGACTGCATAAAGTATTTTTGTTACATAAAATAGTATTCTTTTAAACCTCTCGCTCTAATGTTTTAGAATATAGTCATATTTCGGTACAAAACTGTGCAGTGGTGTTAAGATTTTTTACATTTATTAATTTTTAAACGCATTTATAAATCCATTAGTATACTTTATTACGAGATAATTTTTGTAAAATATTCACGATAAAAAATTATTTTGATAATCTCTGTGATCCCAAATTTGACAAGAATTAGGCATTTTATTATTCAAAAAATCGGCAAGATTAACACATTTCAAGATGATTTTAAAGATATTTATTAAAAGCTATGTTTTTGACAATTCAAGTGTGATAAAAATATTATGAATAATGATTGCTTTATAATAATTATTGACCTAAGAATAAGGTAGTGTTTTTTTGAAATACGCCATTTCTTTTGTCATTCCCTAGTGGTTAAGCTACAACATACGGCCGTAGCAATAAAATGACAAACTATAATTAAAGTAGGGAGTAAAATTATGTTAACTCGCGTGTTTGAACATGTACCTAACCGAATTTTTTTTTATTTTTTTTTAAACGGTACATGTTCAAACACGCGCGTCAATATCATTTTACTCCCTACTTCAATTTTAGTTTGTCAATTTATGGCTACGGCCGTATGTTGTAGCTTAACCACTGGGGAATGACAAAAGAAATGGCGTATTTCAAAAAAACACTACCTTATTCTTAGGTCAATAATTATTATAAAGCAATCATTATTCATAAGATGTTTATCACACTTGAATGGTAAAAGACATAGCTTATAATAAATATCTTTAGAATCATCTTAAAATGTGTTAATCTTGCCGATTTTTTGAATAATAAAATGCCTAATTCTTGTCAAATTTGGGATCACAGAGATTATCAATATAATTTTTTATCGTGAATATTTTACAAAAATTATCTCGTAATAAATTATGCTAATGGTTTTATAAATGCGTTTAAAAATTAATAAATGTAAAAAATCTTAACACCACTGCACAGTTATGTACCGAAATATGACTATATTCTAAAACATTAGAGCGAGAGGTTTAAAAGAATACTATTTTATGTAACAAAAATACTTTATGCAGTCATCAAATGTTTAAAATAACTATAAAGGATAATAAGGCTTCAAAATTATATAAATAGATCATCTACAACGTTTAAGGAGTGTCCAGGATCATGGTTTGAATATACAATAAAAACTCAATTTTGACCTTCGACGAGCATGTCCCCCCTTAAGCAGTATTTAAATGAAAGAAAAATCACCATGTGCATTAATAATGAAAAGAAGAGTACGGTATGCTCAAGAGGCCTTCCGCAAGGAGACCCCCTATCCCCATTACTATTCAACATTCTTACAACTGACATATTAAAGTTAATAACAAGGGTCAACATTGTACAATATGCAGATGATTTCGCACTTTTTTGTTCGGGAAAAAGAGTAGATGAATGTCAAAGGTTAATGCAGAAGAGTCTTGACGAAATGAAATTATTATTGGAAACGCGAGGCCTCAAAGTAGCTCCCAGCAAAACTAAGGTGGTTCTTTTTGCCAGAGGCAAGAGACAAAACCAGCTTAACTTAAAAATCGACGGCACTATAATAGAAAGAGTAGACACTTATAAATTTTTAGGTATGAACCTGGACTATAGACTAACGTGGAAGCATCATATTAGTCATTGTGCGAATAGCCTGACACAACCTCTGAACATACTCAAAGTACTGGCGGGAGGTGGGTGGAGCGTACACCCCATTCATATGAGAAGGTTATACACGGCACTCATTAGAAGCCGATTAGATTACGGGAGCATATTTTACCACTCCGCTGCCGAAACTAATTCGGTGAGGCTAGACCGCATCCAGTCCAAAGCATTAAGAATATGTGGAGGATTTATCAGGACAACACCCATTCACGTGCTCCAAGCGGAACTCAGCGTACCTACACTGAATGTCAGGAGATGGGCACTGGCTACCAAGATCTGGATGAAGTGGAAATCTATAATAGATAACCCCATATTGGCAAAGGTGAAACTCCTATACGAGCTTGTTGAAAGCAATACATACTATGAGAAAAGAAAGCTCCCTCTACTGGTAGGAATCCTAAAAGCCACAGAAAGTTGGGAGGTATTAAATAAAAAATGCCTAGGTATGTATTCGCTGAGGAGGCCAGTTGGTACCTACGACCTCAGCTCTGTTATCCAACTAGAGGTAAAAGGAATAGACAAGCCAAAACGGAGCATAGTATCCGATAAAGGAAGAGAGCGTGTCGAAAAAATGCTGACAGAGAGGTACGCAGGATGGAGCCACCTTTATACAGATGGATCCAAAGATCAGAATAGAGCAGGAGCAGCTCTTGTGATACCAGAAGTAGGTATAAACAAGAGCTGGAAGCTAAACCCAGCAATACCAATAATGACAGCGGAACTCATCGCGATAAACGAAGCAATTAAATACACTTTAAGCGATGATTTCTCGGCGCAATCCGCTGTCATTTTAACAGACTCCAAAAGCACTTTACAACATCTTGCCGCAGCAACTCGCTCACATAACAGTAAAACCATAGCATACCACATCCTTGACCAGATCGACGCCAAGAAAAATAGAGGTGGAGATCTATGCCTTCAATGGATCCCATCGCACATGGGCATTGAGGGAAATGAAAGGGCAGATGATCTGGCAAAGGTAGCCGGCCATTCAGGGGTACCATATCAGTGGATACCAGAAAACCTGGACTGGAATGAGGCTATAAAGAAAATGTGCCATAGTATGTGGATAGATTTTCACCATAGGGCATCATTAGAAAAGGGGAAATGGAGTAAGTCGATTCTACCAACACCACGAGAGGTGCCCTGGTTTGTAGAGTCTTCTTTGACGAAGAATGAGCTTAAGCTAATACTGAGGCTAAGAACAGGGCACACCATGGGCAAAAGATTTGATGTCCTCATGGGAAGAAGCGAATCGCAGCTCTGCGATGAATGTCATGTTTTAGAGGACATTGCACATATAGCACTGCAATGCCCCAAATATGAGGTTCACAGAGTACAGCTGCGAATTGCAGATATCTATGAGAATGTCGACGAATTGAAGGGTGTCCTGGCGGTGGGTAAGACGGAAGAGCTAGGCAAAATTGTAAAGTTATTTAACAGAATAGGAGTGAGGACCTGATCGACGGATCCCCTTCTAGAAGAGAAGAGGCGATATGACAGCGAGTCGCAGTCAAAGCCTCGGTAAAATCACAAAAAAAAAAAAAAACATTTTAATAATATTACTTGATTTAATTGACTTAAATCATTCAATAATTACTTTGTAAGAAAAATATTAACTATATACCTGTTGTCGCATCACTTTGCATGTGTTCTACCTCCACTTTAATGATAAAAATAGCATTGAAACGGAAAAGTAAATTTTACATAACGTTATAATTTATTATAATACACCTTCTCAGTTTTGCATCCATCATCTATTTGTCTATAATAAATCAATATAAAAAAGTTTTTAATTTCTGTTTTGTTTCAGACCATCCATAACGTTTGACGTATGAGTCACGGATCCATACATTATAACTTATAACCATATTGATATCATCTATCACTGTTGAAATGTGAAAGAATTATTTTTTATATGAGACATGATAGATATCAGATACCACGCTGATTATTTTATTTGATTAATTTCGACTAACTTCACGTCGGATAGCACATATACGTAATATCAATAATTGTCGTATAATATAAATCATTGAAGAGATGATATTCGTGTATGAAACCCAGGATAACCTTCTTTAGGTCATTCAAGGAGATCTCGGAGCCACGTGCTGCAGAAAGAATAGCAAGATATCGCGATAGATTCGACTATACCCAGTGGCGCACCCAGAATGTATTATTGGGGGGGGCCGAAGGAGGAGAATGGACATTAGTCCCATAGGCTCTTTTCCTTCTTCATATTAATATTTTTACATAATTTCACAATACACGGCGATAAATTTGTACAGTTTCTCCTAGTTTTTATTAAATTGGAGGCATAGTGGCGGTAACCGTTGAGCGTGTCATCAGCGACTGGCGGATTGGAAGTGAACAGCGACCATGCTGGACATGTGTACCTAGTATGCTTAAACATTACTTAAATAATATCGGCTGTGCTACCCGCTTGGTCTAGAGCAGTGTTTCCCAAACTGTGGTACGCATACACCCTGGGGTACGGGAAGAGTTTGGTGGGGGTACGCGCTGCACCGGGCTAAGGCTACGCCTGGTGCAACAAGCATTAATACATGGATGTTGCTAGAAGGTTTATCGCATGCGGAAGAAAAGCAATTGTTGGAATTATTAGCTTCAGACGGATTCTTGCAAAATAAATATAAGGAGTGTACTTGAACATCATTAAGGTTGCAAATGCAACATGTGTATCCAGTTTTAACAGAGAAATTCCTGAAATACATTGCATTTTTCAACTTCATATCTATGTGAAGTTGTTTTTTCAGCATTTGTAGACATTAAGTCAAAAAAAGGAACAGCCTTTGGGTGTGGAACCGCATCTCAGATTAAAATTAATAACCAGGGAACCAAATTATGATGATCTGTCATTTCAACAAAAATAATTTCATCCTTCTCATGGTTTATAATGAATGTTATTTTTTATAATATAACTTTTATTTATATTTCTGTACCTCAGAGGCAGACGGATGCAAGTGCCAAATACCCAATTGTTCAGGAAAGCCAGAAAACAAACAAAAACAATTTTTATTTTAAACGAATACTCATAACTCCCAAGAAAATATACATAGATTGATCATTATTTTTTAAATTCGAATTCAATTAAAGTACTCCTGGAATATGTAAGAAAGGAAGAAATATAATACAATTGTATATCTAAAAAATAAAATAAAAAACGTAGTATGGATTTGCATCCTTCTGCCTCTAAAGATATTTTGTTAATGTGGACTTGTGTCTTATTTATCTAGCCAAAATAAAACAATTTGTAAGTTAGAAAAACTTATAGGTATAAATATAACAAAGCAAAAAACATTTTTTTTTAAATTTTATTATGTCATCATCATCAGCCTAAATCTATTCACTGCTGGATGAAGGCCTCGCTACTCTCCAAGCTGATTCTACTTCTCTCGGTCGTGTGCATTGCGTTGCCATGTACTTCCGCATAACTTTATCATTTCATCAATCCAGCGGCCTCTGGGTCTACCTTGCGGACGTTTTGTACTTCTTGAATACCACTGGATGACTAGATTTGTCCAACGATTGTCTCTTCTTCGAGCTATGTGTCTAGCCCATCTCCATTTAAAGCTTTTAATAAACTCTATTACATCGCAAACCCTTGTCTACTTCCTTATCTACTCATTCCTCTTTTTGTCCTTTCGCGTTATGCCCAGGATGCACCTCTCCATACCACGGTGTGCTACTCGTATGTTTCTGGATCTCTCTTTGATCTCGTTTTCTGTGATCACGGGAAGCACACAGTGGTTGAAAACTTTGCGTTTTAGGCACAGTGGAAGGTCACTTTTGAACACATTATTCAGGCGCCCAAAAACACTCCAGCCTAGCTTTACTCTGCGAACAATTTCATCAAATATACATCCATCTATAGACACTTGTCTCAGATTGATGTAGTTTTTCACCTGTTAGAGCTGAATGGCATTGATGAGGATCTCTTTTTGACCCGCAAAGCAGTTGAACATGACTTTCTTCTTTGATACATTTATTTTCAAGCCTACTTTGTTGCTTACTTCAGCGAGTTCCTGCATTCTGCTTCGGAGGTTTTCTGAGTCTTGCAAACTACTATGTATTGTCATCGGCAAAGCGCAGATGACTCACGTATTCTCCATTTATGGGGACCCTTGCCATTCCAGTCAAGTTGCCTTAAAAGTCTTCAAGGGTATCTGTAAATAGTTTAAGTGAGATCGTATCACCTTGTCGGACTCCTTTGCTGATGGTTTATGGAGAAAATATTTATATATCACCCGGGGACTCCTTGATTTATGAGTGCATCGAGTATTGAAAATTTCTTTATAGAATCGAACGCTTTCTCATAGTCTATAAAACCCATGGATAGCGCAGCTTGTATTCCTGTTACCGCTCTGATTTCTCTGATGACTTGGATATGGTCCATGGTTCTGTATCGTCTTCTAAAGCCGGCTTCTTCTCCCGGCTGGTTCTCGTTTAGTACATATTGCAGATTATTGGATTTGCATTTTTCTGCTTCTAAGGTAGGTATGGCATTTGCATCTTTATGCTATTCTTTATATCTTTTTTATTATAGCAACTAGGACTTTCATCTCTCTGCCTCTAATAAATAAAGCCTTTATGCTGACGATTCTTAAAAAAACTCATTTTCCCCAAAAACGGAGTTGCATCCGTCTGCCTCTGAGGTACAGATTTTATTATGAATGAATTTTATTTTTCGTTTATTATTATTTTGTTCATGTACTACAAAAGGAATATATTTTGATTGTTATTAAAGTACTTATATGCATTTTTCTTTGATGAGGAGTACTCAGTGTTACGAAAATTATAGAAGGGGTACACAGATTTCGAAAGTTTGGGGAACACTGGTCTAGAGAGCTACAATATTTATGCCGAATTCCACCGAAAAAATGTTCTTTTGATTTACATCACCACCGTAGTGGGTGTAGTCGTTCTTTTCGCCGAATGTTTATCGCAGATTTTTGGTTTTTTAATATTGAGGTTTCAAAATATTAATTGAAAATGGACAAAAAAAGTATTATTGCTTTTAAATTATACACAACCTACTCAATACAACACAGCCTAATATCTCGTTTATCGGTATTTTGTCTATTGCACTCGGTGTACCTACACCATGGCCCCCACATCCTGAAACGGGCCCTCAGGCTAGGGCAGTGGTCGGCAAACTGCGGCTCCTTGGCCCCTTGAGTGCGGCTCTGCCACAGATGCTCTCTGCCATATTTGACATGGCTAAAAAGAAGAAGCAAAGAAAATGGAAGAGGATAACCGCAAATGTAATGTTGAATAGACCGAGACTTCGCGTTTATTCAAAATGTAAATGGCTTACCGACCTTTATTTATGTGTCGGGAAAAATTAGCGCATTCAAATTTAGAGAGATACTACAACTAAAAACTCGTAATTTTGCGCTAAATATTCTGTCGATGATGCAAGGAAGAAAGCAGCTGAGAAGAAGAGTCAAGAAAAATAAAGTTCTGAATTTAATTAGGTACTGAATAAAATCTTTCAACAATGTTAATATTGCAAGTTTTGTGGTTAGTAAAAAGATTTCCAAGAGAGGAAATCAAGAGTAAATTGAGAAATCGATTTACTGATGAGAACCTGGAATCGTGCTTAAAATTAAATCAACAATATACGAACCTGACTTACCCAAACTTTACAAGGAGATGCAAGGCCATTATTCACATTGAGTTTGTCAGTCATTGTCATGGTTCAATTTTATGGATACCTGACTTACAATTTAATTTGTATTAATAAATAAGATCATTATTACGTATGATATTCAGTTTTATTCAGTGTACCTACCTATAATTTAATTAGGACTTAAAACTTTAACTAAAGTTCATTAAGTAAATTAGCAGTGTACCTACTTACTACCTACGCATATAAGAAATTTGGCTCTCAAAAGAAATCTCAATCGTTGTACTGTTGATATTTGGCTCTATTGACTAATGAGTTTGCCGACCACTGGGCTAGGGTATTTTACGGGCCCCCTATCCACCGCTTAGATTAAAGACAGTGTGAAATACTACATTAACGTTTTTCAAATTGTGTTTTACTTAAAATTGAGGGTACTTATACAGTGAATTATTGGCAATTTTCAATACATCTACTTTAATAATGGAGCTGTCGAGTATCGACACATAATAATCTGAAAATATATTGGACAATTATATAATTTAAAATGTTCATAGTCATGAAGTGTAATAGCGCCGCAGACGAATTTTTTTAATATTAAAGATAATTTATGGTGTGTGTTTATCTCACTTATCTGGTCAACCCAACACGCCGGCCCCCCACAGCCCGGGCCCCCAGGCTAGAGCCCTGTCAACCCTCCCAAACAATCACCTATACCTCTCCAGAATTCGGGTGGACACCGAGAATTTCATTAGGGAACGGGTTTCTAAAAAAACCTGACATCAGTGTTTCGAAATTTTTGTGTTAGAAATTAAAATCTAAGAAATTTTACTAAAAAGGGTGCTGGAGAATTACAAATAATTTTTTCCCGTGTTGTTTGTCTAAACCCAAGGTATAGTTTATTGACTTTCGATTTCAATGTGTAAAATCATTCTGATGATTTGCATATTTTGGGGGGGGCCAAGGCCCCCTGCCCCCCCCCCCCCCTGGGTGCGCTACTGACTATACCTATAGCATTTTTGACGGTGCCCGACGAGAAGTTATCACCTGGGAGTACGCAGGACTTTTTTGTTTGGAATACGATGAATTGGATACGAACTATAGTGACTAGAACTGAAAACAATATGAAGAAGTGGGGATACTCCGATGATTCTTTCTCTAAACTGCGACGTCAAGGAAACTGTGGAACACGTGGTGGTCTAAACGGTCGTTACATCCAACTGCACCATTGATGACATGTTTGAAGCGAATGATATGGCCATCACGGTGACCAAGGCCTGTGTAGGAATAATTTAGACGTGCCTCTCGCATGGACACGACAGAAGAAGAAGAATAACATACTTACTCTAACATCATACTTTCTAAATGTCATGTTGTGAACATCTTGAATTAATAATTTGTAAAATTCACTAATGTAAAACAAAAACAAAAATGAATTTGAAACTAAGACTAATCTAGGAAGTATATATTAATACTATTACATACTTTTCTTAAAAAATAGTGTGAAAAAAAAGATGTTGAAGAAAAACTTAATTCTGTGAGGGAACCACTGTAAGTATATTTGCAATTTCGAATTGCAGATTTCTTTGTAACACACCATGGTTATGGTTATTTATGGCTATGGTTAACATTTTACCACAATAAAGACTTTCTGAATTCACTATCAAATACCTACTATAATGGAAATAATTTAATAGGAAATTTTTGAATGAACCCAAACTCTATTGTAAAACTATATTAAATTTATTCAAATGACAAAATAATATGCAAAGGTAGGTGGATAATTAGTAAACATGATCAACCATTTAAATTTAACTGTACAATATAGCTACAATATGGTGCTTTCTGTCAAGTTATATATATGTAATGTTTTTGTTGTTTGATAAATAAATAAACATGCCTATTATTATTGATTGTTTAAGTCACTTAATTGAAAAATTGATGCATAAAATTCTTGACCCAAACTGAGAATTGAACGTAGCACCTTCCGTTCTCCGAAAATGGTATAAAATACATTATATAATAATAATACTATAAATCTCAACTTTGAAACTAATATTCGTTAATAAAGAGATTAAATGAGGCATAAGGCTGTTCTTAAAATTCGTTCAATGCAAAGCTGGGTGGCTATTTCATTTGCAATCTTCCATAGATAATCTACCGATACCGGATTATTGACTTTATCGAATCTGAAATCATGACATTCGCCAAATGCAAGATATCATAGTCACTTTTCCTCTCGTTGCGATGTCTGCCTGCACGCTGGAGGCCTGTTGAGTTTGTTTGGTAGGTAAATGGTAAATATCTAGAGAGTCTTCCGGCTTGGCGTAAGTCGGTCGCGGTTTGCGCAACAGCCTGACTTAACTGCTCGCCAACATCACCGGTAAGTAGGCCAGCGAACGTGCCTTCAGCGAAGCTCAATCTCAAGAAATGTCTTTAATAATAGTACTATCAGTAAAACATATTGTATACGTAGACCAATTAAACGCGTGACTCACGGTTCACTGTTATTGACATCGTAATAGATTTTCGGGTTGTCACCGCGTGTTCTTCTTCCTTTTTTCCTCGACGATCGAAGAAATACATTGGCCAAATTTGACAAATGGAAAAAAAACGTGTTTGACGTGACGTGAGAGTACATATCGATTAAAACATTACACAATGTTAGCAGTAGTTGTCGAATACTCGATAAACACAGGCCGCAAATTTGACTTTGAGACAATATTAATAAATGAAGTATGTTTAAAAAAGTCATGGCACTTCTGACACTTTCAACATCCAATATTCGATCTGGTATCGTAGCTGACATAATACACTATCGTCTATCACCCTCTTTTACTCTCAGAAACGTTTTCTCTCAGCTAAACAAACCCATTTTTGACACATTTAATATCAGATTTATTCCTCCTAAGTTATTTATTTCTGATTATGCCTTATCGATTTACCAATACTTTCTCTATCTCTATATTCTCTTCTTCTCTCTTGTGAAGGTAATATTTGTTATAATGTAAATCTCACGTCGTGTACGTCTTGAATTTGGATCTGTTATGTCCACAATGTTTTGTATTCTTAAATAAATAAATAAATCATCGGGGGTACTGTACAACGGGTGTTAGAACGTCCCTGTGATCGCTTAGCAACTTGCTGGATAACATATCCAATCCATTGTCTTTTACTCAGTTTGGTGACCTTTATCACACCGCATACTCTTGTCTGGTTCCGTATGCATTAGTTTATTTTGCAGCCTTTTCGCGTTATGCCCAACATTATATCTTTTCATGGCACATCTTTACTTTTGGAGATCTCGTTAGGTTCGTCTCTTGTAGACCAGCAAGCTACTAAAGTTTTCCCCCACTCCATTTTTCTTCTGCATCATTAAACGTCAGGCACGTATTCTTAGATGCTTATTGGTCCATACGTGTCACAATAAATAAGGGTCCACGCATAGACTATAGATACATAGGTCCACGATAATCATTACCAGTATTTCATAATGTTGTCACTGTACAGGCCAAGTAGCACAACCCTCAAATATCAAATTGTTCAGGAAGTGATAAAAACTGTGGGCATTGGATTTACTTATTATTTTATATAATATTTATCTATTATGTTATATATATTATTTTATTACAAATTGTGGGGACTCTGTACCTACTTTGTGGCGTACATTTAGAAAGGGTTACAGCATTTGGCTGGAATATTTTTTGTCAATTGTCAAATGGCTTAAAAAATAGTTTTGAATTATTTTGATATGAAATATTTTTTTGGGATTTATGATACTTGGACAGTTCGTGTAAGAGTATGCAATAAGTCCATTACCATCAAAATGTCACTTTGGTGAAAAGTGAGGGTTACGCTACCTGCACAGTGACGATGTACAAGTATATCACTGTCCTTAGGCCATCCTCCCACGGCGCAACTGAAATCTGATGGAACTGGTTTATGAAGGAACTCATAAACTGACCAATGTGATGCTTCGCACACGGCGCTACTGAAACCCAGTTGGAATAATAATCACATAACCTCAAACTGTCAAACTCAACTATCAACCGTGTTGTACAAAAACTGACAACACGCGCGCTACAGCGTTTACATAAGGTTATTTTGATTTTCCAATTAACATTTAACCAATTTTGGTAAGAAAATATGATTTTTCACCGAAATCTAATGATGTTGGTACCACTGTTTTACGGTGACTGGAAACTTCAGAGACCGCGCGACTAGCATGTCGCATCTCTTCGCGACCGTTTTGAAGCTGAGAGATTCCAGTCTCGCCGTCAGCGAGCCGCCATTGAAATACATTAGCTAGATACTGGCTGGAATTTTAGTTTCAGTTCCGACGGACATAAGTTGCGCCGTGGGAGGATGGCCTTAGACAAGCGTTCTTTAGTTCGGAATAAAATATTTCTGATTTCCTACAAAAAAAAGACTTCGATAAAACGTAATTTGAATCTCATATTTTGAGTGTTATTCGCATTCGGACCGCAGTTTCATTGCCCTGTCTCTCGGGGAAAGGAAGGCGGCAGGCCGCGACCGCCGCGGTTGTGATGCAATACCCTGCAACGACGTGCCGCGCCACTGTCGGGGATGACACCGCTCTTCTGTTCTCTCCTACTCCAACTGCTCGACTCGACAATACAGGATGGCTATTGGTATTTTTGCTCTGATGAAGGTTGGGAAAATCCGGATAATTTTCGTTGAATTCTGTTCTGTTGATAATTCAATGACGAAGAGAGATTACTGTTAAAATCTTACTAACGACAACATACGTGTAGAGGCAGTAATAAATCTTCCGTTAAAGATTAATGTTTTTCATAATAATAATTATTGAAATCATTGAATCCGAAATGGCCCTGAAAGATAATGGATGGTAGAGATGTGCCATTATAAAAATTATAATGTCTTGAGTTCCAGGTTCGAATCATGGATCTGGAAAATACACATATTGTTTTTCAATTTGTGTTTAGAGTCAGAGTATAGACCTAATAGTTTGAGCAAGTGGACTCCGTGGAGGCCCATATTATCATCTTATTCAAAACAAAGAGAAGTGATGGGAAAGAAGGGATTGCTGCTGAAATTCGCAAAGAATACAAAAATACTACGATACTTCTTACATTCGCCAATACTTTATTAATCATTTGGTGTATTTTACATTAATATAATTGTATGTTCTTTCACCTATAGAGCCCATTTATGCGTGATTTACATGCAATTGAAATGTTTTTTCGTGTATTTTTAAGTATACGATTGTATAATAAAAACATCGTTTTTGGTAATGTATTTGTATTAAATAATCATATTCATCGACGTTTTTGCGACCCGTGTTTCGCCTTTATTCATCTTCAGTCCCTATTCATACTACCAATGTCCGTATTCCTTTCGCGAGTGCACATAGTACCTGAAGATACCGAAAGGCGAAACCCAGGTCACAAGAAACGGCTCAAATAGAATAGAACAAAACTTAAATCAATTGAAATTTATATATTAGTATGTTTCTGATTTATTCCAAGTTATGGATATTCAATAACGAATGCTTCATTCTTAAATCGTGTGACTCATTAATTGATTAAAGAAATGTTTCATTACAATTGTATTATAAAGATGCCGTAGTTCCACATTGTATTTATCTTTATGCAATTAACATTGACTCTAAATTATCAAGAGAAAGGTACGTTAAAACTAGAATTTGGAGGGATCCTGCCGCAGTCTTCGATTCAAGGTTAGTACAGATTATTAATACCGTTATTAAAAATTACAAACGATGATTGCCTCGTCGAAACCGTAATCCTCGAATACGTCCAGTTCTCCTGGGCTGTCTCCTGGTATCATTAACGAGGGCTGTGAAACTAATCAATGCGTTCCCTATAGAGACATATACATCTTCAGTGATGTGCAGTGTATTTTTTTTTTAAGTTTTATTGTTTAACATTGTTTTTATAATTTAACATTGTGGACCCATCGGACTGTCCGACCCAGTCGCCACAAAGGCCAATTTTGTTGCATTTAGAAAATGTGCCAACGTGAAAATCTATTCACTTTTTTTGTTACTTACTACAATTTTTAATTTTGCCTCTACGTGCTCCTTTCTGCCATGGGTACTCTTAACTTAAAGTCATATATAATTAAATTCAGTCAAAGCACAATTCAGTGCACGGTGACCTCAGTCTTGGGTAGCTACTTCTCAGATATTGCAAGTCATAAAAACTGATGCTTCACACCAAACGTAGGATCCCGTAATAAGCCCGATTAAAACCGGGTGTTGTACGGGACGGGTGTGGTTTAGTGGGGCCATTAATATCAATGTTTCACATTGTATAAATAATATGTTTAATTTTTTTCATATCCTCTTTCCTGGGGATAATTTTTTCTTTGTATTTATTACATAATGTATCTTTATTTAACTCGTTTGCATAGAACCAATTCTTTTTAAATTTTAATCTCATGTTTTGAACGTCCTGAATTCTAATTTGTTAATTCGAGAGTGTTGTGAGGTTTTAATTAAGTAATTTAGTTGTTAATTTTTAGTATTTATTTATTCGTGATTAATAAGTAAATCATAGCTTAAAGATTAAACGGTAGAGCATATCATCCGAAATGTGATGGTTATAGTAAGTTTAAGTTCCACTCGATCCAAATATTTTTCTAAAAAAAAACTAATATGAATGGTCCTCCAGGTCTATTTTATACACAATGCGGCTATCGACAGTAGTTTATCATATGTATGTATTGATGCTGTTAATTGTTACAATAAGTTAACCGTATAAACCGTCAGAAAGTACTATATTTTAACAGCCCTTCTCATGGCTGTATTTACTTTTAGAGTGAGATCGACAGTTTTGACAGCTTAGTGATAATATATATCACTTTAGCCGTCGATAGACACCTTGTGTATAAAATAGTTACGCTGGTGTGTTACACGAAAACTTATGTAGGTATATTAATTACCGTTGTTACTATAAATACAATATACATAATCCAGTTTAGATAAATCATCACGTGTGCCATTATAGCGTTCTGGAAGGCAGCGTCTAACTTTGCGGTTGTTATTTCATGCTACTCAAATCAATCAATACCGATCATAAAACAACGATTTCGTCGCCTCAAAAGCAAAAGGGCACATGTGCAATTTTGACGGTTTTGAGTTATGAATGCAGTTTTCTTCGTAATTTTTTTCTCTACATTATGGGAAAAACGGCATTTGTGAAGCAAAACTCATGAATTCACAATTGAGCAAAGAAAATAAAGGTTACTTGCGTATTTGTAAACTGATCTTCATTTAATGTATAGGAAAAAGGTAACATGTACACGATTTTAGGAATTATGTGCAATGTTTACAAAAATAATATAGGAAAAAGGTAACAGGTGTAATTATTTAAAAGTGAGTAAGGGCTTTTGTAAAAAAAAAAATTTTTCGTTGCAGATAAAGGGCACTTGTGAAATTTGTGAAAAATTTAAAATCATGTTGGCAGCGGACAAAGAGGCCCAAATAAATATTTTAGAAGATCACAATAAGCGTAAAGTGGACACTCGCAAATCAAAAGATGAAGATGAAGCTATTCATAAATGCATATAGGAAAAAGGTAAAACTTAAAACTTCTTAAAAATCAAAAATTGACAAATTATAAAAAAAAATAAAAATTGGATTTCAATCTTGATTAATTAGGTCACATGTGTTCCAAATTTCATTTCAAAATATTAAATAATAACCTCTCCACGATTTTTTTTCACTCCAAAAACACTTAAAATGCGTTTTTCTCAAAACTCAATTTATGCACAAGTGCCCTTTTGCTTTTGGGGCGACGATTTAATACCACGCATTTCTCCGACATGATAAATATTATCTAGTTCATAGCGATTGATAAATTCCTGCAACCGGTATCGAGTATCGATTAAAATAATCGATTCCCTACCGTGCCGCGCCGCCTCTCACTCGGCCGAGTGGCCAGCCGAGCCAGTTCGATTGCGCAATGTCTCTTGACAGCGAGAGAGTAAGTAATGTTACGCAATTTTCACGATCAATATGTCAAGTTAGTGTATCGGAAACAAATTTCTCTTTTAGTGTATTATACCTACCCGACGTATGGTGATTATGTGTCGCTATATTCGAAACGAGGTCAGGAACACGGACAGTTATATATTACTATTTTATTAGATACTATAACTTTTTAATAACCACGTATACATAACATATTATATATTTAGCGTTTGTGTGTAGACTGCATACTTATAGGAAGAGGTTTCAATTTCTTCCTACGAATGTGGATTGTGAAATGTATTATAAAATATTATTAGATATAAGATATAAGACACGAATCTCACAATACATAATATGTTATATTGTTAAATATTATAGCAAGGGATGTTTTTTATATAAATAAATAAGGGATACCTTCAGATTAATTACTGATTAGACTTTAACAGAAAATTTAACCGCATGAGACTTGAACCGACTTCCATCACAATTCGTGCGAGAACTTTACCATTTAACCAACTGGTACTCAAGTACCTACTAATCTTGCTAATATGTTTTCACGAATACAGATTTTTAAAGTACCTATTCGGCTATTCTGCAATCTGTTAATAATGCCAACCAACGTTTTTGATTATAATTTATTTTAATAATTTTACTATTATAACGTTTATTCATAGATGACGTCAGAATTTTGATAAATTTTAGTAATGGCGTACTTAAACTCGTCAATAAATGCGTCATAGAGTTTAAGAATGCAACATTTTTCGTTGAATATACATAATTTGGAATAGCCAGCTTAAATTATTATCAAACAATAAAACATTTAATAGGTATTGCCAACGTTATACACAAAAATATATCAAATAGAGGGAAAAAATTCTGAATGTTCTTTATTTAAAAAAAATAGAAAATAATTATTTTTAATTATGAACAAAGATTGAAGGATTTTTTCCTTTTAATAGTTAGTTTTCCGAGTAATAAAATGTGTCATACAATTAAAAATTAATGCAGTTAGTCATTGATTGCTTGGTCTTGGTATAGTCTTAAATATTGATTATGCTAAGTCAAAAAGGCGTTAGTGCAATTAATAGTGCTAATTTGCAAGTTTACATGAGAGCAATTTCAAAAAAATATTTTGTTGCTATCAAAGATTGTAGTAAGAAAATAAATATAGATTCCATTTTCATCTGCCGCTTTTTATTCTATCTTAGATAATAACGATGCCATGTACAGTTTCTTATTACATGTATTATTTTACACGCATAATTATTCCATGATAATAAATTAATTAATTCATAATAGTTACAATATATTAATAATTATTAATTCAATCAGCTAGGTTAATCATTAACTATATTTATAAAACCTCGCAACATGGTCGGATAACTTGAGTTGTCGCGGCTATCCTTTCCGCAATAATTATATATGTAGATTTTTGTTTGTTAAGTTTAATAAAACCTGAAAATTGTCGTCAAATGTCATTTACAAAGTACATCTCCACTATGCATAAAAGTTTTTGTTGATTCTTCCTTTTTTTTAATTAATGCTGTTGACGACAAGTCGTGTAAACACGGTCAAAGTATTATTGCATACGTTTCTTTAGTCTTGGATAAACTTTCTTTCTTTATGTTTTTCATCCTGATACTCCCCAATGTTGAGGCATAGGGCAAGCACAAGTTCTTCCGTCGGTCCATCGCCTACTCTCGCGCCTACCTGCAGATCGTAGGCCATGGGAACGGAACCCTTGAGGTAGTGCCACAAGGATACAAAGATCACACTATCTGGCGGCATCCAAAACGCATGTCCCAGCCACGTGGAGCGTCTCTTCGATTACGAGAGAAACCTAGTCATAAAAAATCATTATAATATCGTGTACTTCAAATCCATCTCGTGATACGCCCGAAGAAAGGGTGTGGTTTTGTGACGCCATTAACGATCATCTAACGATCCGTAAACTTAAAATAATACTTTCTATCGAAGGATAGATAAAATGTGAATACTTATTCTGTGACTAATTATTATATAAATTTTATGTAGGTATGTCAAATAGCTGACGCTAACATCATAGGTTGACAGATTTTCTCTACATAATATTATAATATAATATACATAATTCTTTTGAATCTGATTTTTTTATATAACATTAAATGATTATTTATTGAAAGACGAGTGTTGTTATAATAAAAATGTGCGTATTTTTCCTTATAAGCGTCCTCTCGGAATGGTTTTCCATTTTAAACTAACGCCCACACAAAATAAATTCCGAGCCTAACCAACTTTCTCTTTCGATATGCGGTATACATCCGCACACTTTAGGCAGTTTAAATTACTAGATATTATATATGTTACTGTGGGTATTTTTGTGGCTAATTTGGGGTGGCATCAGACGCGTACCCAAGGGAGGTTCGGGTTCGGATCACCCCCAGGAACGAACAAAATACAAATTATTTAAAAACTGTCCAACCACCGGAGTCTGGGTTTTCCAATCGACCTCCGACCACCTTGCCTTGTATCCACGTATCCCCTCGGCGGTAGGGCACTGTCTATTCTTGCTACATGGCTCGCTCATCGGAGTTTCCCAAGTTTAACGAACGCGGAGATACATTAAGATCAGGTACGTACACAAGGGACTGGGGGTTCTCAGGTCCAGACCCCCCCCCCCCCCAAGAACGAAAAAATACAAAAATACAAATTATGGAGATGAATAGAACAGTACTTGGTTTTCTTCGTCTTCCTTCTAACCTTCTCAAAGAGTTGGCTCTACTAATCTTAGCATTCTACGGCATGTGGCAATGAGAGACGTACAGAACTCATGAATTGGTGCAAACATCAAGGGAATCCAATATTTGCTTTAATATTCTGAAGCGACGTGTCTAAAAGACAAGGCAGCGCAGATGACGACACAGATGGACATTAACAATCCTAATACTTATACATGAGTGTTAGGCCACGCGCGATAACCACTTGTAGATGCGACATGTCACAATAATTCGTATATGAGCACCCGTAGTGATTACTGCATGCCAGTGCTCAATGCTAAACACAAATTTCGGAGTGTCTGGGTATGGGGTATGTACCCGGAAAAGTTCGGTCCATGGGGTAAATGCGGAAATCCGTAGCGCCTGCTAGATTTTCATCAATATTAAATTGTTATGGATAATGTTCGAAATGGACCCCCCTCCCGGTACTAAGTAGGTATATACCAATTTTAAGTCGACCCGTAAAATGTTAAACATTGTTTAATTTAAAAAGATCATGCAGATATTAAAACAACACACCTACACAAAATTGTAGAATGTACATGAGTATTACGCGTCCACCATTCAGTAATAAAATGTTTATTGTTTATGATTTCTGGATTCGATAGAACATAATTAATTCTGCAGATGGTAACTGTTCAAATAAATATAATCTGTGGCAACGAAGAGTGGAAGAAGTTAAGAGAGGTCTTCGTCCAGCTTTCTATCGACGCTGGCTTATGTGATAGTGGATATAATTTTACCTAGGGCATGTATCAATTATTTTTCATCAATTTATTTTCCGATGATAGTTTATAATATATTATCTAAACGCCAGTTGAGTGTGGTTGCGTTATGCCAGCCGTAAAGCGTCAAAACCTTCTTTTATGTCCGCAGTTATTTGTGTTTTGGGCATGTCCTATCAAAAAGAGAAAAATTCACAAAGCCAATCAAAGTGCTTGTTGTTTTGTTATACAACAAAACACGGCGTGAATATTTTATTTTCTTTTATTCAACGCTCTTTCATGAAGCGGCAACACTTTTCCATCATTTTGCTATCTATAAATACCTCTTCAAATTGGAATTTCATTTTATTTCAATTTTAGTTGAGCAATATTTTTCACCCGCTATAATAAAGCGGCAGAATATTCTTTTCTGAAGACTCAAATTTCATTTCTGTTAAATTCATAATTAATGTTGTTTATTTCAATGTGTATTTATATCCCGAATATGAAGCTAAAAACTTCAGCGAATAAATAACAACTATATTATTTTGTAAGAAAGATCTGTTGAGAAACCTCTTCCAAAAGCAGAGATTCATTTTACATTGTAGAGCCAAAATATTCATCTTTAAAAGGAAACTAAACCTTCAAAAAATATAAAGATGTTGAACTAAGCGTATACTAGGCATTGCTCATTGAGTCAATGCATATTAGTTAAAATCACACAATATGCTTACTAAAGATCTTAAATCGATAATTAGGTCAGAACCGGCTTCTGGCCGTCCTATGACCAACAGTTAGCATTCAGTTTAGTAATGATAATATTAATTTTAATTTTGTATTTTATGTTAAGATTAGATTTAATAATTGTAAAACACCCACGATGATAGAGCGACTTACGCATCGGCTTATAATGTCGTGGGTCCCAGGTTTGAATCTTGGATCTGGCAAATACACATATTGTTTTAATGTGGGTATGGACTTAATAAGGTAAGCAAGTGGCTAACATCCTTTTCTCGGAAAAAACAAAATTTGTTAGTATAAACCTCCACCCTTGGAGTCCCATGTTATGGTCTTATTTGGCTCGGTCATCAATAATAGGATACCTGCCACCTGAATCATAAGGGTTCGGCCTGTTGCCTAAGACGATCGGACTTTATCATTATTGTTAAGTTTAAATCTTCTTGAATGTTATAAGCTCATTCCGCTATACTGTGTTTTTTTCAAATAAAAACCGTTTTCCGCCAGACTTGGTATAATTCCTAGACGTTGGCTTAGGGCTTTGTACTACATAGATAAGAGTTTTACTTATCGCTTTAAATCAGCGTTGTCAATAAGCGATCTCTACGTTTTAGATTGTGCTCATGTCTTCGGCCATGATGTTTGTCTACTGTCTGAATCTTTTTCCAGGAGTTCTCCGCTGTATAACGAGATTCAGGAAGTTTTTTATTCATTCTGTAATATATTTAGTTTAACATTTTCATTTAGTTTATATAATTTTTAGAATTAAATTAAAAACCATAAACATATGTTTTTTTAATTTTCAGTTTTGATTTACCCTTTTTTGTGACGTGCCTAACAGCTCAGGGACGTATTAATTGATTACATTTACATTTAAGTCCGTTGTTATAAGAGGGGGCAAATCCCAGTAGGCTAAAAGCTGAACTCATTTCATTGAGTGGTAAACACTGTCTTCTGTAGTCGACGAATAGGGATACTTAGTTAAATTCTTGTCTATGAAAGTTAAACTAGAGATATTTGTTGAGATAGGTAAACCATTTGTTTATTCGTACTGTATGATTTATATACATTTTATTTCAGCATATTCAAATTAAAATTTACTTTATTTACTGACTGTTTGGTATACTTAATTCTTAATTTGAACACTTAGTTAATTAATTAACCGATAAGAGAGACTGTGGTAATTTTAACCATCAAATACTAAACGTATTTTAATAGTTTGACAAAACTTACTAAAACCCAACATCTAGAAATTAATAACTTTTAACAAATCGATTAATATAACTATGGAACACAAAAAGCTGAAAATGTCTTTACAAAAAACAGTCTTGTTTTTTTGTTAATTTTTTAAAATAAGACGTAACACATTGGGTTAAAAACAAAGGTGTATTATTTACTTATTTAATTGCGGATTGTATTGTAATATTGATTGACTGAGAGGTATTATTACTAATCGGAAACGATTAACTGCTAGATGAGGCCTTGGCTAGCTTTTTTCTCTTTTTTGATGTAGAGTCAGTTATCTGACACTAACTAGTTCCAAATTTGGTGTGTTCGTCGATTTGGCGAGTTTTAGGGAGTCTTTGTGACCGCTTAGTACCCATCCTTTGAGCCTGCATGTTTTTCCAGCGATTATAAATTCGGCAAGCATCATGAAAATGGTTAATAATATACCTAATATAGTATTCCTACATATATCTAAAAAAAATAGCAGAATTAAATAAAATGTGTCGGTATACTCAGTAACAATAAGTTTATTTTTTGATATTCACCATGTCATATTATTAAGAATGTTTTAGATAAGTACGTGTTTTACTCATTTGGTAAGGTATGTTGTATCCCAATTTACGTTTGTTTATGTAATGTTATAGTTATTGGTTTTAACGAAAAGTTGAGGCTATCAACATGTCGATAATATATTCTCAAAATTCATTCACGTTCTCAAACGAATAGGAAAGTGCCGGTAAATTATGGCAAAAATATAGCATCCCTAACTAGTTATCTAATGAAAGATCAACACTAAACGATTCATGACTTAAGAAACTCCGTGATCGGTACGAGTGCAGTTCCACCAAATGTTCCGTGTAGCAGACGAGTGATATGAGATGATACGAAAAGAGGAATAATTTATTGTCAACATTGTGTAGTGAAGTCACATTTATCTGAAATGCGCGCGAGTTTTTACGCACCAGTCAAATCCCGCCATCTGGACAAGGCCTAAGAAAGTCATAGTTAGTCAAGTTTCCTTTCCCATATTACGTAGGTAACTCTTTTCTACCCCGACCACACAATATTGACAATAAGTTAAACATTACAAATTACAATGTAAATTTTGGTATTCATTCATAAATAATAAATCTTACCAAATCAATGAAATACGTGTCGTAAATCATTATTATAATATGTGGTGAATACCAACTAATTATTATTTAAATTATGATAAATAAAAGTAAATGCGAAATCTGTTGAAAAGACAAATTACTTAGTACCTATACAAAAAGAAATATTAACAAAAACATAATAGAAAATCTTTTATGATTCAGAGCTACGCTACGTAGATACTTTCAACCCCTATGTGGGGGCGGTATTTTCTTTTGCGCATGTTCAAAAACTCACTGCCCATTGGTTGTCCAGACTTTCATGGAAAATTCTATTTTCACCAATCCATACACCTATTATATAACACTACATAAAATTATGTATGTTGCATCGTAATATGTACCTGCTTACCCCAACTGTTTCTCAGTGATTGGTGAGTGTTCAATTTAAATAACGTAAAATGTGTATAAAATACATGACGTAAAACTTTTAAGTTGTATTTATTTATATATATATTCAATCTGCTCGCTATCTCTCCCAATTTGACGACTACCAACGCCCGTAATATCTTCTTCTTTCTTTCTTCGGCCATCTCCGTCTCTTAGCTGGAGCATATGGACACCACACAGCGCCTCCAAGAAACGCTGTCCCTAGTCAGTCTTCTTGCATCGTTCCAGATCATATCAGCATCCTGTAGCACCGCCGTATATGAATTCGGTTGGCTTGGCCTTGGCAAGCCAGGTCCAACGTCGTCTCTTCACTCTCAGCGTGATGATTGATATCAATGAAATAAACAATATGTTTTTTTTTCTAAAATCTATCACGAATTTAACAACGTTACAAATACATTTATATATCAAGTGTTTGTTTCATCAAAGTGATTATATTCAAAAATACAAAGCTAGAACTATCTCAAAATATATCCTTAAAATCTTTCAACAAAACTATCACTTGCAGAGCGAGTGATTTATCCACTAAGCTACCGACAAAATTCATTCTTAAAAAATCTAGTAGCTAATTCAATATCGAATAAAAATGTACATATTCAACAATAAATATTGAACAAAATTGAATTAAAATTCAGAGTAGGAGCTGACACTAGAAGTATAGCCAAATTAATCACAATCCTTCAAACAATTATCACACAGAAAATAAAACAATACACATTAAATAATGTTAAAAAGTAATAAAATAGAGTAAATTTTTTATTATCGTAAAAATTAGATTATATAATTTAAAAAATCTATATTATCTTTATAAATAATTTTGATGGTATGTGTGACGATAGCGATATCTCAAACTAATGCATTTTGTGCAACAAAAAAATTATTGTAATAATAATAATTCACGTCTGGTGTCAAATAAAAAACCTAGAAGAGACATCTTGAAGAAAAATCTTGAAGTAAATCAGTGGTCGTAAATAATTAATTGCAGTACAACAATTAATAATAAAATATATAGCATTAAGTAATTTATTTATTTATTTATTTAAGAATACAAAACATTGTGGACATAACAAATCTAAATTCAAGACGTACACAACATGAGATTTACAATATAAGTAATATTACCCTCACAAGAGAAAAGAAGAGAATATAGAATATAATAATAATAACAGAAAAAAAAATTAAATCAAAACAGTTATTACTTAAGTACAATTTAATACAGAAAAATAAAATTTTGAAAACAAAAAACATACAATTTTACGCATAAAAATAAAGTTTCAAAAACAAAATGCAAAGTACATCACTGAAAATGTATATGTCTTTAGGGAGCGCATTTACAAATATTGCACCCCTCGCTAATGGTGCCTGATAGGCTTGACACGAGGAAACGGTTCTGATCCAGAATAAATCATGGCTGCGACTACGTAGGTAATTGGCAGGCGCATATCAATTCAAATTTATTAGTACACCAGAATTGGAAACTATCCCTCGCGCTAACAAGCAAAAGTGTTTCAAGAGAATTTCAAGTAATTATAATACGTACCTATTCACAATTGATTATTTTTTATTACAATTAATATCAATATTTACACTAGAGGTTGTTAGCTATTCGTTCTAGCTTAAAATTATTATGTTAAGTACGTGAAAATCATTCAATTCAGTGATCTTTTTGGGTGTCGTTTGCATAGATAATCGGTACTATTCAGTCTACACAATTATATCAGCAACGATTACAATACAGTACTTACCTACGTAGTTTCTGTTTACAATTCGTATTTATTTAACAATTGTCAGTTTTGTTTAAATTTCTCCACTTGGACAGCTATTCGTTAAGCGTTATTATTGTTGTGCACCTAAAAATTGATTAAAAAATGTGTAAGCTTTCTTATTTGCATAGGTATGACTAGCATTACTTGGTTACATCTAAATTATACGTACCTAAACAGGCCGCCAACGTTTATTCAAATAACAAGTGATAGAATAACATTGAGACCGGATGACACGTTATTCGAAGAGCATTTCACCGAGCGATAATTTGTACATATTATGAAATAAAATAATATCGTAAAATTTTAAGAAATTTTCTCTCGTAGATACCAAGAAATCGCAATGACAGACAGGTCCAACTGAGGGTCGGACCGACTTGAGAAGCTCTTCCCTTTCAATCGTTATATGGTGATACTCCCAGAGGATATGATCAGCATCCAGCAATTCACTACTTAATCAAAATTCTCTTAGCCAAGCTGACAGAGCTTGAAGGCAAAATCACCGTGTCCGGTTAAGAACTGATAAGTCCAATGGTCCGAGCCAATCTGGTTATCCCCATGCGCCACTTTATATTTGGGATCATAATATACAATATTACCAATTTAATCACAGTAATGATTTCATATTCCTAGCAATGTCACCCATAACACTATGGTTTTCATGATCCCCATAGCCGGACAAATGTGATGTTTCATTAATTTCATGTCCGGATGATTACTGATTTTTTTCCGAAAGTTTACATGGCTACTAAACTGGTTATGTATCTCTGAATAAAACATATTTCTTAACGCTATCACGGTGGCACCTCTTTAATCATTGTCTTCTGATCTTGCATCATGAGCGTCATAATGCTCATGATGAGCATCTCCACTTCCTTATTGCTCCCACGGCAGCCTATTCGTGCCATATTTTTAATAACATTATTTTTTTCTATACAACTTAATGGCTATGCAAATTTTCAATGTTGCGAAAGAAAATCTCGTTCGGCCCCATGGAAAACTGTGATACTGAATAACAATTAATGACAATATCACTAACCTAAAAAAGTCTTACGAAAGCTCTACGGGTCCCAAAAAAGCATATGAACAAACTTCCGCATATTGTATGTGCATTAATTTGTCTTTTAAAAATCTAAGCATATATATAGACTTACCATAACCATAAATTTTGCATTTAGAAAGAACAGAACGAAATAAACAATATTACAATATTACTTTTATTTAATACTAAATAATATATACACTCGATATAAGAATGCTCTCGTAGTGCAGTGCGTAAGGCGCTGGCCTTTCATCCGGGAGCTCCGGGTTCAATTCGACTACACAATATATATTTTATGTGATTTTCTCAAAGCCTAGGTGTTTGTGATTGTTTCACTTCTATTATTAATTATATTGTCATGTATATATATATATATATATTTTTATTAATATATTATATTATTAAAATAATGAAAATAAGTAATTTTGAAAAACATTAGAATCATACCAAATAGATAAAATTCTAACAAGTGTAATTAAATCTACTGAAGCCATCTGTAATAATGTGAGTTATATAATTACAAAGGCTGTTTGCCCTTACCTTGAGTTCAAAATACCTTAGCTAATGTAATTGTTATATAAAATATTGTATATTGGATAAAAGCATTAAAAGATTTAAGTTCTAATCTCATTCAGTATTTTTGCCTGAGGTTTTTCAAAATGACGTATTTCGATAAGTAAATAGGTAGGTAGTCTTATTTAATAAGCCTCAAAATTTTACATATGTATAAGAAAAAATATCAGTTCCGAATGAGACTTGAACCTGCATCCATCGCATTCTGGGTGAAGTGCTTTACCAATTAAGCAACCGGTGCAATATTAATCACATCTAACAACTATGCATCCGATGTGTTATCCCCAGTTGCCTTAATATTGACGACTGTCTTTTGTAATTTTGAACCATGGTATTAATTTTAAATAGGTACCTACCTTAATTTTTAGACGACATTAGCATTATATCTCCAAATCTTTTTTTTAACGTATGTAGGTACATTGTTATTGTATTATATAAACTATTTTTTATTCAATAAGGTGATGTTAATTGAAAAGTTTCAAGCATTATCATGGCAATGTATCTTAATTTATTTATTATTGAAATTAACTGATCGGGCGAATTCAAACCTATATTGAAATGGTTGAGGTTTTTGACAAATGCGGCTAAGCCTGCAATGCGGAATGACTTAAGGTTATTGAATCATTGACCTTAGTAACCATTACTTTCCTTTTATATATTAACGTTCTTAGGTTCAGTGTATATGGAGAAATTTTCTTCAACTTATTTGTTTATTCACTATTTTCCCTATATATATATATATATATATAGAAAATGTGCCTCTTCCCAGCGTGATCTGTTAAAAAAAATAGTTTAAAACCAGCCAAAAGTATCATAATATTCATATAACTTATTCTCTTTTTTCATTAGTTGATAATGCCCCATTAAATCGGACGAAACTGGTATTTATTATTATTAAATAAGTACTACATGTTGTGTTTTATTTTAATTAACCGGTATCCTGACATCATAATGGCAAGTCCAGACCGAAGTACATAATATATGTATAAAAGTTTCATCTCCATAGAAAAAGTTTTTCTTTAACGCCATTAAAATGTTGGCCGATTGTAATGATGACCTTCGTTCCCATAGGGTACCAGCGTCGAGGTTCTGAATACAACCAGCAGATCATCTCCACTCTCTACAGACTGTGAAACTTCACAGGGCATACCTACTAGAGAGAATTATGGTGAAATTGAGGTTCAAGAAAAGCATATAAAACCTAATCCAGACTAATAAGCATCTACACGAATAGCCACATGTATTTGTTTGACATTATGGTTTACACGTGTTTTTCATCCACGGCGAAATACAACAAAAACATAGTCATTTGCATTAAAAATATATAAGTACAAATGATTGTAAACAGTTTTCACACTACTTTTAGACATTTTTTTTATATAGTGTGCATAATAACTGTATGTATTGATTAAATAGAATAAAAAAATGTTATATCTTATATTTTTGTCGTTTCTTACAATAAATAATAATATTTGGTAACCTTATTTGATTTTCATATTAATTTAATTTTTACATTTAATTAAGTCTTTTCGTTATATAAATACATAATATAAAAATTTTGAATATATTTTTTTTATATTAATGTATTAAAGGTTTTATCATAAGGAAAACCCCAGTTGATAACCTGGCGAAGTATTCGAAAAGTACAATTGAGAGGTGGGTGAAGTGGGGGTAAGGTTGTTGCACGTGCTGAGTTCAGGCTGCGTGCACACGTGTCACCAGCCGGGCAAGGTCGCCCTGATGCAGCCCAGTACCTAAACTGCAGTTCAATTTCATTCTTCTCAAAGTTTTTATTCTTTGAACACAAAATTAGTGTGAGTAAGTGTAGTAAAAACCAAAAGATTCAAATACTTACAGAATTCGTGACAAAAAATTTTAGGGTACTCAAATTAAATAAGCTTTAATTACTCTGTTCAATGATTTTTTTCATAGACAACTAACTGACTGTCATATTCCAGTGCAAGGTCGTTAAATAATTAGTAGAGGTGATCATTTATTTATTAAGTTGTAAAAGTTAATTGAAATCATAAATTTCACTGAGAATTACATGGGGAAGTAATATATTATGTATGTATACAGGGAAAACCCATTTTTCCACAAAAAAAATGGTTTTTTTGTCTCTCTTGAAAAAATTGCACAATTCAAGATAAGTATTAAGATTGCGATATTGTTACTGTTTGTATTTTTTTTTGATTTCAGTGTTCGGGATTTTGGCTTTAGGGATTTAGGCTTTCGGGATTTCGGCCATTCGGGATTTCGGCCATTCGGGATTTCAGCATTCGGGATTTCGGCCTTTGGGATTCCGGCCTTCGGGATTTCGACCCAAACCCATGAATACAATACTAATAATAATAATAATAATAATAATAATAAACGAGTATATAAACCGAAATAACAATAAGAAAAGGTGTAAACTTAAATTATATAAGCATATATTATTATTATAATTATAAAACTATTGATACTCTAGGTTTCTCCTGGTATACAAAATATCTCCTTTAGTGGATACCGCAAGAGTATCCAAAACAGCGACTGCAATACTTATTTGGATTTCTATGCTTAATCACCGTCTCAGATATTCATTTGACCTGTTTTATCACTCAAGCGCCACCGATCTGAGCCACCATCTTCAAATCATAGGGACCCCAGAGTTCAAATGTCTCTAAACACAGGCAAAGGCGATACAATTTGGTGACAAACAATAACATGTTTTCAACTGTGTAAGAAGACTTAGTTAAAAGTGCTGCTGAACATATCGATTAGACTAATTTATTATCATTAAAAAATATATTTCTTCTTCTTCTTCTTCGACCATGTCCCCGATCCTAAGAGGATCATATGGGCCTCCACAGAGTGGAGGTTTGTATGAACAGATTTTATTTTTACGAGAAATGGATGTCAGCCACTTGCTCAACTTATTAGGTCCATACTCTGACTCATACAAATTGAAAAACAATATGTGTACTTGCCAGACACAGGATTCGAACCTGGGACCCTCGACACCATAAACCGGCGCGTAAGCCACGCGGCCATCGTGTGTGACAAAAAGTAAGAAGACGTGAGAAGTGAGAGTAAGAAGAAGGTGTAAGAAGACTTTGTTAAAAGTGCTGCTGAACATAACGATTAGACTAATTTATTATCGTTAAAAAAATATATTTAAGTACTTAATAATTAGTAGTTTACTTTACTTAATAATAGTATTTCATTGGGAATTTGCATCTAATTCAATTCCTAATTGTATCATTATTATTTTTTATTTGCAGGTAACGATGATGACGTATACTTTTTATCAGTAACAGTTCCCTTCTTCGAGTAAACGAAACCGATCGGTGTTATTAAGTTATACTGGTTATAATATAGTAGGTACCTCTAGGTAAGCTCTTAACCCAAATAACATTATTTGGGCTAAGAGCGTACTTCAGTGAACAGGCAACAGTAGGTGCGTCGAAATTTCTCACTCGTCGCCAATCGGAGACCGACAGTTGAGGTGTGCGCTCGTCGATTGTCATGGCGTCGGATGAAAATATTCTTAAATCGTGTAAAGATGACTAAAAAACGTTACGTATGTACTTAAAAAAGAAAACACGTCAATGAATGTACTATTATTATTAGTAATATAACAATAAACATAACATTAAATGGAGGCATGTTGGATTTTTATGACAAATTATATTTCGTTCGGCACGCGTCATTTGCATAATCCGCGCATCGCCTAGCCACGATCTTTTTAGACCATGCCTCTACTTATTTAGGATAATGTGCTTATACATGTGGGCCACCTAGGCGATATTTATAGCCTATCCCCTTTATATCTAGTTACTATCGGGAGTGTGAGCATGATTTTGTTGAAGGATGAACCTGGCTTCGGCGGCTTCGCGACCGACCGAGGCTAGGTCGGAGGTCTGGGTTAAAGGATCTCTAGTAAGTTTTAAAAAGTGCTTCATCGAACAAGCAAAACGAGAACGTCCATCGATGCAGGCCACCGCGCAGTTCTTCCGTGCCGTTGTCCCTCCTCTCGGCTTCCGGCGTTGCAGAATTCTTCCTTCAGACCATGCCTCAACTGAAGTATTATAGCCTTTAATACTTCCAATTGTAATCCGATAGCGGCCGATAGATGCGCAGGTCAAATAATGTTTTTTTTTATTAATTGGACTACGTTTTAATTTATTCTATTTCTCTATTCACATTTCAAGTTGATTATTAACATGCTTTTCAAAGCATGTCAATAATGCAAAGTGAATTGCAATTACAGTGTATGAAGTTAACTTACTTTACTACTAATGTACTCTTATTGTAATTATAATTGTGAGATAATTTAAATAATAAGAATAAACATCCATAATAAACATTTAATATAATATATTGGAGGATATTTTCGGAAAGGTACTATTTTATATTAAAAAAAAAACAGTTTGACATTCACAAAAAAACAAGGCTGCAATGCAAGAAGAAAAACCGGCGAATCACAGCATCCGGAACGAATAGCTTGCCAGCTCAGCCAGTAGACGAAGAAGAAGAATCTAGAAGTCCAGCGGTGAGAGCACAGAAGTTCGTTGATCCCCGAATCTCTTCCATCTCGTCTGTACCATCATCATCAGCACCATAATAGTCATAGGACAGGTATTATTATTTACGCGGAGGTTGTTGCACTCTTCTTAGATAGGTACTCTTAACCCGGTTGCCCTGTAGTCACCTCTGAGTGGCATTAGATTCAGACTTTGGAACCCTACAGAGAAATGGGGCTATTTTGGCTAGCCATGAAAACTATTGTATTTTAATACATTTTCCTTACAATTGTTAAATATATTTTTATAAACCTTTGTCTACGAAATACGCACCATACAATAATGATTTATAAATTGGATATAATAATGTTATAATTACATGATATCTACCTACACATAGCGTTTGAATATACCTAAACAATGTATTATTCAAATCGCAATGTCAAACATTAATATTGATAATAGTATCTCACATATTTTCTCTTCACCGCCCATCACGTTTTTAAACCTTTTTGGGCGTATACCGTGGTGTGCAGATCTTTAAAAATGTGCTGGAAATGTCGCAGGAAAAACTTCAAAAGATAATTTTGAAAGGTGTTCACTAATGACATACAATTTCCCATCGATAATCTGTCATCATTTGGAAGCACTAATTGCAAATACCGATACTATGGTCGATTATAAACAATATTTTTATATAACCAATTAATTATTGAATGGAAAATCATATAGACTTTCTGATAATAATATACTAATGTATCGTAATGTAGATCGCACAACATGGGAATTTCTCCAAAATTTACTGGTCAATTGCAAACTTCAATAGAAAGTTTTACCGAATATATTATTTTATTTTAAAATCTTAAGTAAACGTAAATAATGTATAATTGCCGTGTTGACAAAATAATATTTTTGATAATATTAATATTTATTCTATCTATTTAATAGTATACAAATATGTTCTGAGATCATTAAATGTTCATTAATATGATTAGGATGCAGCGCAGTTCAATCAATTAAGATTGGGAGACTGCGATGGCTAGGCCATGTGCACCGTATGAATGACAATGAACCGGCAAAGAGAGTGATGCCCGGCAATCCAGTCGGGCGTAGAAGAAGAGGCAGGCCGAAGATTCGCTGGTTGGATGGGGCTGCCAATGACTGTCGTGTTCTAGGGGTACCAAATTAGAAAGCGGCCACACTGGATAGGGACAGGTGGAGGGAGCTGTTGGAGGAGGCCAAGACCCATACAGGGTTGTCACGCCCCTGATGATGAATATGATTAGGAAAGATGTGGCATCATAATGGCACAAATAACTTTGACGTACAGTATATTCCAGGTTTACTATTCCTAAGTTTACCCGAAATTCTTAATTTTCCACCATTATAGGTAGGGACAACATATTATGTCATGTTGTGTTTAAATCCATACCTACATATCGTTATAAATAATTATGCATTTTCACATAATTGTGTATATTATAATCTATTTTGACGAAGTTCTAATGATGTATCACGCATATAAGCGTTTGCTATAAATATTAATTAATGAATATATTTTTTTGTACATGGAGATTATTACATCTAATATTTCGAGGTAAGAAGCTAAAAGGTTGCATAACCGTAAATAAAAAAAGTGAAAATAATATATAATGAATAAATGACATTCAATAAAACGCAATTTTTTTTGTAGTACTTATTCCACTTTTAATCAATAAATTAGGACCGGTTTCGTCCACCTACACGAGGGACATTTTCAACTCTGAACTCAAAAGTTGAAAATGTCCCTCTGAGGAGGACGAAACCGGTCCTAATTTATTGATTAAAAGTGGAATAAGTACTACAAAAAAATACGTTTTATTAAATTAAACAACAACACAATGCAGTTCCACCATGAATTGACAGTTAACAAAATAAAAGAAAATAAATGATATTCATTGTTAATTTAAAGCACATCATTGATAAATATTTGTTATATTTCAAATAATAATCAATGTTGCACTGTAAAGAAAAGAATTTTATTCTCATCATAGAAAATTAAATTCGCTTAACATTTACTACCGTTGAAACAAAAACATATGTGAAAAACTGGTTACAGATAATTAATATACACTAGAATAGTAATTTCACTTGAACCAGTTAACATGTGAGTGAGTCTGATTCATTTTCCTCTATAACTTGACATTTAGTAAAGAATTCTATTACAAGACTACCTTCTTGTTGAGATGTCATATATTTATTAAGAATATTATAATTCTGATTGAAGCTTTTTGAAATAATAGTTTTGATATAACAAATATTTACAATATCTGCAAAAGTTGAGTAGTGCCTAGGTATATTATAATATATTATGTATATAGAATATTGATCATTGAAATGCTTTTTTATAATTTCCGAAAGCTTTCTATCTACTTCTTTATGGGATTATATGTAATCATTTTCAATATGATTAAAGTAATAATAATTTTCATATTCCCAGCAATGCCACCTATAACTTTGCGGTCTTCATGATAAGCACCTACCCCATAGTCGGACAAAATGATAAGTTATTTCATTATTCTATAATATCGTGTGGATAGCCTTTAATTGGCCTTAAAATCACACTATACTGTCAATTGATGTTAATTATTTATTTATTTATAATTATAATTTATAATTAAGTATTTAGTTTTGACCTACCGTTAACAGTAAATCGATAAAGTTTATAATTACTATTTAATTGATTTTAACTAATTTATCGACATTAATAATTTAGTATTTTTGTATATAACATAATATTGTAATCTACTTTACTAATTAAATTCATTGTATGCTTTGTTCTTTTACTGCATGATGTGGTACATTGACCAATCACTGGTATTTCAGTATACTGTTTTATTAATAAATAATTAATTAATACAATAATATATATACGTATACAGAATTCTGAATTAACAGAAAAGTTGTTGTTTTTTTAATGAAATAATAAATAAAATAATAACAAGATAAAAAGAACTTTTTATTTACCACGTCTTTAAATTTTCTTTTGAATCATATAAACTTGACAGTTCTATGTATTAATTATTTATGACAAATATGGCAATTGTCAACAAATCATTTTTTCGCTATTTTGCAACAAACAAACAAACAAACAAACAAATATAGAATACTGAAATGTCATTTTGATTTCCATAGTAATGCACGTATATATTAATAATTTAGTTGCTAGGACTACCCCCTTAGCAACCAATAATAGTGGATTGGATTACGGATTTCTTCCAAAATAACTTTCCATACAAAACAGAATTAACTGAAAATGAATTCAATTCTACTTAAAGATGGCTAAAAGTATTAAAAGAATGCATTGGCATCGAGTTCTGATATATTATTCTAAAATTTTAAAATGTCTAGCTAGTCGGGAAATTAGTTAAAAATCAATTCCAAGATTTGTACTGGATAAACAACAACCGGACAAACAAGAATACGAGCTAAGAAAAACGTGGTAAAAAATGGAACACCACTTCTACTCCAAGTTCAAATATTATAATATGTTTGTACACTACCTTACTAGGGGGTACTACGACACCAATCGACTCACCCCATCATGTCAGTCACCAGTTGCGAACCGTGTGCCGTACTAAGCTTATCTTTTCTGTTCATGGAAATATATTTTCACAAACTACATTATAAGAATCTGATCGTATCCGTTTATACCATACACTTACACTTATAAATTTTGTGAAAATATATTTTCATGAACAAAAATCATAAGTTTAGTATGGCGCACGGATCTAAACCGCATACGATTTCAGTCCATGGATGACCTCTTAATATTATTAACTAAAACACAACATTTGAATTTGATGCGCGGGTTTTAAACTCGGACCCATGTAAAAAGTGTGAGCTTTCATCATCTACTTTACGATGGATGCAAATAAAATTACATACATTGTATTACTAGCTAGTCTCTAGACCGGCTTTTATAAACTGTATTTTCACTTAAATTATGAATGTCATTTAGATTCCAGCATTCGTGATTAAAAATACCAACACCAAAATCTCAGCATTAAAAATCTAATTCAGCATTGTAATACCTAGCGACATGTATGTATTATTCGGTTAATTAATTTTCGTACCAATCATTTTACCTTACGATCAATAAATTTTAATATCCGCAAAAAAAGCTTTACTTTTCACTTCTATGAGTCAATAAATAAATAAAACAATTAATCTAACTTATGACAGTATACCTCGCGGATATGAATCGATGTCTTGGAGAATTGCAATGATGTAACAGACTGCAAACAACAATGCACCGTGAGAATGTGGATCAACGAGATATTATCAATTCAATAAGTTGGTTCGGTAGATATGTGACTTGTGTGAGTAAGTCACAATTGTATTGTATGCAATGAATTTATTAATTACTTACCTGACATTAAACAGTTAGCTCAATCAATGTATGACAATGTTTTGTAATAAATTATTTTTAATATTGCTGCATATAATGTTTTATATTTTTTCAATTTTTTAAATATTATGTACCTCAAAGACAGAAGTCTCATGACCGATTTTGCGGGAAATGAATTAAGTACAGATTTAATTTTCATTATATATTAAGTATTAATCGTAGTCAATTATTTCCAATTTGAGTCTATTCAGTGGCCCGTAATTACCATAAACATGAAGACGTAAATACAGTAAAATCTTAAAGAATATTTTGTAACTTAAAATACGCTGGCTCTTAGATAGAGGGGAATGGGACGACTGGCCTCCGGACAATTGGACGCCACACTATCGTAAGTGTAGACGAGGTATTTTAATCAGTCTCTATCTACTACTTAGTAGTTTGAATTCATTTTACTCTTAACATAATGTATTATATATCGCGGATTGAGAATTACCATGCCTTAAGCTTTATATAAAATAAAAAACTCTTTTTTCGTTGGAACTTAAACATATTCATGATTAAATCATTACATTCTCACCAAATATTAAATCATAATATAATCATTGAAATATAAATAATAATATTGAATATTTTTTTAAAGTACCTATAAGTACCTAACGTCTATTTATTTTTGAATTCCGTGATGTCCAGTTGTCCGGTGCCAAACCGTCCTAGACCCTAGGTAGAGATATATTGCTGTATTAATTGTTAATATTTACAGATTGGAAAAAAGCTCTGAATAGTAGAAATATTAATGTTTACTTATCATAGATATACCTGTTTAGCTATATTATTTCGCTAAATTATTACATGCTGATTAATTACCTGGGAAAACGCAAGAAAACTAACGAGCGAAAGGAATTATTGGAAAAGCAGGGTGGTACCCTTATGCTCCACCTAAAGAGTGAATATGACTAACAAGAAGCATACAACATAAATATTGTGACCCCCACATTCTGAAGCAGGTCCCCATGCTAGGATGTTTGGCGGGCCCCCTACATGTCGCTATGATGTTCTACAGCAGTGCTCCCCAAATGATATTCCGCGGAACCCCATATTTATGCGAGGTAAAAATTTAGGCTATTTCATGTATTATTTATCGATTTTTTTATTTTTGTATTTTTAAATAAATCCACTTATATTATTGATTTGAGCACTCGTCGTCATATTATAAAGCACTGATCGCGACCCCCTTCTGTTGTTGCAAAGTATCATGCGACCCTTCGCCATATTGGATAAATAACCATTTTTATTAGTCACGAAACACACTAAAAATGTTTATAATATAAAATTATACACGTGAATTATTATTAAGTTAGGTGCCAGAAGGGAAGTTAGATATTGGTGCATACAAGTTTGATACGGTTGACAGTTTCATATACCTTGGTTCTCTTGTAACTCGACATAATGATAATACAGAAGAAATCAACAAGAGAATCATGTCTGCGAATAAATGCTACTTTGGCCTGTTAAGACATTTTAAGTCCCGCATACTATCTCGCCGAACTAAAAGCACTCTTTACAAGACACTTGTAAAGCCAGTACTCACATACGCATCGGAAACATGGACATTAACTCTGCGAAATGAACGAGCCCTGAACATTTTTGAAAGAAAAATTCTCCGCCGTATATATGGACCGATCAGGGACGGCACCAATTAGAGCAGAAGATATAATGCTGAGCTCTTTGGGCTGTACGAAGATTGCAGCGCAGTTCAATCAATTAAGATTGAGAGACTGCGGTGGCTAGGTCATGTGCACCGTATGAATGACAATGAACCGGCAAAGAGAGTGATGTCCAGCAATCCAATAGGGCGTAGAAGAAGAGGCAGGCCAAAGATTCGCTGGTTGGATGGAGCTGCCAGTGACTGCCGTATTCTGGGGGTACCGAATTGGAAAGCGGCCACACTAGATAGGGTGGACAGGTGGAGGGAGCTGTTGGAGGACGCCAAGACCCACACCGTATTGTCGCGCCCCTGATGATGATGATATCAGAAGGGAAAGTGGCTGCGACGTGTGTTTCGCTATGGGCATGCAGTTTAATGCGGAGAGACAAATTCAAGAATGGGCCTACGACCGCCCCTAAGTTCCCTACACATATTTCATATGGGGTCTAGGACGATTTGGCGCCGGGACAACTGGACGCCACGCAATTCTAAAATAAATGAACGTTAGGTACTTATAGGTACTTTAAAAAAAATATTCAATATTATTATCTATATTTAAATTATTATATTATGATTGAATAGTTGGTGAGAAATTAAATACTCAGACGTAAATAATGATTTAATCGTGCATATGTTTAAGTTCCGACAAAAAATGGGTTGTTTATGTTTATATAAAGCCTTAGACATGGTAATTCTCAATCCGCAATAAAAAAAACATTATGTTAAGAGTAAAATGAATTAAAACTACTAAGTAGTAGATGAAAACTAATTAAAATTCCTCGTCTACGTTCTGTGTACGTGTCTACGACAGTGCGGCGTCCAATTGTACTGGCGTCCAGTTGTCCCATTCCATTCATATGAATGCGGGAGCCCAGCGTATGGGAATATATTTGTTTTAAATTCATGAATTGGACGCTTGTGTGGCAAGTTCTTCCTGTTCCACAGCCATCTTTCCACGACATGAGTAGAAACAATCATGAAAATAAAGGTTCAACCACTCCACATTATGTATTAGGTATATTTATCATCAAACAGCAATTGGGTACTTATGTACATAATGTTAAATATTGTATATAGTTAGTTTACTCAGAAAAAGTGACGATTTATCATACATCCGGGAAATTAAGGTATTTTTTCGATGCAAAGGAATTTCACCGCAGTTTGCATTTTCGTTTTTTTATCAGAGACCACCCGGGCATCGGCCGCTATTCGATATCATACACGTGCCAGTTACTTGCTCTACAAGGTTGTATTACAATGATATAGCTAGTATAATAGAAAAAATAATCAATTTATTTTTATTCATTTCCAGAGATTATAGATAGAGATTGTTTAATATATTTTTTTATTTCTATATAAATCAATAAAGAGAAAGACCATTTTATTACATCTAGTCTTATCTCATTTTATTAATGACAGTCAATGAGCAGGCATACATTTTTATATAAATGCTAGCGTGTCCGGAAATTTGTACGTATGCAGTTCGCCGTATCATACTTCACCGTTAAATATTGTATCGGAAAACATGGCCGTATATTAAAGACCATTCAACGACTATGGGTCGTATAGTACTGACATAAAATTCATGTCGAAACAAAATACGGTTATTGTCGGTTAACACTTTATAGGAAGCCAGCAGCAAACAAATTTTTAAAATAGCCGACATACTGGACTATTTGTTAGGTTAGGTTGGGTTCGGTTTTCATTCTTGGATTCATGATTTTTTCCAATTGAATTAATGTTCATATTAAATCTAATAAAATTGAAGACCGTATAGCATACGGTCCTCTCTTTCTGATAAGAAAGCTCACGGCGAACTGTGCCACGGTGAAATGTTTTACGTACCTATAATTTGCATGTAACCAAATGCTTCTCCTTCTTTGGCCATATCCGCCCCTTAGTCGGAGCATATGGACACCACGCGGCGCCTCCAAGAATCCCTGTCGGAATCCCCCAAGAATCCCAGCATCCCGTAGCTCCGCCGTATATACTCTATAGATAGTATTTAGCGGCCTTCCAAGACGCAGGAATCCGGTCAAGAACAGGCAAGCCGAGTTGAAGTTCTCTTTTGGCAAACGCAGCACGTGACCGAGCCAGGTCCAACGTCGCCTCTTCACTCTTAGCGTGATGAGAGGCTGCTTGGTGCGTTCTCTTATCTTCTTGTTACTCCTAAAGCCATATCATCAAATATCAGCTGTTTTCGGAGCTCAGTATACGGTTACTCTGAGCCTTCATAAGTTGCTATGATTCGCCACTGCAAAGCAGCACCGTCAAAATGCAAGCATCTAATATGCGGCATTTGGTTTTGACCGAGTATAATTGTGAGTCCCAAACACTCCGCATTGAGTTGAATGTTGCTCCAGTCATTCCCATTCGGATAGCGAGTTTTCTCTTCAAAATGCCATCCCCCGGGATGTGTACCCCCAGGTATTTGAAGATGTCGATGCTCTCGATGTTCTGCTCGTCGCTAATTAGAGGGAAATCTAGATTAGGACAGGTGCTATTGCATAAAACGTTGGTTTTATTCTCGTTGATTTTCAAACCAACGCGAGACGAGTTGTCATGCAACTTGTCGAAATACATAGCATATTTATCACTTTTTATTGATTTTTGAGTTGTGATATTTTAGAATAGCCTTTAGTATGTAATGGTAGGTAGTATAATGCCCCGCCCCATATACGAATCAATTTGCTCATTTTTTTGTTTGCATCTACATTTCACCAATTTCTATTAAAATAAATAAATTCAGTTACTATTTTAATGAATGCTGAATGTGACAAAAATCGCTTTGACAAGTTAAAAAATCAAAACTCATTTATTTTTGGTTCAATAGGTACCTACCTACACTACCTACTATCGTCTAATCTAATTCGTCAAAATAATAATAATTAATTATTGTAAAGTCAATTCATTTTGAATTGTAAGCTATATTATACATCGCTGTAGCGATACTGAACTATTTTATAAAGTACCTACTCGGATTTGGAAAGAATACCAAAAAATACAGTTGAAAATGTATACTGAAGCCGTAATAGGGTTTAACATCTTTCAAGATATCAGACATTATCGGACACTTTAGTGGAATTATTTCCAGGTAAAACCTTTATATGACTGGACTGTACATCTAATATTGCCGGAAATGAGTTAAATACAGATTGTGTAGCTAAATAAATATACAGTGACGTCCCGTGGGGGTAGGCAGACTGAGCGTCGCTTGGGGTCGGCAGTTACTCGAAATAGCTACCTAAACTTAGTAATAACGAAAATATCTTTCAATTAAAAGAAACAGCTCACTGGTTTTGTCGGGTTCGCAATATCTAGTTTACATCCATTGCGCTTCGACGTCTTTGGTGACCAGAAACGACACTTGGAGATTTGCGAATAATTAGTCTGATATTTTGTTAGTAATGTATCCATACAACACATTTCTTAGATATTGGACTCATGAAAGGATGATAAAAATAAGTAAGATAAAAATGAGGCGACATTTTGGCGGTGTCTAGGGGCGGCATTTTATCTAGGGACGTCACTGTAAATATATATTTGTCAGGCCCAATTCACACGTATAATATATGGAAATCAGAAATTCAAAAAAAAAAAATTACATTGTTACATAATTTGAGTATTAATTTTTGATATCATAGTTTGAGTTTTAATTAACATAACACCTGATGCATAATATACTTACTTACCCATTAGAAAATAACTCTTTGAAAAAAAAATACGAAACCCGACGGGACTTGAACATGTAACCACTGGATTCGTGCCAGAGTGATTTTCCAAGTGGGATGCATGAGATGTTTTCAAATTATGTGTGTTTAATACGTAGAATGTTACATTCTCAAATCTTGTGAATTATTCGTTGAATAAAAGAAATAGTTTGTTACATTAATCCATATTAAGGGCTAGAAAAAATCGTGTTACGTTTCCCATAATATAATAATGGAATATTGACCTAACTATAATAATTTAATAATAAATATTTTCAATCCACTGCGCCGTAGAAGAGAGGCTAGAGCACTTATAAATAATTACAAGATAAAAAGAACTTTTTATATACAACCTTTTCAAATTTTCTGTTGAATTATTATGCTCAATATGCTCAAACGTGTACTTGATATGAAGTAAATAAAAAATAAACAAACAAATATAGAATACTGAAATACCATTTTGACATTTTATTTTGATTTCCATAGTAACGCACGTATATATTAATAATTTGGTTGCTAGGACCACCCCCTTAGCAACCAATAATAGTCTTTTACTTTTTACGGATTTTTCTGAAATAACTTTCCATACAAAACAGAATTAACTGAAAAAGAATTCAATTCTGCTTAAAGATGGCTGGAAGTATTAAAAGAATGCATTGTGCATCGTGTTCTGATATATTCTAAAAGTTTCAAATTTAATGTCTAGTCGGGAAGTTAGTTAAAAATCGATTGCAAGATTTATACTGGACAAACAACCACCGGACAAACAAGAATACGAGCCAATAAAAACGTTGTATAATCGGGTCGTGTTTTCTTAAAATCGTATTTTTTCAGGCAGTTGTGTGAATTTGAATCCAATACATGCCAAGTGTGCCCAATCGTATGGCTAATAAACGAATCCTCGTCTGAGTAGAATCGTATGCTATATTTTTGAGAGAAAATGGTGATTTATCGTATTTTAAATTAAATAATATTCTAAACTGCAGCCTATTAATAGAGGTTTCATTTTTTGATAGAATTGCATTAAATAATTTTATGGATTAAATTCCACCACAATGTTTTTTAGTTGACACCGATTTTGATTGTCATACAACTCATACCGTTATCAAATGAAAAATATCTTTTTGAATTTCTCATAAATTCTGATAGTATGTATAAATCACACAACCCAACCCAATTTCATTAAATCTAATTGTCTGAATTAGTTTAGAATATATATAATTATTGAAATGAATAATAAATAAGATTTCGCTTCTTTCAGACTAGGAAAAAGCGCAACGGCGTGAAAACTGCAATACATAGCTATCGATGCAAAACTTTTCACAGTGCAATCTTATCATAATTAGCTAAATCAATTTATTTAAAAATATTTTTGAATTGCCGAATCTCGCTCTAATGTCACACGTTTGTCAGCCATCAACAAAAGCGGTCCAGACAAAATCGCTAGCTGCATTTTTGCATAGGTAATCAATGCACTTTGTCTGCGAGGTCATTGACTCTGTGTTGCTGATTATAATGCAATATTTTGTCTACTAGAAAATCGTGTAGGTAAACCCGCTTCATTGGCTCGGCCAGACATTATGATTTTATTGATTACCTACTTATTTTCTTATGATGGTTTTACATAACTGACCTACTACGTCCCGTGACGTACATACTGGCTACATATTAAGCACTCCACTGTTGTTTTATTATTATTAAAATTCAGATAGGTATTCTTTTAATTTCAAATATATTTTTAGTAAACAGTTAGGTAGGTATATAGGTACTGTGTTTAATAATATAGTTCCTGTGATAGGTAGGTATACTTGATTATATTAGGTATATTTAAAATAAGAACGTTGCTCCAGAACATAGTCACACGAATATTTTCAATTAGCACCCAATTTATTACCCAGTATACACGTGCATGGATTTACTGCTGACAGTAGGTACGTATTATCGCGGCCATCACAAAAAATACACTCTGATGTGTTTTCCCAAACGAGTCAAAAGAAGTATAAATTAAAAAAATGCATGTGTAAACACGTATTGTCGTGCAAGTTCCAAGATTGCATGCATGAATCAAAAAATTCCAGAAGTATTGGACCGTTAAAAAAACGAACTACACCGCTCAGAGACTCATTTTGAGATTAACCGATTTTCACAACCTATCAAATAGCACCATACAATGATAACATCGCGTCTCGCTTACCCTTGAAGAATGATATTGGCGAGACAGTCAGCACTTTTACGTGTATACAGTTATTACCGAGATAGTTTAAATTACACACTATTGGTGCAAGTAAATCCATGCACGTGTACAGGCACTATTATAGTAGGTAGAATAACTTAAACTTAGACTTAACTACAAATTGCGATTTCTTCTACTGCGTACGAATTACATACCTAGGGTAAATATGGGTTTGGGACGAAATCCCGAAGGCCGAAATCCCGAATGCTGAAATCCCGAATGGCCGAAATCCCGAATGGCTGAAATCCAGAAAGCCTAAATCCCGAAAGCCGAAATCCCGAAGGCCGACATTCCGAATGCCGAAATCCCGAATGCTGAAATCCCGAATGGCCGAAATCCCGTGGCCGGAATCCCGAAGGCTGAAATCCCGAAAAATAAATATCAATAGAAAAATAAAAATAAATATCCGGGTAAATATAATTATTGCTACCATCTATATTTCCAACTGCTCTTCATTGAAGGTTTTTGCATCGTTTTCTCTCACTCGGTGTTGCTCTAACTACGTCATAATGTGTTCTGTCAAAACCATCGAACTTCACGTTTATGTGGTATGTTTATAACTATCGATTTTATTATTAGGTACCAATTAATAGTACATTAAAATATTCAAATGATATAATATTATCAATATTATCATAATGAAACAGTTATAAATGACAATAAAAATATCATATTGTATTAGCTGTTCAATCCAATGTATATCTTAGCTACATCATGAAGAGGTTTCGTATCAGTGTTATTTTACGAGATATTGTAGCCACGTACCGAATCTATTAGGTTCACACTCTTCATTAGGCAAGTAATTATTTTGTACCTTATTGTCAGAATGCCTGTTAAATTGTTATAATACCTACCTAGGAATATGTTAGGATAAAGTTATATTTTAAATATTTTTTCAAAATGATGAAAATGAAGGAAAATGGGAATCCCCAACCGGTGTTAGCGATCATATGACAAAATTGTGTGTTTTTGGAAGGAAGATTTTCATTAGTAGGTACCTACATCATATTTTTTACTAATAATGTAGTTTGATAAATTCTTCAGAAGGAAAATTATAGTCTTAATGTATCTTGTTTCTAATATAAAAAAAACATCGACTTTTCTAGAATATATAAAAGAATATAACTTGAAATCCATTTTATTTATATCGATTTGTGCTTTGGTATTATAACCGCATCGAAGCTCGATTTGATAGAAAAAAAAATCATGTTATACAAGTTTTCATTTTTTATACAAAACCGAACAAATCCGTCAATACTATGAAATTTAATCAAAATCGTTATTTTACCTTAAAGAACTTATCAAAACACATTTTAACGTCAAATATATTATCGATGAGATTGAAATATACCTGATGACGTGTTTGGTCGGTATATGCCTTGAAATAGATACTTAATTACAAAACTAAAAACAGTTTAATATTATTAGAATTTAGTTACAAATTTGTTCATGAGGATTTCAGTTTCTGTACCGTTATTATCAATATGTTGATCAAAGCTCAAGCTAAATAAAATCTGAAATTTGAGGTTTTGAGTAGGTATATCAGTTTATCTGTTTACAAAAGGTTGTTAGATTTAAAGAATATTAATGCTTTAGTCAGAATAATTATTGTCATCTTTATGAAAAAACTTTAAAACACTAAAGTCGTAAATAAATACGCACTTGTATTCGTAAACTCTTAGCGATTCAATTATCAATTAATCTCATTATATTATATAATATAATCAAACGAATAGTTAAAAAAATAGTTTGGACTTTATTCAGCATGTTTTTTAAATTTAAAAAATGTAAACTCACTATTTCTGGTAAAGTGTGTCGGCTGAAAATCAGACAATGGATTATTTTTAATTTTTGATTATTAACCAAAATACCAGATCAATTAATAATATAATGTGTTGCTTATTTGATTAATGCCTGTTTGCATTATTTTTCAGGTATTTTCAATAAACAATGACGGCGACAGATACAAGAGAATAAAATCGCAATAAAGCTATTAACATAGTTTTTATTCCGTCCGTTTATGTCATTTGAGTTTTTATCTGTGATTACAAAACTTTTATTTTGTATTTAAACATAATGTATGATACTACAACCCTTGGCGGTTCTTCACCTTTTTCAAATATGTCCTCCATCCTGGACGATCCAGCGCCGACACTCTCCAGTGTTGTTTTGATCGAGCATTCTCAAATCTACTGTGGCGCGGTCTTGTCAGATTTGGCCGTACAGGTCTTCTCTTGCCCGCAGGGGTTGCGTACTGAAACATATCTCGCCTTACTGGTAACTCTTCCGACATCAGGGGCGAAGGGTGGAGATAGGCTGTTAAGATCCACCATAAATAGTGCACACCAAACTTTATCAGTCATGCGTATTTGTTTTCATTGAAATAAAACCACAATTTACTAAATATGGTATTTGTTAAAATTCAATTAACCTGTGAAAACCATTTAAAGATATTTAAAATTATACAATCAAATCATACATAACTTTGGATATTTTATAGATAGAATAATACTTTTTATCTACATTTATTATAGTTTGGCTTAGGCAGAGCTTAATGAATTTTAAAAAAATATGTGTAATATCTATTTTTAATCCAACGAAAACAAATAAGTATGAATGAAAAAGTGCACACAATTTTTATGTGCACCATTTATGGCAGATCTTAACAGCCTACCTCCACCCTTCGCTACTGTGCGACATTTATGCACGTGGCCATTCATCATGAATAATATGTATTTAAATTATACAGAACAAACGCCCAACTACCATTAAACAATTTTAAAATCAGTGATGTCCCGTGGGAGTAGGCAGATCATGCGTTGCAAAAAACAGCAAATTAAGGCAGAGGTTAAGAATATTCTACATCTTTGATAGTGTTTTCCGTGAACCTAAAATTTCTTCGCCTGTGGTAATAACTTCTCACCTGCCTCGTTGGTGGACATTTATATAGGTACATGTAAATATTTTTATTAAATGTAGATTCGTGTTGTAATATACATTCATGAAAGCTATTAAGCTAAATACTTACAAATTTTTTAGGTAAACTGCTGTATGTAGGTATATATTGTGATTTGTGAAAAATGTGTCTATTTACGCAGATATATTTAATTAAATGCAATTAACCATTACATGTTGAAATAAAAATAATAAATCGTTCGAAGGCATGGATTTATTTGGGAAATTAAAATTCTTTTTTATCGTGGGAGCCTCAAAATCAGTCAGTGCGTCGGGCAAGATATCCATATATTTTCTCTCATCCTATTTGCTGATCGTCCAGTATTCTGTATGTTTAAGATAATATGGTAGCAAACTATGATCTCATTTAATATAGTAGATAAATAGTTTTAATTTTATATTAAAAATAAGACCTACGATTGATAATATATGGCTGTATAGTTTATCACATTGATAAACATCTTTTGCATGGGTAATGCATTATTATTTACAGCACCTGTGATGTTTAATGCATTGGGATCAATGACTTTTCATTAAAAAAATATTGATGTTGCCATGAACAAAAGAGTCAATCAATATTTTGCCTATTCATCCACGGAATGTAAGGAGCTTGAATCTTTCATACTTTCACGGGTTTGAAAGTACTGTCCACAACAAGAAGTACTTAACGGGATTGCTGTTTCGGACATCTCGTGGTGGAATTATGAAACATGCGATTAAGGCAGAGAGTCACGTTTATAGTAAAACTTGCATTTTTATTACATTTTACTGATAAATCTCATTTTAAATAATCAATACGCATCTAAGAACATTAAAATATTTCTTTAAATTGTTTTAATTAAAAAATAAACACAAACTAACAAAAAATCTACATAAAAATGTACGTTTTATGGTTCGACTTACCGATCCGATGTTTGTTATTACATCGTATTTTAATCCTAACTATCTATCTAAATACCACCATTGGTGGTATTTCCAGTGAACTTGTAATTCGCATGGATTTGTCGGGATCTGCAATCAGCCAACTTGGAGTCAAATGGAGGTCAAGGCTGTATTCTGTGGGAACCAAATGTCGTTCCTTCAGCGCGTGCGTGCTACCCGTGGTCCTGTATGGCTGTGAGACGTGACATCTTACAAAACTTAAAAAATCTCGGTTTTTGAGCTTTGAGAATCGATATCTCCTCCGAATCTTAGGGGTACACTGGTACGACTGCGTAACAAATACTCGAGTTCGAGGCAGCCTCGGTGATTGAGGTAATCCAGAATAGACGCTTCACGTGGGACATGTGTTCCGGATGCCACCAGAGAGTGCAACACTTCGTTCCCCTGTGGCACAGCCTCAAGGGTTTTGTCGCCGTGGCCGGTCACCCTGCAGCGGTACTACAAAACCAGGTACCACAACATTAATGGGAACTGGTTTACCCTACTGGGTGTGGTATAAATAACAGGCAACGGATCTCGAGTTTGGAAAAATATGAGATAATCTTAAACACGAGTTAGAATACAATGTTATTTTCAATAGTTACATCTATAAGATAATAATCTACATTAAAGTTTGTTACGTAAATATAGCGTGCATCCAATATTGAGTACCGTCGGCATACTTTATTATATTTGGGTTTTACGGCTTGACCGCCATAAAATACCCTGCTTCAAAATATTGGTTCACGATCATGAAGGCATTTACATTTCTATTTATTAATCGGTTCTGTTTACAAAACCGAGACGGGTGTAGGTACATGGCGAGAGGAGCGAGAGTTGGCAATGGACCGAGGGAAGTGGCACGAACTTGTGCTTTCCCTATGCCCCAACGCTGGGGCGTGACAGGGTGAAGTAATTAAAAGTAGTAAGTATCTATCCAAAACCAATAATTGGGTAGGTCAAAATCAAAAAGGATTCTTCACATTTTTGAAATGCCCAACATTCACTCTTTGAAATGTTCAAATTAGACCAAATAACTTTACTTTTTTTAGACAATGGTAAAAATATCTCAGTACACTGTTATAATGTGCCTAAATACCTTTAAAATTGTGTAGTTAATGCGCACATCTCAATGTGTAGGCGATGGAGAGAAGCCCTTCTGCTTTTAGCCTATTCAATTTACCTACGGCTTTTTAATTGTATGTGAACATTATTATAAATACGTGTAAAGTTATATATAACAATCAATATAATATCGGGCCCTTGTTCCATTTTTGAATAATTGCCTGGTATATATTATTAATTTAATAAAAGCCTTCCTTTACCTTCAATTAGTAACACTGAGGTCGTCTTATTGTTTTATATTTATCTCTTATAAAGTAATAATAATGTTTATCATTAATAATAATCGAGTGATTAAAAAAGTAAATCATTTTCTTGACATTTCAACTCGATTATTTGTATGCAAATTTTTATTATAGATACGGGTTTCCTGAGCCGATAAAAACCTATATAGTAAGTTCAAATCGACATCTTGATAAATCACGCGATTCAATTCAAGACAATGTGAAGTTAGTACTTATGCATTTATTTTATTATCATGAAAACCAAAGATATTATTTCCCTTCATTTAATTAATGAGGTGAACTTGAGCAGGCTTTGTCCAGCGTACTCTTTAAGCACAGGTGCCGAAGAGATGAGACAATACTATTGTAATACGAGGATGGCTCTGACAAAAAAGCCATAATATCAATGAATTCACAAATAAAATGAGATATTTTAAAAGTCACACATAATTTTTATTAATTACAAAGTTTTTCTTAGCTCGTATTCTTATTTATCCGGTACAAATCTTGAAATCAATTTTTAACTAGCTTCCCGACTAGCTAGACATTTGAAACTTTCAGAATATATCAGAACACGATGCCAATGCATATTTTTAAATACTTTTAGCCATCTTTAAGTAGAATTGAATTTATTTTCAGTTAATTCTGTTTTTTATGAAAAGTTATTTCGACACCATCATTGGTTGCTAGGGTCTGGGGTCCTAGCAACTAAATTATTAATATATACGTGCGACTATGGATATCAATATGGCATGTCAAAATGACATTTCAGTATTATTTCTATCAAGTACAATTTTTTTTTGATCGTTTAAGCTAGTCAAGTCAAGTTTATATGATTCAACAGAAAATTTAAAAACGTTGTATATAAAAAGTTCTTTTTATCTTGTAATTATTTTGTATATATGTGGTATTCTTATTAATCTACGTGCAGCTTTTGAAATTTTTTATTAATCCTTAGCATCGAGAAAAAAAATATTCTTAATTTTGAGAGCAATCATTATCAAGGTATTTTGATACATTTAATGAAGCATCACTTCTTCGTGGGTATTTTAAACAATGAGCTTAGCCGAGCAACAACGCATCGTTATAGCCGGCATTAACAAAACCATCTTTACTCTAAAATGTAGCGCCCAGGAAACACATAATTAATGGGAACTAAAACACCTAACGGGTGTGGAGTAACAGGCAACCGATCTCGAGTGTGGAAGAAAATGGGATAAACTTAAACACGTATCAAGAATACCTCATTCTAAGATTGTCCTTCGTTATGACATCTGCTCTCGGTTTATGCACTGATTCAATATTGGTCTATTTGAAGGTTGCAACACACACTATTGCACGTCTGTAATGTGTGTTTCATTTTCGTAGGACACTCACACATTCAAAACTCTGCCTCAAAATGTAGTCTATTGGTGTGTTCTGTGGTATCGCCTTATTTCCATGTGCCAATCGCATTGATTCTCTAACATCTTGATCATTAGAACGACTCACGAGATTTCGCCTTCTATATTTATATATACTTAACGAGTTTCGACGTCATGCTTCTCCTTGTGGAAAACGTATCTGAATTTATAGCTACATTGCTTCATTTGTCAATGTAAATAGATAGTTACAAATAAATTAATTAGAGTTAATTATCCATGTATATAAAAAATATACATTATATAGTAAGTACTGATACCGAATAAAAAAGGAAATCAGACACAATATAGCAAATCTGTTGGCTCCTAAATATTGCCCTAATATATTTTGGTAAGTTTGTATATGTAGGTATACAATGCGATATTACACAATATAACATGTTGTAAGCTAATCTATGACAGAATTTCCATTTCACTTGAGGAAATAAAATCCCACACTTCGTTTTGCTTTCCACGGTTTAAATTTTGTCTCAGGTGCTTCTCACAATTTAAAGCGGCACGGTTGGCAGAGAGGAATCGGACAACAGAAACAATATTATACTTATTTATATAGCATAATACGAAGACATATTTGGCTTCTTGGTTACCTAGCCAAGTCTTCAATTATAAATTTGCGTTTTAAAGTAAAACAGAAAATCTAATTATTATTCGAAAAAAAATAACTTATTAGCTTTAACACGCCAAATTAGCCAAAATGCGTACATGTGTAAATCAAAAATCAGACGAGCTAGATCGCCATTTTGGAATAAGTAGTTTTCACTCAGAAACATATGAAGTTCACATACTTACAAAGTTATCCAAAACACAATCTTATTTGGCTCTCCTGGAAAGATGACGTTGTTCCCTTTCCTTTTCTTTACGTTTCGTTTAAGGGGGAAAATAATATGACTATCTATAAATTAATAGTAGATAACTAGATAGTAGTGCAAAACACACATCATGAACTGTTTATTCAAAGAACAAAGGGTATATATAATTATGAATACGTAGGTATTAATATTGGCAATATGTATCACCTTATAGAGCGGTAACTAGGGAGTGCAATTAGTACCGAATAAAAATACTAATAGTTACCGGTATTAGTGGAATTATAATATATGGAAAAACAGAAGTACCTCTCTACCAATATATAGTTATATATATATATATATATATATAAATCTCTTTAAAATATTAATATTTTATAGCACGTGCCATTACTGGTCTCGAAGGGCGTTGAAGGGCAACGGAATTAAGCTAGACATCGCGTAACCCGACAAAAATACAGTCATATTAAACTTTTACGTTAATTAATACGCTTTGTTACCACTTTTAATACCAAATATATCGGTATTATCTAATTTTTAAAACCAGTATTTTGGTATCGAAAAATACTGGGATGCCGCTATTGCAATACCTAGCTGTAACTAATGGCGTGATAAAAATATGATAACATTTTTCTTCTTTTTGCAGTCCGTGTCTGTTTATAAGGTTTTGCAAAATTTTAAAATACTAATAAAATATTTTATTTTCTTATGTGAACCGAAGGGACCCAGTTTTTTTATTTCGCGATGCGAAAGTATTCTTTAGTTTTCATAATGATTCCGATTTAATTTGACTTAGTGTCGTCCGCGTTTTTTTGCAGTGGGGGTTTAAATTAGTTTAATATTATCCTTCCGTTACATTATTATTTGGAATTGGGTTAGGACCAACAATAATTCGTGGGGTTACTGCCAAAAGTTGGTAATTCTCAATATGGAGTAATTGCAGTGTGAAGTTTGACATGCCCTCTAAAATCAGGCATAGTGGTAATTTCCTTCTGTTATGTGCGCATGTTCTATAATATTGGATGATCTTGAATTTTTTCTAGCATACATATTTATATATTATAAACATATAATCCGTTGCTAACTCTAAATATCTAAATTATCGACTTACCAACTCTTGACAGCAACCCAACAAATTATTTCTTGTAAAATAGTCTGTTAATATAAATCCACTCTGTAGAATCCCGTATGCTTCGTTTAGGATCGATGGTAATTTACTTTGTTTTTACATAGTTGTATGATCAGATCATCAGAAGTTGGCTGTGATTAGAGTTGGGTTTCGGGAATTTCCCGACGGGAATTCTCGAGAAATTTTCGAGATTTTCCATCCCGAATTTTTAACATTTCGGGAAATCCCAGATCCCGAGAATCTTTTCTCAGGATTCGGGATTTCTTTATTATCAAATATTGATTGAAAAAAAAACGATTTTTTATATAAAAAAAGTGGACAGAAACACAAAACGTTCAAAGACTGATCGGGGCATTTAACACAATTAAGCCAACGTCGACACAAAATGAGCGCAATTTTTGCAACATCAGGGAATTTTGTGTGTTTTTTAAAATCCTATTTTAATAAGTAATGTTTTGAATTATTTTTGTTTCCCTACTTCTATTTTGTTTGTCTTCTTACATAAATATTTTTTTTTGAATTTTCCTGTTTTTACACTGATTTTAGGATTTTTACAGGTTTTTTTTTTAATTTCTCGATATCTCGAGAATTCTCGAGAATTCTTTTCTGGAAATCCCGAATCTCGAGAATACGAAATTTCATCATTTCGGGAAATCCCGAATATCAAGATTGAGATTTTCTCGGGAAATACCCAACTCTAGCTGTCATATGGACAAATTTTAATATAATGTTTTATTTAAATAGTTTTATAATCATTGTCGCATACGATGGTAACTAGCCTTGTACCTAAATGTTCTGCCAGTAAGCCATTTCTGAGAAGGTTACACCAGCACTTGCTACCGGGAGGAAACGATGATTTGGATATTATCGTCACTTTCCGTCGCCAGGGACTAAGCGTATGCCATTGCACAGGTGCAGGGCAGCAGATGTAATGTGGTGTTGGCGCCAAATACTTCGAATACATTAAATGGAGCAAGAATCCAGAGACCCAAAATATGGGAACGGTAAAAATTTAACAATATTATTTAATAATTATTGTCGCCAAGAAATATTATCCCCCATCAAAACACGCCCATGTCCAGGGCATTAGTCCGATACGATCTGTGGTTATCCGTGTGACTGAACGAGCCAGAGTTAGGAGTTTGTTAGAACAATGATCCGTAAACAAAATTAATAACACATTTTTAATTCTATAAACCGAATCACACGAGAAGTAATGTTAATATTATTACAACACATCTTACGTTACTCGCTAGAATCTAGATACTCCGTTTAGAATATTCCTAGGTTAGTTAAAATAGTAAGAAACTATAACAATGTAACTGTTTGATTAATAATAATTTATAAATATAACTTCACTGCACCCTTTATAAGCAAAATTCAAACACGCTCAAAAAACTTTCTTCTAAAATCTTAATATTATGCGGGAAAATTCTAGTTTCAAAATTTAAATTTTCTAAGTAACAAACAGAATTCCGCGGGGGTTGCCAGTTTTTGTAAGATATAAATACAAAGGATTAAAGAAAACTAGTTATAATATTTCGATAACACAATCTGTGATAGACATAGCGATCCAGATTATTACTTTTATTTAAATTTGGCAATTATTGAGACGATATTTTAAAATTATACATATCTGAATATATACTATTTACTGTACTAAGCCCCCCTTTGAATTCAAGTGTGTGGTGGCATCACGAGGTTAAATCGTTGGCATAAGTAATTTATTGATCGTAGATTTTGATCAATAAAAATTTCATGGTTATCCAAAAACTGCATTGAATTTCACTTGTGGAGAAAAATATTACTCTTTTCCAACAATTTTCTTGAATAATGCAAACAAGAAGAAATTCTATAATATAATATAACGTAAATATGAAATGCAATGCAATGAATGCATTGTGAATGTTTTGGTTTAAAGACTAGTCGATCATCGTGTCGTAACTAATAAAATAATACTGTCCATTTATAACGAATTAAAGTTTCACACTTTATTTTGGCAATGGAATGGCAATTAATAATTTGAGAAAAAAATAATTGTTTTAGTTTATCCAAAGTTGAATTGAAACGTTTACATGTTGACAATAGATGCGTACGATAGCAGGGTGAATTTTGCTACAAACGAATCTCTTATATGAAATGACTCGCACAATGACCTCACAGTAATATTAAATTTATGCACTTTCGTTTTCACATATTTAGTCTTTGGTGCAACCATTCCATTCAAAGAATATCTCACCTGTAACCACTGGCGGCTCCCTCTATAGGTCATTCGGTCATTGACCTGCCAAAATAAATACCTTACAATCGACATAATAATATTAATAATATGTGCAATGTCATATATAATAATATTAATAATAATCGGTGGATTTGAAATTATAGGGCGCGCGATATTGTGTCAACCCAGTCTATAATTCCCCGAACAAAAATATTGTGTTCGCCGGCAGTCTGAAAATTGACCCAAATTGAATATTTTTATAAAATTTTCTCTCTCGTTTCTCATACATAAGACAGAGATCGATATAACACAAAATACGAGATCGAAGCTTGTAACGGTGCGTGAATTACTGTAATATCGGCAATGCCCGAGTGTGAGACAAAAGATTTTTTCACCTAATTAAATGAAACAGAATGATAACACTGACTAGATAATTGGTCTCAAGACGCAACTGTGTATGCGGTTCGGATTCGTTGACAGGTTTTGACGAATGCCTTTGGTTATTTTAATAATATATAAGGAGTTTTTGGTGATTTATAACATTTTTGTGAAGCAGTTAGTACGCACGCAGTAGCAATTGAAGTCTGTGATACAATTATAATGGAAATGGAAGCACGATTTGCATCCAACGATCATCTCATTATATCCGATTTGTTCAATAAAGAAAATTACACTGATTTTAAAAATAATTTTCCCACACGTCAAGTAAATTTGGTAAAACTGTTAGAAGAAATAAACATAATCAAGTTAAAAAATGAATTATTGGTGTTTTATCAACGAGATGATTTGCATGGCGCTATTAGTGCAGTTTCTCTTCTACATTTTTTACTCAGCAATAATTTCAACGAAACATTTTCCGAGTCGATCAAAGTTCTCCAATTTATTTGCGTCATACCAATGACAACAGTTGAAAGTGAAAGATGTTTTTCCACTCTCAAAAGAATAAAAACCTTTCTACGCAATAGGGCCAGGATAGACTGACCGCTCTTGCAATGCTCAGTATTGAAAAAAAATATGTGGGAAAAATAGACAATTTTTATAATCGTGTGATTGATGATTTTTCAAAAAGCAAAGAAAGAAAAGTGGACCTGATTTACAAAAAATTATAACGCGTTGTGTGCAATTTCGGTTAACGATGGGTTGGCGTTATGAAAAACGGACATTTTTTGAAGGGTTAGTAGGTACCGACCTATAACAATTTCTAGCACTTATTCTATAATGTATAAAAAGTCAATTTGCAATACGTCTTTTCAGTATACAACGAAAAGGCAAATTAAAATAATATATTCAAAATTGACCTGCTAGGTTTTTCCGGATTAAGCCGCCAATGCCTGTAACGTTATTTTACTAATCTGATTTTTAACCACCATCCACCACAAGAATGAAGTATATTTTAATACCTGAATTATGATCTAAATTTTATCATTAGGTAACTACTCCGACAATAAATAGAAATACCCTTAGCAAAAATAATTTATTGAATATGCTGGCCGACAGATAGTACCTACATATATGAAAATTCAGTGAACCCTGTATTAATTATAGTATAATAACAATGCTTTCCCGCCTTTATCTGTCAAAAACCCCGCCAAAATGTTCATAATAGAATTCACTATTCAAATAAAACCATAACCAATAAGATACTAAATGTACACTGTTTTGTGTCGTTTTCGAAGAGGTTGATGAACCGATAATTAATTAAATACACACACTTTCATACCTATGAATAATATCAAACAAATATTCATATTTTATACGGCAAATAACGTAAATAAAAAAAAATATAATATTATTATCCGGAAAATTAGGTGCATTGATCTTGAAAATAATTTCCCGCCCTTATCTGTCAAATACTTCGAGCATGTAAACATGGCGTTCAATAAATAAATTATTACAGTTTTACTCTCCTTTGTTTTGCATATTATTTATGGTAAATCCAATTAAGGATTCCGAATAAATGCAGTCGGGTTGTTGACTGATAATAGTATAAAAATAAAGTTTTATAATAATTATTATTATAATACCTAGTAAAACTATTCATTTTGACTGATAAATAAAACCGTTATCTCTGGGTATCGAGTAAAGTCATCGTCCGTTGTTTATATACATTTAGCTCTCGATTATTTGTTAGTAACAATTGTCATTTTATTAATTCTCAATTACTATCTCAATTGCACGTACCTATCATTATGTCCCTACCTTATATACGTCGACATTAACACTAACACTAAACGAAAACTATAATATAGGGAAAGTTCAACGATGTTGAAGAAACTGAAGAAATAAGTACTAAGTAAATACTAATAAAAATACTGTGAGAAAAAAAGAGTGAAACAAAAAAACGCAGGGTTTTATAACAATATTTTTCATAATAAAAGGAATAAAAAAAATATGATTTTTTCGAAAGATTTTGTAAATAATAAGTTATTTCGTTAGTTATTAGAGATTTTTATTTATAAGCCATACCAAATAAAATATCAAAGGTTTGGGTCGATATATCGAATAAATAAAAACGATTACCGTCTGTTTGTATACCTATTAATTACTGTTAAGAGGTATATGTATTTCGTTTTACAATTCACTTCGAATAACACAAAAATTATTGCAATATTATGGAACCATATACAATCACCACTTAAAGTTGACATATAAGCAAAATAAATGGTATTTATGTGGGTACATACTATAATTATTATAGTATGTGTACTATACTTATAGTAAGTGTACTATAAAGAGTTGCCACTTATAATTAATTATAGTACGCATGTAAATGTTATAAATGTTACGCGTATTATAATATAAGTGACAATTTTATATGTTGCCAACCGTACTATAATTATATGATTTGTAATATAATTTTGGTTCACGTACTATGTACGATATTAAAAAGGTTATAGTACGCTCGAAATATTATAATTTATAAAGTACTAAAATTTAGATATTTCCGTACTGTAAATTGGTGCAAAGTGCACACTGATTGTCAAATTATTTTGCAATAGAAGCAAATTTGGCGAACCAAGAAAAAAGAGGTGAAATATGCTTTGACTTTGGTTTAAAATGAAATTTATTGAATAATTAGCCGGTAAGCATTTTTGGTCAGAAGTGGTACCCAAATAAAAAAAGCCTCGGAATTTTACAATTTTTTTTGGTGAAAAACAAAAATCCTATAAATTTTCAACAGATGACAAGGCGTGCTATATTTTTGCGGAAATACTATAATTTCATAGACCGCATACTATCATTTGGTGACAGAAAGATGGCAACACTGAGTCTTCCACTCATATTCATTATCGAAGTGACACTCGATGTAGTCGGGACGTTTATACGTACCATTTTTTTCCATTTGTTTCACGCATTTGATAGTAATGAAAATAGTAAAATTACAAAAAAAAAATACTTAAAAACTCTATGTTTGCACTCGAAAAAATAAAGCATGTTAATTAGTAATTGTTTAAGCAAGCAAACAGCAATTATCAAATTAATTATACGAAAAAAATGATGATTTATGAAACCGTATTATTATAGCATGCATTTAATGGCCGATTGATAACGGATTATTCCGCGACGCCGACTAGTAAGTGTATAAAACCAAATGATTAAGTTAGTTGAACCATAGCGTTTCCTTCATTATCGAAAATTATCTAAGAATGGGGTGGATGACTTTACTTTCAGTGTGTTAAAAAGTGCACTATCTTTTTATAATGCCTTATGTATAATATTAATATTATCATAGTTTATCAGTGCCTACTAGATTTTTTACACAAACATTATCGGAGTGAGTAAAACTTAATGATATACTCGTACATAATATGTATGCACGAAACTAAGCATAAACATAAAAAAATATCGGCCATCATTCCATAGACACCATTAGGTAGATGTGTATCTACTGATAAACATATTAAATTGATATCAAAATGAACTTTTTATATACAATGTTTTTAAATTTTCTGTTGAACCATATAAACTTGACTTGACTAGCTTAAACGATCAAAAAAACTTGTACTCGACATGTCATCTTGATTTCCATAGTACCTAACGCACGTATATATTAATAATTTAGTTGCTAGGACCCCAGAGCCCTAGCAACCAATAATGGTGTCGAGATAACTGTTCATACAAAACAGAATTAACTGAAAATGAATTCAATTCTACTCAAAGATGGCTAAAAGTATAAAAAAAATGCATTGGCATCGTGTTCTGATAGGTATATTCTATATGTTTCAAATGTCTAGCTAGTCGGGAAGTAAGTTAAAAATCGATTGCAAGATTTGTACCGGACAAACAACCACCGGACAAACAAGAATATAAGCTAAGAAAAACGTTGTTATAATGTGTTTGATCATGGTGGTCAGGTAAGTACGTCAATGGCTATTAAATACTGTAGGCGGCACACAGAAAAATGAATTGGGGGGTCCACTCAACAAAACTTTTATTTATACGATTTTTAAAGTGGCGAGAGGGGGCGGGGTTAATAAAATCTAGCAGGTTCCAATGACTTCCATACTTACCCGCTTATTTCTTCTCGTCGCTTCAACCGCTGAATACTGCACATTTCCAGTAACATTCCCCATACCCAAACACATTTTGAGTCTAGCAATAAACCCATGGCCTGCTGGTATAACTAAGGGTGTCCACCAAAGAACACAAAATTAATGGGTACTGAAATACCTATCGGGTGTGGAGTAACAGGCAACCGATCTCGAATGTGGAAGAATCTTGGGATAAACTTAAACACGTGTCAAGAATACGTCATTCAAAGCGTGTCCTTCGTTCTGACAACTGCTCTCAGTTTATGCACTGACGCTCATTCAATATTGGTGTATTTGAAAGTTGAAACACACACTTTTGCACGTCTATAATGTGTGGTTCATTTTCGTAGGACACTCACACATTCAAAACTCTGCTTCGAAATGTAGTGTATTGGGTATAAAATAGCCTATCTGAATTCTATTTATTAATATGTTCTGTGGTGTCCACTTACGAGTCATTGCGAGCTGTCGTATCCACATGTGGTTATCGAATGCGCGTGACTTAACAATCACACTTATTAGGATCGTTAGTGTCCGTTTGTGTCGTCTCCTCAGTCTTGTATTTTAGTCATGCCGCATAAGAATATTAAAGCGAACATTGGATGCCCCAGATATTGTACCAATTTATAAGTGCCACGGGCCTTTCGGTGACCACAAGCCTTGCGTAGGTATCGTAGAATGCCGAGAAAAGTCAACCCGTTGAGAAAGCTGTCGAAGTCACGATCATTAGTCGAAGAAGTACTATTCCATTTACCTAAATAATTTGTACATATATTTGACAGACCTGACATATTAATTATATTATAACCTGTCAGACTGTAATAATTTTTCTTTAAAATGTTACCACGTTTTCTAAATATACAAAAAATAAAAATAAATGGATTCACCAAAGATTGTAGGAAAATGTCTTTGAGGATGTTGCAGTTCTTTTGTTCAGGCTGGGGATTTATTACCATGCGACACACCCGAATCACTCTCGAAACCTTATTTATATTATATATATTTTTTGTTTTTCACTCGACGTGTACCCTCTTAATTAATTAAGTACGTGTTTATTCACGTAAAATCGTCAATTATACTAGGTAAATAAAAAATCAAAGCAAGGATTCAACAGTTTCTTATGTAGGTACATGCAACACACACAGTGCTGCTATGCCTTAGGCCCGTTTCAGACAAGACACCGGAGTCGCGCTCGATATAATATTGGAGGCCTTTGTATTCGAATAAAGGGGCCTTTGTATTATGTTTATGAACGTCCCAGAGCTAATGAGTCAATGCATAATTTTGCGTTATAAATTAGAACATAAAACTGGCTGCGGTAATAAAAACAAGTGTATCGGCGGCTTAAGAATGTAGCGGCCGACAGGAAAGTGTCCGGACACGCGTAGACTCATTAGCTCTGGAGCGTTCATAAACATAATACAAAGACCTACTTATTATATACGAGCGCGACACCGGTATCCCGAATGAAACGGGCCTTACTCAGGGATGCGCCAAAGGTGCATGCCGCTTGGGTGCCAACAACCTAAAATTGTACCCCCCACTCCCAAATTAAAAAAATATTTTTTTATTGAAATTATGGCAAAAGGCAAAGAAAAGTTGAAAAATAATTTTATTGTTACCAAAATATTCATATTAACATTCTGAAATGAATGGCGACTGTTTTTTCTTGAAATTATAATATTGTTTAATAATACAATTTTTACAGGCTACCGTTCCAACTAAACTAAATAGGTACAGTCCTTCCGGAATCGCTACCAAGTTTTTATTCGTATTAACCCCTCTATTATAACAGTTGACACGCCTACACTATAGCAACTTGTGGATGCGACAGGTCGCGTGGAAAGTTGAGTATCCCACCAATGGTTATAATTTATAATATTATTATAGCTACATGCTAAATATTCATCGCATAAATCCATGTCATTGGGGAATGTCAGTATATTATATTATGTAAATAATATGTAATGGAATATTTTATTCTCAGAAAATAATGAGTTAATATTAAATTTTATTGGTTTTGTGATCATCCCCAATCTCGCCTATCCCAACATACACAAATCATCAATCAACATTATAAATCTGATTCTCTCTAGGGTGGACGTCATATTATTAAATTATGGAAGACACCTTTTACATTTTCGCTAATCTATCTAATATATAAAAATTAATATTTGTGTGTTTGTTTGTTCGTATTTAATGCGCAGCCATACCGTTCATCCGATTGCGATAAAACTTTGTAAACTTATTGCTTGCACTTGCGGGAAGAGTATAGGCTATTCTAATATATAAAAATGAATGTCTGTCTGTCTATGTGTCTGTCCCTTATGCGTTCCTATACCATTCATCCGATTGCAATGAAATTTTGGTAAGTGGTTGTATGCACACCCATGAAGGTTTCTGAATTAGAAAAATCATCATCTTCTTCTTCTTCTTCATTATATTTTCTTTTATTCGTATGGTTCCTATACCATTCATCCGATTGCAATTAAACCTTCGTCAGGTGTTGTGGTAACACCCACAATGGTTTTTGAATTAATACAACTATCTTCTTCTTCTTCTTCTATTCTATATTCTTCTATTCGTATGCGTTCCTATTCCATTCATCCGATTGCAATAAAATTTTCGTCAGTAATTGTGCCAACACCCGCGAAGGTTTCTGAATTAGTACAACCATCTTCTTCTTCTATTCTATCTTCTATTCGTATGCGTTCCTATACCATTCATCCGATTGCAATGAAATTTTGATCAAGTGTTGTGCTCACGCCGCAAAGGTTTCTGAATTGTTACAACTATTTTCTTTTTCTTCTATTCTATCTTCTTCTATTTGTATGCGTTCTTATACCATTCATCCGATTGCGATGAAATTTTGACCAGTTGTTGTGAGCACGCCCGCAAAGAGTTCTGAATTAGTGCAACCATCTTCTTCTTCTTCTATTCGTATGCGTTCCTATACCATTCATCCGAATGCAATGAAAATATGATTAAGTGTTGTGTTCACGCCCGCAAAGGTTTCTGAATTGATACAACCATTTTCTTCTTCTTTTTCTTCTATTCTATCTTCTTCTATTCGTATGAGTTCTTATACCATTCATCCAATTGCGATGAAATTTTGACCAGTTGTTGTGCGCAAGCCCGCGAAGGTTTCTAAATTAGTACAAACATCTTCTTCTTCTTCTATTCATATGCGTTCCTATACCATTCATCCGATTGCAATGAAACTTTGGTGAGTTGTTGTGCGCACGCCTGCGAAGGTTTCTGAATTAGTACAACCATCTTCTTCTTCTATTCTATCTTCTATTCGTATGCGTTCCTATACCATTCATCCGATTGCAATGAAATTTTGATCAAGTGTTGTGCTCACGCCGCAAAGGTTTCTGAATTGTTACAACTATTTTCTTTTTCTTCTATTCTATCTTCTTCTATTTGTATGCGTTCTTATACCATTCATCCGATTGCGATGAAATTTTGACCAGTTGTTGTGAGCACGCCCGCAAAGAGTTCTGAATTAGTGCAACCATCTTCTTCTTCTTCTATTCGTATGCGTTCCTATACCATTCATCCGAATGCAATGAAAATATGATTAAGTGTTGTGTTCACGCCCGCAAAGGTTTCTGAATTGATACAACCATTTTCTTCTTCTTTTTCTTCTATTCTATCTTCTTCTATTCGTATGAGTTCTTATACCATTCATCCAATTGCGATGAAATTTTGACCAGTTGTTGTGCGCAAGCCCGCGAAGGTTTCTAAATTAGTACAAACATCTTCTTCTTCTTCTATTCATATGCGTTCCTATACCATTCATCCGATTGCAATGAAACTTTGGTGAGTTGTTGTGCGCACGCCTGCGAAGGTTTCTGAATTAGTACAACCATCATCTTATTCTTCTATTCGAATGCGTTCTTATGCCATTCATCCGATTGTGATGAAATTTTGACCAGTTGTTGTGCGCACGCCCGCAAAGGTTTCTGAATTAGTACAACCATCTTTTTCTCCTTCTATTTGTATGCGTTCTTATGCCATTCATCCGATTGTGATGAAATTTTGACCAGTTGTTGTGCGCACGCCCGCAAAGGTTTTTGAATTAGTACAACCATCTTCTTCTTCTTCTATTCGTATGCGTTCCTATACCATTAATCCGATTGCAATGAAACTTTGGTGAGTTGTCATGCGCATGCCCACGAAGATTTCAGAATTAGAAAATCATCTTCTTCTACTATTCGTATGCGTTCCTATACCATTCATCCGATTGCGATGAAACTTTTGTCAGTTGTGTGCGCACACCTGCGAAGGTTTCTAAATTATTATTATATAACATACAAAGTTTGTTGTTTGTTTGTTCCATCCAATTTTGATTTTTTTTTTTACTACATATTAATAACATTAATAACGTTTTCATATTTTGGATTCGATTTTAATTTAGTGTTCCTATGTTTGACCTTTACTCCTATTAGAATTATTTTCATATGCCATATTGTATTACACAGATATTTTAATATTAAAAAAATAATTTCCTCTTATTATTTTTCAAATATCTAAGATAAATATAGCCACGAAGCGACCCTGTGCGAAGCCGGGTACTTCAGCTAGTTACATATAAAATCTCATGTATTTTAATCAAACTAATGCTTCCGATTTATTTATTACATACTTAGTAATATATTATCAATGCATGGACTGACCAAAATTATTCATATTGACATTATAATATTAATTTAAAAAAACCAGTAGAATAGTAACGACATCTATATCTGTTTTGAGAAAACTTTTGAACATATCGGAATCTACGAGCAGTGATCTATAAAAGAATAGCGTTGGACGTTTTTCCATTTCCATCTTTCCATAAATTCTGATGTCTATAATATATTTAAATATTATTTTGTAAACCTTTATAAACCATTATTATATAAATAACTACCTAATATGATTATTTTAGAGTAATTTGTGTAGAATAATATTACGCAGATTGTCTTCCAATAAATAAAGTTTTTAATAAAATCTTAACTTCACAAATGTGGCAACTTTCTGAACCGCAAGGTTTTTTTTATAGAAGCAACACATTGTCGTGTTGACATTTCTAATTTGTTTATGAATGCAGTTTTCAATAAATTTTAATAAATGTGTGTCCTTCATCTGTATAACTTAGACAAAGTCATAAAGTAATTATTCAAAATGTTGCTGTTTCGGTATTTATACTCCCAAGCAAAGACCAATTCGTATTTTCTGTTAGGGTTATGTTTCGGCCTAGTTTTTACCTTGAATTTTATTACATTCGATGGAGATTTGCCATGCGAAAACAGCAATGTTCGCGTATTTCCGACAGCCAATACCGAAGAAAAACTTCCAACTACAACAGACGAGTACGAGCCCAAAATAAATCTCCAAAACAAACCGCTGCAGGCTAAAAAGGCCGTCAAAAGTATTCTAAGGCCAAGGTACTACAGTACTGAATTGGGTATGCGGCAGAAACTATTTGTGGCCGTATTTACATCAGAACAAAATATCAACTATCAAGCGATCGCCATTAATAAGACGCTAGCCCATTTGGCAAATAAAATAAAGTTTTTTATCACCGCGAACATTGTTAAAAACAATTTGAATTTGACGAATATCGTTGGGTTTACCGATACGAGGGAGATCTTGAAGCCATTCCATGTGATAAAGTACATCTCAGATAACTATTTGGAAGACTATGATTATTTCTATTTCATCTCTGATGCTGGGTTCGTGAATGGAAGGAAATTATTAGAGATAGTCAGCGGAATAAGTGTCAGCGAAGACGTTTATCTCGGGACAACGGCTGAAGATGACAGCCATTATTGCAGTTTAGGTGAGAAATAACTGATATATTGGTACCGACAACTATAACTTTAGGTGCAGTGGTTTGGATCAACTAATAAATCATAGTACACCAACAATACTCACATCGCAACAATAGTGCCTCAAGTTATAGTTTGCGATATTTATTCTACTTGTGCTAGCAAAGGTTTTTCCATTTGCCTTGATCCAAAACCACTTACCACGGCATATCAGACCTACAGCGGTAGATAGTTCTTGTAGCAAAGTTGTGAGGTTGGTCACGACGCCGAAGTCCTTGATCATGGGTCATTAATTAAAAGATGTTATAAACGTTATAACATTGTAACTTACAGACCAAACATGAAACATCTTTTTTTCTAATTACAGATGCTGGAATGTTGCTTAGCAATTCTGTTATAAAGAAAGTAAAGGAAAATTTAGACTGGTGCGTCAGGAATTCGTATTCGAAAGAATATTTTGAGAATATTGGACGGTGTGTTACGCACAGCTCTGAACTCCGCTGTACACAATCATTACAGGTAAATATTGATGGGCTTTTCTGAAATTGTTTGAAAGAGTGTCTCTCCTGCTTTGTTTTACCAACATGAGCTTTTGTACCGATAGCATACATATTGAAGAAATAAAACTTTAAAGCAATTGGCTCGGGGCTGGGAAATAAAGCAAATGAGTTAGGGTGCAGTTCCTACATCATCAGATATCCATCCATGCATGAGAATAGATTCAACGGTACTGTTCGGTTATCAGGAATACAGCGGAAAACACATTTTGAAAATACCCGATATACTGGATTATTTGTTAGTTTGGGTTAGTTTAGGTTAGGTTAGGTTTGGTTAGGTTAACCTAACAAATCCAGTTTATCGGCTATTTTCAAAATGTGTTTTCCGCTGTATTCCTGATAACCGAACAGTACCGATTCAACAAATATAACTGCTTTGTATGAAAATTTATAAGCATTTTATTCTTACCATTGGATTACAGTTCATGTACTCTCGCTTATAAAATTTTGTAATTATTTTTTTATCAGCACATCTAATTTGAATGTTTAAGCCGGACTCTTACCCCTACAAACACAAATATGAAATATCAACCTTTTTTCTTGTCATACGAATAATGTATCTACATAATTTGGAAACACCTCAAAAACATACCTATTAGAAAAATTCTTTTCTTGTGAATTATTCGTTTAATATAAAAAATAATTTATTAAATTATCTAATTATTAACCTATTATTGGTACGTTGATTCAAACCACAATAGCAGATTGCCAATCTTAGTGAAATTTGAGAAGTGCTTCAGTTGCATGACTTTTGGTTAATTTCATCGTAATTAGGTAGGGTGCAGGTGGCTAAATTGGTAATGCACATTGACTTGAATTCAATGGATAAGAAATTGACTCCAGCCCGGCTCAATATATTTTTCAAGGTTTTTTCCGAGGTGTTTTCGAATTATGTACTTATGTTCAATAAATAACATTACTTTCTTAAATCGTGTGAACAATTTGTTGAAAAATTGAATAACGTGTCATTTTAGAACCAGGCCTCGTTGACTGAATGTTGAAAACAGTTATGTAAAATGTATAATTGAATATTATTAACTTTGAATTTATTTTTACTCAATTCGGTTGGTTACCTATGCACTTGAATAATATCCTCAATCCTACACTCATAAATAATTCGTGTCCAGAAAATTGTACGTATGCTGTTCGCCATATCACACTTTACCGTGAAATGTTGTATTGGAAATATATGGTGGTATTATTAAAGACCGTCCAACCTCTTTGGGTCGTATAGTACCTACTGAGATAAAATTCATGCCTAAATAAAACAGTTCTTGTCAGTTTACAGGAATCCAGCGGCAAACAATTTTTGAAAATAGTCGTTATACTGGATTATTTGTTAGGTTTAGGTTGGTTAAGTTAGGTTAGGTTTTTATTCTTGAATTCATGAATTTTGCCAAAATCGGCTATGAAAGTTGAATTAATGTTTATGTTGAATCTAATAAAATTGGAGACCGTATAGTCGGTCCCTATTAAAAAAGTCGGATCTGCAAAATGCTATTTTTCAGTACGAGCAATCAAAGATGTTTCATCAAATATCCTTTGTGACCTATTGCTTGCCATAATGAATAAAAATACGGGTTATAGAAACTTTTCTAAATGTTTATAAAAACATCCGTCTGTCCGGTGAACATAGCAGCAACTGTCAGATCTGACGCATCTTGCTCACCCACGCCCAGCCATCAATGTCGGTTGGTAAGAACCGACATTGTTATTCGGACACTCTCGGTAGATCCGTCATTTTTAACTTGAGTATCTCGAAATTTTTCAAACAAACAAAAAAAACTGTGATTGTGGTATAAATGTTTAAAGTGTTTAAATAACTTTTACGTAATAATCCGAAAATGACAAAATTTCAGATCCGACTTTTTTAATAGGGACCGACGGTATAATATACGGTCTCCAATTACATACAATTTACATGTAACCTAAATAATTATCTCAGTTTCATGAAAAGGTGACTTAATCCACAAATGCAAACGGCATTGAATTGATCTTGTTTATTATAGGGTCAATTGCTGAGCAGTTATAAGTTACCATCTGGGTGGAATCTGAACACGGACCTCAAGGCGGCAATTGATAAGGATGATTCATTCGACAATGCGGTGTCTGTGTATCCAATCAAAAACTATGCCGATTTCTACAGCCTGCAGATGTACTACTCAAGGGTATGTATGATTAAGTATGTTATATCATATATCCGATCGATTTTTGCATCATCGATTACTTTTTGATATTACTAATGTCCAACGATAAAGTGTCTTGTTGATTGTAGACTATTGACTCCCAACCATATTAAAAGTATAACTAAAATCTATTATGGTAAAAGAGTAAAAAGGGTTTAACGTCATTATTTCTAACCTATGAAGTATTTTGAAAGTACACGGCTGTCGAAATTCAAAACCCAGAAAGGGAAGCCAAAAAACATATTTTTATGAATCCCATTGCTATAATTATCATAAAATAATACAATTAATATGCATTATATAGTATTTTTAATTTCCCGTTTGCACTGTTTTATGGATTTTACTAATAATTATTATCATGTGCATTAAGAGATTGTTATTTAAAAATACAATAAAACACATTCTTGAAAAAATGTCTCATGCTATGTTTTAAATTTGGAGAGTCGTATAGTTTGGTTAGATATTGTGCCATAGTTATTATTGATATAGTATGGGGAGATCTTTTAGAGGGGAAAGACAATTAATTGTGTAGCAGCAAGAATGAAAGAATAAACATTGATGAATTCAGTTGTCAATGATGAATATTGCCGTCTATTATACACTTTTCATTTCGTTACTGTCAAAGCATCTAAAATTTACACTCTGCCATAACAATTACAGCACTATATTGATATAATAGTATTGTATAGTTGCGAGTATTTTATTGGCCTGTCCATTGTGATATTATAAAAAGTTTTCTTTTTAAATTGCTACAGTATCGCGCAGACAACACGTACGGACACTAAGGTTCCTAATAATTATGGTCGCACCCATACGATACCCAATTGTGCGTATGATGGGTTGCAGCAATAAGTATTCCACCAGTGGTTATAACGGCAGGAGAGGTTTTCATTGATAAATGTCATTCGCATGTGTTTGTATTATTCCTTTAATTATAGTACTTAGCTTATTTTTTTCAGTTACATATTCAAGCAGCCCATAGAGAAATATCTTCACTTCGATCCACAGCCACCAAGAGATCAGGGTACAGCGAGTGGCCGGCGGGTACTCGAGAAGATCAAACTCTCCCGGCACCGCCGCCCCCTGATCGCTTTCACCAGCCGCGCTTTGAAGCACTACTCGGCGATTCCACCCTCATGCCTGATGATTGGACCAACGTACTTCATCATAAAGATGCTGACAAGAAGGATATTGATGTAAGTTGATGGAATATTTCAAGATAGGGTTTGAATAAACTACACATTAAAGACATTCAGAATATTTTTGTTAGTTTCACCAAATATTTATATTGTCAAGCTAAATGATCTAAAACTACTATGTCTGTAACACACTATTAATATTCAGATGAGTATATTATCTTTACATGCATACTTTTTTAAACACTACAACACGCCACGAGGCCAAATGTAGTATATAATAAGTAGTGTAGTATGTAGTAGAAGTGAAATAATCACATAAACATCCAGGCTTTCAGAAAATCACATACATCGATTGCGACCTCACTGGGAATCGTACCCGGATGCAAAGCTAGTGCCTTAAGCATTGGACTATGAGGGCCACCTTCGGCACATTAATATATTATATAGGTAAAGCTTTTAGATAATTTTACATTGGTTTTAAGCATTCATAGTTTTTCACATTTAAGAATTATTTTGATGTTTTGTATAAGGAAATCAAGGCCGTCTTTTCTGAGGTATTAAAAACAGCTTTGATTTCATTTTAAAAATGCTGTGAAATATAAAAATCACAACATCATGCCAATTCAAATGAGATACATGGCAACATGGATAATATGCTACCAACTGCAAACACATTGTAGAATTTGTGTGAAATATCATAAAAATTAAACTTTAATACCTACTTGACAAACCCACTTAATATATTTATAGATGTCACCACTAAAATAGTGCTATGGTTTGTAAACCAACTTATTATTATAATAATTGTGATTTAACTTGACTAAAACACATCCCATTTGATTTTTGAACTCAAAATTCTGTTGGACACTGCCTGCATAAAAAGTTTCACCAATATCGATAGCCCGTTTTGATAAAAATAAACCAAGATAATGGCAGTGTCTTTTATGCAATAAATGGTCTTATTGATCAGACACCAGTCCGAAGAAATTCATTTTTTTATGAGAATACCTACCTTTTTTTCGACCACAAAATGTAAATTCTCTTTTACCCAGTGCAGGAATTTTGATAATGTAAATTTTGTTGTTTTTATAATTTACCACGTGGTGATTTTGTGTTTTCAACTCACCCAATCTTAAAACGAGATCCAACATCCTGACCCTCTGCCGTCCATTGGAAGGTCCCCGAAGCCGTAAGGTTACAGTATTTATTCCTATATTGTACAAATGCATTGTACCGTAAAATGAAAAAGAACCTTCATTGTTATATCTGTCAGTTGTATACTTGATTCCCCTATTGCATTAATTATTGCAGTATGTCATCCAAGCGATTGTGCAGAAAGTACAAAACGACGACCCTAATCTCAAATACCACTCGATGCTGAATGGGTATCGGCGGTTCGACCCATCACGCGGCATGGCGTACGTGTTTGACCTCCACTTCACCAGCTCACTGTCCCCTCAAGAGAAACCGCTAATCTTGAAGAGGATGGAGGTATTCAAACCTCTAGGGCGCGCAGCGGTTCTGGCCGTGCCATACGTTACGGAGAATACCAGAGTTGTGATGTTGGTGAACGTGTGGCAACATGAAGCTGCGGCCGGAGAAGAGTTTGTTCGAAGATACGAAGCCAATTGCATGGACAGGAAGGATAAGACATACTTATTACTAGTGAGTGACCCATTGGGCATTTTCATTATTGCCTGTCAGCCTTGCCAAATTCTTACCGTAAATAGATCCTAATATCAAGATACGTATACAATATATAGTAATATAATGGTAATCCTTCCTATTTTGTTTCAGGTCTTAATATACTCTGCAGAAGCTCCCAGTAAAGGAGATAAAGATGTGTACAACACAATAAAAACTATGAGTCTGGATCTGTCGGAGAAATACAAAGCTGACGGTTTGAAAATCGGATGGGTGTCCATTCGTCTGCCGCCTTCCTCGCTGATGCCGGGTTTGCTAAAAATTGCCATCTCAGACCTCGCTCTGAGGAAAGTTCCCGTAGACAGTCTCATCCTCATGGGCAGGCCTCATATGGAATTTAAACCGGATTTCTTGAATAGGGTAATTAATTTCATTTTCATGCCGTATTATGTCGTGAAAAAAGGGATAAAATATTAGACATTTTATTTGTGAATCTAGGCATCGACTAATGCTTATCGCAAATATTTCATTATGTTCTAATGTTATCATCGTTATTGGCTCTACATCCTGAGTGGATATAGGATCCTCCCTATCATATCTTCCATTTTTTATTCTTCCCTTCATGTTTTTTTTTTTTTTGTGAATTTTTGTGGGCTGGATTTTCTTGGCTACTCAAACAGGCGATAGAATCTCAGTGACCATTTTCTTCCATGGCTCTGAAAATTCTTCTTAGGATTTTCCTTTTATATGTTTATATTATTTGATGTGTAGTCAGTGATAATTAACAACATTGGTATCTTCTTTATTTATTTATCAATATGGTTAGCATGATAACAATAGTATGACATCAAAGATACAAATCAATCAGATTAAAATAAAGTGACACTTTTTTCTTTTAATCATTTTAATTCCTTACAGTTTAACTGTCGAAAACGCGTTTACGCGGCCATAATTAGACCAATTAACTAATTAGCGGCATAGAAAGAGTTAATACTTAATAGATATTTTAATTACGAAAAAACAGATCTCAATTCTCCTTTTTCAGAACAAAATGCATATGTTTAACTCAAAAATTATAGAATCAACAAAACTTTGCTTAAAACTATTTAGCTTAAAATTTTAACTCGGCAATAATTTTTATTTGCTAAACATTTCCTTGTGGTTTTAAATCTGTAAAACTCTTCATCCATATTTGACAGGTGAGAATGAACACAATCCAAGGCTACCAGGTGTTCAGCGCGATGGGATTCCAGCGATACAGGCCGGGCTTGGGAGCTGGACCCACACCCAGCAAAGGCGCAGGCCGATTTGCCCCCTGGGACTTTTCCGTCACTTCTTTCTACAGCCGGGACTATGTTACTGGTAAGAATTTATTAATAACCGCATTATATTATTACATATTATCTCAACTTAATATGAATGTCACTAATACATCATTCGGAATACGTCAGAAACATTCGAAAAAATATTGGAGCTAGACATGACTCTAACAGGGACATAAACTATGTGTCCTATTAAATCCGATGGATGCAGGTTTGAGTCTCACCAGGCAGCAATATTTTTTATAATCGGTATGTTTCTGAGGTATTCCGAAATCCGAAGGCGACAGTACTGATCTTAGAGATGTAGTATCGCATGACGACGAGGACGTCACTACGTGTTTAGAGCGTCGGTGCCGAGTTCAAAAGGCTAGCTTAATTGTTAGACAGTGTTGTTGATTAAAAGTTCATGGTAGTTCCATAGCTAAGCCTCACACTAAACATGTACAAATTTGATTTGTAGTTCGCAAGTTGATCCAGGATGCATATCCGATCGTGAGAAGCGACCGCGACATCGAAACCCTGCTCGCCAAATCGGAAGACAACATCTCGTCCATCTTCGAAATGTTTGTGGTCCACTCGCCAGATCTGCACGCCTTCCGCGGAGTCGAGCCCGGCCTGGTCTACGACTATGACGAGACTCTTTTCTGTCCACCTGATTACAACTACAGAAACACCACCGAAAGTACTCCGGAGAATCTGGATAATTCCATCACTTTCGGGAAAGCAATTTTGACCGAGAAATGCCTTGATACTTTGGCTAAGGATGATTTTGCGTCTGTTACAATTGGCAGTCGTAGTCAATTGGCTAAATTAATTTTTGATACTGGCCTGTGATTATATTAAATTTTTTCATCATAATTTTCAGGGATTAAATTGTGCATTTTATCTTTGATATTATACAATAATTATGTTCGTCAATCAATGTCTTATAGCATGTGAACACTGCGAATTTGACATAAAATAATTAATGATGTTACAAGCAAAATATCCATTGACGAATAAAAAAATTTAATACTATTGTGGTATGTACTGTAAAATGGAATTCTACCAAGTAAGTGCTTTCTCAATTAATAAAATGAAAAATAAACAACGAAATGTCCAATTGAAAGGTTGGCAAAAATATCACATTGGCTCCCATGACACATTCGCTATGTTTAAACACACAATATGACATGATGATAATAAACACACAGACTTGCAGATTGATGGCCAAATGCAGAGATGTCGACGTTAAGTTAGCCTTAACTAAGATGGTCTACTAAGAATAATAATAAATTCGCCACTTTTTTTCTCATTTCCACTAAGTCACTGATCGTGTAAGTAACCGCTTAAGTTTGGTTATGCATTTGGCCTTTAGAATCAAATGACTTCAATGACTGACTACAGTAACATCTCATTAACAGTGTTGCTTCTTGAACAACAATATTTTATGTGTATTATAATGGCTCTCTATTATCTAATGTGAGATTTATAATTTCAATTTTATTTTATAAATAGCTTAACGATTCTGTGATTGTTTGTCTATGCATTGTATCGTAATATTGATTATCAGCCAGGATCGATCTCTCGTTGGATTTTTGCCTCTCATAACCCATTCCCCTACCATCAATTTTTCGTTGATATGTATTCCCCCCGAACTTTGATATTGAGGTTATAAGACCAACTCTGTAGCCGTTTGGCATCTTATGATAGTGTTTGTCCAGCGATAATCAAATTGCTGATCGGACCCCCAGTCCACTGCCATTTCAGCAGTTTGGCGACATCTATCACAGTGCAATAATTGTGATCAATCTATTTTATTGTAAAACATACATTAAATGATCGTAGCAGTTTGCGCATGTGTAACTGCAACACGGACGACGAGCGACACGTGGGGCAAGTCGCGTGAAAATTGTTGGTAGGGACACCAGATGTTTTTTAACTAAAATGTTGCATTCCAGCAGTGTGCGGAGCTCCATTTGGTAACGTGTGTTTTGTAAAATAACTACGTCACATCGACCTATTCGAGATGTTGCAGACGAGACTAGTTTCGATGTCCAAGCCGGCTTAAAGGAGGCTGTTTTATAGGAAATATTTCTTCTACATCTTTTCGAAAACATTTTATGAACGTTGTGATTTTGATATTATGTATGGTATATTATAGCAATTAATTTTCTTTACTGTTATTTTTATGAATTATTAAAATGTTTGTATGTAAAAATTATTAATTAATAATGTATTACAATATGTGCCTTATTAGATATACATATACCTATTTAAAAATACAATGCCTTTAAAATAATGTGGTATTTATGTTGGGAACAAATTTAATAAAAATGAACAATGTTTAGTTTCAATTCGAAATGAAAATATACAATCATAGATGATTAATAAAGATCATCCTGATGATGACCGGCCTTAATAGGGGATGATTCTATTGAACTCTGATGGCAATGATGAACACACAAGTTAGTTTCTGTCATCGGTCAAAATTCAAACCAAATTGACTTCTCATTACATATTTTATAATGTAGTAGATGTCAATTGGGTCTGTTTTAAAATCTCATAGAACTGACTTGAGTGTGCATTGTCCCCTTTATCATTTTTTAAAGTTAAATTTCTATTTTTATTACACGCGCGTCCATGCAGACTAGCCATAATTTATGTCTGACCAAAACAGGACAAGCAAGTATATTATGAGTGAATTTTTACCCACTATTCCAGGACAATTATTGATAAATTTCAAAGTAAATTAAACAATAAAAGATCTATGACAAAAATCTTGTAGCCTGTAAAGAAAAATTCAAAAATTATTCTATGGTAAAGAGTGTTTTGCTGTGTTGTCAGATGAAATTTTCAATATTCAGTAGATTAAAAATAATGTAGAAAAATCAAAGATTTTACTTGATTAAAAATAGATTATTGGCCTATAAACATGCTATTGTTATAAGGTTATAAGTATCCTAAAAATTCATGCAAGTGTGACTTGTAATCCTATACGTATATTCATATTATTAGCAGATCTACTCATATTTCAATACACTTAAGCCGCGTTGACACAGTCCAAGTTCGATCGAAGTACACGTGGACAGAGTGCCATTCAAGCGCACTCGTATGAGACATCTTCATACTAATTATTCCTATCCTAGCTAACTTGGATGAGTAGGACGCGGTCCGAGTAGCTTGGATAGGAATAATTAGTATGAAGCTGTCGATTGGATGGCACTCGGTCCAAGTGTACTTGGATTGTACTTGGACCGTGTTAACGCGGCTTTAGTAACTCTGGGTTTGCTCTTGTTTTGACAGTTCATTACAAAATGGAAGACAGCTAGAAATTAACCAATAAACTTATTGATGATAGAACACAAAGTATAATCGCCACTCAGATTTTAAAAAAAAATGGATATAAAAGACTGGAAGCTTTTAACTCAATTTTTATAAAATACTTTACACAGTGTAATAATTTTCCCACCTCTTTCATATTTTATACAAGAATGCTCTTAAAAGAAATGCTGTAAAACATCTTTGTCAAAGATCTTCTATAGTAGTCTAATACAGTGTCACAAAAAAATAATACAAAACTTTGTACTTATCAGTTACAAATCGATGTATGTTTTTTTTAATTTCGCCAGACGGTTGAACAAATATTGAAATGTAGATATTATACTATATCTGTATGTATTTGATAATAAACGACTCATTATAATTTATGTTGTGATGGTATTTCAAATTTATAGTTTTTGGGACATTTTATTAAATATTTTTTTTATAATTTGTCAGCCTCATTCAAATAGGCATTTTCTGTGTCGGCAATTAAAACTTTATATATTATATTAGGCCTACTGATATTATAGTTTTTTTCCAATGAATCGATGATTATTAAAATCATAAGTACTTTTATATTTCAATGCCAAATTAGATATAATCTTTGTATTGTTCCTTTTAATTAGCAAATAACAATAATGTAGTTTTATAAAAGATTTAATTTTAATCTTTGATATTTTAAATTGTAGTAATAATTGTGATAATTGTTTTTTGGAAATAAATATAAAATATATTTTTAAAATTATGAAATTTTTTATTTATTATTTTCATAAACCCTAAAAACGGCCAAACTCATCACAACCAATATAAATCCCAAACATATAAAATTATCCTTCAAAACTATTCTGATGAGTTGTAAAATTATAGACCTGTGTAATATTTATAGTTAACACTATTAAAATCATAGATAACACAATCAAAAGACTACAATAAAATAACATTGAGTTATACCCCGTTTACATGCGTGTCTGAAAACTTGTACGTATGCAGTTCGCCGTATCACACTTCACCGTGAAATGTATCGGAAATATATGGCCGCATATTAAAGACCGTCCAACCTCTTTGGATCGTATAGTACTGACATAAAATTCATGTCTAAATAAAACACGGTTCTTGACGGTTTACACTTTACAGGAAGCCAGCAGCAAACAAATTTTGAAATAGCCAATATACTGGATTATTTGTTAGGTTAGGTTAGGTTTTCATTCTTGAATCCATGAATTTTTCCAAAATTAGCTATGAAAATTGAATTAATGTTCAAATTGAATCTAATAGAATTAGAGACCGTATAGTATACGGTTATCTCTTTCCGATAGAAAGCTCACGGTGAAATGTTTCATGTACAATTTACATGTAACCGTTTATACGTTCATGGATTTAAAACTGACAGTACGTATTATCACCCCATAATATAGTATAGTATAAACACATATTATCGTGTAAGTTGTAAGATTGAATGCATAGATTAAAAAAGTTCAGAAGCTTCTAAGTTTCATCTGACAATTGGACTGTGCGATAACTGTCTGCGCAGTAGAACGATAGTGGCGAACCTGCCGAAAAAAAATGAACTACACCGTGCATTTTGACTTTACCGATTTTCACGAATAGAAAAGTCATCATCATCATCATCAGCCGGGGTCAATCCACTGCTGGATGAAGGCCTCCCCAAGCTTTCTCCAACTCTCTCGGTCCTGTGTCGTTCGCTGCCACGTATTTCCGCCGAACTTTACCAGTTCGTCAATCCAGCGGCTTTTAGGGCGACCCTGTGGCCGTTTCGTACCCCTTGGGTACCACTGGATGACGGCATTTGTCCAGCGGCCGTCCTTTCGGCGAGCAGTGTGCCCCGCCCATCTCCATTTCAGCTGTTTGGCAACGTCTATTACATTGCGTACTCTTGTCTGCTTCCTAACCCATTCGTTCCTCTTACGGTCCTTTCGCGTGATGCCCAACATGCACCTCTCCATGCCTCGCTGTGTGACTCTTAGCCTTTGGACATCTCTCGTGTTGAGGGTCCACGTCTCGCAGCCATACGTGAGCACGGGTAGCACACATTGGTTGAACACCCTACGCTTAAGACATAATGGTAGGTCACTCTTGAAGATAATATTCAGACGTCCGAAAGCACTCCATCCCAGCTTTGTTCTTCGAGCAATTTCATCGTGCATGCTTCCGTCTATGGACACCTGCTGTCCGAGATAGACGTAGCTGCTGACTTGCTCGAGTTGGGTGCCAGAAATACAGATAATCGCAGGGTCCGAAAAACAGTTCCTCATCACTTTTGTCTTTGAGACATAAGTAATAATTATAAAACTATTGCTTTCCTAAGTTTACTCCAGAATAGAAAATATTTCCTCCAGTTCCCTGGATACCTTAAAAGAGTACCCAAAACAGCCACTGCATTACCTTTGTATTTCTTTCTTTATTTGCTGTCTCAGGTAGTCAGTTGAACGGTACTCAACTGTTTTATTCAAGCAACGGCTGACCTGATCCACCGTCTTCAAAGCAGACAATCCAAATGCCTCAAAATCCAGGAGACATAATTTGATGACAGTTTTTTTTCTCTTTGTTGGACTTAGCAATAAGAGCTGCTTGCTGAACCTAATGATTTAACTGATTTAATCATGTGAGATTCTGTGAGTGTATCCACCACAGTAGCATCCCAAAACCATACATTTCCCTTTCCTCCGTGGAATCATTGTGATACCATCAGGACACTTGCCGTCTTCTCGCCAGACACCAATATACTCCTGCCTTGAAAGAACTTATAAACTTGGAACCTATGAAACCAAAGAGCGACAGATCATTTCTGTGATGGTAGAATGATGATTATGTCTCCCGGCACTCTTCTGGTAGCGCAATCCATGTCAACCCATATTAACTCATGACAATCTGTCTTTCGCAATTACATTGGTGTACATGTCACAAGGCAAACCAGGTCAGAAATGCATAAGACATCAGTGGCGAAGGGTGGAGGTAGGCTGTTAAGATCCGCCATAAATAGTGCACATTAAACTTTTTCAGACATACATATTTTTTTTCATTGAAATAAGACTACAATTCACAGAAAGTGTTGGTTAGTTTTTAAAATTAAATTAAACCCTGAGAAACCAAGCGATATTAGATAATAGTCAAAAAATACATGTCTATCTATAAAATATCTAAAATTATGCAATTAAATCATACATAACTTTGAATATTTTATAGATAGAATAATATTTTTTATTTATTATAGTTTGGTTTAGGCAGGGCTTAATGAAATAAAAAAAATGAACCAACAATAAGTGTAATATGTATTTTTAATCCAACGAAAACAAATAACTATGAATGAAAAAGTGTGCACAATTTTGTCGTATCGCCCAAATTAGGCCAAAACTATTATGGTTTCGTTTGGGCAGGGTTTAATTGATTTTCAAAAACTAACACACCATCTGTAAATTGTAGTCTTAGTTCAATAAAAACAAATACATGTGACTAACAAAGTTTAGTGTGCACTATTTATAGCGAATCTTAACAGCCTACCTCCACCCTTCGCCACTGTAAGACATCATCATTCAGAAGAGTGCCAAGTCTGGGAGATGGAAGAGCATTTAGCCAAAAACCTGACTCACTTTGTGAAACTATCATAAATCCACTAGTCTCTTTGACATCAGTTAAAAAAGAGACAATAATTGCATTATTTTCTTTCAACATAATTATAAAAGAAACAAATTTCCAGGAATGTGTCTAAGTTCTTATTACATTAATCATTAATGGTAGGTATGTGATAAATTAGATTCTTCTTGTGACCTCCAAAATTTCAATGAATAGATAGTAATTGATCAAATAATCTATTTTCATGACACGAAAAGTTTCATGAAAATTTTTGTAAAGTTGCCACGGCAACCAGTCGTACAATTTGTACACAAATATGCAAAAGTCATTCTGCAGTATATTTTAGAGTGTTTCATTTAGTATTAAAATGAATGAAAAAATGTATGTTTAATATTATATATTGTTAAATCATATCACAAAGATTGGAAACAAAATGGTGCTCGTGTTCGGTGATGTTAGTAAACGTTTGGCTATGTCTTGCTTGACAAACTCTTGTAATAATGAAAAAATGATTTGATAGCAAACTAGAAAGGTAAGGTTATACTAAAAATCGTATAACATGTTAAATATCCTAATTCTACTTTAAGATGCTATCTATTCATTGATTATTAATTAATGATTGATATGTTATAGCAAAAAGATGTTGGTAATAATAATTCATAGCAACCTATAAGTTCTCCACAGTGTAACAGAAGTTAGTCCTCTTGATTCTTATGCTTCAAATACATTATCACCACGTTACGTGCTGTCAGTAAGCTGCCGCTACGGGAAAAGATGTGTAAAGTCGTTTTTCATGGTATTTAAAATGTTATCAGACTGATACTCCCATCTTGAGGCAGAGATGCTGATTTACCTTTTTTACATAGAAATGAAGTTAGTGAGTGTTCTTGAAATTTGCTGAGATGATTTACACTGGAGTCAAATTAAACTTTCCTGTATTTTCTTTTAGTAAAATCATTCCTTTACCTTCAAATCTACCGTCAGCTGTAAAATGGGACTGTTTGATCGGCTAACGGGATGGCTCGGCCTGAAGCGGAGATCAGCCAAGGTATTGGTCATCGGCTTAAATAATAGTGGGAAATCTACACTTGTAGAGAAGTTCAAGCCAGAGGATCGAAGGCAAATGAATACCACGCCAACTGTTGGATTCAACGTAGATAATTTTCAACGTGAGTAATACATTAATAATCATTAATTGAAGATTAAAAGTATCCAATTGTATTAATAACCAAGTTGAGTAAATTGTGTTCAAATTACATCTGCGATTTTAAATTCTATAACTGTTTTCACCTGTAAATGAGGTCTTGTTCTCAAATAATACATTACAATTCTAAGAAAAACTATTATAATTTATTTATGTCTATTAGTATTTGAACAGTACAAGATACACAAACATTTAAATCAAATAAGTAGGTACATTGCTATGAAAATAATAACACTTTATACACAGGAAAGAGTTCATTGAGTGTAATCCAATGTTAGGAATACAATGCTCTTAAATTTTCATACAATGCACACATCGCACCCTCACAACTAAACTGCCACAATCCAAAAAACGTCAAACAGAGAAAATCAGCTTTGAAGTTTTTACCTTTCGCATTTTTGTACTGTGTTTTTGAAATATGTTATATATATATTGAATGAAGTTTTGACTTGAATTTGATGACTTGATATGAACTATGAACGATAGACAATGAAACGTAGTAATTAACTCAAAACACGTAAATTTGGAATTGTGGCGGTTTAGTTGCGAGGGTGCGACATGTTTGATTTCTTTTTCACACATAAATGAATAGGTATGTGATATGAAAACTGCTTCCAACATATTTTGAACTATGTCACAATATGTAGGTACTGCTTTAATCCTCAAATCCTCAATTTTGCAAACTAAACAGCGTAATTGGTCGGTTCATATTAACAATCATAATTAAATTTTCATCTCGTCTTTTCCATTGTATTTGGTATTCTTCTCCACGTGAAAGAAAGTGGAACATGGTTTCGATACCAAAATATCTATTTTATTTATCAGATGGCGGTGTGGAGTTTACAGCGTGGGACATGTCAGGCCACGGAAGACATCGTTCCCTTTGGGAGCACCATTACCGAGAGGCACATGCCATTATATTTGTGATCGACTCCAGTGATCGACTTAGGTTGGGTCAGTAATGAATAAATATCGGGTGATTTTGGTTCGAGCCACCATTTGAACATCAACCAAAAAATGTTATTTGAGATAGTTTCAGTAAAGCTGTATTCTTATTTTCTATCTTTCTTTTCCAGTTGTGGTGAAAGACGAATTGGATCTATTGCTGCAACATCCCGATATAGTTGGCCGACGGATTCCTATCCTGTTCTTTGCCAACAAAATGGATTGCCCCGATTCACTATCCAGCGTCAAAATTGCAGCAGGTGTGTAAAATATTTCATAGTTTCATTAAATTCCAATTGATAAGAGTTTTGTATTATTCCATAGGAATCTGTTTTATAGACCCAGGTTTTGCCTTTCAGCATTTTCCAGCTCTATGTATCTATGGTAGGTATCTGTAGATAGACATACTTTTAGAACTTGAAGACGCGATAAGGTGAAACCCAGAGCATTAAAACTGAATCTTATAGATTAGTGCAAAACTCGCAAAAATTAGAATTTAAATTCATCTTCCACCAAATACCTACCCTCAATTTTTTTATTATAAGTACTATTTGTAATTTTGACATTCTGCTTCTTTCTCAATAGTGAAATATAAATATAAAACCCTTCTGGACTACTTTCTTCTGCCATACCATAAGATGACGTGAAGAATAAGGCCACAAAATGGCAACCCAATAATTCATGTCCTTCCCTACTTAGTCTTCTTACTTCTTCTCAGATTGTACCAAATTCATAATTAATTGTATTTTCCATAACAAGAAATAAAAAGTAAATAATTGTATACTGCTAAGTACACATTAAATTTTCAAACAAATACATTAACAAGTTTATAATAAACACAAACTAATACCTACTTTAAAAGTTTTTGTTAGAGTCTACAATAATAACTTTCTTCTATAATAGATACTATATTAGAATTATATATAGATGGTTTGTTTGCAATGAATATAACATACATATTAATTTAGCTTATAAATAGATAGTTAATCATTTTATTAATTAGAAAATTATGGTGGTTTTCATGACTGGATTCTAGAGAGACAGTACATCAAAAATTATTTTCATGTTTCGATTAAACTAATCAAAATCAGTCTAATATAGATTCATTTTAATACCACTTGAAAATTATCTCTAAACATAATAATATCTGTTTCAGGATTAGGATTGGAGCGAATAGTGGACAAGCCTTGGCACATCTGTGCTTCGAATGCCCTCACCGGAGAAGGTCTCCAGCAGGGTGTGGAGTGGCTTACTCTGCAAGTTAGAGATTTACTGACTCATCATTGAACTATTAGCGACGTGTAATAATAATTATACATTAGGAATTACAATCTGAATTCTATCATGCAAAGCATTGGCTATGTTTATACTTAAAATGTTTAAATATACTGTGTAATCAATCAATGTACAGTTTAAATGATGCGATGTATCATGCACAAAAACAATTTTATTGATGGAATGCACATATCTATAACAATTTCCTGTTTTTCATAATAATTGAATTATATTATACAACATAAGTCATACAATAATATTATTTTAGGCAGCTGTATTAAATAAGATTAGGGATATCTTATTATATATTATCATCAATAAAAATATAGTGTTTCTTTATTTGTTATTTTTTTGTATTTATTACGTAAGATAAGATTAATATAAAGTTTACCGTATATATATAATATAATAAATATAGGAGTACATAACAACCCGTTCGTCCTCACAACTAATCCAAGAGTTAACTCATTAAAACAATCCTGAAATTGTCTATAAGGCTATGAATACTACAATTTTTATGTCCACTATTCTTCAAACTCGTTATTTATAATGGTCTCTTGATATGTTTTCTTTTTGTGTCATACTGTTACCCATCGATTTTGGCAATCATTGCTTGTCCGCCGTTGTCTCTGCTGACAGGTATGGAGTGTTCAAACTGGTTTCAGAAATTTTTGAACCACGATGTTATCTGAAATCTTCCCATAAATTGAAGACAGAAAATTTAATGCTTAATAACAAAGCAAATAAAGGTTGTAGTCAATTGGAAGTACTACATTGCCATTAAAAAATATTCCTTGCAGATATTTTTTGGAACATAAATTAAAGTTTTTCGAATTTTGGGAAAATCTAATCTATAAAATATGTAAATGGTATTCATTATCACAATTCAATATAACACAAACTAGGTAGGTAATTTATTCAATTTGTAGTTATTAGAAAATGGTGATTTTATTTCCTAATTGTACACAATCTCATTAATTATAAGTAGATGTATGCACTGGAAACTATCAATACAATTCTTGTAAAAACTCATTTTTATCCAGGAGTATTAAATACAAACAAAACCTAAATAATATTTTTATTGCAAGAAAAAACAATCATTTGTGATTCATATACTTACATATTAATATAATAAAATTACAACAAATAATACTATAATTTAATCCTTATTCCCAATCTTCTTAAACTGTGCAATCTGCAAACCTACAGCATTCAAAATCTGCTTTGCATTATGCTGTGGTGTCTGGCCGTCCGTCTGAAACATTCTCAGAGCTCTCCCGCACTCAGAGACAAAATATTCCAGGTCAGTTGACGATGCATTGGAGCCGGCGCGAGTTGGACCGCCGCATTCGCCAGCCAATTGAGCAAGGCGAGCGCTTTCAGAGCATAATGCTTCGTCTAAGTCGAACAGCTCTAATGGCGGTGGTAGGGGGGCACGAAACGAAGGTGGAAATACCTGAAACATATTTTGTTATACTTATACCAATTACATATTATTACAGTAATATTACAGAAAAAGAGTAAATTATCATGTTCACTTTTACGAGGAATACTTGTTAGCCATTTGCCCAACCCATTGTGCCTTTGATATTATGCCAAGCATTTAATTGAATTTTAATCCCAAGCCATGACTGATGAAACAAGCGATGAGTATGTTAGATTTATATAGCTTATTTGAGGCTTGTAACACCAGTGTAAGGAGTTTTATGTCAATGTGGCCCGGTCAAATAAACCTCAAAACACAAACCGTTAATCTTGCTACATATAATTTGCAATGATGATTCGCAGCTAATTTAATCATTAGCCTAAGTCAGTAATTTTCAAACTTGTCTGTCCTGCAGCACACTTGTCCTAGAATTCGTCACAACACCCTAAAAATACACATTAGTTGGATGGGTGAGCCCGTTGTTCCCCACAGTTTCTCAAATTTTGGAATAGGAACCTGGCAAAGTACCGCCCCATATTATTTTATTCTTAAATTTTATGTATTTTATCTACTCGTACTACATTATTTCACTATTTCAAACCAATAGAAGCACATATTTTTTTTTACTTATGATTTACTAATACATTAATCGTAAGCACCTTATTTCCTTAATTTGCAGTGCCCAAGAAACGCATGACCTCATAGCCACATGAGACATTTCCTACCCTCAGATCTCGCATTCATGTGAACTTGTACATACTAGTGTTTTCATAAAAGTGTTATTGAAACCAGTGAGATAGATGCTGCTCAAAAACAATCTTATACCGTTCAAAAAAGCATTTGAAATCACAAACTGGTGTAATAATGAGTTCTATCAGTACGTCTTAAGATCATCATTAAGATTGTCTTCGACTCGAAAGACCAATTTTATGGTGATGATTTAAGTGGACTATATTTGGATGAGATCGAGTTTTGTACACAAGAGTGGACGGAGGGATAGATTTCAGGCATTGACCTTTTGAGGGTGGGACTCTTGGACTTCTGGAGCACTCCTGGACTCCGGGTCACTCACTTGCACTAGTTATGTTTATGGTGGGGTTGGGTTTAGTTTATCATTCGCGCGGCGGGTCATCTTATAGGTGTACCTATTCGTTTTATTGTGGGCGATCGAATCAGCACTGAATAATTTAGGTGTCCGGAAAAAATTTAAATTTTCGGAAGGTGGAATAGGAATTAGAAGAAATAGGCTCAACCATTTTTTTTTTTGACACAGGCGCACACCATTGGCCCAAGTGACCTTTTTTACAGTTATCAGTTTCATATACTAAAACGGGTTTCCTTCAAGATATTCGATTTGGTAATATTTTTAATCAAGTATATTATTTTTTACATTAAATTTGTCAATTTATGTGTTGAGTTTTCTGCAAGTTTCTATTATTTTTGACTGGATGGCCGCTATGGTTACATTATTATTCTGCTTCTCAAATTATCGAAACTCCACAACCCTACTTGGTCTTTTTTGTCCTGGTTTCAACCTGAATCCAGACTTTTAAACATTATTCACCCCATTTGAAATTTCTTATCATTATTATTAATTTATCCTATTTCTGCAAAGTGACGTTGATTGATATGGGAATGCCCAAACTCCGAGGTATATAATATTAATACCTATTTAAAGATACTTACAGCGACTTGCAAAGCAGGTAGCGGTGTCTCAAACTGAGGAGTAATTAACTTCAAGGGTTCGTGTTTGATGCCCAGCATTTTGTACATCTCGATTGCTTCGGGAACATTGTTATAGTTGAAAGTGAAGAGGTGCATATCAAACATGCTGGTGAAGTCCAAATGCTTTGCATGTTGCCGCACCTCGCTCAAGTCACCCGCAGAATCTCCCACAATAAGGCTTGGTCTTAGGATTTCCGACATGAACATCGTGTCTGGGAGCGTCCGGTAAGGATTTATCTATAAAAATCAGAATTTTGTAGTAAAAGCATCAGACGACAACAGGAGTAGAAGCCAACAAGACAAATATTTTAATCCTGTTACAAAATAGATATCTATTACTGATACATAACATGAGAAAATCCGCATGAATTTGGTCACGTTGATCAATCAGGCTATGCCAAGCTTTGAGACAGGGCATTATTCATTTCGCTGTTCATATTCCTTATTTGTATTTTACTAGAATACAATAGTAAAATTTCAAAAACATGACTACATAATAACGTAATATTTGTTCAATCACAAAAATAATGATAAAAACTGTGATTAGTTTGGATTCAGTAGACAAAAAGTCATTATTTAACAAACTCTGAATTACTCGGTTATGCAGAGAATTTTTGGATATTTTTTATTTTTACTGTATTATACAGTAAAAATAAAAAAATATTGGCCAATGTGAATCACTGCTATTTTTTCTGAATAAATGAATCAACAAAACATTAATAATTGTTTTTAATACAAAAACAAAGTTGAGTATTTTCATACGTACATCAGGATCATCTGCATCAACAGGATGAAGCTGCATCTCTGAAGTGGAAGTGAGGAAACCAAAAACCACTTCTCTGATGAAGTCATTGTGCTCTTGCTCTATGTACTGGTCATCAAAGAAGTGGCCTGAACCAAATACAACCAATTTGCCTAGAAAACAAATTTAATTCATTACTCTTATAATAATTATTGTGTGATAGCTATGGTTTTCCGTTACTTTACTTATTTCTAATTATATCAATACTACTGGTAAATAAGAGATATATCAATTTAACACATAGGCCATCAAAGAAAATTATCTTATAAATGTATTAAAATACATCAGAATGTCCACTGCACGTGTATACCCAACAATAGACAATTGAGCCCATATCCGGAAAATGAGCGTTATCCTGTAAACGGTGTTCAGAGATATTGGCAGTTAAACATTTCAGTTACGGATAAACAGCGTGCAATGCGTGGTCAGCTTGGAATCTCTACTGCCACCTCTTATTAGAATATCAAAGTAATATTTGGTGAGTGCATGCATAGGTGAATGCCGCGTAATTTAAACCAATTTACCAAAAAACAGCGTTATCACGATAACGCTCGTTTTCCGGATATGGGCTCAAATTCATTATGGTGCACTAAACATACTATTTCTATAATTTAAATTACTCACAATAATGTGAAATATTTTACTAATCTTCCATAATTTTTGTAGCTTATATTTAAAACAAATTATTAATAGAAACATGTTAATACTGACCATTATTTTCTCCTTTAAAAAACGATGCCAAAGGTCTTTTAACGGGATAGGCAGTTTCCCCACTGGCTAAAATCACAACTGATGGTTTTTTAACATTCAGTGTAGCTCCATATGGGTAGACAAAACTAGGGGTAGAAGGCTCGCCACTGGAAATTTTACCAGAGAGAATTAGAATCTTATACCTACTTATAGAATCATTAATTCGATAAAATATATTATCTCAGTAGTTATGGCTACTCTAACACATTCCTCAAAATTTAATACCTGGTCTTGTAAAACATGGCCTGATATTATGATCATCAACAAACATCCATTACTCTGAGCAACATTCGCTATCACCGTAACACACTTATATTGATGAGCAACGTTGATCTCTCTTGAAAACCCCTTTCAGACCCCTGCTACCAGAGAATACAAGGAGCAAGTCTCATGCTATGATATTTCCAGTAATAATTATTATTGTGAAATATTTAAAAATTATTATTGATTATGCAACCTGTAATCATTTGGATCTGGTTTATAGTTGGGTAATTTTCCTAAGGCTCTCACAATTCCCCGATTGACAATTCCATTCGATACGAGACACTGCTTTGGGTGAAAATATTTGTTGTATTTCACTCTAACAACGCAATCTAGAAATACAATAAATACAGCTAATTATAAGATGTATCAGTGCTATTTCTCAACTAGAAGTACCCCATATGCTAGTCGGAATGATACTTTCCGCATTAGCATTTATTTTTTCTAATTTCATTGTTTTGTATCTGTATCTTCCTTTTTAATTTGTTTTAAAATGTGCTATGTTTTGATTAGGAATAATAATATTATAGTCATTTTATTTGAAACCGTCATCCCATAATATTCATGAAATAGTTTATGAATTCTATAACATAATATTTTTGTAGCCTCACTAACCCCTCTGTTTGTAAAAAATGATGATTGTTTCATATTGAAATAAAATGGTAATACCATAATTAATATGAACAAAATATGCAATAGAAAATCTTCATTTACAGCAAACAGATTACCACATTGCATTATGCAATAACTAGCACTACCGCTGGAACTCGCGATTTGTTACTGGGACCTGACTATAGAAGACCTTGATACTGATTGACATATCACAGAGGTATACAGCGTGAAAAGACAGAAACGACTGATATGACTACGTAATATGTTTTTTTTAGTTCCTTAGACAGAACAGTAATGTGAAACAGACTTTATAACATGTACACTTGAAAATGTTATATTATGTAAATGAAGCAAAGAATAATTTTATAACATGTGATTTTAAAAACATTTAAAATTGATCAAGAAGAAAACGAATCCATTGAAAGTCGTTTGTTTGACAAATGCTTTAACTATTTTTAGACAGACAATAAATGGACATATTTTTAGTAGCTATGACTGTAGTACTTTTACATTATGTATTGGTCAATGAGATTGTCCATTAAGCAAATAATATAAAAATTATATTCCATTTACCATTATTGATGACAACCCCATGCTCTTCAAGAAAGAAATTTATATTGGTGTTATTATTCTCCTCGCCTCCGTCTGTGAGCGTGACCAGAACCGCCCCACCTTCCGCCACAAATTTCTTAAGGCAGGCCAACTCTGGGTCGGTAAAAACATCCTGAGGTGTTGGAATCACAAATACCTTTGCGTCTTCTAACACGGATTGCGTAATTTCCTCACGATTTCTATGGTGAAATGAAGTAATTAAATTAATATTTCCAACTTATCATATTTATTTTATGTCCCTAAATGCATGTTAGCATATGTCGTTTAGGTAATTAAATAATGTACATGACTACAGTCACCTACTTACATTGCTATTTTCCATGATCCTTTGAGTTTCCTGTGAAATATTTTGTAATTTTCATTGAGCTTAAATAATTCATTTTTAGATGCGTTAAATATTATAGTGTTTTTAATGTTCGGATCTTTCATGATTATAGCTTATATTAGATATTAGATTATAGCTAAATATAGCTTCGATTACTTCGATTATTATACTAAAACAGTTCATTGAAATCACGTTGCTGTTTTTTTTTATTCTTTTTGTAGTAAAAATTTCCTAATAATGAATTTGAAATCAGCTTGTTTACGAAATATGTTGTTGCTAAGCAACAGCTGACATTTGTAACTACTTTGTGTGGCTATTGACAATAGATTTTTAAGCCTATAGTATGGATTAACTGAAAATATTTCAGATAATTATATATATTGACTAAATATTAAAAGTGTCACCCCCTCAATAAAATATAAAGACTATTACTTCTTAATATTTTGTATAATTACTCGGTTTTTTAAAAATTGATAACTACATTCAATATAATTTTTTTGGTTATTGACAAAAAAATATCAAAACTGATTTCATTTATTTCATTCAAGATTATTTAAAATATATACCTATGTACAAGAATATCCTTCGGAATATATATTTTATTCGTTTGCGAGAAAGTAATGGAACAACTATAACTATTAGGTTTACTCATATCATATAGCTGGTAACATTGATGAAATTTGCATAATTAAATTATTTTTTACGTATGTCGACGATTATTTAAATACCTGCATTTTAATAAAGAGAAACCAACGTACGTGCTCAAATTATTTGAAATCCTACATACAAGAGAGACAGAGACAACAGAACAATATGATTCATTTTTGGACGATTCCTCTGGTGTTGAGGCAGGTGCACGTGTGACGTCACACGTACACACTCATTTCTGACTGTTTGTAGAATGAAGTTCTTCCGCAGGGATTAGTGTTTTTTTATTAGTTTTTGTTATCTTATAAGTTCTGTTGGTTATTTTAAATATGATTTGGTGATTCAAATTATAAAGTGCCGTGACAGTGGTAGTTTTTGGTTACAATTAAATGTGTTCGAAATGTCGAAGACCAAAATTGCTGCGAGGATTGACAGCCAATGCGTCGAGGTGAAAAGCAAGGTACACAATACCTACTCACGACTCCCGAATAATATTATTTTGTGAATGTTTCATCATTAATTTTATCTATTCACCTGATCATCGCGCTTCAGTCACTTCCTTTCTAAAATACACACACAATTTAGTATATAATATAGCTGTAATGTAAGAGATTGCGATATCATTTCCTCTTCCTTGTTTTATCGTAATTAAATTCATTCGTAAAAATGTAAATTAGTAAATTTTCATTGCCAACTTTGACATGTTGACAAAATTCTCATTTGGAAATAGTTCTAAATTATGAATTGTCTGTATTTAATCGCTCTATTATTGTACTACTCATTTTTTAAAAGCGAACGTAGTCGGCAAGTTAAAAGAGTGCTATTTTTATTGCCGAAATTTGACAGTTTTCGCTATGGTATGCACAATTCGAAGCTAAAATTGCCGAATTGATCACCTGTAATCATAGTTATCTCGCATGAGGCGCTTTTTGCCGGAGAAATTTAATCAGACCTGTTTGCGGGGCATCATCCGTTTGAATTGTATATGAAAAAAAAACAACTGATTTCTCTTTTTACGATTCGTTATCTACGCTGAGTTCGTTAATTGTGTTGAATCGGACACAGCACAGATATACCTCGCTCGTAATTAATACATTTGCATCGCAATTGATTTTTTTACCATAAAAATTACAATGAGAAATCTTTTCGACTGTGTGTATTGTTATTTTTGACAGATTAGAAAGTTGATAGGTGCTCACTACCGAATATTGTTATCACGATTATAATACGCTTTTATTAAAATATTTATTCTGTTTTATGAAATATGTATACATATATACGTCGTGATTGTATTTTAATTTATTTCTACTTTTGTAATATGATATGGAAAAGTAACAGGTGACCTAACCTAACTTTTCATAAGGCATAATAAAATCCCTTCTCTGACACAACAAATTTCTAAATATTTGTAATGTATTTCTTTAATTATTTCAAATACCTTCATTGATAGTTTGAATTCAAACTCATTTTTTAATTCAAACTTTATTTCCTTCACGTTAATGGTATTAGAAATACTATTAATTGTATTATTCAAACAATATGTACGCTTGTGTATTTCTGCCAATAATAAATATGCATACTTAGTTCCTCCTTCATTATACAAGAAAAGGCATCTCCATTTTTTCATAAATCGAGTTATGTGTGCTTTAGGTGCAATCAAACACGTTCAAAACCTCCTTCGATTTATAGAGATACACCCTAAATATATGAAATTGAAGCAAAAAAAGTACCACTGGTCTACTGATTAAGTACACTACAACTTTACTATTGATTTTACATTGCAAGTTCAATTGCAGATAACTTCCTATCCCATTTATTTGCCAATTTGCATAGCGAATAAAAATATAATCCGTCACGATGGTTAGATAAGGAACCAATAACAAACTACTACACTTTGGCATTATTATGTAGTTGAAAAATCCTGTAAAATTTGTACAAAACCTTTTATAACTGCAATCGAGTAAGTAATCACAATGAACATAAATGGTCGCCGTATTGCTTGAATAAAAAAATTGGAATGGCAACTAAGCGGTATTAATACTATGTATTATTGTAGAATTTATCAACGTAACCATGTTCACACACCATGTTCATGTTAACTAATTTCAAATATCATAACAAAATAACGTATAAGGCTCCTTCTATTTAAATATAGTTCGAATTCTTTGAGCTCAGTGCATACTGACATTTTACCTGACACCAACATAATCTCAACATCCAAGTTACATTTAGTACAGCGGACACAGAAATGTTTAGAAATTCAACTGTCTAAATAATCAAGCCCACAGAACTGATTAATAAGATAGAAATGTGAATGTCAGTTGCCAGGAACCAAGGCTTGGAAGTGGGATTCCATTTATTACTTTATGACAGTCCGACCATAAAACATGAGAAACACAAAATGCCCCAATTATCCTCAAATATTACCAATATTGAACAACAAACCGATCTATAAAGTGGTATATCCGATGGCGTTGTTAATTTTACACAATTGGCTTACAACAATTCGCAATGAGGTTCTAAACATTTTTTTGTTTTCTTGATTATGCTGATATTTTACTTATTCTTTCCTTTTTGATTAGTGTTTACGTAGATAATCAGTATCTACTTACTCAATATTATCTTACTTTGTCAGAAACTATTTTTACTATTTCTGTTTACAAAACATAATTGTTACATATTATGATGTAGTCGTATTTAATTTCAAAATTCAATGAATCTGCGTAGGTATAGTATTGAGATCTGCTTATCTGATATTATGCTGATATCAGAGACTATCGTACACCCATCAATGACAAAAATACTATAATGTGAGTTCATTACTGAAGAATGTCTGATAAGTAGATAACTTTTTAGCTATAAGCTCTGCAATTTTCATCGAATTCTAAGAAAATTTGACCAACTATTGATCATTTTTTAGGTAAGCATGGTAGTAACCATTTGAAGTTTCTCAGAGGTTCATTGATGATTCACTCAAAGTTTTATTAATACACTACTACTTGTGTAGCCCCTTCCTAGTTACTACTATGTTCCTTGGATTAAATTATTTAAGATCATATAGCCATTTTTCTGACTAGGCATACAAGTATAATTATTATTATCTATTTTTATTTATTTATTCAAAAAACAGTATTATGGTATAACAGCAGTGTTAAGGACTCCATTCTATGCTATTATTTAAAATTTACCTTCTTAAGAAAAATATTGTTTAATTATCTATTACTTATCGTAAGTACTTACTTACTTATTTAAATAATAACTTCATTATTGTATATTCTATAAAAATAATATAATTTGCAAACGGCATCTAACTGTAGGTATCAGTGGCGAAGGGTGGAGGTAGGCTGTTAAGATTCGCTATAAATAGTGCACACTAAACTTTGTTAGTCATATGTATTTGTTTTTATTGAACTAAGACTACAATTTACAGATGGTGTTAGTTAGTTTTTAAAAATCAATTAAACCCTGCCTAAACGAAACCATAATAGTTTTGGCCTAATTTGGGCGATACGACAAAATTGTGCACACTTTTTCATTCATAGTTATTTGTTTTCGTTGGATTAAAGATACATATTATACATATTGTTGGTTCATTTTTTTTAATTCATTAAGCCCTGCCTGAACCAAACTATAATAAATAAAAAATATTATTCTATCTATAAAATATTCAAAGTTATGTATGATTTAATTGCATAATTTTAAATATTTTATAGATAGACATGTATTTTTTGACTATTATCTATTATGGCTTGGTTTCTCAGGGTTTAATTGAATTTTAAAAACTAACCAACACTTTCTGTAAATTGTAGTCTTATTTCAATGAAAACATATACGTATGTCTGAAAAAGTTTAATGTGCACTATTTATGGCGGATCTTAACAGCCTACCTCCACCCTTCGCCACTGGTAGGTATATACTATTGATTGATGGTCCGCACTTACCCAGCCAGACGGACACGTAGCTATGTAAACTGTGTAGCTGCAACTAATTTTGAACATTTCACGCATACAACACATACATGCGTATTGTAAAAAAACACATCACATGCCCTGAGGCTCTAGGAATTTTAGCCTAACATGTTAAATGTGATGTAGTTTTTGTAATTATTATATATAAGTATATTAATTTTAGGGTGCTGGATTTGATAAAAATGGTCTCTTGGTCAAGATGCTCAACTACTGTGACAGTAGAAGTTTCTAGCTCGGCTTCAAATCGCGGAAAACTTAAAATATAGTTTTTTGTTCAATAGAATTTTGAAGGAACAAAATTCAAATTCAAAACCCATAAATATGGCTGTCCTAAGACAGTTACCTACTACAACTACAGTATACCTACCTTCCACCGGTACCCTTCACCACTATATAACAGTGATAGGCCAATGTGCTATACACGGTTAAAGTACAAAGTATGCTATAAATAATGAATGAATTAGTTACTAATGACAAGAATAATTGAGTAAATAATTATACTTATATAGAAAGTAAGTGCGGTAAAATCAATTAATAAAAATAATTATAAAATGATATTTAAAAAAAAAATTGATTATTAACCTTAACAGTTCTAATAAATATGTCAACCGCACGATATACAGCATCATGAAATAGCACGCCTTTCTTGTGATGGGGTTTCACAGAACAGACTTAGTATATATACTTACATAATAAGATATCTTTTAAAATAATTATTTTAAGTAGGTACTAATACCACCTGATTAAAAGGATAAAGTAATACATATGTGTGGATTTCTATTTATATGTCTACATGAGTAAATGAGTTATAATGAGTAAAACATTGTTACTGAAATTATCATGGTAACTTATTCAACGTTTCATCTTCTGTAAATGCATGCCGTCGAGAAAACTTAGAAAATTAATGTAAGTACTTACATAAGTACTAGGTACTTTTTTAAAGGTGTGGACAAACTATAAATACTGAGACAGAAATTGTTTAAGATAACACTAATTTCAATTGCTTTGACATTTACTTATGGGCTTATAGTTACTGGAATTCCATGTTTTTTTTTCTCTGTATGTGGAGTGATTTGTAAATATAAGAGTTATTAATGCTATCTTATCATATTATGAAAACACACACTGTTCCTATAAATAAAAATCTGTATTATTTTACATTCCATTCCTGATACCATGTATATACTTACTAGCCATGTTTTCAATGTTTTCACACATACACAAAATATGGAAAAAGGGACTTCTTTTTTTAGACTTTTTCAGGTTTACTTTGGTATTTTACAATAAGAAGAAAAAATAATTGTTTTAACCTGATTATAACCCAAGTCTCTCTACTTATATGTATTTTTTTCAACATAATTTTTTTGATTTTTTAAATATGTAAGTATGTATACCTATTTGAATTTAAATTATCAAAACGCCACGTCTATATACACCATGTGACATTTTTAATCATAACTGTCTAGTATGTGTGAGTGCCAAAGCATTTAAGCTCTTCTATTGTGAATATTGGTATAGAAATAGTAATCTGAAAAATTTTGTATTACTTGGAACAGCATTCGCAAACCGATACAGAAATTATATCCCTCTCATATAATCTTGCTGGTTTCTCCCACAGGCTGGTGAAGATAATATATCAATAGATTTGTGAACGCCCTATATTAGGACACTCAATATTTTCATTCTTTGAGTTCAGGAAAATATTGAATCGAAGCAAGCTGATTATTATCACGCTTTGGGTAAATACTAGTTGTGATTCTCCCACTCAGGAAAAAAGACAAAGAAGACGGTGGCCCTTGGTTGGACAAGAGTCACACTTATGAAAAAGAATATGGATAAACTGATGGCTACCCTCTGTTAAATAAAAAGTATTTATAGACTTTTTGATTACCCTATTTAACACTTTTCTTCTACTTTTTGTTCCAGTTCGACGCAGAGTTTCGTCGCTTCTCGATAAACCGATCAAACTCATCAAAATATGAAGAGTTCAAATCGTTGGTGGAGCGCCTCCACAGGCTGTCCGACACGGCGTTCCTCGTTTCTTACACGGACCCCCGGGACGGAGACCTGCTGCCCATCAATAATGATGACAACCTCGGCAGGGCCTTGCAGACCGCCAGGCCCCTGCTCAGGGTCATCATACAGAGGAAGGGTAAGGGCAATATTTTTTATACATCTATTCTTTATAACTGTATTCCATGAGATGACCACAGTGTGCGGTGGACACTTATGGCCCGGACATACTAACATCACGTCACATGGCGGGTGGCATCTAATTTAAGCATTGTTGTGTCCGCTGAGTATTAACAAAATAGATTCCGCGGTGAAATTTATAAAAGAATTATATACTCGTTGATTTGTAATAAATAATTTAATTAGAAATGAAAATTCGTTAAACATGTAAATATAATTGCTACAAATAGTGCAAATTAATTAACTCATCCATCTGTAGGTACATATTTAATTTTATTAAAATAACAGGACATAACCAGTGACATCTATGAATCCATAGATAACTGAGAAATATAAAAGTCTCCATGCAACAAATAAAAATCTTTTGGAATGCTGACCATTGAGCATTTACCTAACAAATCTTTCACCATCTCTGTGTACTGGTGCACCATTTATTGGTATTGATCATTATCATGATCTTATGGTGACCTAACACAATATTTTATTAATCAATGACTGGGTTTACAATTAATTATTTAATTGATCTAGGAATCCTTCAAAATAAAACAATTCAAACCTTTGCATTTGGTAAAACTCTTAAGCAGTTTAAAGCTCAATAATATGCTAGTGGTGAAGACTGCCTATCGGACAGTGGTAAATGATTATAAATGACTTATACTAGCTACAATCATGCTTATGACAATAATCAATGTGTTTTATTTTTAGGTAATTATTTGTGTATAATCGCCGTTGAGTATCTTTAAAAATCTAATTAAATAAGTAATTACTTAATATTCCTATAGTTATAGTAGATAGTAACACCAATAATGCGTGGTAAATTTGTCCAGAGTGTGGCGCTAGTTAGTTTCATACAAATATTAGTTATGATTACAGAGCAATAATTTCGTACTATTTAAAAATGTCACTTTCTCACAAATTTATTATTTACTTATGTTCGGAATAATAAAATAATTTGTACTGTATAAGTCAGTGATGAACAACCCTTAGGCAACAGAGAAAATGTGACGCCACAAAGTAAACAAAAAATATAAATGGATCTTAAAACATAATATCGGTGATCTGGAATTTAAGGATAAATATTTAAAAAAAAAAAACATGTTTTCTTTTTTTTTAATGTTTAGGGGGGGGGGGTGGAAAAGTGACGTAATATAGACGGGGTAAAAGGGTTTGTGACAATGGGGGGAGTTCAAAATAACCAAAATCGTGTGACGTCATATGTGGACAGCCCCAAACCTATTGATTCAAATTCAAATTTTATTTATTTTTACATATAAGTACTTACTTACATACAGTAGAAAAGTGTAAATACAAAAAAATATACCTAAATTAGATACACCGAATGAGCTAATTATAAAACAATGCCCACCTATCCTTATTCTCACGCAGGTGGAATATGTCAATATCCTAAGTGATTTGGTTGAACAGAGTTATTGCCCTCCCAATTGGCATTACCAATGGCAGGTTAGTTCTGCACCTTGGGAGAACAAACAACTGATGCTCCCTATTTCTAAGACGTTATCAGGGACACAGGACAATACTACCAAGAATACCTGAGTTCTGTAGTAACTGAGTTCTCATTTTCACCGCGTATAAGTCGAAAAAAATACATGCCAAATATCTTATCGGTATTTAGAAGTAATATAATATTAGTATTATGCTTCTTTCCCATAAGATAATAATGGCGAACTGTGTATTTTAAAGCATTTTGATTGGCATTATAATTCAAATAATACTCATTAGCTATTAGTGAAGTGTTTGCAAAATGACTCTTTGAAACGCTGTCATGTCATTTTGTATAGACAGATCGACTCCTACGTCATGTTACCAAGCATGTACAGTGCTGCTTACATGATTTGCCAATTTCATTATCCATGCTAATTTACATTGTATATTTGATTTATTTCAAGTGTACTTTACGAATTTCGCACGGCGGCTATTTTTAAACAAATAATGTAAATAAATAGATTCCATTGTCTATTTTTGATGCGCCTCCCCGATTGTCTGGTATAGGTCATTCATTCCAATATTACCATTATTATTATAGAATTATACATATGTTAAATGACTTGGTTAGGTAAATAATAGTAATATAATAATAATAAATTATAATAATGTAGGTACTCGTAGTATAGAATAGATTAAAAAATGAGACTCAAAGCGAAAACCGAATTACTAAAATCAATGCATTTAATTTTTCAACTTGTTAATAGATGTAATTTTTGTTTTATTCATAGTTTTAATATTATTTCAATTCATAACAATTAATATTATTCTCTGTGTAAGGAATTTGTTTATATTATCATATTATAGTATAATATTGAAGTAAATTAAAATGAATTCACGGGAAAATACGACACAGAGACTACCTCACGTCAGTCGTTCGAGGCATGTTTGTAGGGTCAGATGGTTAGCTTCTATACATAACTATACTGTCGCATATCGTTAGGCGGCCAAAACCGGCCACTAATTAGTATAATTTCTTGGATTCTGTGTACGATATACTTTACCATTTTGACAAATTCCGCATGCGTTTTTGAAGGCTACCACCATATAGTGGAGGCGCCACTTACGTTTGTTGGGTTAGTTTAATGTCGATATCTCTGCGTCTGCAATTTAATTTGATTGGAAAAAAATACCAACCATGGTATTGATAGTTAGGTACCTATTTAATTTTTCGTTATGACATTTATACACATTTCACGTTTGTTGATCGCCATCTTCTATACCAGGCATGATCAACGCGTGGATTGCGGTGTGGATTCTGGTTGATTGTACCATAGACCTATAGGAATTGAGTTGTAAAAATATAATAAACATCTGCATTCATTTGTAATAAAATATGACTTCATTTAGATTTTGAAGGAAAAGCATTAATTACCCATTAATATTTTTATTTCCTTAACCAGCTTACATGTAAACCGTTTTAAAATTATCCACGAGGAAGCCCATGTGACTTCGTCGTATTGCTTCATCCACGGCCTACTACAGTAGTGAGAGAAAGAGTAGATGTAGATAGCCACCATTACTATTGCGCAGTAGACTCTTCACAGTACGAGAATAATCTAATGATGAATGCAATGAGTGCGCCCAAAAGAAGACAAAACTCATCATTTTCACGGCGAATGGGAAATTGAGTACATGTACATTGATGGTGAAAGACGAGTGTTAATGGCTAATTTGTTACGCCTCAGTGTACTCGGCCAAATATACGTTTTTTGTGGTTGATCACTGCCAGCTTTGATACCTGGATACTATATCACAGCTTACATAAGAAGTTTGGCATGCCTGTTCTATATCTACAATCCGCCTGGGGCGGAAATGGTAAACTAAAATGGTTTTTAATTTTTAATTTTCATGTTTCTAATTGAAAATATATTAAAGAAACCATGGCATGTGAATGAAAGGTAGCACCCGAATTATTTGACAGGCAATTTGTCTGAAATGATGAGAATGCAGGTAACCTTTTTAATGCGGAACCTGTCCTAATGCAGGAGCCTCGAAGACCACGTTAAAAGAGATCCAACAAAAAGCTGTGTCAAGTTCACTCCGTCGACTAAAAACATAATTTTACGAAATCGTAGTAAAATAAAATAATAGCCAAATGAAAATGGTATGCCGTCCTCTCGCGCGTGACGTGATCTTGCAGGGGTGTTAAATCGAAAGTGTCGCGTTTTAAAAATACGCCCGGCAAGGTGGCGATCGGCGATTGCTTTGAAAAAATATTTTATCTTCAGGTCACGTTTTTGATGGGAAGATTTGTTAGGAGAAAGCCTGAGAATCGTAGATGAGGTGATGTGTCGACGTTTAAATTTAAGTTTGCACATTTTACATAATTTTTCGTTTTTTTTCTTCTATTGTAATCAAGTCACGAATTATGGCTGTTGACTATGTTTCTAAACGGATGCAATGTTTAAAAAAAACGCACGCGTTACTTAATAATATAGGTATACCAAAATCTAAGTATGCTGATTGAATCAATAAAATTACATCAGGTGTTTAAACAGATAATTAATGCGTCTCGGTCGTAGATGAGGATGGCATATTACTTGTTTCATTGCATAATACATTAGATAACATTATTATATTACGTTAGCGTTAGACAAATATTCGGTAGGTATACCAATACATATTATTTTATAATATAGTTTCGTTAAATAGATAATCAATGCAATACATGTCAAAATTTAATAAACCAGTGTTTCTCAAAGTTACAACATCATAAATTGTACTCATATACACGTTTACACAAAAATAATAAATATTTTATAGTTTCTTAGCTGTCATTTGAGAAAAAATCCATTAAAATCAGATTCGAGATTTTTTTTGTTGTTTTATTGTATTTGAAACATGGACATCGACACGATTGTTTATGCAAATGGATAGCATACAATTCCTTCATAAAAGTTATTTTCATGTTAACATACTTACATTCATTCGCTGTCTTATCTTCTACATTTTTATTTTACTGTTACTACTACACTTTACGTTATAAATCATTTTGTCCGCTGTTCCTTTTACACGACAATTACAAAAAGGTCTGGTGCTTCTTAAACGTAACCGAAAATTATCTAATTTTTCGTGACACCAAGTCCGCGGCCCGTCCCCATCCCACCCCTGTTCTCATAATGAAAATATTACGTAGGCACTAAAAACTTCACCCATATTTTGTCTCATTTACTCCTCTTCAAAGAGACGTCTTCCGTCTATCGCGGTCGCTTCTTTTTCTATGGGAACATGATGTTTTCATGCTTTGTGAAGGTAATTGCCACATTTTTTGTTTATTTACTTCCATCCTTTTCTTGGAGATTTTTTTCCTAGTCACGATGATAATGAGCTTTTAGTATGAAATACCTCACTATTCACTTGATGCAAGTAAGCCGGTGTGTAGGCGCCGCAATATTTTATATGTGCCATAGCGCCATGTACCTACATTTTAAATTATATAATTGTGCAATATATTTTCTGATTATTATGTGTCGATACTTGACAGCTCCATTATTAAAGTAGATGTATTAAAAATCGCCAATAATTCGAGTACCCTTAATTTGAACTAAATCACAATTTGAAAAACGTTAATGTAGTGTTTCACACTGCCTTTAATCTTAGCGGTAGGTAGGGGGCCCGCCAAATATCCTAGCCTTAACGCCCGTTTCGGGATGTGGGGGCCATGGTGTAGGTACACCGAGTGCAATAGACAAAAGACCGATAAACCGTTTGTGTATAAGTTAAATGCAATAATATTTTTTTTGTCCATTTTCAATTAATATTTTTATTTGGAACCTCAATATTAAAAAACCAAAAATCGACGATAAACATTGGGCGAAAAGAACGACTATACACCCACTACAGTCGGTGGTGGTGTAAATCAAGAGAACATTTTTTTTCAGTGGAATTCGACATAAATATTGTAGCTCTCTAGACCAAGCGGGTAACACAGCCGATATTATTTGAGTAATTTTTTAGCATACTAGGCGCACATGTCCAGCATGGTCGCTGTTAGTCACTTCCAATCTGCCAGTCGCTGATGACACGCTCAACGGTTACCGCCACTATGCCTCAAATTTAATAAAAACTAGGAGAAACTGTACAAATATACTACCATGTATTGTGAAAATATGTAAAAATAATTATATTAAGAAGAAAAAGAGCCTATGGGTCTAATCTACATTCTCCTCCTTGGGCTCCCCCCAATATTACGCGCGCCAGTGTGGTGCATTGTATAAAAACTTTTGTGTTGTAGGCTTGTAGCATCAATAAAGGAGTTTTTTTTTTTATCCCAATGGGTTGGGTTCCAGGCAAATAAATTTCTTCAATAAGACTTACAAATATATTTTTTTAAAGTATAGGTAGGTTTTTGCATAAACTCGAATCATTGGTCATCATCTGCTTGCTCATTGGCGTGTGTTATTCAACCTTTAACGAGCGAATGGCCATCATCACTTGAATGATTTAAATCAGCTGTTTTATTTATTTCACATCTTTGACATAAACCAGCTCTCCGTCTGTCCACTCCACTGACCCGAGACAAATAAATCATTATCACTTGCTTTGGAAAAACAAAGTATGTAAATTTTAAATACTTATAATAATAATATTATGCAAGTCTTACCTGCAAGTTACAGTTGACAGTAAAGTTACATCATTTCTGGAAGTTGGTCATTCTGCATAATGACGTGTTTTTTGTAAATGTTTAATTAACAATAAATAAATAAATTATGCACACCGTAGAGCAGACGCTGAAGTTTATGTGAAGCGAATGTTTTATAACCAATCAATTAATTAAAAGGTTTGCTAATTAGAGGGTGTGAGGCAAGGCCTGAACAAAAACGATGCATGAGTGCGAGTGAGAAAGTATTCGGCACCCTTACGATCTCTGAGACACGCGCTAGAGTAAGATAAAAGGTCTACACATGTGTTGGTTAGTTTCCAACAATGTCGCTGGCAAATCGTGGTGAAACGCTTCAGAAAGCATCCATAACCGCGAGATCGTGTTGCTACAATTGCATTTTTTTGTGGTAAACATAAAGTCAGTGGTAAATATTTTTGGTTAATTAAGTAGAAAAGATGGTTTTGTGTGTTGTCTTAAAGTGTGGTAGCCGTACTGATAAGCAAGAAGATGGTATTACGTTTCATAGGTAAGTTGATACATGTTCGTGATAATTTATTTGTATATTATTATATATTTTAATATCAAGTGACCTAGTGTTTTTTTCGAAATAACTTTAATTATGCATATCTTTATCGAATGGTTGCATTTTCACCGCTTAACAATACTATATAATGTAAAAAAATAGAAAATTATATTTTAATGCTGAACGTCTAGTGCGAGCACTTTGGGCGAGCACTAGCGAAATGATTATTCATAGGCGTCCGCAAAAACTGGGTATGTGGTTAAAATTGAAGTAACAAAAAACTGAAAAAAAATATTAGTAAAGATTACCTATAGTAGGCAATCATTTTATTGTTTTGCTAAAGAAATGGAATTTAGTATACATGTTGAAAAACTCCCGAGGAATAATCGATTTAGTGCCCTGTTTGTGAACATTTTTGCTTCGTGATTTCCTAAATGTAATTGGTTTATGAATGTTATTGTAATGTTGCTCCCTAATGGATTACAGATTCCCAAAATATTAACCAAAAAGGCAGAATTGGATAAATCAAATACATCGTGTCAATCCTTCCAGCTGGGCTCCGACTTCCAGTAGTTGTATTTGTTAAGTAGTTGTATTAATAAAAACATTTCGAAGCGGCATATCTTAAAAGAACGAAAAAAAGGGTATGCTTAACGTATGACGCATTGCCCACGCAATTTGAAGGATTGAAACATTTTTTGAGGGTAAGTAATTTGAACAAAGAGGTTCCATAATATATAATTTAAACGAATTACAATAAAATACCAGTTAAATGTGGCAACCGCTTGAACGAAAATACAAAAATAGATAAAACATACCTACTGGCATGATTCATTATGTATTTATAAAATTTTATTTTTAACAAAGCGTTAAATGTAGAAAAAAGTATTTTTTTTCAAAAATACGATTAAAACTCGCCGGTCCCGCAGAAAAACTTGGCGGGCCGCTTGCCCAGACCTGTTCTATATAATCCAAATATTATAATTTGTATAGGTTTTTTTTGCACGTCCTTCAACTTGTGTTTTAATAATCTGAGTTTTTCAAAGTGATTTTCTTTGATCCATATTTTGTATTCGATTCGCTATTGTGCATGTCTATTTATATACTCTGTAGGTATATATTTTTAGATGATGTGATTTCATACCTTTGAATTATTGATACTTGTAAATTAATATGATAATTTGTCAGTTTAATATTGATTATACTCATGTACCTACTTAGTTATTTACTTTGTTAATTTTAATGTAAGTACCATATTATTATGATAATTAAATAATAATACATTTTGAAGTTTCTGTATTTATTATATTGAAGATATCCACCAATGAACATCAATGAATATTAATAATATTCCGTTTCTCCCGCACGCCTATGGTCTCGAACGTTTGTATTCGTATATGTCCACTCACTCACACAACCAAACACACGGCAAGCAGCTTCACGTACCAAGGCAATGTGAAGCGTCTATCTGTATCTATTGTCTAAGGTGTGAGGTCGTTTAAAAACCCAGATTCCAACCTCAAATTTGTCGACACTCGACGTGGTCTGGACATTTTTATTAATTGAAAATAGTGTTTTCACCGTTTATCACAGATTAAAGAAATTAAGTACTTATTTAATAAAATACTTTTACAAAAAACAGCAAATGTCATAAATCACGAGTCCGACTCCACAGCCCTTGGATGCCTCCAATCCAATATAAAATAATATTATGTCTACACCAGGGGAGGGCAAACTGCGGCCCGCCGGGTATTTTTTTGCGGCCCCCGTTCATTAATTGTACTTCTGATTATGAATACCTTTTTTATAATTCTTTAAAAAATATTGACAATAGATTAAAATTTGAAGAATTTGTTGTTTCGTAAATGTATTATCTCAGTACGTCTTCCTTGCGTCTCGTCTTACACTATGTAACCACTATTTTCTACGTTGAACATCGTGACACATTTAAATAATTTTAACTCCGCGTTGCAAGGAAAAAAAATATATGCCCATGATATGGTAAAAAGTTTGAATGGATTTCAATTAAAACACAAGTTATTCCTTCGACAAATATCGAATAACAACATGGACCACTTTCTAACTTTGAAGTTGCTGAATATACCAGAATATAAATTTGAAGAGTATGGTAAAATTATTAAAGCTCTGAATGACGATTTTTCACAAAGATTTGGCGACTTCCGAAACATTGAGACAAGTTTAGCAATAGTACGCGATTCATTTTCAATAGATATTGATAGTGTACCGACAGAGCTACAATTTGAGATTATTGATCTGCAGTGTGACACTGATTTAAGAGAATTGCATCGTCGTGAAGAAATCTCCAAATTTTACAATGCCCTTAATTCAGACAAATTCGACCAACTTGAAGATTATGCAAAAAAAGTTCGTTATTTTTGGATCTACCTATATCTATATGTGAACAAACATTTTCGATCATGAACCTCAACAAAATTCTTTATTCTCAAAATAGTGTATATCTAAAAATGGTATTTTACTTGCGGCCCGCCGCTCATTTCGAATTCTTGAATTTGGCCCTCCAACCAAAAAGTTTGCCCCCCCCTGGTCTACACAATATCACCCAATCTAATGAGTCGTCCTCTCCGACTTTTACTGCATACTTCAGTCACCGACTGTATAGAAAGAAAATAGCCATAACTTGATTCTTAGTATCCAATAAAATAATGTTTCTAATACGTAAGTAGGTAGGTATGTACACAACAGAAACCACTCAAGTGAAAATACTGCGGAAGAAATGCGTTGTATTAAAAAGTAAGTAGGTAGGTAGGTACTTATACTTATATAGTTGGGTGTCAAAGCTAAAGTCACCAAACGTTTACCCTCATTTTTGGTTAAATCGTTGAATGCTCATGTATCAGTAAGTTGCGGCTCTTGAACCATATGTTACGATCTGGCTATTTGGTACTCGCGCGTGGCTCTGCAGAAATATTGAATGTGAAAATAAAACGACCAAGCATATTTCCATAACTTGTCAAAATACCACATACAAAACAATGCCACCATTATTGACGTTTATTATTTAAGGCAGCAATTTTGGTTTGTTAATTTTTTTTCCATTTGATGTTGACATGGGCATTATTGAAATGCAATAATTTATATATTTAATGAGGATAGAGTTATCGACACAGAACAGATTAATGAGATAAAAACGTAAAAACCATCGCCATGAACCATAGTTTTGAAGCAAGTTACTCTATGGCGGTCAAACAATGAAAGTATCACAAAGCGCGCTGACTGCCCTCAAATATTGAATGCACTTTATATTTACGTGACAAATTGTAATGCAGATTATTATTATGATAATGGGGTAACTATATAAATAAAATATTCTTTAATACGTGTTTAAGTCAATCCCATATTTTTCCTCACTGTTATACCACCCAGCAGTGGCGGCCGGTGATAATAAAATTAGGGAGTGCAAATAAAGACATGCATTTTTCTTTTCATGTTATTGAAAAAAAATCTGCAATAGCCTTCGTGGTGGAGGTAGGCGAATGCTAAACGACGCTTACATTCACGAACAGCATTTCTTTGTTGTCAAAGTTACAAAGTTCACGCCTCTGGTATGATAAGTATGATGCAAAATTTTCGATTTTTATTGTACCTAATTACACTTCATATGTGCTGACATAGTTACCATGTTTGTCACTCGTAACTTCCATAAATCGTAACTGATGTAAGTATTTTAGACGTTTGTCATTGAGAAAAAGCCGTAAAATCCTCATTTGTCATCCCACATCATTCTCATATGCGCGTTGTATCATTTTTATAAATACTGGGCATGGATCATTAATTTTCCAACGGGATATCACGTGTATTGAAAATTTGCCACTTTTGTACACCTCCACTCCAAAATTGCACTCCAAATGGGACTGATTTGAAAGACATTCAACATCAAAAATAATAGTAAGTATAAGTAGGTATATTGTATGTATTATGTTACTGACTTACTTTTCTGTAGATTTATTTATATTAAAATTATTTAGTGTTTAATTTTGAAATGTAAAATTATAAAATCGTATTTGTATGGTGAGATGGCTGTACCTAACTTAATTATCACAATATTACTCTAATCGATATGTTGATTGATTCAATATTAATATGGCACATCAAACAACAGAGCATTTACCTCATAACGTCATAACGTATGAAATAATAATATACCTAGTATTTTTAAATACTGCGCGGGAACCTTTTACCTACTTCATACGTACGTACAATAATATTATTATAAGCGCGCCAGTCAATGGCGACATCTATCGGTTATACTTGAAGCACTAAGAGGGAGGACATTGCTCAAAGCAAGGTAAAAATTGTACGTTCAGTGAGGTTACATTTCGGCAGCATGCAAAAAAATCGTCTACGGTCGGGCACTCGGGCGGTACAGGTCGTCTTTCGAACATTCAACAAATACTATGAAAGACGTACATTTATACACATCTCCAGCTCAGCGGCTGGTTAAAAATACGCCAGAAATACTTACGTGGATGCACTTAGCGGACGGGCGACAAATTAAAGATAGGTATTTTACAATAATTAATTATTACAATAAATGTAGTTATTTGAATACGTACATATTATTACATAATAATTTGGGAGATCAGTGCACATTTGCTCCTATACAAGAGCCGTCCCTGCCACCCAGTAACGTAATCCGGTTCCCATCCATTTTGCGTTCACTGGTTATGGAGCTTCAAATGTACTAGAAAGATTTACGTACAGCATGCAAGCATAACGATCTTCAACATGCTGGTGCTCTTACGCTGCTGGTCATATCCAGTCTCTCCAAGCTGTCACTCCCTCCAAGTAAAACATGTATTTGTGGTTTTTGAAATAATAAAAATCGTTGTGCTACACGTCTTAAATAAAATTGTGTCGCCTATTTCCAATATTATTTTTTTCCATTTTGTTTAGTTTTGACCACCAATGGCCACCAGACGGACAAGATGCACTTTGAAATTGAACCATGTTTTTCAACCATTATACTGACTGCAAACACCAGTTTTGGAATTGTTTATAGAATTTGTGTGTGCTCCTTTAAATAAGGAATAAAATTGCATATTCAGTTAATTTTTGGTCAAAACTGGACAAGATGATTTTTGGAAATGGGTGACTCAATTATTATGTGCCAAAACTTTGCCGACCCCTGGTTTAAAGTATCGTCGTACAGTTTTAAGAAAGTAAGCCTACAGCGCTGGTACTTAGTGCGTTATGTTTCTAATAGAATACCTTAACCGCCATGGTAGACAACTAATAAATATTTATGCGTTTCCTTATTTTCCATTTATATGCAAATGTTGTGCCAAAATAGATTATCGTCAGTTATCCAAGCCAATCCCGGGCCTTGCCCCTTCGCAGGAAATCGTCCAAATCCAATATCCAATCCCGTCCGGGACACGTCAGTTCAATTTCGGTCTCCCAAATATCCGAATCCCTGATTGACATTATCCATTTATCATGCGGACCGAGTGTACCTTCTTTACGATATCTGTTTTAATTTGGGAACGGGTCTGAAGATGACCTCAAAGGTAAAGTGTCGTACTTGCAGAACCCAACATTTCAGTCGGGGGCTATAAACGAAATCGTTCTGTTGTTTTAGGTTTTAGCCATTCGCTTATTTGTAAATGATTATTACTGAGGTTTTCATTAAATTGTAATAATATTCTCATTTCCAATAATAGTGTTTGTATTTTTTAAGACGTTCTATATTATATACTGCTATTTTTTTCACTTTAACTCGGAATGATGTAATTATGGGATAATACTCAATCTTTGAGAACAACAATTATTGATGTTATTTAGCGAAAAACCTGCCTACTATCTAATATATAAAAATCAATATTTGTTTGTTTGTTCGTATTTTATGCGCTGCCATACCGTTCATCTGATTGCGATAAAACTTTGTCAACTTATTGCTCGCACTTGCGCGAAGAGTATAAGCTATATCTTATATATAAAAATGAATGTCTGTCTGTCTGTCCCGTTTTTCTTTTATTCTATCTTCTATTCGTATGCGTTCTTATACCATTCATCCGATTGCGATGAAATTTTGACCAGTTGTGTGCACGCCCGCGAAGGTTTTTGAATTAGTACAACCATATTCTTCTTCTATTCGTATGTGTTCCTATACCATTCATCCGATTGCGATGAAACTTTTGTCAGTTGTTGTGCGCACACCTGCGAAGGTTTCTAAATTAGTATTAGGTATATAAAATACAAAGTTTGTTGTTTGTTTGTTCCGTCCAATTTTGATTTTTTTTTACTACATATTAATAACATTAATAACGTTTTCACATTTTGGATTCGATTTTAATTTAGTGTTCTTTTGTTTGACCTTTACTCCTATTAGAATTGTTTTCATATTGCCTTATTGTATTACACAGATATTTTAATATTAAAAAAATAATTACCTCTTATTATTTTTTAAATATCTAAGATAAATATAACCACGAAGCGACCCTGTGCGAAGCCGGGTACTTCAGCTAGTATTTTTTTAAATATACTATCTTAGTTAAGTACCTAGATAGTTACTTAAAATATTTATTATAATTTGAATGGGCAATCTTGTTTAAAATATTATATTTCGACTGCTTCATCTGCAAACCAGCCAACTGCACTACTGCACTGCCCGAAAACGAGATTTTGATGGCATTTCGTTATAAAGCATGTTTTCAAATTTCAAACTCCTAAACCTTATAAATGAATGCGTTATCGTACTAAATAGCCAACCGCAGATGCTAAATTTCAAATGTCGTAAATGGAACAACTCCACTGTTTATATAATTTTTCTTTATATAAAAGGGAAGCTAAAATAGTATATTAATTCATAGTGCAGCTTATTGTTAAATTGATGTTTTTCTCCTTATTGAACGATTTGCCCAAATGAAGTTGGACAGTTTTCCGATTAAGCGGTCGATTTGTTCCTTTTCTGTCATTACAGTATTTTCCGTATTGGACATCATAGGTACCTATTTAAAAAAAAGGCAAACATTAATTTGCTTCATTTCAAATTTTCCGTGATCTCGTGTTAAGGCTATACATCAGTTGACGCATGGTCTAAAAAGATCGTGGCTAGGCGATGCGCGGATTGCGGGTCGCGGGTGCAAATGACGCATGCCGAACGAAATATAATTTGTCATATAAATCCAACATGCGTCCATTTAATGTTCTGTTTATTGTTCTATTAGTAACAATAATTATATATTCATTGGCATGTTTTCTTTTTCAAGTAAATGGGTAACGTTTTTAGTCATCTTTACACGATTTAAGAATTAATACCCCCGTCGCCATCACGAAACAAATTGACGTATTCACACCTCGACGTTCACTCTCCGAATGCCAGCGCGTCCAAAATTTCGTCGCGCCTATAGTTGAAAATCATTTGCCGTTTCACTGAAGTATCGTCTTAAAATGCGGTACCAGCATTAAAACTAGTGTCATGAAAAAGGTTCATATATTACTATAATATTTGAATAAACATATTATAAAACATTGTAAAAGTCGTCAGTTGGATTCCGCGCGTGAAGAGCAATAACCGTTATCAAATAATAAATGTACGCCATTTAACTTCTTAAATCGATGTGCGAAAAACGGCAGTATCTGAGTAGAGCTTGTATTTTCTTGAAAAATAAAGGTCTTCTGGGCTAAGCGGAAATGTAATGAAAATTTCACGAATTCACGAAAATCTCGATAAAATTTCAGTAAAATATATTCTCGAGGAAAGAAAATCCAGAATTCTCGATAACAATCTGTAGCTGTAGCAGCGTTGCCAGATAAGTATTTTGCCAAATCGGGATTTTTACCTTGTGAAATAAAAAAAAAAATCGTGATTTAGGAGCAAAAAGCTTAAACGCAAGTGACACTTTATGGAAATTATGTCTGAGGAACTTATGGTTAAGGACCCGGGTGCTGCGTGAAGGTTAAAAAATTAGAAAGGGTAACTGCACGAGCTTTGTCTAGACTCTAGATAACCTGTAGATGTTATAGGAAAAATGTATATGTCATTATAATACCTTATCTTGTCTCATATTAGATATTAATATTTAATGACAGCATAAAATACATTAATATCAATTGAGAGTATTATTATTTATTATAAACGTTCTGCCTGCACCATACTCAATTACATTAACTAATAGTTAGTGATGGAAGTGTTTATCCAACTTTGTTATTGTTGATAGCCCTCTTTTGTGGTTTGAATGAAGGTACCAATAATATGCATATAGGTATCTGCCTTGTTCTGGAGCCGCCATCTGGAGCAGCGTTGCCAGATAAGTATTTTGCCAAATCGGGATTTTTACCGTGTGAAATTTAAAAAAAATCGGAATTTAGGAGCAGAAAGCGGGACAACCTAAAAAACGCATAGTTCAATATTTCCAATGTTTATTTCTATAATATCAATCATAAATGACACAACACAAACTACAAAACTCTTTAACTATCAAAATAATAATATTAAACAATATTTTTCCCCACATTCACCTATTATTTTGTACTTGGCTGAGGATTTTACTCCCTGAAGAGTTTCTTTCTGCTGCTTAATGTATTAGTAAAATTCAACACATGAGTTCATGATGATTCATGTTAAATTGAGCAATTAATTCCGATTTTATTAACTCAATACAACATCTGACTATTTTAAATTCATCTGACAGTATTATTTGTTGAATAATCGTGAATTTAGCAGTCCCGCGCGGGACAATCTATTTTTGGTTAAAAAGCGGGACGCCGAGCTGTAGGTACATATACCTGAGCTATCTTCCTTAGCATTAGTGCACTTTGTGATTAGATTCTATTATAATATTTATCCCATTCGATAGAACCGGAAAACCTCAAAACCTAAATTTGCCGGAAACGACACTTTACCTTTGGTGTCCAGTAGTATGACGGGTCTCAAGAGATATTCTTTCGACTCTTTGATGTTTGTTCGGGCGATAGTAGCTGCACGTCTCATTCTAGTCGGTCTTGTGGAAGTTGGTAATGCCTATCTAGAAGTGTCTACTTATCGGAAAACATGGCGTGTTTCAGGAAACTCTCATGACGTTTCATTTGTGATCGACGCTCGTGATGCCGTTATGAAGAATTTTGCGTGAATCGCTAGAAATAAACGAATATCATTGCACATTGGGGTCATATTTCGATATTAACCTACTGAAAAGAAAAGTAATAATCATAAAACATACATTGCCAAATTCTTATTACAAACACTCAATGTTCTTGTTCTACAATTATTGGAACTTATTTTTTAGAACACACGATGATACGAAACCTTTTTAGTGATGGTGGTTTAGTAACCATAGCAGCATTAATATTCTGCATATTGGCGCATTGGCAGCTTTAAAATCTTGTTTATGGCCTTTTGACATTTCGCTATTGTGCGAATGGTATATCTAGGGAATTGACCAGGGAACACAAAATTAATGGGAAGTGAAATACTTAACGGGTGTGGAGTGACAGGCAACCGATCTCGAGTGTGGAAGAATATGGGATAAACTTAAACGCGTGTCAAGAATGTCGTCGTGAATGAAATCATAAATAACTGCTCTCGGTTTATGCACTGGCGCTCATTCAATATTGTCGTATTTGAGCAACACACTGTTGCACGTCTATAATGTGTGTTTCATTTTTGAAACTCACACATTCAAAACCCTGCTTCAAAATGTAGTGTATTTTAATAATCTGTTTTGTGGAATTGACCGATCTAAAATGTTATTATTGTTTTTAGTGCAGGATCCCATAGACTTTTCGTATACATAATATGCGGAACGCATTCTGACAATTGGAATAGGTTCTAGGGGTCACAAAGATATATAAAGTCGATGTTGCCAGGCGATATTAGTGGTAAATTTTTTTTTTATTGAGGTTTTAATTTTTTTTTTCTTATAACCCACCAAAAATTGTTCTGAGTTCTTCAATAAAACCAAGACAGAATCAGGGATTGATTGAAAATGTAATAATTGTACCATGCCACCGGCATGGTCGTAGAACGGTTCGTCCCGTTTGAAAAAATAAAAATAGCGGGTAGTGCAATGTGTTCAAAATTATTGATTCTTAGGATCCTCCTTGGCTTAAATTATTTTATTTAGTAGCATTTTTGTATAGAATCACCCAGATTGGTTTCTTTACCATATCTATGCATATGACATTAGTTTTAGTATTATGGTTAATCCAGAAACAGTGTAGGTTGCATAATATATAGGTAGGTGAATAAATGAAATAACGATAACCACTAACCACACTAAGTACAAATTTATTCAAAAAAAGAAACAAGTCAAGTGTTCAAACTCCTTTAAGTATCATGATCACAGTTTGTACAAACACTACTTACACATTTTCACATGATATACATGTCAAAGCCGATTTCTTACAACTACATGATAATGTACGGCAGTTAGAATTACATTTGCATGGTTTAACTAAATAATTTGGTAGAGGTTGATTCGTCATTTGTTTTGGATACAAATTATTTTCTCGTAACTCATAGCCAAGTTGTAGGAAATCAATAGGCCCAAATAGTGGATCAGAAGAGCTTTTCCACAAATAAACTTGTGCTGAAGCCTTTACATATCTTGATAGCATATCACTCTTGACAAATTTAAACTAAATCCAATATTTTGGGAATTAAATTTATGTCGAAGCTCATCCGCTGTTGTTTTTTGTTTACATAATAAGTAAGTGCAAACTTTTTCTAGGTCTTGAAACTGCTGTGGTCTCCAACAAACCATGTCCTAAAGCTGAAAGTGCATCTTGAACAAAACTCATTGACGAGATGGTTAAAGCTTGTTTTTTTGTACCTATGGGACTAGTGGTGTCGCAGCCGGTCAAAGAATGTAATGCTGGCAAAATATTACAAATATTTTCGCCAAGAGATTCAGCTGCCAAATGGCATCCTAAAACATGGAATTTCTTCTGAGATCCCTCAAACCATAATCCACGGCAACCAATCGTTGCTAGTTTATTCCAGAAATTCCCGTGAATCGATAATTTTGAATACATTGCACTACCCGCTATTTTTATTTTTTCAAACGGGACGAACCGTTCTACGACCATGCTGATGGCATGGTACAATTATTGCATTTTCAATCAATCCCTCATTCTGTCTTGGTTTTATTGAAGAACTCAGAACAATTTTTGGTGGGTTATAAGAAAAAAAAATAAAACCTCAATAAAAAAAAATTGACCACTAATATCGCCTGGCAACATCGACATTTTATATCTTTTTGACCCCTAGAACCTATTCCAATTGTCAGAATGCGTTCCGCATATTATGTATACGAAAAGTCTATGGGATCCTGGACTATTTACTATTTAAATGTGTTCTGCGGTTTTTGACTGATGCAAACAATGATGTGTGATGTTTGCTAACTGACTCACAGCTAATATTTTTTAATCATTCATGTTAAGTTAATAGTATTCTAGTGATGGTTTTCTTCATCTTCTTTGTAAAGAGTGGGGTAGTTGTGCAACATTCTTTTATTGTTTCAAATTATTGAAGTTTTACTGAGATTATCAAGCGGATTGAGAAATTTGTTTGTAAGTATAATTTGGCGCCTTGGAATCTAGAAGAGTCTTATCAATATTATGATGAAAGCGGTAACAATGGGTATTTTTTTAAAGGTCTGTGTGAAAATCGTTGATGATATTTACGAAAAAAAACAATGTAAGTAGGTACGTTGTAAAAGTAATATTGTGTGATTGCATTTTTACTATCGGCTAATGTTGTTTGTATGCGCAAATATGATGGGATTTCCTTAAATATTAACCCAATGCCCTTTTATTCAGGCCGTGGCGTGAATTGCAAATACCGATCGTAATGCTGGTCTTCTTCTGTTGTGTTCATGCGTAGACTCTTCTCAAGTACGCCTTGACCACTATTGATGGCCACGGCATTGGCTTTAAACATAATATCGTGGATGTTGCAGTTGGATGCAACACGTATTCACATATTCAGCAGTTTGAAGGATCATCGGAGTACACTCACATCTTCATATTGTTTTCAGTTCTAACTAATTTTGTTCGTATTCGATTCATCGTCAAAGTCGTGATAACTTCCCTTAGATCACCATTGAGAAGGCTGCGTAGTCGAATCTCTCCGCTCCACTTTGCTATTCTTTAAATTTCGTGTGGCTCCGAAATCTCCCTGGATGCCCTAAGGAAGCTTTTCGTGGATATCAAACGAGTTTTTGCCGGTGTATGTCCAAGTCGGCTGTGGTTTATCCATATATATAATATTACAGCGGCTACTTCTCCACGGACATCCGGTGGTGGTATTCCTTGCACGCGCTGAAATGCAAACAAATGATTATGTACCTATTTGTGTAGTGCATGGTTTCCCAAACTATGGGTCGCGAGCGAATATTGAGTGGGCCCTCGCCACTGTACACACGAATTTAAAAAAATAGAAAGTGATAAATTTGATATTTCATTCATTTATTTATAATTCTTAAAAATTGAAATAAACTTAAGTTACGGAAAATATTGTGATAAAATAATAATAATTTGAATTGCCAATGCACTACAGATGGCTTGATTCGTTGCGTTGGATTTGTAACCCATTTCAAGACGACTTACCAACTAGTATGTCAACAAAAGCAAGTGAAGAACACATTGATTTATCAGAAGATACGTCACTGAAAAATAGTTTCAATCGTAAACAGTTAACGAAATTCTGGCTCTCAGTTGCTGATAATCATCCTTGCCTGTTCGACGAAGCTATGAAAATCTTCCTCCTCTTTACTACCTCATATCTATGTGAGGTCGGATTTTCGGCTATGGTTAACATAAAAACTAAATACCGAAATAAATTGGATATATCAAACTCACTGCGATTAAAAGTAACTAAAGTTGAAGTTGATGCTAAAACTGTAATGAAGAAAAATAAGAAACAAATACACCCTTCCCATTGAAATAACTTTGTAAGAAATCCTTGCAGGTGTAGGTATTTAAGTAATATTTGTTTTTATTTAAGTTGTGTTTCTTATTTCAACAGTCTTTCATTCATATTGGTAACACTTATGAAAATATTTTTTTAATTTCAATTAGAACAAATAAGACAGCATTAAGTAGTTCCACGACTCGCCACTATGGAATCTGAGCATTACCAATATTTATACCCTCTTTTCTCTAAGACAGCTAAGAGGTGGGTCACAAGATTAGAATTTTTTGTTAGATGGATCGGGGCCCAGTCAACTTTGGGAACCACTGGTGTAGTGGTAAACGTTTACAAACAATTATACAATTCGTTCACAGGCTAGTTTGCTAAAAGGAACGGAATGATTACAAAGTTATTTTAGTATTACGCACCCACATTAAACAGCACGTAATAACTTTTATCTCTTTTCTATTTTCTTCATTCATCATTGTAGTTAGGTACTTATGTATATTGCATTTTACGTTAATACCCTATCGTACGTCTTATCTATTATCAATAGTATTACTTCCTTGCCTAAGTTACTCGGTTGGTATTGGTTAAGGTTAAACGATAAAAATGAATGACACCGCAATGATTATCAACCCGAAAAGTATTTTATAAAAAATACTTTTTCGTGTTCCATAATCAATAATTTAATTGAACATACATAACTTGAAAACACCTCATACCCTAGAAAAAAATTTTTTTTGGAAAAAACACGACGCCTGACGAAAGACGATTTTCAAAAAATGTGATTTTTTCTAGTGTATACCTACATACCTGAGGTGTTTTCAGGTTAAGTATGTATGGTCAATATCTGGTATGTTACATTCTCAAATCTTGTGAATTATTCGTTGGAATAAAATAAATGGTTTTTATCAATAATTTAATTGGTTAATTTCTTGCCGTCTATCATTATTTGTAATGAGCTGTCAAAACAGCGACCCAGTGTTGTCATGTTTAACTGAAATTTCACCTACCTACTAATAATAGTGTGTATGTAATATATGAGACTAAGGTCACATTTTCATGGTTTTTTGAAGATACTTGTTTGATTATAACAATATCACGCTTTGAAGGGCCACTACAGTACGACTTTTTTTGATCAAATCTTTACGTTTTCGCCGTCGTTTCTGGAATTAAAACCTTCCCTCCGCATTTACATTTACCCACTACATAATTCAGAATGTGTTAAATATCGCGGGGAACCATACGAAGAGCATTATTTCGAATATAGAGGTGTAAGAAACATACCAGAAAGCTTTTAATTCCTCTCAATAGTACTAGAGATAGAGTATCTGATATGACAAGTACAACAAGAAAAGAGCACATGACATAATAGTATCAGCGCGCAATCACCACATGACGTAGAAGACTTGATAATAATATATAAGCTGATCTATAAATCATCAAGTAAAATCGTCAATTACCATATTTTTTGTCAATCTAGGTACTGTATTTTAAAAATGTCATCTGGTAACACTGCAAAACACTTTACTATAGGCCATAATAATATTGTAATCTTTGATAAATCTGGCTATTTATTACCTTTTATAAAAAATAATTTATGGAAAACGTTTTATAAAATGTATTACACTGTAAAAGATTTTATAAAATATTGATCTTTATTAATAGTCTAATACCGGCTTATGCAGGCGTACCAAAGGCAATTTTGTGGTATCCCAAAAATAATCCAATCTGTGTATATAGTGTACTTAATATCTTTGAGTACCTACGTTTATCATTATCTACTCGGATTTCCAAATAAAAAAGGTAAACCGACTCGATGGCTTCATATGAATACCTACATACTAATAGGACGAGATTGTATTGATTGTAGATAACACTTTGTTAAGATAAGAACAAGAAGCCAACCGTGGCTACATTCTTATCGTTTTCCCGAATCTCAATCTATTAGCCACCCGTGGTCTTGGTTGCGATACAAAATTTCTGAATTGTAAACGAATACCTACCTACGGTGTAGGAATTTAATCTAACAAAGTTATTATTAGGTTTCTTGAAGGTTTCGGTTTATAACGATAGTCGTTATCAGTATTCGTTTCACAATGCAAAGCGGGTCCTGGCTTCCTCGTGTAGTAAAGACCTAACAATCCACATCTACTGGACGTTACCAGGGAACAGGGAGAAATAATGTCAAACGGGTTGCCTTCTGGGTGAGGCAACAATGTTTAATTCTTACCTGTGGAGAAAATATATGGGATAAACTTATAACACGTGTAAGGCCCGTTTCAGACGGGACACCGGTGTCTCGCTCCATATAATATAGGAGGCCTTTTTATTCGAATAAAGGAGCCTTTGTATTATGTTTATGGACGCCCCAGAGCTAATGAATCAACGCATAATTTCGCGTTATAAATTTGAACATAAAACCGGCTGCGGTAATAAAAACAAGTATATCGGCGGCTTGAGAATGTAGCGGCCGACGGAAAAGTGTGCCGGACACGCGTTGACTCGTTCGCTCTGGGGCGTTCATAAACATAATACAAACGCCCCTTCGAATACAAAGGCCTCCTATGTTATATCGAGCGCGACACCGGTGTCCCGTCTGGAACGGGCCTTATATAATATTATGTTAAGTACTTTCAATAATCGCGTCTGTGTCATCTTCTCTTGGTCGTTCTCTCATGATTGAGGGACGTGACCACTTTGAAATTCCGTCATTGTCTACATAAACACTTTCCACCCTTTTCGGTCCTCTGCCTTTCTTAGGGCAGAGTGAAGTCAGCCCCCAGTAAGCTCTTTCATTTGGTCTCTCCAGCGCACTTTCGCCCTTCCTCTGCTTCGCCTTCCGTGGAGACTACCAACTACCATAAGTCTGTCCAAGTTATCCGGTCCGCGCCGAACAATATGTCCAAAAAAACTGAAGAATGCGTCTCGGACATTGTCGATAGCAGTTTCTTTATCTGTAGTATCTGGATGATTGACTGGTTCGTCCTGTGCCCTGTCCAATAACGTCTACGCCAACACCACATTTCGAAAGCATCAATTGCTATATCATATTGTTCAGTAATTTGCCACGTACACGCGCATTCAATATTGGTAGTATTAGTATCAATATTAGTATACAGGTCTGCAGGCCCGTTAGAACTTGCGAGTGCCAGCTGCCCGGTCGACATGACGTCATATGACATCATTGTGACGTACTACCGGAGTGATAATAGCGCTCGAGAATATAACGCTGGTCAGGCAGCGGCGCTATTCATTGTCACCATACACATATAGGTGTTTCAGCGTAATAATATCTACGGTGGGCACTGCGGGCGGGCGGCATGCTTCGAGCGTCTATTGGCTGACGTCACAATTACGTCATGTCGTCTGATGCCACACGAGTCGATAGTTAGGAAATCGCGGTGCAGGGGTTCTCCCCAGTACAATAATGTCGTAGGAGGTTGTATTTTTCATCATTGATCACATATACAAAATATGGGAAGACGACAATGGAACATTATGAACATACTTAATATCTACATTAGGACAAAATATTTCGTTTGGAAAGTATCAGAATCTGTTAAGAAAACCTTCATGAGGAGGCCAGGATCCACATCAGATTGTATAGCCATTATGTATGCTTAATGTTTGCCCAATGATTTGTTTCAATATATTATTTTTAAATTTTGACTTCGAAGATATCATATCAAAAAATATCGGAAGGCAATCCAAATATTATGGAAAAGTAACAGATTTTTTTTATTTATATTTTATAATTTTATGTAAGAGCTGTGATAGGTACGCTGGGTTTTTTATTAGTATTCAATTTATACCTCGTAGTACGTTGCTAGTGGATGATGGATAAAATTAGTATGCACGCCGCACTGACAATCGTTGAGCAGTATAAATGTATAAGATAATATTATTATGGCGTTGTTTAGTCGCATAGTTACGTAGGTTTGTATATTCCTGAGCCATATAGGATTTAGTGTTTGTTACCCACGTTGCTTGACTTCGCCAAGTCTCGCGTGATGATATTGAAGGCCGGTCAACATAATGAATACCGATCTATCATGTAGGTAGGTATCAGTACTTATTCACTGTTCAAACAAAATCATGCATTTAATGATTGACTGCCTGATCTTGCTTCGCCTTTTCACCATGATTAATTTTCAATTTTTCATTTTTTTTTTTAAACATATTGTGGACATTACTATTTATAAGTTTAAGACGTTCACAACATGACATTTAGAAACAAAGAAATATAAAACAGTATTACATAAAAAAGAGATAGATCAGTATAGAGATAGATAGTATGTTATTAAACAGTAGAAATGTGTAAATACAAAAAATATAAATTAGATAGGTACAAGGAAGTACACCGGATGAGTTAAGTAGACCCTATTTTAAGAATTTATAAAACAACGTCCACCTATACTCATCTTCACGTAGGTGGAATATATCAACACCCGAAGCAATTTCGTTGAACATAATGATGAATTCTTGTGGTCACATTTTTATCTTGTTTCGCACATTTTAATTTCATAATAATATTGTGCTATCGGTCATGCCTCGGAAACCTGGAATTAACTGACAAAGCAATCAATGTCGGTTGACGATGGCCAGTTGGATTAGTTACAGGTTAAGCGATGTGGACATCTTTATTGTCATTGTATTAAGTGACGTATGGAAATAATAGGACTGACTCTTCTAGTCAGTGGCAAGGGGTGAAGGTAGGCTGTTAAAATTCTACATAAATAGTGCACACTAAACTTTGGTCAGTCATACTTATTTGTTTTCATTTCACTGTGATACGACCAAATAAATTCAGTCAAAGCACATTTAAGTGCATGGCGACCTTAGACTTGATTAACTGCTCCTGAGACATTCCCAGTCATAAAAAAAATGACGCTTCACATCAAACGTAGGATCCCGTAATACGCCCGATTACCTAAGACCGGGTGTGGTGCGGGGCGGTGTGGTTTGGTGGGGCTTCAATGTGATATGGCCAACTGAATGCGTACAGATACATTTATTATTATAATATAATATTATCATTTCAGTACATATGTTATTGGAAGAGTAAACTTTATAATGATTTCCCCTAAATCGATTTGATCGTTTGGTAAGTTAAGTGTGTTGGTCTCCCATCTACGATAATCTCGCACATTTTTACAATGTTTGTTTGACGTCTTCTTAATTGACTCATAAAATTCTACACACTAATCCACTATTTAATTCATCTATTTCATAGATTCAGTCAAATTATTTTAGAAATCAATCTAGAAATTTGGGAGCCCTGTGCCTTAGCCTCTTTCGCGGTATACGGTAGGAAGTATTAGGTCTTTACTACTTAAATCTCGTAATTTAGAAGATGTTCGAAACACAACACTCTTGTCTGAGTATTACAGCGGACCTATGAATCAACATTGAGCTGGGAAAACACCAGTAACCATGGTTAGTTTATATTATAATGCTGTGCCCCATCGCTTGTTGAATTAATGCGATTCTGGTATGTTTCGCGTCCATAAGCGACGGCGAAGTCCTTAACCGGTGAATGCTAATGTAGTTTTATTGTAATCGGTAATCAGTCATTTGCTATTGTCGCGTTGTGACCGTGACGGTGACCGAAGACTGTCCGCTTTTGAGGATCGATCAGTCAGGTGTCATGCGACGATTCGCGTGACCGTTTTAATTACCTACCCGTCGAAGCTTAGACGGTGTTGTTCGCTGCCTGCCTATTTGTTGCATAGCCCGCGGCCAGGAAGCGAATTAACTGCACATAATGTAATTATGTATTTTGCACGCGTCGGACATTCAAATACTATCGTGGTTTCAGTGACCATGCGTCCTTTGTCATAGAGATACTAATCGTTACCACAAGTCGCAGGCCAAGTGTTCATTGGATAGACGGTTTGAACGTGGCGATTTAAAGGCTAACTCCCCCCCCCCTCTTTAAGCATGCGCGCCCGTTTTATTTCAATAATATAAAATCAGTTCACTTTTCCATTCAGACGTGTCGTGTCCTTTGAATAATATGGTAATCATAATCGTGGTTCATCCGTCGAATTCATGTCAAAGTGAAGGCCGATTCTTAAAAATTATGCAAAACTTATCGGTCCTTTCCCATTCGTTTGGACGTCTTCTTATTTTATCACCTGTTCAGTTAAGGAATTGTGAGGATGCATCTATGCAACAATTATTTGAGTTTCCCCATCTCCGCCCGCCATGTATAAGCAGCCGCGGTTTGTGCACGGCCGCCTTCCATGACGCTATAAACGGGTCGATGCTGCACGGGACTGATGTAGCAACCATGCACTTTGGTGCTTAAAGAAAGAGTTTTAGAAAATAAAAAGAATCTTGGCTTGCTCTGACAAGCCACATCTCGAAAGCCTCAACTTTCCTGTCCATGTTTAGCGTCCATGCCATACCATCGAAAAGAATGAAAAGAACATAACATCGAGCGAGAAGTATCAACTTCTGCATTTTGTTATTCAAATGAAGATTTCTGGTAAACGATACCCTGGCATAAAATCTTACAAAATATTACACACCTATTCATAATCATCGTCGTCCGGTAAAGAATATGTCGCAAAAGGTAGAAGAATCACTGCTATCATAGACTATTCGATGAGCATCAGGTGACACTATTTTTTATGCGTTTTATTATTTTACGACCGTTGTGCGGCTGATTTCGTAAAATTTTATTTCGCATGACGAAATGTAGTTTTTACTGACGTATGTTGCATTTGCAATTGCATGCGTTTCTGCCTCTTAAGAAATTTCCTCAGTATTCGGGAGTCGTGAGTTTGTCGAGACTAGGGAACTCGGAAGTAATGTGAACTGATATACCTAACGGGTAAGGAGTAGCAGGTAACCGATCTCGAGTAAGGAATAATCCGGGATAAACTTAAATACGTGTCAAGAATACGTCATACGTCGAATACTGACAACTGCTCTCGGCTTATGCAATGACGCGATGTATCTATAGTCTTATGCCTGGTCCACACCGGCAACAAGTTGCGCGACAACTCGTTAAATTTTACGATAATTATCATAATGGCTTAAGAAATTTTACGATAATTATCATGCTTATCGTAAAATTTAACGAGTTGTCGCGCGACTTGTTTTCGGTGTGGCCGCACTTTAATGCGTGATTCATTTTAGTAGGACTCACGCATTCAAAACCCTGCATCAAAATGTAGTGTATGGAATATTGCCTATCGGAATTATTCTATTTATTATCCGTTCTGTGGTTTCACTTATCACAAAAATATTTACGCAGAACATTTTTTTCTTTCTGAAATTATCGAATAAAGCCGATATTTCTCATCATTTGCCTCCGTCTAACAAGTAGTCTTCGCCAGTGCCTTTTGTACAATCAATACCTACAGATATTGGAAAGAGTAGGTACTGTGCGTTATCTAGTTACGAGTCACTGGCACAATATTAATACACTCGTACCGCTGTGGTCTTCATACATGACAAATTCTGCCCACAAAGAACGACTCGCTGGTATTCATTATTCCTTATTTCTATACGCGGAAGCCGTAACGTTATACGACTTAATCCCCTACAAGTCTATCCACCGTACCTTATTTTAAATATACTGGTGACACTCGATTGTGTTGTGGATTATTATCAAGTCTAGCGTTAATTTCAATTCTTCAGATTCCTAAAATGGACTTAACGCGTTTGTGTGACAAATCTGGAGCGTGCTCATTGAACGACAACGGTTGGTTTACGTGCATACACACGTTAATTTTGTATATCACACCATTTTTCATTTTTTGTTGCTGAAATTGACTGCAATGATAAATCCCGTAGGCTTTTCACTACCAATAGTATATAACATCAGGTACTGCAAACTGACACGCCGTCGTATTTAATATTGTTCATGTAATCAAGTGCACAATTGTGTAAAGTAGTGGCCTGACTACTCGTTCATTAAACCACGGAAAAGCAGTACGATTGAACCTGCTGCCACGTATTAATTTCCGCTATGTGGACAGGGATGACTACACAAAACGTAGCGAACTTGTTTCAATTGCCCAATAAAATAATAATGTGCATGTTATGCTATAACCAATTACGACACTTTTTATTGGGTTCACGACTTTTTTTTATTTGTGTCCCAGTATTTTTCGATACCTACCGAAATACTGGTTTTAAAAGTCAGACAATATCGATATTATATTCGTTATTGAAGGTGGAAACAAAATGTATCAATTAACACAAAAAGTTTAACAGGCCTGTAATTTTTTGTAGGGTTGCGGGATGTCTGGTTTACCTCCGTCGCCCTTTATCGTCCTTAGTGATCAGCAATGACGCATGCTATACAATATTAATATTGTTAAGAGATTTATATATATATATATATATGTATATAATAATATATTGGTAGATACTTCTGTTTTTTTCAATTATTTTACGAATACCGAAACACCGGTATTGGTATTTTCATTGGGTATTGCAATCTATGCATATAAGCCTTAAGAAGTCGTTCGATGTCGCGATCCTAGGGAGAAGTTGTGAAGTATGATCTAAGATAAATGTATTGTTACTATTTTTATATAAATCTACCAGTATAAGTTGTCTTCTTATATCTATCTATCCATTATCTTCATATCGCTTAGTATCTATTATTACAATGTGATGAACTTGGTACCGAATAAGAACACCGGATAATTTGTATATATATTATAGTGCAGTTATCATTTACTTAGGTGGAATCTAACTTTGCAAAAAAATACAAGGTTGTAGGTATTAATTAAGTCAGGTATGCGGCTTTGAGCCTCCAGTGAACTTTGTTCATATTAGTAAGATACGCTAACCAAATCTACAACTTTTTACTGTGTTTTAAGTCCCAATTCAAATGATATGCGTCCTACACTTCATGCAATCTAAATTATATTCAAATGTAGACGTTTTTGCTTTGCCTGCGGATACGTGAAATGTGTTAAAGACATCGTGATAGCCGACCGCTGATAGTTCTATACCAAATTTGATTGTATAAAAATGTGCTGCTATATGAATAATTGCAGGATGCTAGTTTCGTGCAGTCACAAGATGCGCCTTATCTATTAATAATTAATTCAAACAAAAGGCATAATGAGGTTGCTAAGTCTTATAATATCACAAGACTGCGGAGACGGAGACTCTTCAATATTAGTCTCTTTATTGAAGAAGACAATTAAAACGATGCTGTCCTCATCCAGTGAAAAATGCTTCTCAGGTTTGCATCACCTGTAATATCTAGTCATTGTTAACGTAAAGGCAATATTGTTATAAAATACCCAGGTGTGCGACTGTGCCTGTATGGTCATTGCCTAACAATCGACCGTTGCCAAGTTAACATTATTATTTTTATATCTTTGTCTAGCGTCGACCAACTGCATGCCAATCTATTGCAATGCCTCGCGAAAATGTGCAACCGGTAATTAGCTAATTGCATTTTTTTGTCTACCACCGCTTTGCTTCATCATAATAAAAATAACTGCATGAATACCTACCTCAATATTGGCCGCCTTGGATAGTTTGGTAGGTAGAACATCGCAAATTTAGGTATGGCACGTTTGCCGTATCCACTGGGATTCGTTTTCATTTAGTCCAGCGGCCATAAGAATTAGGACCTGTTTGCTGACGAGAGCATAATTATTTATATAGAACTTTACAATGTAAACGTTAAAATCGTAAACGATGTGGGTGACCTGAGGGTTTTTTTTTTTTAATTAGTCAATAGAAAATTACATGAAATAATTAAACATATCGTTTTCCTCGTATGACCAGACACATACACCGGTATCAAAATATTTGTGTGTTTTCATTTTCAATTAGTATCTACATCTACGGTGTCATTTTATACATTATTAGTTGTGACCAGCGCGCACACAAGGATTGGATCCAGATCAGGAAACACAAATCTGCTCTGTGGTCCGGATGATACTTTAGGTAGGTACAAATACATTGTCTGTAAAATCGTACACGCGACACACTGACTCTGGGGTAATTCACTGGCTAAAGCCGCGTTGACACGGTCCAAGTACGATCCAAGTCTACTTGGATAGGAATAATTAGTATGAAGATGTCTCATCCAAGTACAGCTTCATACTATTTATTCCTATCCAAGTTAACTTGGATGTGACATCTTCATATTAATTATTCCTATCCAAGCTACTTGGACCGCGTCCTACTCATCCAAGTTAACTTGGATAGGAATAAATAGTATGGAGCTGTCACTTGGATAGGAATAAATAGTATGAATCTGTCACTTCTATGAGACATCTTCATACTAATTATTCCTATCCAAGTCTACTTGGATCGTACTTGGACCGTGTCAACGCGGCTTAAGAGACTCGTCACTTTAAAGTGCCGAGGACTAATATCGTTCGTTCAGTGTTCACCCTGTGGTTACTTTGGTACCGAATGGGTGTTTTAAGCAACCGTCAACATACCCACAGAACACCTGCATAATTTTACGTGTTACTTGCATAGGATATAATCTGCCTGCAAGCCTCCCCCGCCTCATCCACTCCACTCGGTTGTGTGCTTTGGGCTGACGTCTGTAAATTTGTCGTGTCCATTGAATGCCTCTAATGATCATTTCCCACGTGCACCAGTTCATTGAATTTGATGAACGCAGCGAATCAGTCGTGTTTCCCGAGTGGGAGTTTCGAGACAAAAAAGATAGTTCCGTGTGATGTGAGTCACGACCGTGCTCACATTGTTGTCATTGTGTCAGAAGTCTAGTTCCGAAAGCCACCTACATACTGCGGAGCACGGTAGATAACTGTGCAGTGACGTGCACATTTATGGGCAGTCATTTACCAAGAACGAGTATTCAATAGCTTTGTCGGCGGGAGGGTTAATGCACTTTTCAATATTCAACATAGTACAGTGAATATTCTAAAGACGAATGGAAGTTAATGAGCTTTGTATTACAACAATCTATTGGATTAAATTCGTAACCGAATTTACTCCTACTATGTCCGTTCTGAACGTATTATGTACATATACATATCGCACCGTGAGTGTAAAACCATAGCAAGTGCAAATTTTTCAATTTCGAGATTTAAATGCAAAACAACTGCAAAAGTCATAAACTTGATAATGTAAAATTGAAGTTACTGCAAACTTAAAAATTTTCATTAAAAAAGACAGATATTTGGGTTTTACAATACAAAGATTTACTTCCATTGTTAATGTAAAACCATAGTATCTGCAAATGATTATCCAGACTAATTGTGAAACTCGAGCATCAGACGCATTCTTTTGGTGAATGCAATGTGGCATTGTTTTTATTATTGTGATAGCAGGCAATTATTGAAATGATTCAGTGTTAAGACTTAGATAACGCATCCAGACGTATTCTACAATACATTATTGTTTCCTTTGATTCAAGTAATGTAGTGCAGTGTATTTTGTTTTTATCAAATATGAGTTTAAGGATTCGAATGATGGTGGAGTTAGCTTTAAAAGCTGAAAAACTTCTAAAAAGGTAAGACTTTGTGATAAATATTATACTAAAATGATATACAAAACTAACCTTAATATTATTATTGTTATGAAACTTATTATTATCGACTTATCTTATGTACCTATGTATTTATTTTATGCACCTACAATAATAAACTCTTTCAATTAACACAACAGTATATCAATCAGATCTATGATATTTTTGTTTTTGCAATGTTACAGATTTTCAAAAATGTGACAAGTACATTTCCTGATGCTGAAGAACCCATGTTGGATATAGATAAGGATGCTGCTGGTTTGCAAGAGGAACAATACCCATTATAATATAGGCTTTTTTCAACCAAACAAGGACCTATGTGACTTTTGTGAAAAATATAAAAATTGCAGTGGCGAAGAGAAAAATATAATTCAAGTTAAATAATATATGACATTCATAAAAAAAAATAAACAATTATCGAGAACACAGAAGGCGAAAGACGAATAAAATAGTATGTTGCTATAATCTGCAGGCCGTATTATCAACACCAAATGCCCAGATATCAGTGCTATATTATAAAAGAAAGCTTTCAACCTATAATTATTTTAGCATCTTACACACATTAATAATAAAAATGGTTACTGTTTTGTTTAGCATGAAGGGACTACAAAAAAAAGGGGCCAATGCAATTGGTTCTTGTGTTGTAAAATTTTTGGAAGACCAATCAATTGGGAAGGAAGTCATTTTTTATTCGGATAATTGTGCCGGACAGAATAAAAATAAATTTATTACAGCAATGTATTTATACGTCGTCCAGAATTTTAATATCCCAAAATTCACACACAACTTTTTGGTCGTAGGACACACCTAGAATAAGGGTGACTCTATAACACTCTTGCATAGAGAAACAAAAAAATAGTCTTGAAGTCAGGTCCAATTTATATACCAATACAGTGGATTCCAGTGATTCACTGAAAATTGGCACTGACGAGATTTTTGATTTTCAAAAGTTAGCAAATGAAATGGGCAATAATTTTCAACTCAACGAAAATAGTAAAAAGGTTAGTTGGGTAGACATTCGCGTTATTGAAGTGAGGAAAAACAATCCTTATTGCCTGTTCTATAAAAATAAGTATGAAACATAAGTGTTTGATGTAATAAATATTAGAAAACGTCAGGGCGGACGTCAATCAGTACAACCTCAACTACACAAAGCATTTATAAAACCACCTCGGATCTCCGAAGCAAAATTAAATGACTTGATTTCCCTATGTTCATCAAAAGTGATACCAGAAATACACCACAATTTTTATAAAAAAAACTTTCATCGACACATTTAAATACAGATTCAGATAATAATTGACGTCGATAAAATTAATTATAAAAACACTACAATTATTGTAATTTGCTATTTTTATTTTGGTTTAAAATTGTATGCATCTATTTTAATAAATTATAGTTAGTAATCTTAAAATATCAAAATATTATAGGTAAATATCATTCTTGATTTATTTAATAATATAATATATTATATTATAATGGTATTACCAAAGTTCCCAATAAAAATCTTACTGCAATTCAGGTAACTGCAAAATATCAACACTTTCTATGCATCATGAAAGTGTAAAACCATAGCAACTGCTAAAACTTGTAATCTTGATGAATTTATATGAAAAAAAATAAAATTAATAAAAGAACATGTCATAATGTATACATACACCAAATATTATAGTTTTATTTTAGAAACTCTATTTATCCTGTCCAAATGAAAACTTCAAACCCTTATATCTCCAAACTATGTAATTTGCACATACGTTGGTTTTACACTCACGGTGCGATATGTGTATGAAAGATTTTAAAGACAAACCTTCTTTTGTGCTTTCATATAAGTAAGAAAGTGAAGCTTTTAAATCGTTCGTAATTCTAATGTATTTATTGAAAAAAAACGAGACGCTTAGAATAAAAGAAAATCGAACAGTCCCCGCTATTGATGCCTGATAAGCCTGACACGAGGACACTGTTTTCATCCAGAAGATATATCGTGGATGTAATTGACACGTGCATATAATTTAAAAAAAATCAGAACATCAGAATTGGAAACCATACCACGTGAGAGCAGGGAAAATGTTGTAAGAACAGAATTGAACCAAGAGAGTGAAAACTGAGCATGCCCTGAAGAAAGATAGTCAGAAAATACGAAAGAAGAACGACACGGTACGTCCAAATAAAGAACGAATGAATTTCAACACATAACGGATTCATTTGTGGCCAGATTTTTACAATGTGTTCTTAGCTTTTTGTATTTTCTAAGCAGTCTATGATTGGAAAGGCGAAGAGAGTGTCATCGATGACAATTGACGCGTTTCTTCGCTTAGCCGTATATGGTTTTTATTGTCCGCCTTCAACACCACGTTTAAAATTAGCATCCTTTACACTACCTCATGGTCCGTTTACCCAATCATAATGCATGATGTGTAAATAAAAAAAATCCCATAAATTTGACTATATTCCCCATAGATTTCTGTTTCATTCTTATGTTTGTCATCTAAGCACGTCAATGGAAATGCGTGACAAAATTGAAATCCACCCGTGTGTGAAACACGAGCGGAGGAGACCCTGTTTTTTGACGAGTGCAACACTCTCGCACAGAGTCCGATCGGAAAACACAACCGCCGTAGTAAACTTGTTATGGTTGGAAAATAGCTGTGTGTCTGCTTTCTTTCACAGTTTTCTATTTCCGCACGGAAAATGCGGGAAAGTGGCACACCGGTTTTGTAACCGGCAATCTGAGCTATTTTGAAATTTGTGGCTGCGTGAGGAGGTTTTGCCAGTCGTTATTGGAACAGCATTCCAGAAATTTCTCTATGAATACTCCATATTCCTAACTTAACACACATACCTACGGTGAATTCCTAAATGTACCTATAAATAACTCGATATTTAGGTAGGTACGATATTGTAATAAGGTAAGAAGTAACATATTCATATAAAAATATGCTCGGTAAACGGAAATATTTTTTTTGGCTATATCCGCTTTATAGGTAGAGCTTTGTATCTGGGCATTTTCGCCAAAGTTTGTACATGTTTGAAATTGGGTAATATTATTTTTTCACTCAAATCAACCATTTTTATATAGCTAGTAGATTCCTTGTTCTATTGCTGAATTGGTGATAGCAATCTTTCAGCAAAATATTGATTAATACAATATTTATATCATTTTTATTATGAAATTGGGCATAATAAGTTTCCGTTCCGTGACTACGAAACTAAGCTTATAAAACATGAATGAGACACTTTTTATCACTCAAAAGAGCTCTATTAGATAAAAAAAAAACTATACACTTAAAAATAAAACTACAAATAGTCAAAAAATATTATTGAATTTTAATTCTTGGGCACATTTCGTTCCACTCCGTTACCCTATGTCTATAATGGCAGAGCATTTTTCCTTTAGTATTTGAAAAAACCAATCTATGTTCGTTCTGCTATTTTTTTAAAGACAGTAATCACTTTTACTAAATTTTATTGGAAAAATACATAAGTTTCGTTATTTAATAATCAAATGAAAAATAGTTAACGTTCAACTTTTTTGGGGACATTTTCGGAATGGAACGAAATGGTAACGGAATGTAATTTGTAAAGCTAAAGTTACATGTTACCATAAAAACAAATTTTTGTTTTATGAAATTTATTTGAATTTTTTGATAGTCAGATATATATTCAACGTGCGTCACAATAACAAAACAAATCAAACTTAATCACTAAAATAGACATATTTTATAATAAATTTCACAATACTAGTAAAATAATGTAGGTAATAATTTTGACACACAATACATTAGGTATCATAACTTTTATTTGGCATTTATATTATTTGTAACTCAGATAAAAAATATTTTAAAGCAAATTAACAATATATGAAAAAAAAAATCAGCAAGGGATTCGGACGCGAGTTCCTAGCGCGGCACGGAGTATATAACTTTTACGAAAATAATTACAGTCGAACTCGGTTATTACGATCTCAGACATAGCGAGATCTCGGATGTAATAAGGAAACATTTTTTGACATTTGGTTTATGATTTTCGCCATACATTTAATTTATTCACTGTTATGACGAGCAACTTATCGGATATACCGAGCTAAAATACTGTTGATGTGTCGATAGTTTTAAAACATTTCGACCCTAAGCAATAAAATCCGATTGGACAGGATGCCGCCGGGGTCGGATTACGTTTATGACACTAGTAAAGTGTCTAAGTACCTACCTTATTGGTGTTTCGCCGACAATAATAAAAAAAGTATCCACGCATATGGTTGAAAAATCCAAGGTTTGTGAAGTCCGTAGGTACCTACCAGCGTTCATTACAATAAACAACTTCTTTTGTAGTTTATGAATGCCATGCTCGTTTCGGGGATTTTTACGATGGTTTCCAATTTTTTTATTTTCGACTTTTTGTGTAATGTGACATGCTCAGGGCTCGAAATGGACTGGAGCGCACCGGAGCGCCATTCCGGTTCGTGAACTCGAATCGCTCCGTCTCGTGGAAAAAATAATTTGACCGTTTGAGCTCGATAGGCTACATAACTTTTATAAAGTACACATAAAATTTGATACTTACCTAATTTGATGTAAATATCTTCAGAAAATTGTCGAGCGCTGCGGTTCGTAAACTTTTCCATTTCGAGCGCTGGACATGCTCATTTAAAAATACCTATTCTCTGATATAACGAGTAACGCTTATAACAAGCAAATTCAGTCGGTCCCATCTTCCTCGTAATAACCAAGTTCAACTGTATGTTGTCTTGAAATTTACTTGTATTCATCAACATAAAATGTAGCTATACAGGTTGATTGTAATCAAGACGCACTTTTCTGACATTTCGCGAATACCTACTGTTCCAGGTATTAAATCTAATAGGGTACACATTTCTGTTAAACGTGACAAAAAAATACTTTTTCATACATTTTTATAAATTTCTATGTATAGAGAAGTTTTAAAATTTTGGTGGCGTATAACAGAAAGAGTATGACAGAGCCAGTGCCTGTCTCGCAATTATTTCAGTCTGGTGTTTTTTTTTTCTTTCTGTTGTTTTTTTATCTCTCCATACTTTTATCTGCGCTAGTTTTGCGTATTCAGACATATCACATACTTTTTTAATCTTTATTATATAGTCAGGTTATTTTCTATATTTTTTAATGAAAATATTTTTGTTTTTCATACGAACAGACAAAATAAAACTTTTTATAATCTATGAAGAACTAACACACAATGTAAACCCAACTTTATGCATTCCATTTCGTTACTTTTACATTCCACATATACGTTACCACCAATATAGTTTCGGAATGGAAGTAACGGATTCTGTTTCAGAAGTGGTTGAAGCCCAAATTTAGCTTAGTTTTATTGTTAAACCTGCGATATGTTTTATTATATCTGTAGTATGAAAGATAAGCTCCATATGTATAGTATGTGAAATAGAAATATGTGATTTCTTACCTTACAAATCGTGGTAACAGTAGTGGAACTTCTTAAATGACCAACCCAGAAAGCAACCTGTTCCGATAGCGATACCGACACACACCAACAATTTAAATTGTGAATGGCGATCAGTGTTATACAAAAGTATTGCTACATTAAAAAAATACATATTTATAGTGGAAATTTTCCGCCTTCATGCTAAAATCGTGGTAACGGAATGTGGAATTCCACTTTTTCAAATATCCTGGGACACACTTTAAACGTGACTTTTTTCAATATCGGTCCAAAATTTTCGGAAAAACTGTATATTTTCCAAAAATATATAATGTAAGCTGTTGAAGACACTACGAATTTAATTTTACACACTCAAAATTAATGACGAAATCAGACTTTGTTTATTTGAATTTAGGAGTGGACATGGTAAAAACACACTATCTTTCGATCTAAATAATCGATTAAAAATATATACAAGTCAGACAGTTGTATTTAACTGATCGAATAAAGTAATTTAATAAATTTGCATGTTAAAAATACATAACTTTCCAATATTCTATAATATAATAACTATGAAAAAATCAATCAAAGTCATGGGACATGCCAAAAACGCAATGTACAAACTTTGGCGAAAATGCCCATCACAACTACATCATGCACCACATTGACCACGTGTGTACGAATTTTTATTATTCAATTTTAAAGTGTAGGACATTTCGTGTCACGCAGAATGATAGTGAACGATGATTATGCGATATGGCAGACGCTGGGACGTGAGACATCGTAGCAAATGAAATAATTTATGCGAAGCCAGCCTCCTATGCTCCAAGGCTGGGTACCAATCCACTGGGCGTAGTAACTTCAACCTCCGTATTAGTACTGTCAGTCAAATTTCATTACCTCCCTATAACTAAAATGTAATGTATAAGACGACAAGCTGGTTTTTTTTCACAGTAATGTTTGTGACGATGCTTATATTCTTATATTAATTTTATCACTACAAAAGGCCATGAGATCCAATGACAGTAGACAATTATGTAGTAATATAAGTAAAACTATCACAGACACCCAGGCTTTGGGAAAATCACATAAATATATTGTGACCTCACCGGAATCGAACCCAGAGCCCCCGAGCGAAAGGTGCATGTATAGAATAATACGAGTCTTTCAGTACCTGTGTCTTGTATGTTGAAATTCAACTGCGGGATTCTGCATGTGGTGGTTTGAAGTTGGAGTCCAGGCGCAAATGACCCATGGTAAAAATGAGTGATAAGTGAGCAGTATGCTCAATAGCACCACAGGTTATATTATTGGTTACCTACATTCTAAAACATATATAAATACAGTCGATTGAGATTTTCAGAGGATCTTGAGGCACTCGTCTTCAATTCTTTAAGTGGTTGCCTCCTGCACCTGTGTAATAAAATACCACTAGGTACTAATTTAGCTAGCAGTAGGTGGGTACCTACTAAGTATACATACTTTTGTGAATTTAGTGCCTACTGGTTGACGCAGCTCAGTGGAATCGTGCTTCCGAAAATGGTTATCGAGACCTTATTTGAATGAAGAGTTTTGTAACTCATGACACCCCATATGGGACGTATTATACGTCAAAAAGCGACCGTTTATTATTATCCGATTACCTAAAGTTAAATTAAATTCGTTTTAATCACCTACTTATGTGGTGTATAATCCGGCTTTGACGTGCTTTGTCGGAAATATATAGATTTTAGTTACTTATTACGTTTCACTGAACTAAACTGACAAGATTCAAGCGAAATATCAAAACGTAATATGAATAATCATGAAAGCCAATTCGCTGCTAGTTAAACCTTAAAATCAAAGAGACCTATTTAAACAGGCAAAAATATTGATTCATGTCACTTTGAGTGATATTTTTATTAGGTTTTCCAAATATAGTTAGCCTAGATCTTTTATTCTGGTACTACATAGGTAGCCGTTTATATTTCGGGAATTGGCAACACTGGTGTTGCTAGGTGCAATTTAACTTCTGTATTTTGAAGTTTGACATTTTTAACGGCAAAAGTACGCAGAAAGTTTTAAAAAATGGACGCTTTTTGTTTTTTTTTTTAAATTCATTTGAAAAATATGTCTCGACCAAAAAATGGAATTAACTCTTGAAAATTTTCGAGTGATTATTTTTCACAACTTTAGATTTAGATTATCGCGGGAACAGTGCATTGCAGAACTTAGTGCTCTATATGGTAATGAAGCACCATCAAAATCTACGGTATATCGTTGATTTAACGAATTTTATCATGGCCGTCTTTTGCTCACAGACGAGGCGCGTGAAGCTCGTCCAAAATCGGTTGTTTCTCCAGAAAACATCGATGCTGTGCGTGAACTGATAATGCAAGATCATCATGTGACATACCGTGAGATTGAGGCATTCATGGGCATTAGTAACACTAGCGTGTATACGATCTTGCATGAACATTTAGACGTGAAGAAGCTATGTTTGCGTTGGATCCCGCATAATTTGACAATCGCACAAAAATAGGCGCGTGTCGATTGGTGCAAGGAAATGCTCAAAAAATACGATCGAATAACGTGTATAAGATTGTTACATATGAAGAATCTTGGATCTATACGTATGAGCCCGAAAGTAAACAGCAGTCGACCGTATGGGTCTTCCAAAATGAGCTTAAACCAACAAAAGTTGCTCGCGCTCGAAGCACTTCGAAGCAAATGGTCGCCTGTTTTTTCGAAAAAACGGGCCATATCGCAACTGTACCTTTAGAGAATTGTAGAACAGTCAATTCTAAATGGTACAAAACCATTTGTTTGCCAGAAGTTTCTGGTGAAATAAGGAAAAGCAACCGTCTGCGTCAAATCATCCTTCATCAAGACAATGCGAGCTCTCACACATCGGCTCAAACAAGCGCCTATTTGAGCACTCAAAACATTAAATTGATGGGTCATCCGCTGTACAGCCCTGATTTGGCACCCAATGATTTTGTTTTATTACTGACAGTCAAAGATAAATTGCGTGGTCAACGATTTTCTACACTAGAAGAGGCGGTTGATACATTCAAAAACCATGTTTTGGAGTTACCTTCTGCAAAGTGGCAAAAATGCTTTCCAGGTAGGTTCAAACGCATGAAAAAGTGTATAAATTATCGTGAAGAATATTTTCAAAAACAATAAAACTGTTTTCATTTCTAAAAAATTCGTTTTTGTTTGTTATTCCCGAAATATAAACGGCTACCCTCGTATAATTATTCAGTGTGGGTCTCCTCTAAGAATCCATCTACAGGACAGCTCCCATCCAGTTTTCCACCCCCATAAACTGTATAAAATGTGACATCACAAAACCAACAAAATAGAAACTCACTTTGTCTAAAAATAATAAATATTCCGTGAGAACAGTCTATGTACTGAATTTTTATTTTCAACGAATTTCTTTTTTAACGAATGGGAGCGCTCAAAAATGTGACGAAGTTTAATGCGTCAAAGATATAATTCGAAAAATCTTAAGTAGTCCCAAAACCATTATAGTATAGTACTACTGCCAGTTCAATTACTACATTTTATTCATATACGTAATTGATTCAAAATGTCATGGTCATACAAATACGCCTTAGATGTATTATTTTTTTGTCACGTTATAATAAAAAAAAAACGTGAAAGAAATTGAAATCAATCATTCCCGTAATACCGACGTAGCAGTTTTGACAAATTGCTCTCATAAAAGAGATTTATTTGTTTCCCTCGCGATGGAGCGGCATGTCCTATTTTATTGTTTCGTTTCTATTGTTGACAAAAATGTATTATCACATTGTTTCCTCTGAACGTTATCATTATTATTTGTCTCGCGACTCAAATATTGACTTAAGTGCTCTCATCAATTCTCGTCGCTCTAATCTTGCGGAAATGACAAATAATCATGCAAAACTGGTTAAATCCACTTAAAATGATCACAAAAATGTCGTTAAGAATCCTCTGTGATTAGGTATTGGAATTATCAAAAAATCTGTTTTTTTAATTCAATTATTCTTTATTCTAGACACTGAACTATTCATAATGTCTAATAATATACTTATAGCGCCTGTACACGTGCATGGATTTGACTGGCGATCGTGACAATAATTACTGTTTACACGTAAAGTCTTGACTGTCTCTCCAATCTCATTCTTCAAGAGTAAGCGAGACGCGATGTTATCAATCTATGGTACTATTTGACCGGTCGTAAAAATCAGTCTCCGCAGTGTAATTCGTTTTTTTTGCCAGCCGGTTCGCCACTATCGTTCTACTGCGCAGGCGCAGATCGAAAAAATCCCAACTGTCGCATGAAAATTCAAAAGCTTCCGAACTTTTTTGATTCATGCATGAAATCTTGCAACTGCAGGATATTACATGTATTGTAACGGGGTATTATACTCGACTGTCTTCATTGAAATTACACCACTTTGAAAAACCTCATACACGTGCATATTAGAAAAATCTTGTAAATTGAAATTGTTGGGCGAGGACTCGGTCCACTAAGCTATCCTTGCAGATATTTCACGTAGGTACACAAGATTTATGAATGTAGCATTCTTATAGGTACCTACATCATTTTAAAAAGCCAAACATACCTACCGAAGTATTTCGAAGGAATTTGAATACAAATATTTTCCAAGCAAATTGGGACGAGGGCTCAAACTATTTCACCCACCGATCCAAGTAAGTCATTGCAAATATTTATAACTAAACTGTTGCGTCAGAATTGCTTCAAAATTTGGTTTTTTACGTTCTAGTGCTAATTTTTTTATGTTGATTTATCTTTATTGATGCGTTGAGTGAAAATTCGATTAGAAACTTTTTTCTTTTTTTTGACACTACAACAAAATCATTCCTACGCCCGGTGACAATCACAAAAACACACAGGTTGTAATATGATCACCTAAATTTAAGTATTGTGAGTTGTGACCTCACCGGGTATCGAACCCGTTAAGGTGACGCATCAGTGAAACGCCAAATAATTTCCAACTGTACGCGCGACGAAATTTTGTACTCGCTTCGCATTCATGGAGGGAACGTCGAGTCAGACATACGTCACTTTGCTGCGTGATAGCTACGGGCCAATTAATTCTAAAATCGTGTAAAGATGACTAAAAACGTTACCCATTTACTTTAAAAAGAAAACATGTCAATGAATATATTATTATTGTTACTAATAGAATAATAAACAGAACATAAAATGGACGTATGTTGGATTTATATGAGAAATAATATTTCGTTTGACAGGCGTCTTTTGCACCCGCGACCCGCAATCCGCACATCGCCTGGCAACGATCTTTTTAGACCGTGCCTCAACTAATGCATGGCCTTAAGCGTAGCCCCTGGATAAGACGCCAGTGTCACACATTTGAATGATCCGATTGTGTAGTCTTGAATAGACTAGTTTTTAGAAAACTTGTTTATATTTTTTCATTATTCTATAATATATAATATACGTTCTCCTCATACTGTGTATATTTTCAGTGACGATAAAATCCCTCGTTTAGGATTCCAAAAAGGTTTAATTGATTTTCTACACCAGGTCTTTAATCTTCGTCTTGTAAATTGAACAATTGATAATAATATCAAAGAAAAATTCATATTTCCTTCCGATTTCATAAGTCGGCCATCGTATCGAGATTCGAGTGGCGCCCGATCGGGGACAGAGTCGAATCGAGCGGTGTCATCTGGTACAAGGGCGCCGAACATCGATCGCAGGTTTTTTTTACTCATTATCATTTTGTTTTGCGTTCCATTTTCTTCATCAAGTATTAACGTCGTTCTAATTTCATCCAACGCCAATTTATCGCGAAATAGGTCAACCGTATCGATTTTTCGTATTAAATTGAAATAGGGAGAAATTGTTTATTATTAGTTTCCCCCGTTGCCATGGATCGATCGGTGTTTTGGCATGGCAATCATAGTATGCGCTTTAAAAATGAATTCGTATCTCATTGGGTTACCCATTTTTATCACTCTGATAGGTTAGATTGTTTTGTATAATTTTGGTGTAATACATGTAAAAGTGTCGAATTGCATTTTTCGTGAAAATGCACTAAATGACTATCTGACATCTCACTAACGTTGCGATTGTCTGGAAAAAATTCCCAGCTGATTTACAGCCTGGAAACATACTAACCCGAGTTTGTCAAAATGACTATCTGCTTTAAGACACATTTTTTACCTGAAAAAATTGACCAAGTGACAATTTTGTCTCACAAGTTACAAAATTCGTTTATTAAATTACTTTGTATTTGATTTTTGTATTATTATGTCTACCATTAAAAACAAAGCAAATTTTTGTTTAATTTCTTATGATGTTGTTTACTATGACTACCTAATTAATTGCATATTTTATATTTGTAGTACACGTAAATATTTATTTTTCTCATAAAGTAAATAAATTTCTTAAGTTCTGAAAATGAAAATTCAATTGTTTTCATTATATCTATTACATATAAAAAAATAATGTTATGTAAAATTTTACATAATGGAACCATTTAAGTACCTACCTTGCTAAACACAAAAATGGCTCTACTGTAAAATATTGTTTTTGCAGTTGGTTCACTTCTAGTTGTATGACAACGATATTATATTAGTAATATTCTGATTAGTTATCGAAAGAATGATCAACGGGAAGCGTATCATAGGCCGATGCCGAATTTCGTGGCATAAGAACCTCCGCGATTGTTACAATCGCGGCTCCATCGAACATACATAAGACGTTTGAAGACCTCTCCGAAACAGTTCTTCATTTCCCTTACATCATTACTAAAGATGGTGATCACTGAAATTACAGACGTTGATAAGCTCCTTCCAGCTAGTGCGATCCTGCGCTGATCATGTAACTTCAGTTATTATGATCATGTAACTTCAGTTGTTATTAATTCAGTCGGTTTCTTGATATTATCACTCTACCTGGAAGACGCACGCCCTCGTAACCCCCTCCATTCGACGCCACCAGAGACCACTATTCTCTTCATGCTGCTCGGATCTCTTACCACGGGACCGAAGAATTGGAGAACACGTCTCTTGCTTCCTATCGGATTCCGGACAATGTGCTTTACGCGGTTTTCAACACTCTGTACCTAAATGAGAACTGTTTTTTCAAATAATACATTATTACCATGTATTGTCAATATATTCATTTGGCACTTATATGATTAGGTATGTCAACACGTCAAGACAATATAGTCGACTTTTTAACATTAGTGCAATAACCCGTTACCTTCTCGTTAGTTTTTCGCATCAAAGCTTACCTATACTTATGAATTCATCCCGCGTTGTACATTCTGAGAATGTCACTATGAATCCTTTCACGTATGAATATATTTTTTTTACTTTTCCTTTCCAGACCGCTATTTGGAATGGAAATCCCCCGAATATCTCTAACAATAATATTATGATGTTTGCTCTCCCGTGTTTGCTGCTGCATGAAAGCGAAATTCATTCTACTCAAACTTCATACATTTCAGTAGTGATGCCTCGTACCATAGTTATTGTCAACCGGCTCGCTAAAACAAACTATTTATTTACTATTTATCTTTTTAAAACCATGAGAAGTTGTAATCTTTTAAGATTTCTCCACAATACTAGCTTATAGCATCACATTACATTTTCGAGCATAGTTTAATATATTATGTCAATAAACTAACAACCCAATAAATCAATGCATACAATTCAATTCGCTTATACTTACGTTATGGTCTTATTGAACATTTACAACCTTGCTTCGATAAAAGGAGATATCAGATAGTATAATATAAAATATAGATTGACCCTGGTTCCCAACTGGTCTACCGTTGTATAAACAGAGCGATGGACGCTTAGCTTTCATACATCCATCCTTTTACTGAAATTATACCATACTTACAAATATCATCGATAAAAAAACAATGTATATAAAATATGTAACGTTTATATATTGAATCATTTGACTGCAGAAGTATGTCTAGAAAATAAAATTTCCACACAGAAGCGTTTTTACTGGGCCTGGATCAAGCACACAAAAACGTGATTCTTTCCAGACACGACTTTTTAACCCACATCCACGGGTGAAAAGTCAAAGCATTCTGACTTATTAACATGTGGTTGGATTTACAAAATACCTCGTGAAACATAATTTCGTCATTAATTCTGCCTCACCTTGGCTTGGTATGGGAGATCACCATATTGTAATCTTTGCGTACAATGTCATTTCTACGTAAACGGTATACCAAGGCCGATTATAGTCAGCCCGCAGCACTGAATTATTGCGAGTTCCGATAGTATTGCTTATTTTATAATGCAATGCTGTAAATGTAGATTTTCAATTGCATATTTCACAGTTTCGTGTCGCGGCCTGGCTATTGTAGTGGATCTTGGGCATCAACAAACTACTGGGCCGAAAGCTGTCGATTTAACAAACGCTTCGCGCGATCCGGTGCGCACATCACTGCATTTTAGTAGTGTAGTAAGTGTGGCCCGTAAGGCGTAATGGCTTCGAATAAATTTGAAAGAGTTCGACGTTATCGCCCGCTCTGGAGGATTGTTGTTTGCTCGGCGCTTCCACTCGCGCGCTGGAGCACTTCCGACTCTGCAGATTTCGAACAATGACTCCCTCGGGGTCTGTGCCCCTCGAAATTGAGGTTTGCTTCGCTTTACATGAGCCGGAGGTTTGAGGTTGAGGTGACATTCACGTATTGTATGTTATTTTGTGCGCCGAGATTGCTAGCTGTGCACTCTTTCTCATGGCATTATTAATAAACATGTTTTTTTATCTGATGTTTTCTGTTATAGTTTCTTCCCTGTGTTTTGAGCTTACTATGAGCTTCATCGCTGTAATAATAGGTCTTGTTTTACGTTGCTCTAAAGCTCAATCAGCTAAATTTCGACGCACCAAATGATCATTCGTGTTAACTGTATTTTATACATGTGTAAGTTCTTGATACCGACATGTAATTGGTTGTTCTGGATTTTCATCCACACTTTGATTCACAACATAGATATTTTCAGCAGTACGTTTACGTTTTTGGGCATTTTCGCCAAAGTTTGTACATGTTTGAAATTTGGGTAATATTATTTTTTCACTCAAATTAACCATTTTTATATAGCTAGCAGATTCCTTGTTCTATTGCTGAATTGGTGATAGCAATTTTTCAGCAAAATATTGATTAATACAATATTTATATCATTTTTATTATGAAATTGGGCATAATAAGTTTCCGTTCCGTGACTACGAAACTTAGCTTTTAAAACATGAATGAAACACTTTTTATCACTTAAAAGAGCTCTATTAGATTAAAAAAACCATACACTTCAAAATAAAACTACAAATAGTCAAAAAATATTATTGAATTTTAATTCTTGGGCACATTTCGTTCCCCTCCGTTACCCTATGTCTATAATGGCAGAGCATTTTTCCTTTAGTATTTGAAAAAACCAATCAATGTTCGTTCTGCTATTTTTTTAAAGACAATAATCACTTTTACTAAATTTTATTGGAAAAATAAATAAGTTTCGTTATTTAATAATCAAATGAAAAATAGTTAACGTTCAACTTTTTTGGGGACATTTTCGGAATGGAACGAAATGGTAACGGAGTGTAATTTGTAAAGCTTAAGTTACATGTTACCATAAAAACAAATTTTTGTTTTATGAAATTTATTTGAATTTTTTGATAGACAGATAAATATTCAACGTGCGTCAAAATAACAAAACAAATCAAACTTAATCACTAAAATAGACATATTTTATAATAAATTTCACAATACTTGTAAAATAAGGTAGGTAATAATTTTGACACACTATACATTACCATAACTTTATTTGGCATTTATATTATTTGTAACTCAGATAAAAAATATTTTTAAGCAAATTAACAATATATGAAAAAAAAAATCAGCAAGGGATTCAGACGCGAGTTCCTAGCGCGGCACGGAGTATATAACTTTTACGAAAATAATTATAGTCAAACTCGGTTATTACGATCTCTGACATAGCGAGATCTCGGATGTAATAACGAAACATTTGTTGACAATTGGTTTATGATTTTCGCCATACATTTAATTCTTTCACTGTTATAACGAGCAACTTATCGGATATACCGAGCTAAAATACTGTTAATGTGTCGACCGTTTTAAAACATTTCGACCCTAAGCAATAAAATCCGATTGGACAGGATGCCGCCGGGGTCGGATTACGTTTATGACACTAGTAAAGTGTCTAAGTACCTACCTTATTGGTGTTTCACCGACAATAATAAAAAAGTATCCACGCATATGGTTGAAAAATCCAAGGTTTGTGAAGTCCGTAGGTACCTACCAGCGTTAATTACAATAAACAACTTCTTTTGTAGTTTATGAATGCCATGCTCGTTTCGGGGATTTTTACGATGGTTTCCAAATTTTTTATTTTCGGCTTTTTGTGTAATGTGACATGCTCATTTAAAAATACCTATTCTCTGATATAACGAGTAACGCTTATAACAAGCAAATTCAGTCGGTCCCATCTTCCTCGTAATAACCAAGTTCGACTTTATGTTGTCTTGAAATTTAATTGTATTCATCAACATAAAATGTAGCTATACAGGTTGATTGTAATCAAGACGTACTTTTCTGACATTTCGTGAATACCTACAGTTCTAGGTATTAAATCTAATCGAGTACACATTTCTGTTAAACGTGACAAAAAAATACTTTTTCATACATTTTTATAAATTTCTATGCCTAAAATGTATGGAGAAGTTTTAAAATTTTGGTGGCGTATAACAGAAAGAGTATGACAGAGCCAGTGCCTGTCTCGCAATTATTTCAGTCTGGTGTTTTTTCTTTTCCTTCTGTTGTTTTTTTTTATCTCCATACTTTTATGTGCGCTATTTTTGCGTATTCAGACATATCACATACTTTTTTAATCTTTATTATATTATTATATTATAGTCAGGTTATTTTTTATATTTTTTAATGAAAATATTTTTGTTTTTCATACGAACAGACAAAATAATTTTTTTTATAATCTATGAAGAACTAAACACACACTGTAAACCCAACTTTATGCATGCCATTTCGTTACTTTTACATTCCACATATACGTTACCACCAATATAGTTTCGGAGTGGAAGTAACGGATTCTGTTTCAGAAGTGTTTGAAGCCAAAATTTAGCTTAGTTTTATTGTTAAACCTGCGATATGTTTTATTATATCTGTAGTATGAAAGATAAGCTCCATATGTGTAGTATGTGAAATAGAAATATGTGTTTTCTTACCTTATAAATCGTGGTAACAGTAGTGGAACTTCTTAAATGACCAACCCAGAAAGCAACCTGTTCCGATAGCGATACCGACACACACCAACAATTTAAAGTGTACATGGCGATCAGTGTTATACAAAAATGTTGCTACATTAAAAAAAAGCATATTTATAGTGAAAATTTTTCGCCTTCATGCTAAAATCGTGGTAACGGAATGTGGAGTTCCACTTTTTCAAATATCCTGGGACACACTTTAAACGTGATTTTTTTTCAATATTGGTACAAATTTACGAAAAAACTATATATTTTCCAAAAATATATAATGTAAGCTGTTGAAAACACTACGAATTTAATTTTACACACTCAAAATTAATGACGAAATCAGACTTTGTTTATTTGAATTTATGGGTGGGACATGGTAAAAACGCACTACCTTTCGATCTAAATAATCAATTAAAAATATATACAGGTCAGATAGTTGTATTTAACTGATTGAATAGAGTAAATTAATAAATTTGCATGTTAAAAGTACATAACTTTCCAACATTTTATAATATAATAACTATGAAAAAATCAATCAAAGTCATGGGACATGCCAAAAACGCAATGTACAAACTTTGGCGAAAATGCCCTTTTGACCTGTTAGGTTCTTAATATCACAAACATTACCCAATTGATTCGAATTTGTCAGTTAAATTACGAATAGCAAGCTCTGTAGGTCGATTATTTTGACCATTTATATTTCACGTAATCCCCGTAACGTAGCTCGAATAGATTCATTATTGTTTTAATAAATCTTAACAATTTGTATATGCAGTACAACTGTGTATCTTACCATGATGATGTGCCAAAAAATAGTGAACACAAATGTCAATTTTAGTGGGAATCAGAAAAAATGGCTGCTATGACGTTTTAAAAATCTATAGTACCTACTAATTTTATAACCCTATATCTTTCCATCTTGTGTGTGACCCACCGGAAGGACGACAGCCAGTAGGGGTTCTCGATTTAGCTCGGCGTGTGGACAACCGCTGGACAAATGGCACCATATAGTGGTACCCAAGGGACACTAAACGACGACAGGGTCGCTACGAAGAACTATGGACCGAGAAGAGTGGGGAGCTAGGGGGGCCTCCACCCAGCAGTGGATCGACCCCAGCTGATGATGATTATGAGATAACGCCAGATTGAATTGTTGTGCTGTACAAAATAATATTATCCCGGTTGGGAAGATCAGCACTAGAAACTCAACACATAAATGTGAATGCTTCAAAAAACCTTTGTGATAACTTGTCTTGTTGAAATTGTATGTGTCCACCACTTGACTATTTTGTGTTTAATCCAGTGCGGATACGGTAATATGAAGTAGGTATGGACTGCGCGCAAAAACTGTACCCTTGTTGATTCTATTCCTATAATATGGTTTAAAGTTTTGTTTGAGGTTTCAATTTAAACTTCTCTTAGGTGACCCTAAACCCTCACGCAAAATGTCTCTCCGGCGAATGTCCCCCCTGAGGGTTGTGTTAATTCGACCCGAAGGGGTTGCCTCCTCAAATTGCGTTTTAGCAAAAAGCTGAGAGTTTTCGTATTACTACACCGAAAGATCTAACATAGATTAAAATTAAATCCTACCTGACGACGATGGATATCATACACGTCACCACATGGTAATAGGGATTAATTCACCCATCTCAGTAGTTAATGTAAGTATATTATGATTAAATAGAATTGTGTAACCATGTAAGACTGCAACTAGATGATACATAAAAACAATAGTTTTGTAACTGTAAATAAAGAGAGGCATTGTGAAAAACTCTTATAGATGTAGCCTACGTATATAAAATTGAAGCTCAAAAAGGGTTGCTAAGACCCATGATTAAATTAACCGCAAACAATTTCGCATTGCAAATTCGTTTGTGCCAAACTTCACACTGTTATCGCCAGTAACTGTCAAAATAAATATGTAAATTCACACTTTCCTATGAATAATTAAATTTGGAGAAATTGCCAAGATGAACCTTGAAACTCGAATTTGTGAATAATCATGACTAGGTATGTAGAATATTTAGCTCGGCAATATTTTCAGACTTAAGCGTCGATGACATTGAGCTACTTTACAAGCTGCTTTTTGGCGAATTTAAAAGCGGGCTAGTCAGCTAGTGCGATTGTAATGATGACACAAAACTTTCCACTCACTCAGAAGCCACAAGCTAGCGACTATTTTTGACAGGACGTAGTTTGTTTTTTTTACCGGTAGGTCGCCTCTATCGCTCTACTGCGCAGACGCATATCGGCCCACACGCCAGCGTGTAGCGTGTAAAATTGACCGGCTTTCAACTTTTCTCAGTTGATTGTTTACAATCTGCTTGTTAGCTTGTTCGACGATGACGCTGGGTGAGTTTACAAGCAGATTGTAAATTCGTCAACAAGCAGCTTTAAAGTATCTCAAGTCATCAACCCATTATGAACCACATTCAACTTTTAGTATTAACAATCAGGTCGCAAGCTCGCAAGTGTTTAAGAGAGGATAGCGTAAAAGTATGATTATTATTTCAATCTTTAATAATACTTTTTTTTAATTAGGAGATATAAAACAAACTTATAAAAAACTTACTCAGTAATAATTACAAGATAAAAAGAACTTTTTATCTTACAACGTTTTTAAATTTTCTGTTAAATCATATGAACTTAACTTGACTAGCTTAAACGATCAAAAAAAAATGTACTTGATAGAAATACTGAATAATGAAATGTCATTTCATATTGATTTCCATAGTAACGCACGTATATATTATTTAATAATTTAGTTGCTAGGACCCCCTAGCAACCAATAATGGTATCGAAATAACTTTTCCCAGAAAACAGAATTAACTAAAAATGAATTCAACTCTACTTAAAGATGACTAAAAGTATTTTAAAAAAATGCATTGGCATCGTGTTCTGATATATTCTAAAAGTTTCAAATCTCTAGCTAGTCGGGAAGTTAGTTAAAAATCGATTACAAGATTTGTACCGGACAAACAACCACCGGACAAACAACCACCGGACAAATAAGAATACGACCTGAGAAAAACGTTGTAAAAATATCTGCATCAATCTGTGAGAACATTTCAAAATGAAAATAATTCTAAAAGCTAAGTCAAACAAAAGAACATTAAATTTTAAATTAAACATTACATTAAACTTTGTTGTATCATCGGCTACCCGGAATTACGGAGGTTCTTAAGCTATGAAATGCGGCGTCGTCCTCTCATAATATGGCTGTGGTTTTGATACCATACTGAACTTCTCAGTCCCATTCATTCGAGAACGTCATCATCTGCCATTGCTGGATGCTGACCTGTTTTTCGATGAGTATTTCCTCTTATCAATCCAGCGGACAGTTTGACCCTCTGTTGTTTTTTTTTATTATTAATATCCATTGAATGATTGGAGTTTCGTCGTGCTCTGGTCATCTCTACTGACGATGTAGCAGACTCGTTATCTCTGAAGGTTGCTAACTTGAACATGAAAGTCTAGCCGTAATTTCATTATCATTTGCAACCGCATCATCCAGTGTAATATGCTCAGAATGCGAATTATCGTGGACGTCATAATATGCGGTGTAAGCAAGAATGTACACACGAGCTTATTCGCGAAACATTATTATTTGTGTTGTTTTGGTTTTAGTTTTCTGTCCGCGCGGGCCATTTGCAAGGAACAAAGCCGATTGTGTTTCGTCGCGCGCTAATACGATTTGTCCCTTTGGCAAACAATAATTATTATTTGACTTTACGACCTTTTCTCCGGAAATATCGTATCCCAAGCGCGCGGCATTGTTTTCTTTCCGGCTTTGTGTTGCTCGATGACTGACACTCTGAAGGAGGGATTGCGACGTGATTGCCAACCGAGAACTTTTTGGAACTGGATTTCCAACTTATAATAAATCTAGGAAAATTGTCAATCAATCGAAAATTTTACATCTGACGGGGGTTAGAAATAGACGGATTCGGAAATAAATTTCCATTGTCAAATTAATCAGAATTGCTGCAGGTAGGTACCTACTTTTGGTGTTTTGTATAAGTATAGGCAGTAACAGATAGGGTTTCCCACTAACACAGCACCGGTACAGGAATCCTACACAGGGGCGGCTCTGCCATTTTTTCTACGTAAATTTTTGCCCCATAATAATGGCTAGGATCGTTAGAGCTTGTGATTTCTTTACTATTTTCGATTCTTTGACATAGCGAGATTGGTTGAAGTATGTATTGGTTTCTCGAAAATGTCGGTTAGTAATTGAAGTAGTAGATACCTACTTTGACTTAATAAACAAAAACCGATTGCCAATAGTAGCTTAATTTGGAAGGACGCTGATGAGCAGGTCAAATTTTGTCGTCATTAGTATGTCACCTCGTAGCATAGCGGATAATGCGCAGACGGGGCGTAAACCCAAGAGATGCAGGTTCGATTCCTGCCGGGTGTCTTACTTTTTTCAAAAAGATTTTTTCTATTGGTTATAATATATTTTCTCAGAAGTGTTTTTCAAAATTATGTAAGTATGTTCAATAATGTTTTTTATAAATATCCTTCGAATGTCCAAAATTTCGACTGTTTCTTCTAGCGCGCCAGCCCAAAAAAAAATACCCGCGAATTTAAGAAATTCCGTCCAGAATCAGCGAAGACTTTTTAAGGCGTTTTCCCCGAAATAAATTCCGCTCTTCCAAATCTTCCCAATCTCACATTTTTCATACATTCCCTATAAAAAAATCTAGACCTCAAGACATTTTTATTTGGTGTGGGTACTTGAGTGTTTTGAAAACATATTTTTACGATAGTTAGATGGGCGCCATTCTCGCCTTTACTCTGGCTAATTTATTAATTAAATCAAAATAATTTTATAACTCTGGACAATGTCCATTATCTATGGAGAAAATTTCTAGATCCGATTACTATTTCTGGCACATAGTGGAATGTAAATAAATTTTAATTTGTTTCAATTTACTCAAATTACGTTCACACCCACAATAAATACGGGATTAGATTTTTTCAATCCCTGAATTTCTGGATACATAATCTAATAATAATAATACGATCGCGAAATCTCGCATGTAGAATTTGTATACAATCTGAATCAATACTGTCTTCAAATAAACTCTAACAAGATAAGTTATATATATAATATTAAATTATTGTCTTAACCCAATGCTTACGGGCCGCACAAAATTGTGTTTTTGCTAATTGCTTTTCAAATGCAAATTAACACGTTAATTAAAAAATTAATTAAAAGGGCCTGTAAGCATTGGGTTAATATGTCTCAGCTTGCCACAGATTGTGTAATTTTTTGGACTAGTCATTTTGCTAATTTGCAAGTAGTTCATTTAGCAGATAAGTCATCTTTACTCTCTGTCCTTTGGTTGGAACTTCCCTTGAAATATAATATATCACACAACCTCATATTTATTAATTATCTTCCTTCATAATGTGACCCCTTGTAGAGTTATTGTTTTGGTTAAATTACTTCAGGGATGTTTCGGAGACCAAAGCTGCCATTAAATAATTTATCAAAGTTAGAAGTTTTCATGCCGAAATTATTTTAACAGCAATCACAATAATTATTACTACTCTTAGTTTATTTGTTTATTAAATGGCTCCCAGGTGGATGGCTTTTAGGTTCGCTGACATTAGAATCCTTTTTTAAATAAAGCACCAAGAACCGCTTCGTTGGATCATACGTATAATGTAGCCTTCTGAACTTTTAGTATGACAGCTTGCTCTTGTTGGCATTTCTGGAACATTAGAAAGAAAAAATATTTTGTAAGTTGCCGCATTCAAACAACGTTTCAGACAACTACATAAAAGTGATTTTGATGGTTGTTCACCCAAATATACTAATTATTTGAGGTGCTGAGTATTAGACAAGTACAAGTGACATAGAATTGAAAAAGGAATTAATTTTTTATCTTCTACGGTTTTAAAACTAACACTATCTGCAATTTGTATTCTCAGTTCAATGAAAACGAATCATGATAAAGATATGTATGATAATGCTTAGTGTGCACTGTTCATGTTGGATCTCCACAGCCTTCCTTCGTCACTGGGACCAATTATGGTAATTTACTTGTATAAGTTGGTGTTTTTTCTCAGTTTTATTCATGTCGACTGCTTAATCTGCAAACCAAACTCCATTTGGGCAAATTGTTTAGAAAGGAGAAAAAACTTTATAATTTAACCATTGGGCGGAATTTAACAATTCCAAAAATACACTTGGATTTATTTTTTTTGCAAATAAGCTGCACTTTAAATTAATACACTATTTTAGCTTCCTTTTTATATATGGAGTTGTTCCATTTACGATATTGGAAATTTGCCACCTGCAGTTGGCTGTTTTGTATTGTTGTTTTTATTAAATAAAACGCACTTTTTTTGTAGTACTTATTCCACTTTTATATAATAGATTAGGACCGGTTTCGTCCGCCTCAGAGGGACATTTTCAACTCAATGTTGAAAATGTCCCTGATTAAATAAAAGTGGAATAAGTACTACAAAAAAATTGCGTTTTATTAAATAAAAACAACAACACAATGCAGTTCCACCATGAATTGACAGTTAACAAAATAAAAGAAATGGCTGTTTTGTATTAAAAACGATGCCGAATTTATTTATAGGTTTCTTTTCTTTCGACCATGTCCGATCCTAATAGGATCATATGGGCCTCCACAATGTGGAGGTTTGTATTAACAGATTTTATTTTTACGAGAAATGGACGTCAGCCACTTGCTCAACCTATTGGGTCCATACTCTGACTCATACACAAATTGAAAAACAATATGTGTACTTGCCAGACCCAGGATTTATAGGTGTGTTAATAAATAAAAAAAATGCTCTATAATAAAATGCCATCAAAATCTCGTTTTTGGTCAAAAGTGCAGTTGACTGGTTTGTTGATTAAGCAATCGATATCTCATATTATCTTTGTTAAATCAAATGAAATAAAATCCTAACAAACAACTTCCAACTGACTCTCTTTAGAATAACAACTATTATGTAACATAACCAGAAAAAATAGTCAAGATTCACTGTAAGATGATATCACAATAGCAGTGGTATGATAATATGGTAACACTGTTATGTTTACTGATGGTTTATTCTCTTTTGTTACAGGAGATAGTCTGGAAGAGCTCAATGGATATGGGACGATGCGACCGAAGAACATCATCTCATCAATCCTCGGAGGCACACCCGGAAAGGCAAAGTCATTAGCTATATCAAATCCACACGACTTCAGACAGGTAATTAAACTAAATTCTGTTATACCAATTAATTGTATGACGATACAAATCACATGTGCCAACTCCTTCTGCTATATTTGGGTAGATAGGTACTACTATCAAAAGAATAATCAACACCGTGTTACCTTCAGGGCAATTTGCCATCTGACTAAGCATTGGCCTGCCTCGTAGACTGAGACTGCTGGACACATTTCTAATATGACTTCATAGACTTAATATAGACCAGTGATGGCGAACCTATGGCACTCATGCCACTAGTGGCATGCGAGATGATTTTGCATGGAACGCGAATGTTTTATGTTGAAGAGATGAAAAATTATATATAATAATTAAAAAAATATTTTTGTTGTATAAAAAAGTTTTACGAACAAATATAGGTATTTTATATAATATTAAAAAATAATGACAACAGCCATGCGTATTTTCTTTGGTTTTTAATAATATTTTTACCAATACTACTTACCGATCGATGAGTAAACGGAAACGACCAAATTCATGCATAAATGACACATCACATTGTATAAAAAAATAACAGGCAGATACTCTTCAAGAATGAGCATTACGTTTAATTTAAATTGCATAGGTCGGTCCTTCGGTTTTATATTTCACACATAATATTATCGCACTGACCTTATCAGGCGGCAAAGGAAGCCGCGCCACGAACCTCTAATTTTGATCGATTTACTATCAATTTACAATGCTTGATACCACTGTAGCGAGAATGTCTCATCTGATCGTAGAAATTCTGGCATCAATTTGTGCGTAAAGAACCAAACTTTGGCACGCAAACGTAAAAAGGTTCGCCAACCCTGATATAGACGTATTAGTCGCCATCGGTGGTATCATGTCCTGTTTATCACGGTAGTTATCGAAGAACACTCACTCTACTAGACAGAGCCCTAGATATACAAAAGTTATGCGGAAAAAAATGTTTTAAATCATTTTGTGTTACATATTAATTTGTAACAAACTTCACACTATTTTCGCCCACATCTGTCAAAAACTGCAAGCATTTCAACAGAATTTTAATTCACCGAATCCAGATTTTAACTTTATATGGCATGATATTACATTACAATAATGAAAATAAGAAATGGTCTAACCTGAAATGATCGAGTGAGAGATGAATCCTTAAATGACTTCTAAATATGGAATTGAATTGTAATTATTCACATATTAGACAAGTTCACGGATTCAGCAATCCAAGTATTGCCAAGATATTTAGATGAACAATCGTAAATATGTCAAATGCATCCTTATAAAAAAATAAAAACAATGATGGTGGCTATACAAGCCGCCATTCTAATTCCAATCTGCCAATTTTCAGAATATTATTTTGCTTTGGCTGTTAATTACATTTACTGCACTAAAATCGTTCCAGAAAGAGGTTTCCTTTTGTTGTAGTGGTTGTCACCACATTGTGTTCTTCTGGCTGTTCACTTGTTGCAGAGGCCATTCAAAAGAGACACTATCTCTTCCAACATGCATTTAACGAACAATAATTGAAATTTGCTTATTGCAATATTTTCACTACTATTATGACATAAATTGCTTATTTTTGAGAAAATTGCCAGTAGGCTGTTACTGATATATTTAACACAACTAATTATTCAAATATTTCTTTCAGGTGTCAGCTATTATTGATGTCGACATAGTTCCAGAGACGTGTCGGAGAGTTCGACTATTGAAACATGGATCAGACAAACCTCTTGGATTCTATATAAGGTACCTAGCTATTCATTCTTCTGCTAAATTAAATACCTAAAAGCACACTCGAATTCTATACCATTGTATCAGCCAGTGGTCCAGGATGCTTGAATCTATCTAATCTGCAGAAAGGACTACTGACTAGATTTACAGTCATAACCAAATGCTATATTAGATCTTCGCTCGTGTTTTCAGTAAGTAGATTTCCAGCTTCGTAGTTTTAATGAATCAATTGATTTAACGACTGTGTTATTTACAGAGACGGAACGAGTGTCCGGGTATCAGCTTCAGGCGTGGAACGGCAGCCGGGTGTGTTTGTGTCCCGTTTAGTTCCCGGTGGACTCGCTGAAGGAACGGGACTTCTTGCTGTAGGAGACGAAGTCCTCGAAGTCAACGGAATCGAAGTTGCTGGCAAGACGCTTGATCAAGTAAGATTATATGTATATATTAACATGTTTCATGTATACCGACTAACGTAAGGTGTTTTCGGAAAGGCGAAATAAATCTCAAACCACACAAGTGTAAAGCTTCCTAAAATTTAATTATTAACCTTAGTTATCTATTTTTAGCCTCATTTACGTATGTTTAGGCTCATAGAAGACGGTATTCATTGGTTAAAAAGACTTTTTAGGTTACCGTAGAAAGTATCTTCTCTTTCCAATTAAATATTATAATCTTGAGATTTAATAGTACATACCTAATTTTTTTTTTGCAACAATACGACAAAGTATTTGGTCATTCAATATTTTGACTTCTTCTTATACTCATTAATTTATCATTTTTCTTAGGTGACAGATATGATGGTAGCTAACAGTTCAAACCTGATTATCACGGTAAAACCCGCAAATCAGCGTGCGGTGCTGAGTAGTGCAGGGGGCACGGGCACGATGGGCAGCAATGCAGGAGGGGGAGGACACGGTGCTAGCATGGCCAGTAGTCAGTCCATGCTGTTGCAGCCCAGAAGGGCCTCCCTCTCGCAGGCCTCCTCCCACAGTCATCACTCGCACCCCAGCAGTGGGGATGATCCTGACGACAGGTATGAAAACATTGCATTCTTTCAAAGGTCAAGGAAAATTTACACAAGTTTTTCTGAATTGCTTTTAAGGCAAGTATTATAATAAGTTATCATGAAGTACATACGTTACATATTTAGTTTTCCACTTCAATGAAATTTCATTATTGTCTCTAGTCCATTCCCATAATAATATAATGGCTGATTTTTAGGGGGAAAGGCCGGGTCGTAGTTCTGGAACATAATATATATTTTCCTATGGAATTTTTAATTAGGAAATCGAATGGCTACCTGAAATACATTCTTGATGTTCTCTACAATAATGGCTTTCTGGGTATTTTGCTTGAAATCGTGGCAGGTGACCTGTGTGACATCTTGAATCCAAGATGGTGTCCGGTTCAGACATTGATAAAAAAAATCACCATAACTATTATCACAAGTTTTCTATGACAATTTTATACATAACTTTTATTTCGTAATAAAAAAATCTAGAAAAAAAAGTCTTTCTTGATATACTTAATTAATCTTTAAGGATTTATACCGAGCCAAACTTTTGTTGGAAAACATATATAAAATTTTAAAATCTTGCTTAATATCATGGTTGAAAATATAGAATTTGGGGTAATTTGTCCGCAATTCCGTATTTTAGTTAAAATGTCTTTTTTGTGTTGAAGTGTAATTAATGTGTTTTAGTTGTTTTTACGCTAGTTGCTTTTCCCCATTGTATTGTATTTTCAAATTACAATAATATGCACATTTTTATTGACCAATCAACCCTCAATTACAATAAATACAAGCAAAACATAATTGGGCATTCGCTTGAATCACTTTAATTTACCGGTTTCTTTCTGTAAGTCATTAGGTTTTTAAACAGTTTTTTATGTTAGTAGATTTTGGATGTTACATTTTTACATATTTTGTGAAAGAAAAATACAACAATTATTAATAAACAAAGAATATTATTAATAAAATCTTTAAAAAATCAACTGATTAACTGAATACTGTATAGCTGTAGAATGTAGATGATGAGCATAGTTGTGCTCGTACTGTGTAATAATATTGTGCAGTTCTAGTTCTGTGGTAAATTTTACTTTACTTCTGTAAGTTTTATATTATTAATACACAGTAATTCCCCGAAGTTACGCAATAGATGGGTCCGACGAAAATCGCTTAATTCATATTCGCGGGTACAACTTTGCATATAAATTGTGTTTAATTGGGACCACGGACTAACAAAAACACTAGTTTAGAAGAAAGATATTTAATAAAATTGCGGTTCTTTGTACATATTAATATAAACAAAGTATTAAAAAAATAAATGAGTTAGGTACCTAAAAAAGTTATTTCGATGTCGAAGGCTTCATAAAATCTTAACAAATTTGTCTGACGACACAATGCCTTTTTTTAATGCAGAATTTTCTAGCAAGCTACTAATTTTTTTATTCCTTGCCTTGTAGCTATAACGCGTTCTTCATTGGAGTCTGTTTTCTAAAATTTTAAGCCCTTTTCAATAGAGCGGGGAGACCTTCTGTCAAGCTTGCAAGTGTGAAAAACAATATGCCATCACACTTTTTTCTTATCATAATTAAATTAATACGAACCTATATTACATATTCAATAAATTAATGTTTTATTACATTCAACATCTGATATATTTAATTGCTAATTGCTTTCAGATTTGACCAAGACGAGATAGTAGACCTCACCGGCATGACGCTGGAAGACTCCGGCGGGATCGACCAGAACGGCGAAGGCTCGCTGTATCAACATTCATCCATCAGCAGACGCAGCCTGCATTCCGCCACCGACGATGGGCAGGTGCTGCATCTCTGAGACACGACCGCCTCCTTCGATAACAACTTCACCCTCGTTTTATTCGCATGAAACACTAACCGCGGTTCGGCCAATCCGCCTTCCAATGTTAGTATTAATGTGGCAGCAGTGCATATTTCAAATCCGCCGCAGTAAAACAGTGATTACAATATTACAAACTATTTGAATTATCGATAGTAATAGTAATTGGACAGCCTGCGATATTAAAAAATGCATTCCAATAATTCCACTCCCGAGTGGGTCCGTCTATAAATGATATTAATGTTTAAATTATGTGAATACACCATGTGTCAAAAAGAAAATGTGAAAGTATATTGTTACGGCAGTGATTCGTACCTACTAATGTAATATACGAGTGCTACATTACTTAAATGTGTTAACGGGGTACAAATTAGTATGAAAAGTATCTCAAGAAAAGTATACTAGTAAGCATTTACAGGGAATGAAGTATAAATCTATAATTTTATTACAAATCTATTCTTTGCAAGTTTTTATATGTCGTATATTTGAAATCTTGAAATCAAATTCATGTTGATTCAGATTAATTTAAACAATAAAAAATAGCCGTGTACTCGTCTGGATATTATTCTGTCTACACTAAAGGAAATTTGTTCGATGTTGTGGAAACCATGTGCTAAAAATTTAATGCCCTATGTTCGCGTTAATATAAATAATATAAAGTGCTTCAAATCCTTGTAAATTATTTCGATGTCGGTAGCTTTCTTATCGTGAGATATTATTAAACTTATTGGATGTTTATATTTCATTAAGACTCGTCCACGATGTACGGCGGTGATAGCCGGAGTGAAGTAACATTCCGAGGTAAATAAATCATTTAGCAATAAACACTAACTTGTATGAATAAACTTTTTTCTAACGATATCATTAGTTTCATATAAATTAATGAATATGGATTAGAATTACATATATTGACAAATTATTTAAATTGAAATATTGGATTCAATGATAGTGTAATAATACTTGATAATCTAACGCCTATCACACACTTACGAAAATCGAATTTCTTATGTCAATTATGTTTGCAAATATTTCTCAAAACCCATATTCATCAAAACGCTGTTGTAAAAAATAATATTTTTAGACGAATTTAAATTACCGTGATTTCTAAATCAGTCAACCACCTTCACTTTGACGGTGCATTAAATAAAATATAAATGAAAACTTTTGTATCAAATTTAATAGTATTCATCTAACTAAAAGCTAAAATTTGGTAGTAAAGCGAGTTTTGTAATAATTACTTGGCTGCCAAATTGATAAATTAAAAACTCAATGTTTTAAAATATCTATAAAGAGAAACAAATCGCCTTATTTCAGCATTTATGGAAATTCTTAAGCTTACTTAATAAAAGGACATATCCCGGACATAAATGGATAAATTGAAGTCAATATACAAATTAATATTGTTCACTATGATTAAGTAAATGTCGCAGCATTATTCGTTTAGACGTAAAATAAAATAACTGTAACGTAAAACATATGTTACTGAACATCTATTACGTAATAAATTATAGGCGGTTCAATAGTGTGGGGTTTGGATGAATTTTGAAATTGGAATAATATACAATTTCATAATAGGAGAATTTCCAAAGATGATGTGTATCACCGTGTTGCCTGCAACAAAAGAATAAAATCCCTCTCCTTGAATATTTTTTCTAAGGATTTTTCCTCTTTTAAGGAGTGTTATGTCGTATTTAAATTTGTTTAGTAATTTTTCTATTGTTATAAATTATTCAATTCAGAGATAAATTCTTACATAAAATTAAATGTAAATACTAAGGATCATAAGAGAAAGAAACTAAAAATTCCCTATTGTTTAAAGCTTATCTGTCTTTATAACGGCAATATTATAAAATTATAATATTATAAACAACAAAATATTTTTAATTCAAGGTTTTTTGCATAAACTGTTCAATAAATGCTTCATTATCACATTCCACCATACCGAGCGAAATACCTACCATAAATCTCATATCTTAAAATTAAAATGGAACGAATAAACTAATATAACTATCAATTTCTTTACAATGTAGATAAGAAATAAATAAGTGTTAGACGTTATAGTATTAAGAAAGAGGCGTTTTTTGCAAGTGCGCCGCGTCTCTTAAATAAATTACTTTGTATTACAAAAAGACTGCAATAATTTTGAGCTTTTCAGCTATAGGCTAAATTCATGTTGTTGTCAATTTTATTAAGATTTTCTCCGGCCAAATCTTCATCACTTCCAAGCAATGAATATCGAGCTCGTAGAAGCCTTCATTACTTATAAGAATACCATAAAGTCATCACGATAAAATCATATACATATTCCGGTATTAGATCACACGAATCGTCTGAATCTCGGCTATCTTTCTTCTATTGTAATGAATCAAACCTGTAGCCAATATGTGAGTTTTATGTTATACATAACGTTTTAGACTAGAGTAACATTTTAGCAACGGAATCAAGTCAGTGATGCATTATTTATTTCAGAAAACTATTTTAATGATTTCGTGGCATATGTCGAAATAAAAATAGCAAATTTGATACAGTATTTTGATTTAAACACAATAGGTAAAATAAAATGTAATTGAATTATACTAAAATTCATCTGTTTTAAAATAGTAACAATAGATTGTGCATTTCAAAAAAAAAGTGAATTTGTTGATATTTTGTCATACCGTTTGTTATAAAAATGTGGTATGGAGATACTCTCGACTCTGTCATATAATATTTTTGTACAGATTATTAATATGATCTAAGATTATCCGGTCTCCAAACATACAGTGAAACATTAAGAGGTATTTAAGAGTCATTCTGGATTTTTTCTAATTAAAAGTTAAAAGCAATTATAATGGCCTTTTAACTAGGAACAAGAGGATAATATAGGGTCCGTCCATGGTTGTTGTAAAGTAACACCTGTTTTGGTATTGTTGGAACGGCATTCAGTTGTTAAACATGCACATTGTTTTTGCTAAACACCAAATCATTCTTTCAAATTCATTGTATTAATTAAAATTGTGTATATCAGCTGTTGTTAGGCAGTTATGCATTGAGGTATCTTCGAAACGATTAAAATAATGGACAGTATTTGAGAGTATAAATTTATATACCTATTGTAGTTATCGCAGATTGTATTTTGTATACTTAATGAATTCAGAAAGGTATTGAATTTTTAATTGGATACCTCCAAATGCATAGTTCCCTAAGCATCCTGATATTATAGAAATTATAGTATTATAATATCACATATAGGTTATAAATATTAATCCTTACTTCAGGGCATAATATTTAATATGTAAGAAATATTTTTTGGAAGTTGTTTAAGTTTCAGTTTTAAGAAATAAAAACAGAAAGTATTTATATGAAATTTTGCTTCGAATATATCTACATGATTGAGGTATTCTATTAATTATTATATCAACAATGGAAGTTTTAATGTTTTTTTATCTTTTGGGAATCGAACCCTCGATCAGAAACCGGTGCCTCACGCATTGGACTACACGAGGGCGTTACCTGAATAATTACATATTGTAACAAATGATCACATACTTTTATGGCCCCAATCCAAGAGTTTTACAAACAACCGTTTGATTGTATGATTTTTTTATATAATTTTGTTTGGTGCTTTTTTAGTAAAGAAAACTACCGATTTGCAATTTAAATTTCGAGCATCGATATGTGTAACAGTTCTGAGTTAGAATTAATAGTTAAGTATACAGAGAAAGAATGGATTGTTTTTTTTTGTAAGGTTTACTAAACCATAATATATCATTTGAATTATCGTCTACTGTTGTAATAGCACTAGTGAATAGACTGACTCGATAAACTTCCATAATTCTTCAAAAGATGAAATATAACCGTAAATGTCTTGGCACCTCATGAGGCAGCTAGTTTGCATTGTACAAACATATCACTGTAGAACATTTTTCTCTTTTAACTGTAACTTTGGCATTATCACAAATGTATTCAATGTTTAATGTGTGTACATTTACGGATTATGTATATCTGTGTGGACTTTTAGATTGTGTATTAGTGTAGTGTTTTGCGATTATTATAACGTTTTTCTACAACCTCCTTTCGATACGGTTATATACGTATCAACTTCCTGAATATTACGTTATTAAACTAAAACAATTTCATTGTCTGTGCTTATTTTATCGATACCTATTTCGTTAATGTAAACAAACAGATTTTGAGTATGAATTTATTGTAATCCTATTAACTTATGAAATATTAAATCTAGTTTGATAATAGATAAACAGCATGGAACACAGAATTAATGGGAACTGAAATACCTAACGGGTGTGCAGTAACAGGCAACAGATCTTGAGTGTGGAAGAATACGGGATAAACTTAAACACGTGTCAACAATACGCTTGTCCTTCGTTCTGACAAACTGCTCTCGGTTTATGCATTGACGCTTATTCAATAGTGGTGTATTTGAAGGTTGCAACACACATTATTGCACGTCTATAATGTGTGGTTCATTTTCGTAGGACACTCACATTCAAAACACTGCTTTAAAATGTATTAAATTTGGATATAACCTATCTGAATTTTATTTATTAATCTGTTATGTGATAAACAGATACATGCCATTTAACACATGGTGTTGGACGGCTATCACAGAGCTTTGTGCCAATTTGTAATATGCGATGACTTTTTTTTCTTCATTAGGATAGGTACATTCCCAAATAATATTTAACATGGCACGTTTTTAGATGAGGCAATTTGTTAATCAAAAAAAAAAATCTCTTCCACAATTATGATAGTTTTGCCAGAATTTTCTGCATTCATTGGTGTGTGTGCTCTTGTGAAATTGCCAAATGATTTTTTTCATACATTGTTTTGAAAACATGATTGCATCACATTTAATACTGATAATGCTTCGCTTCCACATTCCAGCTGATTTCATTCCGTTCGGATACTATTTATAAGTTTCAGAACAATAAATAAACAATGACACCTGCCAGCATGTCTCAAACGGGAATCGGAAAACATTATTGGTTTTTGTTTATTCAATGATTATTCTTCATATTTTCATAACACACTGGTATCTACGATCAGACTTTCTTTGAGATATCAGTTGAATATTATGAGAACATCATCTGAGTCTATGCGTTTCAAATCATTTTCGTAAAAAGACAAAAGATGTTGAAAAAAGCATTCTTCTAAAGTGAATGTCAATTAAGAAATATTAGGGCATCTAATTTTCCTACAAACTCCGAACACGATCCAGGGTTCTCTTTGTTTTGTTGCATTTAAAGATGATTTTTATAGAGAAAATATTATAGAAGTCTCCAAGGAGGAAGAGAATGCAACATATTTGGAAAAAACTTCATATATTCTATTGGGAGTTTAATTATTCCAAAATTATTGGTCATGCCGAAATGTCTTTACAATAATTGATTGCATTTGAAATAAATTAATATTGCCCGCGGTGAATAATCGATAGAATGTCCAGCTCTAAATCTGTGGGTTCAATTCCGGCTTCTGGAAAGTTCACATGATGTTTTTTTTTAACCTGAAAGGGGAAATGGGTTGAGTGAATGGCTAATCACCATGTCCCCAAAAAAAATTGCTGTTAAAATATTCCTTTTCTTTAAAAATTTACAAAACAGACTTTTAGAAAAATATTAGGTCATTCCCTACACTTTATTCTGAATTCAGCATGTTTCAAATAATTCATTTACCTTTTATTTTTTTTAATAATATGGTATTATTTTTTTGATAAAATTTTATCAAAAGTTCCATACCTAACCCTTTCTTTTATAAGGCAATTACGTATGTATTGTAGTATTTTTGATGACTGCTTTATTCTCGATAATTATTATATACTATTATAAAAAATAATATTCTATCAGTATTTTTCATTTACATATTATTAATCATTCCAATATATTATACTGGTATTCTTTTTAGAGTAAAATATAGTAATAAAAATGTAAATATTTATATTTTGATGTGTTTTTTTTTTAATAATATTGTTATTGTGTACTTAATTTTTGTTTATTTCTTTTACTTTATCAGTTGTAATATTAATGCGGAAGTATATTATTAATTATTATTGTAAAAATTACCAATTTCGACTGAAATAAATCAGTTTTTTTTTTTAAATATAAGCTAAAGAATTAACGCGGGCCACATTTTGAAGTTATATACGACATCAGGGTCAAAGAAACATCGTAAATTAATTTACATCCTTCTATGATTTTTTTTTGTTGATAATATTCTAATTAATGTAAAAATATCTATCTCGGATTATGTATTATTAACTGTGGCATTAATTACCTTTATTACTCATTGTAAAACCGCCTCTTGACCAAATGTATTTTAAATTTACTATTAGGTAAAAGCTAATCAGGCGTTAATAAGTTTATTTAAATTTAAGTTAGAAAGATTTCCACAAAAAAAATTAAGTTCTCACTGTGAAATCAATTGATGTTTGTATAAACTGTGCAGAGTATAAACTAGACATCGATACTTCTAAGAATTATACTGATTCTATTTGGAAAATAGTTAATAATTTATGTAAATCATTGTTTTCTCAGTATGGCAATAAATCAAATCTTGAAAAATTATCTGAGGAGTGTCGGAAGAATAACAGCACAACAAAATATGTTGAACCTTAAATTATCAATACAAAAATTATATTGCAATGTGTAAACCGTAAAGTCAATTCCATCAGACAAAAACTATTTATTTAACAATTTTTAATTATAAGTTGCGGTTATCGGAAAGTGAACATCTCAAAGAGTTAAATGCAGAATGTTTCACTTCACCTAGTCATGGTTATTCTATAAAAAAATTAAATAATGATGTAATATAAAAAAAATATACAGATTCTCAATTAAAATAGAGTAATAAATATACACAATACATATTAAATAAGCTCTCGTCTGCGTTTTTTTCTTTCTTTGCTTTTGACACTCCTCTTATAAAAATAACCCTGTATTAAAATGACTTGAGATTAGCAAGCAGCTGGTTGAAGACTTCTCAACATTTACATTGTAATATTTAATTAAAAAAGGGTACTCTATGATTCATTGTACGTACATATTACACTCTTTATTCAAAAGGCAGCTTTATTAATCTGTACATCTAAAGCGCCTCTTGGATATGACATCAGGAACACAGTGTAAACTGTAAATATTCCTCAAATTGGTATATTATAAATGACAAAGTAAACTGAAGTAATGTGGAATTTTCAATACTTGTTTCTATTAAATAACCTGTCATAAAACATAATGAGTATGTTATTATCATTATAAAATTATTATTTTGTTGGTCAGTCATACGAGCAGCGGAGAAAATCAATACTGTAATAATAAAATTACATGTAGTATTTAATAATATTTCAATTATAAAGATCTTATTTTTTTAAATGAAACTTTTAGCGATAGATTTGTAAGACTATTTGAGTTATTAAATCAACGCAATTTCAAATGATATATTGAGAACAGAGTTAAGGTGAATAAAAAATATTCAATTTACCTATTCCTCTTTAGGAATAATGGAAAACTATACTATTACCAAATTTTTCATTGTAATCCTATATAGATCAACTTCTTCAAAAATGCAAATTATGTTTATTTTTCTGAGAACCTATGCCATTACAAATGACATTCCTCGCCTCACTTCTGTTCTCAGCTTGTCATAATGTAATAAACTACCAATAGATTTTCGAAATATTTAGGTTATTCCTAATGTTGGCTTCTTGACACACATCTTTCAGTTTCATTGCCTCTCAGACTTTGTAAATTTATAATATAGAAGAGTGATTATTATTATTGTTTTTTAATTCCATAATGGGTTATTTACGGACTGTATCTATTTCCTGGGTAGCTATTTTTGTCAACAGGCCATCAGTATAAGAATTTGGCTATATTGTTAATGATTTTACTTACATTCCATTTGTTTATTTTGGCAGAACAATGAAATGTATTTGTAGCGGTGAAACTCAACAAACTGTCGGGCCTCGTTAATCTATTTCGTTGACATCATTGTCATAATTGATTGGTTATATTCGAAATGTATGAATTACTAAGCGGTATGTAGGGAAAATTTGTTTGAATTAATTTCATTGTTCTGTCTTTAATATTAACTTTTTGCACTTGTGTAGTGTGGAAACACGGTGGCACTTGCGGGCGGTATGATATATTTTATTATGTGTGTTTTACAGTATATAATATTATCAAATTCAATTCGAAAATATATTTAACGATTACACCTGAAATATTAATCGTGCTTTCATAAAAAAAAATCGGAAGAAATGTATTGCCATACAAAACTTAATTCAACCTCACAGCACTAACTCATCTTTGTTATGAAATGTTTTTTTGAAGAGTGTGCCACTACATTTTAACTGATGATATTTTATGTATATCAGTATTTTTATTAGTTCAAAAAATTACAGTGTTAATGGTCATAATGATAATAAAGTAATTTTAAAACACATAATACATATTATCATCATGCTGTTGTAAAATCAAATTAGTGATGGGATACCAGGGTAAATATTTATGTGATCGATCCGAGTGCAAAAAGTCTAATGTTCATAGAATTTTGTATAAAAGTATGTGCTGATTGATTTTGATTATTTTTTTATAATTATATTTTTTTTGTTTGAATAAATAATATACCTACTTAACTATTATTATTTGTAATAAACTCTTTATGTAAATAATTTTTAATTTTTTTTTCACATTTACTTTTTCGTATTTAGAAAATTTAAAAATCATAATCCTACCTAGTTTATTTATATGTAAGATGTTTATTTTGAAAAAACGACCAGTCTGCAATAAAAAATTTTTGTGGTAAATCACATTTTGGGTGTCAAATCTAACGATAGTTTCGTTTTTCCGTTATATTATATTTTCAAATTTGAACAATATGTACATTTAACAGTCGTTATAAACATTAAATATTAGTAAAACAAAATTGGACATGTCGATATTTATTTATTTGTATCGTTTTTGGTAAGTTTTGGAAGTTATAGATCATTCATTACCTGTGATATTACACAAAAAATATGTACGTATTTTTTGTTAGTTTTTGCCCAAATGTAGACTTATCGGTTTTTGAAAATAGACGTCTGATTTGTTTGATTTTGCGCTGCTTTTGATAAAGATTTTGTTGAATTGTATTATTTTTTTGTTTTATTAGACAGAAGAGAAGAAAAATATTGTGTTACATTTTTTTTTTTCATTTTTCTTCAAGATGTATTATTTTTTTATTCTGTAAGCTATATTGATTTGATGAATTTTTTTAACGTCCTTAGACATGTAAGATGTTATATACTTAAATAGTAAATATACAAAATATGATAAAAGAGAATATTTTAACATTTGAGCTATAAGAATAAATAAATTACAATTATTTTGCAATGTTTTATTTCATATGGTCCTTATAGGTCAGGGGTGGCGAACCTATGGCATGCGAGATGAATTTGCACGGCACGCGAATGAAAACCGATAAAAAAATTCAAAAAAGTTTTACAAATAAATAGTATACTTACCTACGTATAAAAAAATAATGACAACATAGCCATGCGCTTTTCCCTTGCGACCCGCCTAAAAAAAATGAGCTGACTGCGAAAAATTGAGTAACCTGCGGCCTGTCGAAAAATTGAGCACCCTGCGGCGAAAATATTTTCCTAAAAAAACGAGCTGACTATTTGAATATTTTTTTGGGAAATTTTGGCACGCATATGTAAAAAGGTTCGCTACCCCTGTTATAGGTAATTAATTACATCAAATTAATCTTTACAAAATTTATCCTTCAACAACTTAAATTGTGTAAGTACCTATTTATTGTACAGAAACAGAAATCACGGAATCTTTCATCTCATAGACTGTAGTAATTATTACTTATTAAAGTCGAAGATATTGACTTGTACCAATGATCCGGTTGTTTAAATGAGATTTGAAAATATATATATTGTAATATATTCAATATTTAAAAATAAAGCGTTTATTATTGAACATAGATAATTCGGCAACATCTTAGAAACATACCTATTAGATAAAGGATCGGTGCCAAGCGGGATTGTAACTATCCATCAAATTCCGACAAATGTGCATTGGTTCCGCTCGACACCAATATTTTTTTTAATACCTAGGTAAGTTTCTGTGGTCTTCCAAATTATGTACGTATTGTAATGTTTGCTGAAATTTACACACATTATTATTATATTAAATATAGAATCCGGCGTGGTCCTCTACAAGTGCAAAGTAAAAATCACCACATCTCTGGTGTTAATTAAATATTAGATCATGTTAGGCACAATTGGTACATTTTTCATAATTAAAGCAAATCTTCACTTTAAATAAAGTAAAAGTGAATATGCATGCATTCATTACAAGATAATATATTTTGGTATGTAGGTTATCTATTTTCGATATTCTTGTAATAATATTATTAATTCCTTTTCGTAAATAGCCACAGTTTGATGTTCGGCTATAAAAAACTAACCATTTCCACTCTGTCTATTTATAAATATTGACCGATCAGTGTGGAAATGTCAACCAACAGTCAGTTACACGGTATGAAAATAAACATTCACTTCAAATGAAAGCCAATACACTGTGTTTCGATCCGAGCCACGATACATATTATTCAGAGATCAAAAATCCAATCGCCAATGTGCTGATTATATCGCAAGTGCCAATCGTGTTAAAATCGTTGTGAAATCTTCAACAGATATTCGGCCACCTGTGAAAGTAACCCAGCAGACACTGCAATCGCGTCCATCTCTCCTGATGTGTTTTAAAACAAGTAAATTATAGCAATATAATATAAAAATATATACTGACAGATTTTAGCAGTCATAAAGATAAAAATACTCCTAATCTAATTTGATAAAAAAAACTTTTTGGCACTTGTTCAAATAAAAAAAGTCTTCTATAAACCAAGCTATATCCTACTGGAAATTTTATTTTTAAAGCAGGAAGGTGCAGTTTCTTGTTAAATAATAATCATTTGAGATCATTAACCATGTCTGATGAAGAAGTTGACGCATACCCTCCGTACAACTTTTCCTGGTTTATTCCCGGACAAGTGGCGGCTATGGGGTACCCGAGGTGTAAAGAAAATGTGCAGTTTATAGTGAATGAAGGCATCCAACATCTTATTACCCTATCGCCAGAGAAGAAACCTCCAGTTACGGATTTTCCTGAACTTATTTGGTCGGAAGTAGAAGTGGATGAATTCGATGCACCGACTATGAAGAACATCAGAGATTTTATCGATATATGCGAAAGAAGTCATTTGAAGGGAGAGGTAAGGACTTATTAATTAAATACCCTTTATTAAATTGGTCATTTAATTATTTTATGATTAACAGCAATTAATATTATTTCCATCATTTCAATTATGTGCCTGTTATTGTATTGTTCTTACACTGTGACATTTAAATTATAAAAGCAAATTATCTTATGGGATTTATTATGAGATTGTTGGCTTCATGAAAAATAAGTTATTTTACCTCTCCAAATGATACCTCCGTGAAATTCTGTGGAACTTTCATACCAAAAATATGACGAAAGGGAATGTGGGGTGTAGAAAATGTGACTTCACAAAATATAAACTCATGTTTTCTAAAAATATATTACTCAAAGAACATTTTTACTGAAATCAATCATTTTTAACAAATGGGGGGTTCAAATATGTAACATAATTTAGACGAGGATAAGAGATTTTGTGATGAATATTGGGTGACGGATATAAATATTGGGGATGTCCAAAATCGTGTGATGTCATTTATGAATGACCCCTAAAAGTAAAACATAATGATTATATCTGTAATCTTTTTCATTCTCTTATAAAATCTGTTGTTTTATCCTACTGTAGTATTTTTCAAAACCATATTTACTGTTTGATTTAATTATGCTTTTTGTGTCCACCTGTTATTGGGACCACCACATTACTAGAAATAAAATAGTGAAACCTATTTTGAGGTGGTAAAATTTTGATTTAAATTATAATTTATTTTAATTACTACTATACAAAGCAAACTTGACATTAATATAAATTCAGGGACGCTTGAGTGAGTTCAGCTAGTAACTTCGACAAAATAAATATGTAGATACTGTTTAATAATTCTAATAAATTTAATATATTTCACGGCAGACTATCGGAATACACTGCAGACAAGGGCGCGGACGCACGGGCGTGATGCTGTCCTGTTATCTGATGGTGTTCGAAGACCTGGCTCCGGAGCGCGCCATGGTCAACGTCCGCATAAAGAGACCGGGCTCGTGCGAGACGGAGGAGCAGGAGCTCGCCGTCGTCCAGTTCTATGAGTGCTTACAAGGAGGCACCAAGGTCGACTATAATCAAGTGGATAATAAGGCTGCATTTGACGAGAGGTTCGGACAAAATACAGATGTTGAAATGGAAACAACTACCGTTACTTAATTAATTGCAAGAAATTATTTCTAATTTCACTTTAAGACTGCAAATATGTCAACTGTTATAATTATATTATTAAGTTAGAGCAATGGTGCACAACCTGTGGTCTGCCATGCTGGAATGTGGAAAAGTTTTCGGTGTTGGTATTCTATTGCATGTTTCCATATTTCAATTGGATTTGTCTTCGCGTCAAATGAGGTTGAAATGCTAATTTGATTTAGATGTTATGATTGTAAAAGTCAGTGAACCTGTCACTGTATTCTCCAATTTATATATCTATAATAGCTGCAGCGGGGTAGAAAGAAAGTTATCGTAAATTGAAGAGTCACATTAAAACTAAACATGACCATAGCACATGGATGGCGAACCTTTTTACGTACGCGTGCCAAAATTTCCCAAATATTATTTTTCGACTGTCTGACGTGCCGAGCAGTTTTTCATAGGGAAAAAATGAAAAAAAAATATTTTTAAGCATTCTGTTAAGAAAGTTGGAAAATTGAGTTCTTGAGATTCTATCGTTCGCCGTGTTTCTAGGCTTTTTTATATCTTTTATTCATTGAATAAATTTTCCATGTTCAAAGAGATCGTGTAAGCATTTTAACCACGCTTCCTTCATAATATATTCTTCCATTTTTAGCGATAATGTTTGAGGCAAAATAGCAATCAGCTGTTTGTATTTGAACGAATGTTGATAAATTTCATCAGGTTTGTTGATTGAATATTTGAATATTGTAAATCGATCAAAATCAGAGATTCACGAGACGGCTTCTCCCGCCGCCTGATGAGGTCAGTGCAATAATATTATGTTTGATGCATAAAGCCCAAGGACCGACTTATAAAATTATATGTTTACATTAATTTTACAAACAACGTAATGCTTATTCTTGAAATTTGCAGTATTTGCATGCTATTTTTTATACAATCTGTCATTTGCACATTTCGTTGTTTCCGTTTGCGCGTCGATAGGTAAATATTATTCGTAAAAAAATATTAAAAACTGAAGAAAATATGCATGGCTATGTCATCATTATTTTTAAATTTATTTGTAAAACTCTTTTGTATTTTTTTAATAGGTAATTTTTTTCTCTTCAAAATAAAACATTGGCGTGCCATGCAAAATCATCTCGCGTGCCACTGGTGACACGCGTGCCATAGGTTCGCCATCCTTGCCATAGCTGGCGGGTGTCAAAGTAACCCTGATGACTTATTACTGTTTTAGGTGTTAGCCATCAGTCAGGAAAAATTTCATCGAATCCTTTTTTACCGTATTTTAAATATTTTCATTAAAATAGATAGAAAAGGAATCGTTTTGAGAAATTCAGATGCATTCACAGGGCCGAACTTAATTGCATACAAGGCTGCAGGTTCTCCGCCCCTAGACTTATAAACTTTTAAAATATTTTCAGTGAACCATGATAAAATGGTTTCATTCGTTAATAATTATAATGTTTAAAGATTATTGTACTGTAACAGATATATATATACACTGCTGTAGTTGGTTATATTGCCATCACTGTGGCTTGGTGTCCGGCGCATATTATGAAGAATACGTATAAAATTGTGAGTGTACAAAAATAAATTAAATTGTATTTTTCACTTCCTATCCACTTCAGTGTCAGCAATCGCACTTGAGTTGACACTGAGTTCCAGCTTGTAAATATATACATAATCCGGAGTGGAAAGTGACTGGAATATAATAATAGTATGCATAGACTCCAGAAAGAATGTACTACAATGAGATCTCACATTTTTGCCACTTGGCCCGCAAACAATTAAATACTTAATGGGTGAATTGGCTCTACTGATAAAAAGGTTGTGCGTCACTGAGTTAGAGCAATAGAAATTACCCAGAATAAAAATATTTTTCATTGCATTATAGTTGTGGACGTGTTTTAATTATATTTGCATGGCCATTTCCGCTTATCTGGTTGAATTCTGTTTCCGCTGTCTAAACGCTGACCACCAATCAATCAGCAATTATCTCGAACAGTGTCCAGATAAATCGACAAATAACCGTCGTTAGTATGGATGACGACATAATCAAAAGTAATCTTAAATGTGGAGTCTCAATACAGCAATAATACAACACTTCAACATTATTATTTAGTTGCAAAATCCACCTTAATTGTTTATAACTGCATACAACTAAGTAAATAGCATAAAAATATACATATCAAAAAGTGGCAGCCATTTCTTGCATTAGGAAATCGGAAATACCAACTTAGTAATGTTAATATCTGTCAGTGGCGAAGGGTGGAGGTAAGCTGTTAAGATTCGCTATAAATAGTGCACACTAAACTTTGTTAGTCATATGTATTTGTTTTTATTGAACTAAGACTACAATTTACAGATGGTATTAGTTAGTTTTTAAAAATCAATTAAACCCTGTCTAAACGAAACCATAATAGATTTGGTCTAATTTGGGCAATGCGACAAAATTGTGTACAATTTTTCATTCATAGTTATTTGTTTTCGTTGGATTAAAACTACATATTACACATATTTTTGCTTCATTTTTTTGATTCATTAAGCCCTGCGTAAACCAAACTATAATAAATAAAAAATATTATTCTATCTATAAAATACTCAAAGTTATGTATGATTTAATTGCATAATTTTAGATATTTTATAGATAGACATGTATTTTTTGACTAATATCTATTATGGCTTGGTTTCTCAGGGTTTAATTGAATTTTAAAATCTAACCTACACTATCTGTTAATTGTAGTCTTATTTCAATGATAACAAATATGTATGTCTGAAAAAGTTTAATGTGCACTATTTATGGCGGATCTTAACAGCTTACCTCCACCCTTCGCCACTGATATCTGTTCAGTTTACCAACTCTACCACACTTCATTCATTCGGTAAATGCATTGAAATGTCATAATAGAAAATATCGTAAAAGACTCCTTCCATATCGGTAAACTAGGTGTACTATAAAATTGTCAAATAATCAGGTTTAGCTGCGTCATGTGTCGACATGAAGTCAAGTTGTGCATGGCTTGATATTATACATTATTCACTCTGTGTGCAATCCTGTTCTGTAAAAAAAAAAAAATAGTTTTAAACACCCAATGAACCAAATTAACAACCTTTATTTGTTTTTTATTTATAGATCCAGTTGACAAGAGCAGTGAACGCATGATCCAAACCCTTTGCGAGTTTTATCACAATAATTGGATATTCAGAGATGTTGCGAGTATAATTTAAGTAATTTAATGTAAACTACTAATTTTAACAGTACCTGTTTAAATTATAACCGTAAGACTCCTTTTAGTATTTTGTAACAGAAACAAGTCAATGATTGAGTTTATTCAAATTGAAAAAAACCCGTAGTTTCTTATAAAAAAAACTGTTCACTTGAACATATATTATTTTTATTGGCTATGTATAAAATCTGTTCAATAATAAAATTATCAGACCTCTCACTGGGAAAAGTACAATTACCCATGTGGGGGTCTGAAACCCTAATCCCCTTGAAAATGGTTTCCATGGGATGGCACAATTATTGGAAGCATTTCAGGAACTCCCAGTCGAGAGTTTGCAGAATCTAGCATGTCCTACGAGACTTGCCGACTGAGTTACTTCTGTTCCATCGTTACCGGCTTCGGCACGAATTTCACAGACACTCTGAAAGGCCAAATCCTCACTCAAAATGGAATGTACTGACTCAATGCTTATCCCTATGTCGTCTGTAAGTTCTCAGATGATGACAAGATGCTCCTGCATAATTCGAAGTCTGCACACAGTCAATAAAGTTGTCATTTTGGCTTGTTGAGGACCTATCAGAACCGGTTGCACGACTCCTTAATTTGTTTGATGCCCAGGCATCGTCACAGAAAGCATACAGAATTTTCCTAATGGTTTCCGTTTGGGGATTGCCAAGCTTGATGCAACACCAGTCAGTACTCAAGAACTGTCATTTCGAGGAGGCTGATTATACTCTTCCACTCACAGCTGACTATCAGCGTATGACGTTCTCTGTGGGTGGCAAAGCACTCAAGCATGCGCATGGATCAGTTACCCTACACCCCTCCAAAGCAGCACTCCCATGTTTCATTTACTTCTACGGGAAAAACAAAGGTCGAATATTTTTAGAATAATCCTTGTTTGTAAATATCATTAAAAAACCCCCATCAAATTTACTATTGACTTTTTTGTGAACTTACTGTACTTCCACTCATACAGTTTTGTATATTATTGTGATTGTATAAGAATCCAGTTGTATTATAAAATTTTATATTATTTAGATTATAATAATACTATGTATTTAATATTCAGACAGATTAATTTTCAAACATACCTATTAGACTACTTTTTTACCTTAGACACCAATAATATTAAAAGAAAATAATATTTCCTTATGAAAAATATTAACTTCTAACGATAAACACTTCCAAACAGTTTTATATAACATTTTGTATTGTAATAATTTAAAAAAAATTCATAGGTACCTACTAATACTAATATTACTTATATTCACTAAAAATCCTTCCATATTACATACCTACTTATATTATCCCTTTTCGTGAATTACAGTTTCATAATATGAAGTTGGAATATAATAATAATTATAATATTCTATTAAATACCATTCTACTATTGAAGATGTAAATAAAATAAAAATTATCTAATGAACTATATTAAATATTTACTTTGATAAAAAATATATAATGTATAACTTATAGGTACATACAATAAAAAAAAATAAGAAATAAAAAGTCTATTTTTGTTCTCTCTCCATTTTTTGATAAAAATGTATACATAATTATAATTATTGCAGATGAATCGCATTCACATTTTATTTCACTTGTATGGATTACTATTTTATAACATAATATAATATGAGATGGCTTTAGTAATAGCTTCCGTGCTTTATCGGGAGCAATTTCTGTGACATCTTGTTGCATTTTAATGTTAATTAACTTTAATAATAATTACAAAACAAAGCAGGCACTAAACTTCAAATTGCTAAACATCAGGCAAGAATATCTCCATACGGACCTACAAACTTATCTGAAGAATGGGATGGGGGAGTCACTCGAAAGTCGAAAACTACCCAATCAAGACTCATAACTGGACTAAATCTGACATTTGAATGACATTTTCAAAATGGCGTTCTATGGTAGTTCGTAGTTCCATTTTTGGCCATTCTACAGATAATTTTGTAGGTCTGTACAAGATACTGTTCGATTTCAAACAGCTGATTGAAATGCTGGAACCTGATTGGCTCCTTGATGATTTAGCCGTTTTTGATATTCAAAGCATACTTTAAGTTGATTTTAATAAGTACATTTTTTCTCCGAATTTGACACTGAAATATATATTGAATTGTGGGCATTGAAGTTACAGGAATCAATCAAAAAGTGAACATCGGCCAAAACATGACTTGGCCGTGTTTGATAATGAACTAAGGTGAGTCGGGTAAGTGTGACATATAAATACATAATACTGGTTCATAATGAATAGGTGTGTTTTCAACAGTTGAAAAGTTTACCGTAGGATCTACAAAAGCATTACAATTAATATGTACAAAAGGAACCCACTGTATATCTTACTATAATACGACATTTTAATATTTTTTGATCACTCTAGTCAGTTTGTTACACTTACCCCAATACTGGGGTAAGTGTAACTAAATTCATCTTTATTCCAAAAGTACTTCAAAACCATAACGTATTACATGCATAGAAAGGTAATATTGCATTTAATGGATAATGGAGTCTTGAGTTAACACTACAGTTAGAATTTCAACAAAAATGGACTAAAACATTTTTGTTGGGGTAAGTGTGTCATACTAATGTATGAAGCGCTAGTGATGTCCCGAAACAAAAACGACGTATTAACGTAGGTAGTAAAGTTGACGGAAATCCGACGACACTAACGAGCTTACTTTTTGAAGGATCATGGGAGAAACTTGTTATATCAAGTTGACAGTCAACATTATATATCATTTGTGGACAATCTTTTAAAATCAGGTTGATGATTGTACTGTTTAATAAGACAAGTTATAGTACCAGTTGATTACAAAAGGATCGCAAACTTTTTTGCGAACATATTCTACGGGTTGCGGTTTTTAGTATTGAACATGCTTTTGTCTTGACCACCCGGGCGGATTCGTTACGAAAAATCGCACAGGCAGCGGTAACGAAAACAAAAAAATAAAGTCACGAAAGTAAAGCGGTGCGGGCCGGAGTGGCTTCAGTCGGCCGCGAACACGGAGCTTCGGGAATGACATGTGACCCGCACCCCGCAAATTATTTTATTTTCCTTCGAATTTGGACAACCAGCATTCAGAGACTCAGTGGGCAAAGCATGTTCCATGTTTAATAATTTTAGCCGTCAGGGCTTAAGTAACGATCATATTTAAATGATAACTTATTTCTTTTAATAAAACCTATAAACCAATTGTGTCCGGGTACTTCGTTTTTAAACGGTGTGTTAATATTATTTTCTTTAATATACAGTTAAATTAATTCGAGGACTACTTTTTTTGTGAGACATGATTTTCCAACGTATGCAAATTTTCTGCCAAAGATGTTTCAATCTTTTTGGGTAATATTGTACTTCTGCTAAAACTGTATTCTCTTCTTTCGAAAACATGAGCAATAATTGTAGATCGTGGATCCCGTATTTTCTCGAAGCTTCATATCCTGTCAATAGATTGCATATTATTGCACTCTTCTGAGTACCTACTTAGCTAACATAAAAATATAATAATAAATAAACATTTTATTTCAATTACGATCATTTTTTCGATCGATATAAATAATGCATCGTGTCCTATCACTAGTTAAAATAATGACTGTGCGAATTCATAGAAAATATATGGGGGAAGTGTGACACAAAACAAACGCACACTTACCCCACGCGTTTACTTTCGTGGGGAAAGTGCGTCTACTCGATAAAAACTGTAAAATGCTTATCAATAAGTAAAACGATAAAAACACGTGAAGCAGGGTATCAAAACACATATTATACTCACTAAATTTCACAACCGTAATGTGCAGATTTCCGTGTTTTAAAAAATAGTTTAGTAACAGCTACCATCTCACTCGTCAACTTCAAAATGTCGTCTGGAGACAAAAACTGTCAAAATGTAGTCACCTCAAAAAACATGGTATCGACACCATTTCTGAGTATTTTTATAAATCAGTGACTTTGCTATCACCTTTCCATAGAAGGCAATATCCAATACTGATACTGAGATATCTTAGTAGCTACACTTACCCCAAAGTTACACTTACCCCGATTCACCGTACTCAGATACCCATTTATAATTTAGATTTTAGAATTTTATGTTCATCGTCCCAAAAAATTAGCAATAATAAATTACTCCGTGACCATGTTACAACTAGTTTTTAGCAGGCAAATCCAATTAAATGCTTTTTTTTAAATTGCTCTGCTGTAAAGTTACAAACTACTATAATAATTGAAGCGTCTAGTTTCAAAAGCCCCTAAAACGACTTTTGACAGTTCTGAGAAAAATGAGAACAAGTCATATCTATTGAATGCGTGAACTTTATGTATTTATTATTTGATTTATACACTATAAAGAGCAGGGCTTTTTTAAAAAAAAAAAGGTGCCGGAACTCACTTCATGTCAAGCTTTTTACTAAATAAAATTATATTCAAATGTCACTTAAATGAAATTTAAAGGAGCTATGCCACGAAGCGAACAAAAAAAGGTTGATTTTTAGGATAATTTTTTATTTTAGTCAAAACAAAGCTACAGAAACAATAAAATACATACATTATATTTGAAATATATTGTACAAATAAGACTAAATAAGACTAACTTTAAAATATAATTGTAAATACATATGTAATGTATTTATTTATGAACTTGAATAAAAGTTTAGAGTGATTTCCAAAGTTTTTTCCAATTCTCGTCTGATACATCATCTCGATTCCTTTTCTTAGTGTTAGAGTCTAAGGCCGAATGTCTTCCTTTAAGTAACCACCTATCAACATATTTTGAAGGATCGAAAAGTGTCAAGGGTGGTCCCACGAGTTTGATGAACAAGAGTGCCGAAACTGTTTTAGTGTTTAACGAAGCTCTTGTTGGGGTAATAATAAGATTCATTTGCGAAAACCCCCGTTCACATTCACTTGAAGAAATGGGAATAGAATTCAGAGCATATACCAAACGCAAGAGTTTTTCAGAATATGTCTTTTCGAGAATGTATTCGCGAAATCCACGAATCATTTCTCGTTCATCTAGTTGTAGCCTGATCGAAATGTTTCTAATTTCCATCTCTCCAAATGTCAACCGATTATCAATGTCTTCAGGCCAATATTTTTGGTCAAGTACGCGAGCCCAAAGTGCAAACTCAACATCTTTATTATCTAGCAGCCTTTTTTCAATTGACGTTTTCAACGTGGAATAAAATATTTTCGGATCAATAGGAGGATCATTTTTAGAAACTTTTTCGTGAAGTAAAACTCCACGAAAATGCAGATTGCTTATAGCAGCTGCAGCACATTTATAATAGGGTCCAAAATTCTGTTTTCTTTCTTCAAAAACTTGAACGAGTTCATTTATTTTTCGATTTGCAATGTATTGTCCGGCAACTTCATCTTGGCTACGTGGCAAATCTGTGAACTACAATCCCCTCCAGTACAGCTAATCGAACTTCCGGTTTCAAATTAGGAACGCCCCCAAATTATTCATTGCATTTTTGACACTTCGTATTGGACGCATCTATCAATTTACGTAATTTGAAGCTTTTTATATTCAAAAGATGTCTAAAACAATACGAAATAATGCTCGAATTATTATCAGTAAACTTTTGATTTATTGCGAAGAAGAAAAAGTGTCGTATTTAAAAGGCGAGCCTATACAATACTTTCAACAAGCCCATTTTACGGGTTCCTGTCATGTCAGGTATGTCAAAATTCAGTGTTGTAATACTAGAAATATTTCCCCAAATACTGGAAATTATGTTTGTATATTATAAAGTTATGTGTATCGTAAACTATTTTATTAATATTTTTAGACGTATGATAATTAAGTATAAATGATCATTAGTTAGTTAATGAATTGTCCTTGTATTTTTAAACCGATAAGTAGGTAGGTACATATTGTTTTAAAATTTATGTAAGGTGGATATAATTTAATTTATAGAAAATTATTTTCACAGTATGTGTTTCTACAATAATTTTACTAAAAATACGATATAAAGACATTTGTTAATTATAAAACATGTGATTGGGTCATCAATATAATATTGAATATGTTATATCTTTTACTTCTACTTTTTTAGTCTATTTCTATTTGTGTTCTAGTTATTTAATTAATAAATACCTGCAGCAATATTATCAGTTAATGTGGGTTCAATGATACATTTCCTTCCAAATTCAAGTAATAATTAAGAGGTGAAATTATTTGACTTAAAATTATTATACTTAAAACAATAATTAGACTTATAAATTAATGTACTTATAAACTTACTGAGAATAGAATTGATATAAACTTAAAACCTAATTTCGCGGGATATGTTTTCTCAAAAAATGACAACACTGAAATATTCTATTCGCGACAAGGGCGACTTCCTGTTTTCGCCTAAATAATGTTGTCGTACAGTAAAGGTTCACATTGCGATTTTGTAGGTCCAAACTAAGTTCCGACAATTCTTGGAGAGCGTCGCACATCAATGCTAGATCCAATAAAAATGCTGTTGATGTTATTTTGTTCTTTAAGCCACTGTAAGTACACTTGTCATTTTTATCTCTTGTAGGGTCATTCATCGCTTCTTCAAAATGACGCACAAGGGATTCATAATTATTCCACACAGCCGAAACTGAACGAAAACTAGATGCCACCCATCGGGTACTTAAAACTCTTCCGATTTTCAGTACCTCAACGCCTAGTGATTCTGCACATAAATGCAACTCTCTATTATTTTTCGGCGACGCGTGGTATAAAACATAAAGTTTATCAATAAATGATTTGAATCTATTGATCCCTGAAATTTTTTTTACAACATCACTTACTGATAATTCTAATCTGTGATTAGTACAATGCCAAACTATAATTGAAGGAAATTTTTCTGTCAGCAATTTTTTCACTCCATTTTTAGAACCTAACATCACAGCAGCGCCGTCGCATGCAACCGAAACTAAATATTTTTTTAAATATTCTTCTGTCATCCCATATAAATCAAGAGATTGGAGTAATGATTCAAATATTCCTTTTGCCGTTACGTCTTTAAGTTCAATCAAATCCAAAAACAAATTAATTGGTGAATTCATTCCAACACTTTCGACACAGCATCGAACATACACAATGAGGGTGGTTTTTTGGCTTATGGTGGTAGACTCATCAATTATCAAAGAAATTATATTTTTCGATTGAACAATTTCTTTGAAAACATTTTTTCTCATTTCATCACATATATGATTTACAATGTTAACACATGCGTTAGTGGAATGGAGAATATGACCCATTTCGATCCCATTTAGTTCTTGGAGATTAATTTCACTTTCAAACATATTGAATGATTGATTTTCCTTAGCTACTTTATATGCAGTTCGAAAAATGTTTGCTGTTATTACTTTTTCGCGAGATAACGATTTTAAAAAAGTATTTTCAATCTGCTTTATTTGGCTTCAGAAATGATTTTTAACGCTGCTTTGTGTGCAATAGATCCTCTGTGATCGAAATTTTTTTTTCGAAGTGACCCCAATTGTAGCTTCCTCTCTTTCCCAGAATACGTGATTTCATTATTGGCCCATTCTTTGGATATTTTCATTCCCATTGTCGTTTCAGTTCCAAGAGTTCCAACGTTTCTGCAAATTGTGCAGCCAAGTTTCATTTTGTGTACGTTCAACCATTCGTTTTTTGAGCAAAAATCGTTTTTTTGATCTAATGACCAGCAGTCTGGCCAATCGTTTTGAGTTCGACCTTGATCCCCGAGATCAGCTAGAGATGATTCAGGAACATCTACATGTACCGATATTTCCATATCTTCTGTCATCGTTTCTGTTTTGAGCTTTTTATTTGCGGAATCGGCGCCGCTGCCGGTGGTTGAGAAGTAACAGGAAATTTTTTTCATATTTAAACTTGGGGTTGCACTAAATAATATATAAAATAGTTGCACAACACGTAATCGTAACACAAACTGACTAAACAAACGTAAATAACAATATACGCAGATGCTGCCATGCGATAAACGTCAAACTGTCAAAATCATAATACGCAGCATACGTATGAAGCTAGTTACATACGCATGTTTGCTATTTAAACTATACGGTTACTTCACTAACACTAACACGCCAACATTCAAAATGGCTTCCACCTGTACCTTATTTTATCATTTTAACGAATTATTATTGTAATTACTTAAGCGCAAATATTTTTTCGTTTAATTGATTTTGAAATAAAACCGTGAAAAAAGGTGCCGGAACGCCGTTCCACCGCGTTAAATGGAAAAAAAGCCCTGATAAAGAGTATAATATTTAGTATCCCTTACTCACTTTTTGCATATTTTACTAAGAGAATATATTAAAAATCAAATGATTTTCATTTTAGGGGACTTTGAAACTCAACTACAGTTTTAGGGGCTTTTGAAATTAACATGTATGATTTTAGGGGGTAATGCATGGAGAGGCGCATGAGGAAATTGTAAAAGGCGTCCTGTGGTTATATTTCTTGGAGAAAAAATAAATATGTTTTGTACAAATTAAAAAAATATTTATTCGAAGTAGGTAACTAAAATTAACAATATAAATTATGTTAACTATATAGAATTTACTATTGTATACATACATATTATATAATTAAAAATATTACAAATAATATTGAAATAGAACCGTAGTCTATACTTATATATAAAAATGAATGTTTGTTTGTCCCGCATGCGTTCCTATACCATTCATCCGATTGCGATGAAACTTTGGTGAGTTATTATATGCACACCCGCGAAGATTTTTGAATTGGAAAAACTATATTTTTCTTCTTCTTCTTCTTCATTCTATCTTATTTTATTCGTATGATTCCTATACCATTCATCCGATTGCGATGAAACTTTCGTCAGTTGTTGTGCGTACACCCGCGAAGGTTTCTAAATTAGAAAAATCATCATCATCTTCTTCTTATTCATCACTCTATCTTCTTTTATTCGAATGGTTCATATACCATTCATCCGATTGTGATGAAACTTTCGTTGGTTATTGTGCGCACACTCACGAAGGTGTTTTAATTAGAAAAACCATCTTCTTCTTCTTCTATTCGTATGCGTTCTTATACCGTTCATCCGATTGCGATGAAACTTTCGTCAGTTGGTGTGCGCACACCCGCGAAGGTTTCTGAATTAGTATAATCTTCTTCTTCTTCTTCGTTCTATCATCTTTTATTCGTATGGTTCCTATACCATTCATCCGATTGCGAAGAAACTTTCGTCAGTTATTGTGCGCGCACCCGCGAAGGTTTCTGAATTTGTACAACTATCTTCTTCTTCTTCTTTTATTCTATCTTCTTGTATACGTGTGCGTTCCTATACCAAAAGTATATTAGTCTATGCCTATACCATTCATCCGATTACAGAAGAATAAAAGAAGAAGAAGAAGATGGTTGTACTAATTCAAAAATCTTTGCGGGTGTGCGCACAACAACTGACGAAAGTTTCATTGCAATCGGATGAATGGTATAGGAACCATACAAATAAAAGAAAATAGAATGAAGAAGAAGAAGATGACTTTTCTAATTCAGAAACCTTGGCAGATGTGCGCACAATAACTCACCAAAGTTTTATCGTAATCGGATGAATAGTTTATGTATAGCGTACATATAATTATTTATATTCTAGTTAGTGGCTGTCCCTACTTTATATTTTGTTATTGTGAATTTTTAAATATTTGTATAGAAAATAATAAGTTGGTAAAACCGGTCCTGATAATTAATAAAATATGTGAAAAAAGTATTTAGTCAATAGGTACATATTTAACGTTTTCAATGTTAAACTGTAATTATTTTAAATCAAGTAATTTTATAATCAACAATAGGGACAGTATGATGAGACACCACTGTATTATTGGACAAATAACACGCAGAAATTGTCAATATTCACTTGCCGTTTTTGGCGTTTGATATTGACTTCCCATATTTATTTTCTTTCTAAACGCTTCCTTGACTCATTGGGCTTACGTTTCGACACATTTTAATCAGTTCAACATTCATTATAAATATCGAAAAATACTATTAACCTACAGAGCGATCAACACGAAGTCACTTTAATTTTGTTCAGGCAGACATATTGATATCCGTATCACATGACCATCAGAGCAGCCGCTGATTGACTCATTCATTTTAGGGGGATTTAAAATTCGCACGAAAACTGTTTTAGGGGGTTTTGAAATTAAGCCTAATTTTTGATAATAAATATTGAGGGTCTTAGGCTTTTTTTGAAACTATAACTTTGTCTAACATATAGTGGACAAAAACATATCTCTAAATATATATCTAACTCAAAATTTTATGAAAACCGTTTTAGGGGCTTTTGAAACTAGGCGCTTCAATACCATCATAAATCATCGTGTTCGAATTTAGACTAAGCTTATCACAGTACAAAAAGTATTAAAAGTAGTTAAAGAAAAGGTTCAAATCCTGGGTCTGCCAAATACACAATAATATATTGTTTTTCAACAAGTAATTTGTCTTTCGTGATTTAATGTATCATATGGACTATAATGTGAATACCTATGGACCTAATAGGTTGAGTATGTGGCTAACATCCTTTTCTCATAAAAATAAGAATGTTAAGTAAGTAAACCTTCACTCTGTGGTGTGGCCCACATTAACTTTGGTGTCAAATGAAATTTATTGAATTCTTCCGTAACCACTTTTGGTTGGAAGAGGTACCTAAATAAAAAGGGGTCTCTGAGTTTCTCAAATTCTCCGTTATTTTTGTTTCTCAGATATGTATATTATACATATTTTTAACAGGAATGACAACGCGTACTACATTTTTTCCCCAAATACTATAATTTTGCAAGCCTGTGTTATAATTCCATTTTGAAAAGATGGCAGCACTGAATGTGGCTAACTTCATATGGGAGTATAGTCTATGGGGAGTATCAAGGAAGGGGAGATATTTTTTGACGTTTGGTTTCAAAGAATATTTTAGTAAATTAAGAAAAACAAAACATAATATATATAAGCATTTCAAGTTGACCAGTCTCAAGATAATATCCCTATGTAACAACTTTAATAAGCCATATCGAAATTTGTATTAAAATCTGAAATGAATTCCAATTTAAACTATGATAATGAACTTGATAGCGATCGGGACAGTGTCAAAAAAATAAAAGACGATATTAGTATAATATCAAATAAAACAATGCAGGTAAATATTATTGAATTTCATCGTAGTTGGTCGATTGGGTTATTTTTAATTTAATGTTAGGTAAATGACAATATAATATTTAATGACGAGGAAACGATACACAGTGAACAAATTAGTTTGGTTTAGTAAGTTTTCCGTCAATTGAAAATAAATATAACTATTCACGAATATATAGTATATTTTATAAAAGTAATAATAAATTTATACACCTAAAATATTATGGATAGACCATAAAAAAAACATCGTTTTTAGGTTAAGTAGGAAAGATTACAAAAAATAGCAATGGTTGTTTCATGTACCTTGGAGTAACTATTGAAATGTAACTGTGGGGGAGAGATATGGTCTGTATGATTCCGTTGAAACCCATGATATATCACTACGATAGTGTACATAGCTTTGATGGAAGTTATCCTATACCTAATCCATCCCGAGATACATCTGTGCTTGAAAAAATCATACAAATTTTCGGTAAACATCTGTTTCTGTATACACACAAGTCTGTCACAGTACACTTTAAAGTTTTGAATCTCAAAGCACGCCTGTATCTGTAAACATTTCTATGAAATAAACGTAGTTTGAAAAGTTTCCGTTATATAAATTTGTGTGATTTAATCAAAACAATATTCCAGAGGACTATGCGTGCTCCAATAACCTCCAATAAAACACAAAACATTTTCCCCCAAATATGGTCATGTTTGCTTATTTTTCTCACCTGTGGCAGATAACAAAAAACAAGAACATTTAAAATGTTGTTATACAAATCTTCGTAAACAGTTCATATGCAAGTCTATTTATTCACACACAGATGTATCTTCGTAAATATGAAGTTTTATCCGGAAACTCGATACAATCCAAAAAACTTTGAGCTACGTAGGCAGCCCACGTGGTCGTATATAAATGTTAGTAAATAGTTCATATGCAAATATATTTGTTCGCGCACAGATGTATCTTGATTTTTTTCATAAATATGAAGTTTTATCCGGAAACTCAATACAATCCAAAACGCTTAGAACTATGTAGGCAGCCCTCGTGGTCCATTGCATAAGGGAGCTCCGGATTTGATTCTCGCTGAGGTCACAATATATTTGTGTGTGTGTGTATAATAATTCTGGGTGTTTGTGTAATCGTTTCGCTTCTACTACTGCACTAATGATTCATTACACTACTTTCATTGGGTCCCATGGCCTATTGTAGATTTAAAATGAATACAATATAATGTATATTACATATATATTTTATATAAAAATGTACCTACTTGCAATATGGAAACATTTTTTTGCAGATTCCTTTGGCAAATGGAGTTATTACTGACGTACAAACAGTATCTGATGATATTTTAAAAGAACATGTATCTAATCATAGTGTTCAAGTGAAGAAAGAATATTTTCAAAATGAAGGTGATACTAGTGCCGCTGGTTCGTATTCAGAAATAAGTAATACTGTTGGCGACATTTGCCATTCAAGTATACCTAGCCAACTTACAATAGAAGTGCCGAAGATTATTGAAGAAATAATTTTATCAGAAGATGATGAAAAAGAATATCCTTCAGATTACAATCTTCTTGTGATGGATAACGAAAACAAAGTATTAACATGCCATAAATGCAATTATAAAACTAGACTGTTGGGGTTTTGGAAGAGACACATGGCGTCGCACGCTAACGATAGCGAGAAGTTTCACGCCTGTGACGTGTGCCATCAGACATTTAAATACTCAAGATATTTTGAAATACACAAGCTGACTCACAACCCCGAGAAAACATTTCACTGCGATAGTTGCGAATTTCAGAGCACGCAGTCACACAATTTGAAGAAGCACAAAATCAAAATGCACGGGTTAATGCCATTTGCGTGTTGCAAATGTGAATACACATGCGAAGACAGGGATAGTCTCAAAAATCACAGAGCCACGCACGTCACCGTTGAAATTTTCACATGCCCCACGTGCCAATTTCAATGCAAGTCACTGTGCAATCTAAAAAGTCACGAGTTGACCCATAAAGATGATAAACCCTTCCACTGTGACTTATGTAGCTATCGTTGTAATGTTTTAACTAAATTAAAAAAACATAAAAGATTCCATAGCGATTTTAGACCGTTCATATGCACAGTTTGTAATTATACATGTAAAGATATCGGAAACTTAAATAAGCACAAATTATTGCATGACGAAGCTACACCTTTTGAATGTAATAAGTGTGACTACAAAAGTAAGCAGGGTAGCGATTTAAAACGACACCTTTTGACTCATTCCAGTGATAAACCGTTTGCGTGCGAGTTCTGTGATTATCGTTGTAAAATTGTCAACCAGCTGAAGCAGCACATGTTGGTGCATGGCGAAAAGTCATACGCGTGCGACGTTTGCAATTTTAAATGCCGGCTCAAGAAGAGTCTGAAGAAGCATAAACTCGTTCATTCCGATGTAAAAGCATTCGCCTGCGATCTCTGTGAATACACGTGCCGGATAGCATGCAGCCTGAAACGTCACAAGGCTATTCGTCACGCCGAAAGAAATTACGCATGCGACGTTTGCAATTATAAATGCAGTCAAATTAGCTTGCTGAACAGTCACAAATTGGTGCACAGCAAGCAGAAATTGTTTGGGTGCGTCGATTGTCCGTTCAAAACTAAGCAGTCTGGAAATTTGAAAAGACACGCCTTGGAGGTTCACAAATGGTCAAAATGCGGTGTATGTAGTATCTGTGGATTTATGTGTTACAGTTCGCAAGATTTAAAAGTTCACAAAACAACGCAGCACAGTAGGAATATGAAGCAATTCGAGGTTTTTATTAAACCTGAACCCGTAGATACGTATGAAAACATTCCGTACGAAGATATGATGATCAAAGTGGAAGATATTAAAAAAGAGACGTGAACTATAAATTGAATATAAACTTTGCGTAAAATACTTTTTATCTGTCTCATCATGTGAATAAAATGACATAAGAGAGATGCAGCGAAACTCTCATTTAAAACGTAAATAGCGGGAAAATGTAAACGTAGGAGTATTGTAAAATTGAAAATCATTCAAATTGGTTTGGTGCATCTTTTTGGCATGTTTATATAAAACTTTCAATATTATAAATTTATTGATTTGAAGGTTTCGTCTTATAATATGTCATCAATGCCAGTAAAAAATTCGAGCCGAAACAGAGAATGATGAAAAACACTGTGTCACCAAAATAAAAGATCGCCCACCAACTTCAGAGTGTCGTATAAACTAGGCCTTGTATAAGGCAGACGTGCCTTGACCAACCGCACTGTATAAACTTGGCCTTCGATACGAGAGGCGTGTCTAGAAATTGAAATGCGGTTATGCATTAAATTCAATTTAATTTTGAATATGTATTTCAGGCGCGATTTGCTGGAAATAAAAACATAGAACTGTGTATTAAATTTACTAAAATAAAACTGGACTGGAAAAACTACACGCAAAAAGTGAATTCTGGGCATGTAAAATCCGAGTTCTACTGTAATTTATCTTATAGAAAGTATGTGTGACGTAACTGTGAGAGGAAATGAATTTACTCTTTGTATCTGTTATTGAACAAAAACAGTGGCCATAAATATTATGATTTGAATAGTTGTAAAGAAGTGTTATGTAGGATACTATAAACACAAGAGGCAAGACAGCGGTTGTAAATAATATCATGGTATGATAACAAAGCGATTATGGACGTATAGATTGCCAAAAAACTGGAATCATAAAATAATATAAAACTACTGTATTTTCATAATATGAATACGTGTATTAAATAAGGCTCTAAGTACCAAAAAGTAGTATTGCCTGTAGTTACAAAATACCGAGTCATTGCAGTAAAATTTCATGAAGCAGACCTTTTGAAAAATGTAGTTTTACAGTGTGAAGCAATCACGGCAGCTTCTATAATTTTAGGTATTAAGAACTCGCAAGTGTCAACACACCATCGTCAGCTATTTTATATTGAATGCCGTTGACCACTGCAGTGCTACTTACACCATTATAAATAAAACACGCCAATGGACTTACAACGTCGACAGGTTTAATTATTTTGCTCTATTTTTTTGACTTGCTTGAGGCACTTAGACTATAGTTGAAGTTATGGACGTTGGTATGTAGAACATTTTTCTATAAAAATGTCAGTTTTTATGTTTTTGGTACTTAGCGCCTTAATTAATACACGTATTCATATTACATTGTGTCCCATGGTCATCCAATTCTCCTATTTCTCCAATTCCATATCACGAAAGAGTGTTGCCGATAGGTTGGATTATTAACTAGGAGTCAAATTATATGCAGAAACGAAATGAGTTTTCATTATGGATAAAAACTTGGATGTCTTATCATTCATTTAAATGGATTGCAGGAATATTTATATCTAGGAATCTTTTGAGAATTAGAATTTGATTTACCGCAAATAAAGATAATTATTGTGATGAATCGATGCATTTACAATTTATATTATAATTATTATCGATTTGCATAAATTCTTTATATCAACTGAAAGAGAATATTGTCATTCTTCATTTTTTACTGTCTCATTAAATTTATACTTGCATGGGAATAACCAATGCTATCTAAAAATGGAGGGAATAGGTAAATATCATAATTTCCATTGTTAGTCTATGGATAGGATAATTTGCCGAATTTGAGTATTACAATCCTTATATAAAAAGATACTGTGTTGTGAAATCATAATAAATGTATGAATAAATACAAAGTGTTTTATTTATAGTGTGGCTTCTATATTCTAACTAAAAATTCTTCCCATACATATATATTATATATATGTCACATGCGTTGTTCATGTTTATATTATATATGTTATGTTACATTACGCTACGCTTCATTCGCTTATATGTAAAATATACTATTTAACTCATGGGTGGCCAACCCACGGGCCTGCTGGGTGTCAACTTGTGGCCCGTGGAGCAGTGAGAAAATAAAAATAATATCAAATGCTGCCGCTAGATGTGCTAATTTCGAAAATTGAGATTCGATATTGGCTCAAGATTTTAAAAAGCACCATGTGCTTTTTTTTGCATTTGTAACGCCATTCTCCGTAGACGTGAATTTATTACCGGGAAATTTACAAATAGAACATTGTGAAATACGTTGCGATGAACAGTTCAAGGAGAAATTCCATCAGGTTGGTTTGGAAGAGTTTTACAAAAAATATTTGGACAAGGAGAAATATCCTGCATTTTACAAACATGCTCTAATGATGACTTCGCTATTTGAAAACACTTACACGTGTGAACAGCTTTTCAGACGGATGAAGCATATTATCAAATCCCGAGTGAGAATACGAATCACTGATGTGCATTTGGAAAACTGTTTGCGCGTAGGAACAACCTCACTCGATATTGATGCACTTAGTTCTGCCACACAAAATCAAACTTCTCACTAGAATTTATGATTTTTATATTATTTTGTTTATTTTTTATTATTTAAAAAAGTCTAATCTGATAAATATGTTTGATTCTCATTTTTGTTTTATTTTATTAATATATATCTATTTCTTTTTTGTACAATAAAAAAAATCGGTTGGGCCCGGTAGGAAATCTCATTTTTAGAATCTGGCCCGGCTGCTGAAAAGGTTGGCCACCCATGATTTAACTGGTTATATTTTTTTAGAATGTTTGAAAACAAAACAGAATACTCATACATGTTGCACCTTGTGCTGCAATCAATACATACGATTGTCTCTAAGTGCAAGAGAGGCATTTAGATTTGCGTAACAGCAGCTGTTGATTATTATATTATATTGAACCAGTTGCAGGGCAGGCAGTTAGATCGCATTTGTAGAGGTTTACCCAACTCTACAACCGACGTATTATTGTCTATGGTCATTTGTATGGCACAGACAATAATACTAAGCGGAAATGAGAGCTAACAAATTAGTCGCATTGAACTGTACAGTCAGATATTCACTCGCGACTCCGTGAATATCCAAACTCAATTAAAATTCATAATGTAAAATTCTACGTAATCAACTCTCAATATCAATGTCTCTCTATTCGTAATGCCGTGTACAATTCAAAAATGTTTTTCCACAATATAAAACAATGTCAACGCTGTGTCTTATTTCTATTGTGCCCTGAACATTTATAATATCACACACACGACGCAACCTTGTGCATACAATTAATAGATGTTATATCCACACACCCAACAACTCAAGATCTGACATCTATACATTTACTTATTGATATGAAGGGAGAATGTCAGGGGATTTGTTTTGACTTTATGGAAGCAATTACAAGATTGTCAATTTTCCATGGGCACTTTGTTTTCTTTCCACACTGGGTTTAAGGACTTTACAATTCAGTTGCGAATTATAATTAAAATATAAGCAGGCACGTGCAGTTGGCGCGAAAGGTAGCGCGTCTAGATTTCTGAATAGCGCCTAGAGCAAGTGCAATGAAAAGATGTACCTAGCATTTTGTGATTGTCTCATTACAAATATGATTATGAGTTAAACATTTTCTCTCTAATTCTAAATAAAACAAGCAGTAACATTTAATAATTTGATTTATTTATTAAATAAAAACTACCTGTGATATGCATAGTAGCTATGCACAAAAATCAGTGGCGAAGGGCGGAGGTAGGCAGTTAACACATACATTTGACTGACAAAGTTTAGTGTGCACTATACAATATGTCGAATCTTAACAGCCAACCTCCACCCCTCACCACTGACAAAAATATAGCGTTCAGTTATCTAATCCTTGGATAAAAACATTCTTGCAACAATTCTTATACAATCTACTAGTTCTACAGCACTAGAAAAATAATTAGTTTATATTATGATAGGTAGGTACTTTATTTTATGAAGACAAACATTTTATTGAACAACAAAATAATGGTAAAACTTAACATTAATCAAGTTATATGATATTAGCCAGGTTTCACATATGGGCAGCAAGCAATCACTTCTTTCTAGGGATGTTTGATTCTTGCACAACAAGATTGATTCAAGTAATAAAAATCAAAACCAAAGTATCGATTTTTTTAATAATAATAGGGAAATGATTTTTCATATAAAATCTGTTTCTATAATATCACAATTTTGATACAATTTCTTTTTCAAAAAGTTATAGATATTTGTTTATAACAAGACAGAAAAAATCATGTATACATACATGGGTTATAATAATTTACACATAATTCCTAAAAAAGTATAAAAAATTATCTTTTGAGGGAAATTAAAAATCATTATTTTGATTCGATAGACTTACTTTTCAAGGAAAATCGTTATAATATAGAGAACAAGGGATAATTTTGAACACCTCAAAGACATACACATGAAAATCTTTTTGCACCGGTGTGACTTGAACTTACATGAACAGTGTGTTATATATTAATATAATATGTTTATGAGGAATGGTTGTCACTCATTCGCCTAACTCGGTGATTTCCAACTGGGGTCCCGTGAGATCAGTTGCCTGGGACTCAAAAGATGGGTAAATTTTGAAACCTTTTTGGTAATAGGCTAAAAGTAATGTTTAGCATGACCTGCACTTCTGCAATGGAGTGCCTTGGAAAGTTGAGCTTATTTAGGTTTAGATATTACATTATAGTTAAACTGTATGAAGGAACAAAACTCGAGGAATTCAGTTGTATTACTGTTACAATATATTTTTTAATTTATGTAGGTACCTACGAATTATTGTTTACTATACTTATCAAGAGTGACATACTGTGTCAGTAGGCAGGTCGTGTGTTGCTTATGACATGACATTCTAAGATGGCGGCAGATTAAGGAAGGAATACGAATAATACAAACTTTGATGGTAGATTGAGTGTAAATTACAAATTTTTACATGGACATTAATGTCATCCAAGTAGGAGCTCTGCGAGGTTTTAAAAAATGTTTCAAGGATCCCGGCCAAACAAAAAAGGTTGCGAGTCACTGGCCTAACCCATTGGGTTCTTGCACTGGATCAAATACAAATTAAAAAAATAACATGCATTTTTTATGTCCACTCGTGGGATTGAACCCATGGCTTTAGTGATAGCCGCTCAACCAACCGGGTCAACGTGGGTTTTCAATACATGCCAATTCACTGTTAACTAGGTACCAGTGGCGAGGGGTGGAGGTAGGTCGTTAAGATTCGACATAAATAATAGTACACACTAAACTTTGTCTGTCATGCTTATTTGTTTTCATTGAAATAATAATAAACAATGAAAACAAATACATTTGACTGCCAAGTTAGTGTGCACTATTTATGTCGGATCCTAACAGTCTACCTCCACCCTTCGCCACTGGTAGGTACCTTGATTCAAAATTTTAAAACATGGTGGAATTTGAGAGACCACTTCGGAAGCATAGTTGTTGGTGCTTCAACTGAAATCCAAGTCTCGCTTGGTATAAATATTTTTTCTAATATGTATATTACTGCGATGTTCACTCAGACTATTTTTTTGTATAACAAATGCTACATTGATGTATGATTCTATTGAGAATAAAAAATAATTTAATTTAAAAAAATACTGAATATGTATTTTTTATGAGACCGAAAATCGATTCAATCGTACATTCCTACTTTTGTCTTGAAGGACAATCAAAAAATTGATAAGATAAATACGGTTCAGCCGTCACTACACGGGAAGACTTAGTTACTACGGCTATTTCTGATCGTTTTTATTCACTGCTGAGGGAAGGCTTGTGATCCCCTTGCTTCCTTTAATTCGCCGGAACTGTTTTGCTAAGCCCCCTCTCCTGGTGATGTGCCCAATAAACTGGAAAACTCATCAATGGCAGATTGTAGAGAACTTATCTTCAGATGATTATTTCAAATGCACAATTTTTGTTCTTGTGGCTGTCAAAAGTCTTTCGAGTATGTGTCTCGAACACTACGTCTCAAATGATTACTCCAATAGAAGTGACTAAAACATAGTTTGTTGATTTGTGGCCCAATACTCGCAAGCTTTTGTGGCGCAGTCGTATGCCCCAAAAAATATTGCTCCGCCGAGCGTAAAGCCCGTCACGCGAGGAGAGATGCCGGCAAACAGTCCCGAGACACCAGCTTCTCTATAGATTGAGGCAAGAACCCTCCGGACAGTCAGTCTTGTCTCTGACATGGCCTGCCTCTCGGCAAGCATTATGCGGGTTTTTGCCACGTCAAGAGGGGTTGTTATGGCACCAGCTATGGCACCCGCCACGGACCCGCACAAAGCTACCTGTAAAAATTAGATACCACTATATAGATATAACCAGTGGCGGCTCGTCCATATGCACTGCGGAACTGCAGCACCCCCAAGCAAATTGAGAAAAATGTAATATTATAATATACATAAATTTAAGTATATTATATGAAAATATCTATATTATTTAAGCGTGAATTAAGCTCGCCCGCGCACCGATATATCCAATAATTATCATACACCACGGTACTGAAGTACCGTTTTCAAACGAATATGCTCGAATGGGTGCGGGGAGCGGGGCACGCAGCTGGAAGCTTGATCGGTACTGCAGCCCCGACAGTGTATCGCCGTATCTGTGTTCGCACGTGAGCCCGCGCGCGTGCGAAGGAAAGAAATATAGCTTTAATGGTTTATTAACATTGTTAAAATTTATTTCTGCAAGCAATTTATGCAAAGTTCTTTATTTTAATTACTTATTAATATGATTAATTATTTATATTTAATTTTGATGTTAATAGTAAAATATAATCCAAATAAACATTTTTTTTATTTTTAATCAACCTCAGCACCCCCAGATATCTTATCCACGAGCCGCCACTGGATATAACAATAAATATTTTACAATATACAATCATTAGTTACAAAATCAATCTTCCACTATAAATACATTCACTGTTAATAATCCAATATTTGATTCGTAAAGTTGCCACTGCATTGCATTATCAATTTTGATGCCGACGATAGCCGCGCAGCTTAAGCGTCGGCTGATAACGTCGTGAGTTCAAGGTTCGAATCCAGGGTCTGGGAAATTCACATATTGTTTTTCAATTTGTATTTGAGACGGAGTATGGACCTAATAAATTGAGCAAGGTGGCTAACATCTATTTCTCATATAAACAGAAATCTGTTAATATAAACCTCCACTCTGTGGAGGCCCATATGATCTTATGAGGATCGGACATGGTCTTGATGCAAATAATATAATAAATCTCAAACTGCATTCAGTTGATAGATAACAGAAAATAATATAATAATGCTACCAAATACTCACTTGTAGACTCGTAATCTTCCCTGTTGCAGAACTTTCGGCTACAACTTTTTTCATGTATTCCCAAAGGGGAAACTGTATAAAGCTAAAAGGCAAATCTCTAAGAACGGTGGAGAAGAATCCTCTGTAAAGACCTCGTCTTATTCCTTCTGTCCGATAAGCTTCCATTAATATTTGGAATCCATTTCTTCTGTGACTTTGTATTCCTATCGTGGCTTGTTGTCTTTGCTTTGCAATGTCTGTCGGCACTCTTACAAGACAGGCAACCTACAAATATAAAAATATTATGTATAAATATATAAAATAAATATAAAAATATGTACGTAATGCAGAGTATAGAGTGATTAGAGTAACTAGCTGATATTTAACTATTCAATTTTAAATAATAAACTGTATGTGTGTCGCTGAGTTTCAAAACCCGCTATAACACTTTTTTGAAATAATTAAGATATATATATCGTTGGATTCGTTATTAAAATCTCTACATGAAAATTTTATCGCCTCTTTCAAAAGCCGCTACGATTAACTGTCATTTATGAAACAAAATCAATGTGTCTATCAAATCCCGCTATAACACTACTGAAACATTTAAAAACCATTTTAGTTCAAAAAGTTTTTGTTGATTTTCTCAACATAATGAAAAAGTGTTATAGAGGGTTTTGAAACTCAGCGACACATGTCTCGTATAGTGTTATATATCATTATTTTTTAGCACTTTTACCCAATGTGTACCGTGAAATTGGCCCTTCTTTCAAATAGGTTGTGCACCACTGGTCTAAGTTCAGTCGCACATTGAAAATCGTCTCAACTGGGATGATAGTCATAAATCAAAACTGAGCGCAACATGCAACTTTCTTAAGTGCATATAGGCAAGGCCGTGCGAGGACAGTGACGTCACACGGAAAGCCAAAAAGAATGATGAAGTGCGACATTTCGGGATTATACCTGCGCTGCATGTCCGGTGAAAATAGTTGCATATGACTCAAGCTGGTTTTTTCAAACTAAAAGGTTGCAATCATGCGGTATGCGGCGGTAGATTTAGTTACATGACTTTTGTGAATGCCAACAAAATCACATCGACATATTCTACGTGTTGCAGTCGAGACGAGTCAGCTAAAACGTCAATTTGAGGTCAAAGATCTTTGCATATTGTTTGACTCAACATTATCTTTTCACTTACATATCACTTCTATCCACTATCCACATGGAAGCAAGCTTCTGGGATTCATCATAAGACAAGCTAACCCAAATGACTTAAAAACACTCTATGTGCTATGAGGTTTCCTACAAACATGTTTTAGACTGTCTAGAAGAAATTTCTTCGACATCTTTATTTCAATATTTTATTTTTCTTTCTTCAAGGCACGATTGCCTTTCAATCTCTTCAAGCTTGCAGGTCACTACTGCTCTTAACACATTTTTCCATTCCGTCACATGGTATAGTTTCCAATCCTGGTATTCTAAAAGATTTAAGTTCGTATGCACTCGTCAATTACATGCGTGGTCGCGCGCGCGCAGCAGCCATTTATTTATGAAATATGCACTACTGTCTCAAATATGCTCTAACGTCTCAAATATGGATTTATATGCACAATAAAATTTTATTTCTTGTTTCGGCGTCTCTCAAAACGGATATCTGTGTAACTCTCATAACTGTGCATACACCCTAACAAAACATGCACTAGCAAATAAATACGGTCCCTTCTTATGACCAACGTTCCCTCTATTTTTTCTATTGTGTGTGCGGATCATCAAAGCATCTGAGCAGTGGCGTAACTAGGTTTGGTGTCACCTGGTGCGGTAAATTTACCCCCCACCCCTCACAAACACACACATACATTTTTTTATTAAAACTTATATTTTTAAGGTATTTATTAATTTTCAGTGATTAAAAAGTATTCATTTGTGGATAAAATTGTTGAAATATCACATCCACTCCTGTTTGACATTTTTAGGGGATAAGTTTTCTATAATTAATAAGTATAATTGTACTATATAATGTGTAACTGAGCAAGCAATCATATTATTCACTTGAATTTTTTGTTACGTACAGTGAACACACCTGTAGGTATTTATTACAAAAATTGATTATTAGTTTTGTATTATAAATATTTTAATTTCTTTTATTTTGTTAACTGTCAATTCATGGTGGAACTGCATTGTATTGTTGTTTCATTTAATAAAACGCAATTTTTTTGTAGTACTTATTCCACTTTTAATCAATAAATTAGGACCGGTTTCGTCCGCCTCAGAGTTGAAAATGTCTCTCTGAGGCGGACGAAACCGGTCCTAATTTATTGATTAAAAGTGGAATAAGTACTACAAAAAAATTGCGTTTTATTAAATTAAACAACAATAAATATTTTAAGTAAAAAACACTGCTATTTGGCACGAACATTAATTTTATCGTTTAAAAAATATTGTAAGAGCTGTGATGTTTTCACAATAAGGACTACTATGAGACTGTACTGACAATGTTTTTTGCAAGATTTTGAAACATGTCAAAGACTAAGAAATGTAAAGGACCCGGCACATAGGTGGTCATTGATAAACACTAAAATACGTATCTTCTTTTCGTACAATTTGGCACGCGATACAACGGGACAGATATAGTGATCCCGCTCAACGTAAAATTTTACTTGCGTGCTCCCGTTAGTAGCACTTGACCTTCGCTTTCCGAGAAATGAGTCGAAGAATTGTGCATGTGATGGTTTCGTGAATTCGAGCAAAACTAAAATCTGGCAAAGGAAACTTGCTTTTACAATATTTTTGTGTGAGGACTGCGCGGGGGATGAAAACATGTGTACGGACATATTTTGGTGGTTTGCGCACACCTTACAGGGAACATTGCTTATGAGCATGCCCATTTATGATCCTATTAGGTTCGGACATCGTCAAAAGAAAAGAAAAAGATATGTCTTATGTTATGTAATCAATTTGTTTTTTTAAATAAATAAATAAAATTTAGGAAAACTAATATTGATGCACTAATTATATTTTTTTAAATTCATGATGAATCCACACAATAACAATAATTGGTATGAATATGGATAAAGAAATATTGTCAATTTTTAATAAATAAAAAGCGTCGCTAACATCCTTTTCTGAGTGTAAAACTTTTCAAGTACCTAGGTAGTTATAAAAATTTGGTAGATGATAAATAAAATGGCCACTCCTGAATATTGATTGCACGTTTCATTTTTTATCAGATAAAAAAAATTATAAGTATAAAAATATCTAATCTAATCTAATCTAACCTAACATACATCATAATATTCAATGTAGAAACTAACGGTTTAGGACCGTTTTCACATAATATTCTATTGCTTAGGTTAGGTTAGTGAGATCCCCGGGGTTCCAGCGGCTAGCTCAGGAGTCCATCGAACCCCGGATTCACAAAAAAAAGAAATTCAAACGGTTGGAGTATAAATAAAACACGGTCTTTCGTGCTCGTAACGTGGTCTTCTTATATTTTACATTTTCTTTAAACGTTTACATATTTTGTTTTAACAATAAGTTTCGCAGGTCCTATCCTATCGGAAAGGGGACGCTTACTAATTTTTTTTCTTTTTCTCAACTTCGCGTACCCACGCCATTCTACAAAAAGGACTCTCGTGATTGGCCAAATTTTATCGCATGATTTTGGATTTGACGAATCACGAGGACCACCTCGGCGCAGGCGCGCAGAAATTTGGACGTTGCCGACAAGCGCGGCAAAATTTATTATTTTTAAATCCTTATATTTAGTCTTAAAATTATCTCTTTCATCCATCATCATTTTTACTTTTTAAATTAAAAAAAATACTTACGTGGTTGAGCAAGGAATCAGATTAGATGTTTTATGAAGCCGTTTCTAGAGGTCAGGGTTACGTTTCGACTTGAGCTACTAAATGATTATTTTACACCGGGTGAAGCCCGCCTGTAACAGGGGTGTATCATTCGCCCCATCTGGATTAAAGTCGAAAGGTACGCCCTGATCTCATCGGCCATCCATCCAATTCCTTGTTCATCCGTTAAATACTTGGCATGATAACAGTTTATATAAAAAAAATTCAACTACAATCTAACTATTCTAACAAAAAAAAAAACAACTAACTTTACGTATTGTTTCTATATTTATTTTAATTACTATTTTCCTGCTCAAAGCAATGCTCCTGAATAAGTCAGAGTTTGATTTATTTTCCTTTCTTATTATCATTTGTCATAATTTATTATTATTTTATTTTTCTCCTGTAATGTCGTGCGTTTATTTTGTTTTCGTAATGTTTTTGTTATTCTTCTCGTTCTTTTATACTAGTCAGCGGAGGGGTCGTGGAGCTGCAGTCTTTGACTCTTGGGCTGTCCAGTTTTTTTGTATTCCGAGAGGCTACATTTGTATACGTTTGGCCCTCGTTCGGAATTATTATTTCGTGTTACGTTTTTCTTCTTCTGGTGCAATAGGAGCGTGCCTCGTTTGGCGTCGTCTGCCTTTGCAACCAGGGCGTGGTAGTGGCGTTACTATTGAGCCAGGCTCGTTCCGAGCAGCGGATATCTTTCTGTGGAAAGTTTTCCACTGATCTGCTGGTCTCTGGAGTATCACCTCATAGATGGACAGGTACTGTGTCTCCATCTGTTCCTATTACTGCGGGCAAGGCATCGTATAGTGGTACAACGGCCAGGCTCGTTGACGGCGGCACGGCTTTCCCACAGGTACTAGGATGGATTTTCACAATAAGTATCCTTTTCCCTTTCTTTTTTTTTTATAGATGGTTACACTTCGGAGGTACCTCTTGTTGTTTCACGATATCTTTCAGGCGTCACGTCCCTAGTCTCTCCATGAACCTGCGCGAGAAAGGAGAGTGCGCACTCTCCACACCATCAAGCTTTGGTATCATGAATTTTCGGCTACGCTGCCTTTGGATGCGCTTACTTCGAGAGGTGGCTCCCTTTGTGCTTCCAAATTGTCTTCATCTGTATTTATTCTTTCTCTTTCTTTAGTAATTTATTCGTTCATTAGACTTCCTGTACTTTAAATTTATTCGAATTTACTTTATTAATTACTCCTACCCCATACATTAAATAGCTAGTAATTTTATATAAAATCTTCCCATTGTACTTATGGTACTTACTATCACTTTTAATATTTTACCCTAATACCCATAATTATTTTGCAACATTGTATTGACTGTATAAATCACATTGATATTAAAAATTGAAATATTCCACCCTCTCATTATATTTATTTCTGAATCAGTACACTTAAAACTGTGTAATTAACTTTATTTTTAGTGAAACCCATTTTATTTAAAAAAAATTGTTGTTTCGTTTTACGCGCCCGACATCCTATTCCAAAGCGCACCGCGCCGATTTGCGGTGCCTCTCACGTTTTATTATTATTATTATTTTATTTTTTTCATTATTGAAACCCTGTTGAGAAATTTACGGCTTTTTGACTCATTTTTTTTTTATCACAAGCATACAATCTCTACTTTCATCCTCTTATCCCTAATTTTAACTTATTATTAAAATTTAACATAACAACTATATACACTTCGTCGAGTGATGCCGTATTATTCCCGTTCCGTTTTCGCTGTGTTAAATTTACGATTGGTAATTTGTAAAGAAATAATAGTGACGGTCGTATACTATTTTCCTCGTTTCTCTTTGAATTCAAATTATTAACACGGCGTAACTTTGAAACAGGTTTCGCGCTACTGTAGAATATCCTCTTTCCCGTTTATAAAATTGTTTGCGATTTTCAATGTTAATGTTTTCGAATTCATTCATATTTACTTTATTTGAACGGAAAGAATTGGCGTCACTCTGCGAAGCGTTATTTTTAAAACTAGAATGTACATTTTTCTTACTAATGAACTTAAGTTTACAAGGCTCAGAAAGTGGGTCCTTAATTAACTTTGTATCCGTAATTAGAAGAATTTCCGGATGTTTTATTCGTATAATCTACACATTTCACTTCCAACAGGAACTCGGCGTTCACCCTTGACTCGAGGGTTGGCGACTGGTCCTGCTTCATCTCCTCGTGGTCGAGCCTGCGCCCGCACAGCTTCTTTGATTCCTCTCAGCTTGCGCGCCTTCTCAGCCCTCTTTTGAGGCTCCCTGGCCTCCCGTTTCCTTTTTCTCTCCTCACCGAACATCCCGTGGTCGACTAGGGTACACGACATGTTAGTGATACCCTAGGAAAATCGGCATTTTGCTCGCCGTTTTTCGTCGCGAGTGGGCCGTGGCCTCTACGAGCCCTCCTCGTTGGATACCGTCGATGATGTGTCTGGTCTCCATAGGTGGGATTTGTGCAGCCATTCGTCGTACTGGAGACGCGCTGGAGCTACGGTCTCCAGCACGACGCTAGGCGCGGTCAGCTCCGTATGTGGACTGTCTTCGAACACCAGAGGGCTCTCCCGGTTTGATGTTGGAGACAGCACTTCTTCTTTGATAAGGGTCACGTCGGAGTCCACTTTTTAGTTAACCATTTCTTGGTTGTTCCGGCTCCTGGATCATAAACTTTTATTTAGCGTTCGCGGGCGTAAATTTTATTTCGCAGGTTCGGAAGAATCCATGCGATTCTTCGAGCTTCACGTTGCCAAGGCGCCATTGAGATCCCCGGGGTTCCAGCGGCTAGCTCAGGAGTCCATCGAACCCCGGATTCACAAAAAAAAAGAAATTCAAACGGTTGGAGTATAAATAAAACACGGTCTTTCGTGCTCGTAACGTGGTCTTCTTATATTTTACATTTTCTTTAAACGTTTACATATTTTGTTTTAACAATAAGTTTCGCAGGTCCTATCCTATCGGAAAGGGGACGCTTACTAATTTTTTTTCTTTTTCTCAACTTCGCGTACCCACGCCATTCTACAAAAAGGACTCTCGTGATTGGCCAAATTTTATCGCATGATTTTGGATGTGACGAATCACGAGGACCACCTCGGCGCAGGCGCGCAGAAATTTGGACGTTGCCGACAAGCGCGGCAAAATTTATTATTTTTAAATCCTTATATTTAGTCTTAAAATTATCTCTTTCATCCATCATCATTTTTACTTTTTAAATTAAAAAAAATACTTACGTGGTTGAGCAAGGAATCAGATTAGATGTTTTATGAAGCCGTTTCTAGAGGTCAGGGTTACGTTTCGACTTGAGCTACTAAATGATTATTTTACACCGGGTGAAGCCCGCCTGTAACAGGGGTGTATCATTAGGTTATTAATTTCACCATATTATATTATATTAAATAAATGAGACCAACAAAGTTTAAGAATGTCAGTACTATTTTCAAAAGGATTCCCACAAGCAAACTTCAACACATGTCATTGTTTGTTATGGTTTTGTACCATGTTTCGGATTTAGCAGATAATTATGACAAAATATTGAAGAGTGGATTGTACACTATCTGTATTTCCATCCATAATTATTGTTCCGAGAGCATAAATATAAATAATAATCAAAATTGGTAAAGGTACATTTTAGAATTCTATATGATATTTAGTATCATAGAATTAAATTATTAGATGCGGATTTGGAGCTGTTGAGGTTATCGATCATTCCAAAGCTAATCTATACAGAAAAAATATAAACATAACCTATATGGGAACCCCGACTTTATGTACTCAGTATTTATATATTCCCGCTATTTATTTGTCGTTTCTGCAGTCCCATTTAATATCTTTAATTTCCGATTTTACATTTTTATTTCCTGCAATTTAAGTCTGAAATATTCAAAATTCAATTTATTTGAACACAATTCAATGCATAATATTTTTGAAATGAATTCCAGATGCATGTGTGTGTTTTATTTATAGACATCATGACCCGAGAGCACAATCAATACAATCGTTTAAGAGCATACATCAGTGAAACGGCAAATAATTTTCAACGATAGGTGGGACGTTGGGACGTAATTTCGGACTCTTTGCCAATCGGAGAGTGATAGTCGAGCTGTGAGCACGTCAATTTGTTTTGTGATGGTATTGGAGGAATATATTCTTAAATCGTGTAAAGATGACTAAAAAACGTTACGCATTTACTCGAAAAAGAAAACATGTCAATGAATATATTATTATTATTACTAATATAACAATAAACATAACATTAAATGTTGAATTTTTATGACAAATTATGTTTTGTTCTGCACGCGTCGTTTGCGCAATCTGTGCGTTGCGTAGGAACGATCTTTTTAAACCATGCCTCAGCTGAAGTTATAGCCTTAAGTTTGAGTAAGTATTTCGTGAAGTTTTTTTTTTTGATTATGCCCTCTCAAATAATGTCACAGCAAAGATTGCTTCAAAAGAAAAGGAACGAGAGAACATATTGATATAATATGCTCCAAATCAATTTGTATGATTTAAAAAAAAAATTATTTAATTTTCCTTCAAAAACGTAAAATTGAGGTTTTCAGTGGTTTTACTAAGGAGAGCCTACTAATAATAAATTCATAATATTATAACACACCACTTCTCCAAACGAAGCAGCAGCAACATGAAGAAGAGGTCTATACGCCGGTTCAATGTATGGATCGGCTATTCCCTTAATAGCTTCATAGGAGAAGAAAAACAGAGCAGCAGAAGGCACACTCCCCATTACGACAGCTCCCAGCCCTCTGTAGACTCCACTGAACCCTCCAGATTTTATAAGACCCTGACTGCTCTGCAGCCGAGTCTTGATTGTATCAAGTGGATATAGGATGACATCTACTGTGAGCCCAGCTACACCTCCCGCCTGTAAAGTAAGCCATAAGGCATATAATCACGGTGCATTTATAAGCGTAACAAAATAATGAATACTCATACTCAACTAAAGAGCTTGACATCTTGGCGCATCTACAGACAGAATATAATACCAATAACATTACTGAAGTAAACACAAATTGTGTTGATATTACCACATATACCTACTATGAGTTGTGATCATTAGAAGCAGTCAATATACTATGTTCCATAAGCCTAGAGCTCACGACTTTTTTCAATTTTCGATAATCAAAAATTAAGTTTTTTAATCTTAATTTTCTCTTTCTTTTTTTAATTTTAATCAAAAATATTAGATTTCTCGAGAATTCGAGATTGCTTATTTGATTTTTCGACAGCCTGGTGAAATCGACATTATTATGAAATTACCTCTTGCCATTTCTTTTAAAGTTTTAGCTATTTCAGTAAAAATTTTGGTAAATGTGCCGCAGATGCATGCATGAGATTTTATAACTTTCTTTTTAGACCAAACCAAACCTAACCTAATATAATCTTAGTTTGTGATAATGATGCATCAAAATGTATGAAATTTCAAATTTAATCTCATGACGGCATCTGCGGCACAATTGCCCAATTTTATTCTGTGAACACCAACAATTTTATTGCAGGGGCGGCTGATGTAATTAAAATTGATTTCATAAAAATCATTATAGTCATTTCGTTGTCGCGGCAGTAGGTCGTTTGAATAACTTTATTTTTTTCCACTAGCTCCATATTTATCTAGTTAAATTCTTTCATTAATTAATTATAACAGAATATTAAAATTCACTTCAGGCATAATATCATTATTCATACATTTAGAGGTTATGGAGCACGAATTAAACGTCAAAAAGAATATTAATTGCATTATAAAATAACTTACAATTATAGGGGTTAGGTAAGATTTTGGCACATTTTCCATTATGATTTGATATGGTTACTACCAAACGTTTAACAATGGTTTAACATAATCTAAACAATATTTTATTGTTATTTTGACAGCCAGATATTTTCAATTTCTTTGGTTTAGCGCCGACAACGCGTGTTGCCACAAAGTAAAAGTATATTAGTCTATGCCAGTGTTGCCAAGTCAAAATTTAAAATTTCAGTAGATTTTGACAAAAAATTCAGTAGATTTCATAAAATATCAGTAGATTTGCGGTATATTAGATATGATTTAAAACTAATAAGAATAATATTAATTTATTTTAAACAATGATGATATTAATGGGTAAAATGGCGCTCTCGGGTAGAGTTACAAAGCTTTTTATGTCAATTTAGAAGTGTATAACATCAAAAAAAGTCATGCGTAAATCATTTCAAGTTTATTATTAAAAGAATCATCAGTTCATTAACAATTATGGAGAAACACAAATATCAGTAGATTTCTTGAATTTCGAAAAAAAAAATCAAAAATTCAGTATATTGGCAAAAAATATCAGTCGATCTACTGAAATTTCAGTAGACATGGCAACACTGGTCTATGCCACAAAGTATTATCCTCTTGAGACCCGAGGAAAAACCAGCCATCAGAATTTTTTTTTGATGATTTTATGTGAAATCAAAAATCAAAAAGAACATTTTTTTTTTAATTTTATACTAAGTAAAATACACTACGTGCACATATGTGCAACCCAGGTCACTATACAGATAAAACTTAGATATACTACATATATGAAATAATACAGAAAAGTAAAACATTGATAAGAATTAAGACATTTTTATTAGAAAATAATACGATTAAAATGAAGAAAACAATACAATAAAAATAGCCTCATTAAATTTATTTACACTTAAATTAATTACAAATTAACAATAAACATAATAGAAAACTGCTTTGAGCTGTACCCTACACAGTGTGGTACAACTCAAAGCAGAATTTAGGACACAAGTACACAGTGGCGCACCCAGGATTTTATATTGGGGGGGGCCCAAGGAGGAGAATGTAAATTAGTCTCATAGGCTCTTTTTCTTCTTCTCGTTTATCGGTCTTTTGTCTATTACCTACACCATGGTCCCCACATCCTGAAACGGGCCCTCAGGCTAGGATTGGCGGGCCCCCTACCTACCGCCAATTAAAGGCAGTGTGAAACACTACATAACGTTTTTCAAATTGTGTTTTAGTTCAAATTAAGGGTACTTATACAGTGAATTATTGGCGATTTTTAATACATCTACTTTAATAATGGAGCTGTCGTGTATCGACACATAATAATCAAAAAATATATTGCACAATTATATAAGTAATTGAAAATGTTCATGACCATAAAGTATAATAGCGCCGCAGGCGACTTTTTTTACTATTAAAGCTAATTTATGGTGTGTGTTTATCTCACTTATCTGGTCAACCCGACACGCCGGGCCCCCCACAGCCCCGGCCCCCAGGCTAGAGCCCTGTCAGGGAAGCCATGACCTACACCACTCCGAAATTCGGGTGGACACCGAGAATTTTTTGACAGTTCCATTAAGGATTGGGTTTTTAAAAAACCTGAGATTAGTGTTGTGTTAGAAATTAAAATCTAAGAAATTTTCCTAAAAGGTGTTTAAAATCATTCTGATAATTTTCATGTTTGGGGGGTGCCAGGGCCCCTTGGCCCACCCCCTGGGTGCGCCACTGCAAGTACATATTGCATATAATGCATATGTACCTGGTTCGCGACATGCATCCAGGATATCTGCACTTTGATGCCGATTTAGCATCCTGGAAGCGAGGAAAGTGCCCGACGGTGTCCAAGCGGACTTCAGGGATCGGTGCCGGGATAACCTTCCTCTGTTGCGAGGTGGTCCTTGAGAATTATCCAGCGATGATGACGCTGGCTGGTTTGGCACATTTCTTGGTCGACCATGTGTTGGCGGTGTTAAAATGCTGGCTACGTGACCTTCATACCGAATCATAGCTTTCGCTAACCGAATTCGGTATGATAACAGGCCCATAGTGTCCCTTTGGGGGACATTATCCTGTCGACAATTTCTCATATACATGAGCCAGCAATTTACCACCGCCAAGTCCACGAAGTGGTTAAAAACCCTTACCGGCCACTTGCAGGTTCGCATTGACGTTCGAGAATATGCGATCATCCGATCGCAAAAATCAATGCTACCCATTGACTTATTGTAATGATTTACAATAGCCGGGCGAGTGACATTGACCCTCCTTTTGGCCTCTTTCGACCACCTCGTGTAGGTGCCAACAGGGCTACTTCCAACCGCAGTGGAAAGCAATAAGACTGACTTATTGTCTTTCCACTTGACAACACAGACTTTGTCGTCCTGTCAAACCTTCTCATCCCAATCTCCTCTGCGCATATCTTTATCTATTTTTAACTTTTTTATTACATCGCCGATTCTGTTACTTCGGACGGTTCCAGTAAGGAATATCCCGTCCTGAAGTAACGAATCGGCTAGCTTCAAACTCGTAAAAAATCGATCAGTGTAAATGATGCGGGAGGAGTCATTGGGGAGAGTCCGACAGAGCAACTTTACCACACTAGCACCCAGACCAAACTGCTTCATATCTCCATCTGATACCGTTCCTTTCCCAACATAAATGTGGAAGTCTAAAACTAATCCTTCTCTGGCCGCTAGAACAAAAATTTTTAAGCCCAACCAGATTGGGCTTATTTGGAACGAATTGTCTGTGTTCACAGCGGCCAGTGAACGGTATCATTTGTTCATCGATGGAGTTATGAGCAGGTCTGGGCAATGTGTGGCATTGTTTCAAGACCTCGTTTAAAAACGGGCTTACCTTCCACAATTTGTCTGTGGAGCCTGAACGGTCAGCAGTATTGTCGGCAAAATGCAGATGGTTCCGCAGTTAGAGTACCGGCAGGGCTCGAAATGGAACGGAACGCACCGGAGCGCCGTTCCGGCTCGTGAAATTTGTAAAATTATCGCTCCGTCTCGTGGAAAAAATATGTTGACCGTCTGAGCTAGATAGGCCATAGAATACAAAATCTGACACACTTGTTTTTATAAAATACACATACGATTTGATGATTATGTAAATACGAGGGTGGGTCAATAAGTCCTTAGAAAAGCCGACAGGTGGCGCGACTAGTACTGTAAGCGGTTTGTTTTCATGCAGCGGCACTACCGATTCAGTATGCTGCGAAGTTTCAATCAGATTGGTCGGGTTGTTGTGTGTTTCTCGTACATTTAAAAAAAAAATTTGCTTGTTTACAAAAATGGAGAAAATTGAGTTTAGAGCTGTTATTAAACATTTTAATATAAAAGGGTTAACAGCAAAGGAAATAAAAAATGAGTTGGATTTAGTTCACGGCATATCTGCTCCTTCACTTGCAACTATTTATAACTGGTTAAATGAATTTAAACGTGGTCGTACATCAACAAAGGATGAACCACGCTCAGGACGTCCTGTAGAGGTGACTACACCAGAAATGATCAATAAAATCCACGATATGGTGTTAAGTGACCGAAGATTAAAGTTGAGTGAGATAATTGAGGTTACAGGGATCTCAAAAGGTAGCGTCATTTCTATTTTACATGACAAATTGGGCATGAAAAATATTTCTGCAAGATGGGTGCCGCGTTTGCTCACAGTCGACAATAAACGCAATAGGGTGGTGGCCTCCAAAGCCCTGTTGTCGCTCATGCAACGGAATCCGGATGAATTTTTTCGTCGCTTTGTGACTGTAGATGAAACATGGATACACCACTATACTCCCGAGACGAAAGAACAGTCAAAGCAGTGGATTGCGAAAGGCGAACCATGTCCAAAGAAGGCGAAAACCGTAAAATCAGCTGGTAAGGTTATGGCTTCTGTATTTTGGGATGCACGTGGAATTATTTTCGTTGACTATTTAGAAAAAGGAAAAACAATAACAGGGGATTATTATGCATCTTTATTGGACCAGCTAAAAAACAAAATTGAAGAAAAACGGCCTCATTTAAACAGGAAAAAAATCCTCTTTCATCAGGACAATGCCCGTGTTCACACATGTTTACGATCAATGGCTAAAATTGAAGAATTGAAGTTCGAATTGGTCGACCACCCACCGTATTCGCCAGATTTAGCCCCCAGTGACTTTTTCCTTTTCCCAAACTTAAAAAAATGGCTAAGTGGACAACGTTTTTTTTCAAATGAAGAAGTCATCGATCGGACAAATGCTTATTTTGAGGACCTTCCGAAAACTTATTTTTCTGACGGTTTAAAAAAAATTGAGAAACGTCTAACCAAGTGTATTGAGCTCCAAGGAGATTATGTTGAGAAATAAAAAAAAAATACAAAAATAAAAACCTGTTTTAATGCTTTTTTCTAAGGAATTATTGACCCACCCTCGTATCTTCAGAAAATTTGTCGAGCGCTCCGGTTCGTAAACTTTTCCATTTCGAGCGCTGAGTACCGGTCTCTGGGCATCGCCCAATTTATGACCGGAAGGCTCATATCATACGACCAGTACATTCGAATCTGCGGATACTTTAGCGTGCCCATCATTATTTGGATGCCGGTGAATACTATCAACTCTTTCGTGCTAGTATTCACCGACCGTAAATCACTTTTTTGGGCAGAATAGAGGTTTGTTTCATCTGCTATCGAAAAAAGGCTAACGCTGAAGTAGGTAGTCGAAAAAGGTCTCCAGCACATTATCGACGGCATGCCCCACAGTTTCCAGGTCTTCGTCCAGCTGTGGTCCAATACTCGGCATACTGAAACAATAGAAAAATTTAATTATGAAACAATGTAGGTATTCAGTTTAATATTCCATTCGTCAACTCTTCAGACCACAAGCAAAACTATGTTTTTACAAGTAATTAATTCAGGTATTGATTCTTTTGAAAAAGCATGTATGACTTGTCACTAGATAATAGATGAAACAAATTTATCTATTATGAACATTGTAAACTTACGATTTTGTGAGCCAGGGAAGAACCCTGGACTGCGATGTCGAAGGTTGTGAATAAATGTCGGGCTCGGATGCGGCTTCTTGCTCTGGTTCCAGTTCTTGGTCTGCCTCCACGTGTAAAATGTAGAAGTCGTTCCCATCGTCCGAATCGTACCCATCACCAACTTCAAAATCGCTGTCTTCCAAAACCTTATCGATTTGGGCAGCATTCAGGAATTCATCTAAATGTAAACAAAAAACATAACCTCATTACAATCGGACATTAACTCAGACCTGACTGGCGCGCAGTGTTGCCAAGTCAAAATTTTTAATTTCAGTAGAAAGTGTAAAAAAAATTCAGTAGATTCGACAAAATATCAGTAGATTTCTGTTTTAGGAAAAAAAATTTCGCCACGGGCCACAGGTTACCGAATTTTCAAAGACGACTCGTTTTTTTCCCGGATGGTGGGAATTTTGTGGAATGAAGAAATATCAGTAGATTCAGTATATTGCCAAATATCCTGGATTTTGAATTGGTTCAATAAAAGAATGTACTTATTTTTTATTATTCATAAAATTAGATTTATTTTCCATCCCAAAGATGTTGAAGAATATCTTTTTCCATGGAGTCTAAAGATATGAAATACTTATAAACAAAAAATTACCATTTGGTCTACTGATTAAAGTTAGCCACAAATCAATCTTGCAATATTTCCAACAGGCCTGCAATCAGATGGAAAAAGCCCATGGCTTGTCACGATTCTGAAAGGTAGAACGAAGCTTTCAAAATATTCTGTTTGAAAAACTTAGTAAGTACGATGAACTGTAATTTTGTCTATTAAAAACAAAACTAGCTGAGCCAGCTGGCTCTCGCCAGTCTGTCTCGCTAGGTCCTCCAGACAGCTTTTCGTCATAATACCTTGCTATTGGATTTTAATATAATTGTAAAGTATGTATAGACGGCGCCATAGTTTTCCAGTTTTCCCTTTGGGATGGATTTTCTTTCACCTCAGACAGTTTGACATTTCGCTGATTTGTCTGTTTTACGATTTGCATGTCGTCAATGCCAATACAAATTTGGAGTCATATGCGTAGTCTATTCTGGAGTCTGGCCTTCACAATATCGTCTGACACCATTTCAGGCTGCTAGGCCTAGCAGAACAGCTGGCAATCGCCGATTGCTACCACTGTCATTTTAATTTTAATACAATATAATGTGTAGGTAGGTATGTGCATTTAAATATGATAAATAATTATACATCTCAATCGTGATTATTATAAATAGCGATCCAATATAACGCGAATATTAATCTCTTTCGGGTCCCATTTACATAATAGAAAAAGGTTAGCAGCATAAAAAATATATTTAAACATTATTTTGTTTCATTGTCTATAAAAAATAAATGCTTGCAGCCATAGAATAATATTTTAAAAATCATATTTTGATTTCGGGACATTCATATCGAGACAATAATGTTGATAAATAATAAAGCAATACATATTATAATATCTGAGTCTATTCTAGACCAATTCTGATAAGAATAGGAATTTATAAGACCTAAAGATGTGGAATCAGCTTAAAGAGGCAGTGAATAATTGATACAAGTTGATGACGATATAAATGGGTAGGTATATAAAGTCACAAATTAAAAAAAAATATAGCAGTTTACATGAACAAGAAGAATAACGTTGGGATAACCTTCATCCAGCAGTGGATTGATTTTGGTTGATGATGATAATGACGATATTATGAATGGGTAAATATAATATCAGCAATTTTGATAAATATAGCAATTCATATGACCGACAGACATGCAAACAAATTAAAGAGGCCTTCATCCACCAGTGGATTGATTCAGGCTCATGGGCAATATAAATAGATATAATTTAATATCACCGATTTTGTTAAATACTGCAATTCAAATGACAGAAAGGAGTAGAATCAGGCTAGGGAGGCCATTATCCAGCAATGGATTGGCTCAGGTCGATAATGATAAAGATGATAGAAATAGGTATACTATCACAAATTCGTTTAACCGCTAGTAGCAGAATCAGGTTGCGGAACCCTTCATCCAGCAGTGGATTGATTCTGGTTGATGATGAAGATATGAATACATAGATAAATATTATAATATCACCGATTTTGATAAATACAGCAATTCAAATGACAGAAAGGAGTAGAATCAGGCTAGGGAGGCCTTTATCCAGCAGTGGATTGGTTCAGGTCGATGATGATAAGGATGATAGAAATAGGTATAATATCACAAATTCGTTCAACCGTTAGTAGTAGAATCACGTTGCGGAACCCTTCATCCAGCATTGATGATGATGATGACGATATGAATATGTAAATAAATAGCATTAGCATTTTTAATAAATATAGAAATTCAAGACTGTCAAGAATACAATCAACGTAGAGAGGCCTTCATCCAGCAGTGGATTTATTGAGGCTCGTGAAAATAATGGCATTATATATAGATAGGTAGATAATAATATAATATCACTGATTTTGATAAATATAACCATTCATGTGTAAGTGAGGAGTAGAATAAAGCTGAGGAGGCCTTCATCCAGCAGTGGATAGGTCCAGATTGATGATGATAAGGATGATAAAAATAGGTAGATATTATACAATATCACAAATTTTGGTAACTATAACAATTCGTATTAATTTCTCTCATTGTTTGCAATGGCAACTTTGTTAGTTTAATTAATATGACTATAATTGTGATCTATGGAAATTAGTAGCCTAGTGAAGGCCTCCGACTTCCTGACTAGCTCAGGCACTTGGAAGTGGAGGTTCATTAATGTGGAGGAACAGGCAGGAATCTCATAGACGTGGAGTAACCAAGAAGTTACGGTAGAGAAAGAAAGTCGATAACTCAAGAAAACACTGGTTAAACTTCATAACTGGTATATTATCAATGTTGTTACACAATTTAACTTAAGGTCACCCTTTATTCAAAAGTTTATAATCAAATGTCAATGAAATAATGTTTATATGTAACTAGATTCTCGTTAAACAATCACAATAAGTCGAATTTCCAAATTATTTAACGTCTACAAGCCACAATTATCCAAAAGGAAAAGGTCTGAATTGTTCGCATCCGAAATTCACAAGTAAATTATGAAAAGCCATTTATTTAAATCTCGAAATTAAAATTGAAAACGTCCGATTTATTTATATCTCGAAGTCCACAAAAATAACCATATTTATTACTAATTACGTAAAAATTAATTCAAATATTATTGATTAATTATTTTAAAATTAACTTGATTATTATTAACTAATTATTTAACATTAACTTAATTATTTCTAATTAGTTATGCAGACGAGATCGCGAGGGTCCCGGGGCAACAAAGCGTCGCCGAAGCCATGCCGAAGCGACCCCCGGAATCCTGACGGAACAGACTGACGATCGGATTTTAGAAACTTGCCTTTTTATCCGTTAGGGGTGGTCGTATTTCTTACCCATTCCAACCGATACCGCCATATGCTACACATTTATATAAGGTTGACAGATGTCAGTCTATCAACCAAACATATAGTGATATCGATGTACATAATATGATTAATATTAATATTACTTTAATTACATTAATTACCATATACTATTACGCCCGTCCATATGTCCCACTTTATTATTTCGCTAACCCATTGCATATTACATTTCATTAACCATTATATTACAATTATACATTACCAATTATCTTACAACCAAATCATATTTTATATTTAATCTATCTTAATTAACCCTTTACCTAAGCATATGATATTTAGACAAAATTTAATCCTATTATCTTATTACCTATATGTACATGGTCTGTGACCGACTTATCTCTTCCACAGTTCACCCTGAGAAGTGGTGGGACTTGTCAGAGCAAACTGCGGGACTTCTACATATATTAAATATTGTTCTGCTTTGTCGAGGGTCGTAATCATCTAACCGGTGGTACATTGACTACCAGGATCAGACCGAGCGGCTGGGAGGCACTACTCCTTATGGGAGCGCCCCCCACAGGGGCGGAAAATTAAGTGTGTGTCACTAGGTAATTATTCAATAAAAAATAGTGCGTGAACAGCCACAAAGAAGTATTTAAAAAAAATCAAATTTGGAATATCACGTTATCTATGAAATTATAGCAGTGGCGGACGCCGCTGTCAGAAGATAATTTACGTAGTGAATTGTACCAAGATTATGGTTTAGGTACACACCGGAAAAAAGTGCGCCAATGCCTACATTACGATATTTGAATTAAAATAATCGATTCCGTTTGTCAATAAAGGATAAGAAGGGCTTAAGCAACGAAGACGTCATTCTGCTATGCGTTAAAAGAAATATGGCGAATCGTATACGTATGTAAGAAATTATCGGATATAAACGTCACGTTTCTGGGAAATCATCGGTAATTTCTCAAATTTGGTCAATTCAATCACTAGATAATTTGGTAGCACGCATATCGAAGTGAAGATGTAAAAATAACAATAAAATGTCGCTTAAATGAGCCGTTGGTGCGTTTTCCAAAATCTCTTAAGATAATCTAATATATAAAAATTAATATTTGTTTGTTTATTCGTGTTTTATGCGCTGCCATACCGTTCATCCGATTGCGATAAAACTTGTCAACTTATTGCTTGTACTTGCGCGAAGAGTTAAGGCTATATTTTATATATAAAAATGAATGTCTGTCAGTCTGTTTGTCTGTCTGTCCCGTATGCGTTTCTATAGGTACCATTCATCCGATTGCGATGAAACTTTGGTGACTTGTTGTGTGCACACCCGCGAAAGTTTTTGAATTAGAAAAATCATCTTCTTCTTCTTTTTCTTCATTATATCTTCTTTTATTCGTATGGTTCCTATACCATTCATCCGATTGCGATGAAACCTCCGTTAGTTGTTGTGGTAACACCCGCAAAGGTTTCTGAATTAGTACAACCATCTTCTTCTTCTATTCTATCTTTTTTTATTTGTATGGTTCCTATACCATTCATCCGATTGCAATGAAACTTTCGTCAGTTGTTGTGCCAATACTCGCGAAGGTTTCTGAATTAGTACAACCATCTTCTTCTTCTTCATGATATCTTCTTTTATTCGTATGGTTCCTATACCATTCATCCGATTGCGATGAAACCTTCGTCAGTTGCTGTGGTAACACCCGCAAAGGTTTCTGAATAAGTACAACCATCTTCTTCTTCTTCTTCATCTTCTTCTATTCTATCTTCTTCTATTCGTATGCGTCCCTATACCATTCATCCGATTGCAATGACATTTTGATCAAGTGTTGTGCTCACGCCCGCAAAGGTTTCTGAATTGGTACAACCATTTTTTCCATCTTTTTCGTCTATTCTATCTTTTTCTATTCGTATGCGTTCTTATACCATTCATCCGGTTGCGATAAAATTTTGATCAGTTGTTGTGCGCACGCCCGCAAAGGTTTCTGAATTAGAAAAACATTCTTCTTCTTCTTTTGTTCGTATGGTGCCTATATCATTCATCCGATTGCGATAAAACCTCCGTCAGTTGTTGTGGTAACACCCGCAAAGGTTTCTGAATTAGTACAACCATCTTCTTCTATTCTATCTTCTTCTATTCGTATGCGTTCCTATGGATACCATTCATCCGATTGCAATGAAATTTTGATCAAGTGTTGTGTTCACGCCCGCAAAGGTTTCTGAATTGGTACAACCATTTTTTCATCTTTTTCGTCTATTCTATCTTTTTCTATTCGTATGCATTCTTATACCTTTCATCTGATTATGATAAAATTTTTATCAGTTGTTGTGCGCACGCCCGCAAAGGTTTCTGATTAGAAAAACATTCTTCTTCTTCTTTATTCTATCTTCTTTTGTTCGTATGGTGCCTATACCTTTCGTCCGATTGCGATACAACCTTCGTCAGTTGTTGTGGTAACACCCTCAAAGGTTTCTGAATAATTAGTACAACCATCTTCTTCTTCTATTCGTATGCGTTCCTATACCATTCATCCGATTGCAATGAAATTTTAAACAAGTGTTGTGCTCACGCTCGCAAAGGTTTCTGAATTGATACAACCATTTTCTTCTTCTACTCTATCTTCTTCTATTCGTATGCGTTCCTATACCATTCATCCGATTGCAATAAAATTTTCGTCAGTAATTGTGCCAACACCCGCGAATGTTTCTGAATTAGTACAACCATCTTCTTATTCTTCTTCTATTTTATCTTCTATTCATATGCGTTCTTATACCATTAATCCGATTGCGATGAAACTTTTGTCAGTTGTTGTGCGCACACCTGCGAAGGTTTCTAAATTAGTATTAAGTATATAAAATACAAAGTTTGTTTGTTCCATCCAATTTTGAATTTTTTACTACATATTAATACTATTAATAACGTTTGCATATTTTGGATTCGATTTTAATTTAGTGTTCTTTTGTTTAACTATTAGAATTAATTTCATATTACCATATTGTATTACACAGATATTTTAATATTAAAAAGATAATTACTTATTATTATTTTTTAAATATCTTAGATAAATGTATCCACGAAGCGACCCTGTACGAAGCCGGGTGCTTCAGCTAGTATTCTATAATATAAAAATAAATATTTGTTTGTTTGTTCGTGTTTTATGCGCTGCCATACCGTTCATCCGATTGCGATAAAACTTGTCAACTTATTGCTTGCACTTGTGCGAAGAGTGTAGGCTATATCTTATGTATAAAAATGAATGCCTGACTGTCTGTCCCGTATGCGTTCCTATACCATTCATCCGATTGCGATGAAATTTTGGTAAGTGGTTGTATGCACACCCGCGAAGGTTTCTGAATTAGAAAAATCATCATCTTCTTCTTCTTCTTCATTCTATTTCCTTTTATTCGTATGGTTCCTATACCATTCATCCGATTGCGATGAAACCTTCGTCAGTTGTTGTTGTAACACCCGCAAAGGCTTCTGAATTAGTACAACCATCTTCTTCTTCTTCATTCTATCTTTTTTTATTCGTATGGTCCCTATACCATTCATCCGATTGCGATGAAATTTTTGTCAGTGGTTGTGCCAACACCCGCGAAGGTTTCTGAATTAGTTCAACCATCTTCTTCTTCTTCTATTCGTATGCGTCCCTATACCATTCATCCAATTGCAATGAAATTTTGATTAAGTGTTGTGCTCACGCCCGCAAAGGTTTCTGAATTGATACAACCATTTTCTTATATTTTGAGCGTATGTTACGTTTATAAATGTTTAGGAAAATACTTAAGTAATTCAAACTAATTGCTTATTTTTATGAACTAGGTAATTATAACAAACCAATTAAGCTTTTGAAATTTCTTCGTTTTAGCGTACCTATTCATCAGTAGTAATATTGGGTTATCTTCTTATTTCCCGCAAATATATCTGAAAAGCATGGTTACTCCCACAGCCTACCTCTTTCAAAAAGTCACCTTTCGCCACTGGTAGGTAACATCTTTTTCATCTACTTTTATCATAAATATGTGGAATCTGAATGTTTGGAAATCATAGGAAGTATAAAATAACCACTTTCAGAACAAAAAGTTTTAGTATTGGACCACTTTGTATGTGAATTTCGGTTTCTGAAGTTAGCGATGTTGATTATTTGATTAGTCTAATGGTGGTGAACAAATAGGCCGGAAGTGGGAATTCTTTGGGTAAAATGAACGAAATTTTGTAAAACTCCTGGGTAAAAAAATACTCTCAACCTGGTTTCATCATCATCATCGTCCTGAATCTATCCACTGCTGGATGAAGGCCTCTTCAAGCTGCTTCCACCAGACGTTTTGTACCTCTCGGATGACTATGAATGATTTAAAGGTAAAAAATGCTGTTCCTAATTTTTTTTAAATCGGCACGAGGCACCGCTTAGCGACGTTGATTTGATTAGTCTAGCGGTGGTAAACAAATTGGCCGGAAGTGGGAATTCTTCAGGTAAAATAAACGAAATTTTGTGAAATCTAGATTAAAAGTAAAAAATGGTGATCCTAATTTTAAAAAAAATGTCATGGTACGCCGTATCACAAACATTTTAGTTTTTTGGAACATAAGCATAAGATTTGCCACCTAGAATAGGTACTCTTTGTTCAATACTTATACCACCACCAAGCGGTGTGGTCAATAATTTGGGATAATCAACAAATTTTTCAATTCATCAGACTAATCTCCCAATTCAGTGGTTCCCAAAGTTGACTGGGCTCCGACCCATCTAACAAAAATTTCCAATCTTGGGACCCACCTCTTAGATGTCTTCGAGAAAAGAGGGCATAAATATAATTGGTAATGCTCAGATTCCCTAGTAGCGAGTCGTGGAACTAGTTAATGCTGTCTTATTTGTTCTAATTGAAATTAAAAAAATATTTTTTATAAGTGTTACCAATATGAATCAAAGACTGTTGAAATAAGAAACACAACTTAAATAAAAAAAAATTATTACTTAAATACCTATACCTGCAAGGTTTTTTTTACAAAGTTATTTCAATGGGAAGGATGTATTTGTTTCTTATCTTTCTTCATTACAGTTTTAGCATCAACTTCAACTTTAATTACTTTTAATCGCAGTGAGTTTGATATATCCAATTTATTTCGGTATTTAGTTTTAATGTTAACCATAGCCGAAAATCCGACCTCACATAGATATTAGGTAGTAAAGAGGAGAAGGATTTTCATAGCTTCATCGAACAGGCAAGGATAATTTATCTGCAACTGAGAGCCAGAATTTCGTTAACTGTTTACGATTGAAACTATTTTTCAGTGACATATCTTCTGATAAATCAACGAGTTCTTCACTTGCTTTTGTTGACATACTAGTTGGTAAGTCGTCTTGAAATGGGTTACAAATCCAACGCAACGAATCAAACTTTTTCATCTCTTCCCCAATAGTCGCCAAAGTTATTTATTAACAGTGATAAATGACTGGAAATTTCAGACAGTACGTTCATCTTAGGATGCACTTGGTTTTCAATAATAAAAGTTTCAAGTGTTTCATGAATGAAATATCAAATTTATTACTACCTATTTTTTTTTAAATTCATGTATACAGTGGCCCACTCAATATTCGGTCGCGACCCATAGTTTGGGAAACCATGTCCCAATTCATTTGTGTGCATACACATTTTAAATAAAACAATCACAAAATGAGTAAGAAAATTTATTAAGCACAAAAATATTAAATAATTACATTGTGTATGTAGTTTTATTTAAAGACACTTATTTATTTTAAAATGACAAATTATAAATAAGAACACAAAATATTTTACATTATTTGATTCTTCACAACTGGCGTCTTCTGATATTATCATTTTTTATATTCTCTTCAATTAGGCACATTAATGATTTTAAAAATATAACCATAATGGATTCCTTTCATTTAGAATATTAAAGTTTATATTATAATATTATATAATGGCAGAAATCAAACTACATATTGTACACATTACAGTTTTATGATAGGTTATAAACAGATACCATAAACAAGCTTTTATAATATGAATATCGTTTTGAATAACACACAATTATTAATCTTTATAGTTTTATAACAAAATATATATATATATAAAATGGGTGTAGCAAATGGCCAATCAATCTTCATGAAAAATAGTACATTAAGATACCCTCCACACTGAGGGTGGAGGTCCATATTTCTGAGAGTGGAAAAACATTACTTAAATTCGAGGAGACTAACAAGTCTATTTGTGCATTCACAGTAAAAAATATTCAGTAGAATTTACTTATATTAACATTTAGTATTACTAACGATATCAAATCTAGTCGAATAATATTAAGGCTGTCTAGTGTTGCGCCTCACATTTACGCACAAAATCTACACGAGGCTAAATAATGCAGTCACATTTATTATATGAGTTATTGATAGATATCAATAAAGTTATCTCTATGCAATGATTTTTATCTAGATAAAGAAAGAAATGTGTTGTCTTATATTCGTCTCTGTTATGGCAGAACACACTAACTGGAGAATACTAGTTTTGAGTAATTTGACTTTGAAGTTGTTAAAATGTTTGAAATAATGGTCTATCGTGTGAGTTTATTAAGTAATCGTAAAAAGGATGACTTTAAAATACTGTTTATTTATTAAGAAGGTTTCCAGACGGTAAAGTTTGAAATAAGGAACATTTTGGTACTAACTCAATATGTAATTTTTTCGAATTAGTGTTTTCTGCCAGAACAGTGACGATATACATTTGGGTCACAAGTCACGAGGGAATTTCAAAATTTAATAACTTTTGGTTTGTATTGTATCTACAAGTAACGCAACTGAAGATAATCAATGGAATTCACAGAATAACGAAGAATAACTATAGAATTTTATTTTCAAATCAGCATTAATCACTAATCGAGCCCATATCCGGAAAACGAGCGTAATCGTGATAACGCTGTTTTTTGGTAAATCGGTTTAAATTACGAGGCATACACCTATGCATGCACTCATCAAATATTACTTTGATATTCTAACAAGAGGTGGCAGTGGACAATCCAAACTGACCACGCGTTGCACACTGTTTATCCGTAACTAAAATGTTTAACTGCCAATATCTCTGAACGCCGTTTTCAGGATAACGCTCGTTTTCCCGATATGGGCTTAATTATTGTTACATAAAGAGCATACTGGATTCGCTCTCTGACTCAATGATTCGGCTCTTAATTGAAGGTTTACAACAACAGAGTTTCGTAAGTTACTTATCACGATACGGGAAACCAACTTCAAGCCACAGAGAGAAAAAATATTTACATGTGGAAGAGAGTACACAAGACGATGATGTTTTGGCCTGCTTTACATTTGTACACAAACAGGGTGCAATTGGTGCAAGAATTGCAAACAATAGATTATCAGCAATGTCAAGATATTTATTTTTTAAAGCCCTATGTGACCTATATAAACTGTAAAGGTATATGAAGATTTTAGATATAATGGTTGTAAAAAAAAAAGTATGCAGTTGTGTTTTTTCGTTAGAGCCCAAACCTATATATATTTGCTATTCCGTTTGATCAAAAGAGGCTCTACTTTAAGGTATATAGAGACCCAGGTGCTGACTGCTATTGGTCTTAAGCTGAAATTTTTGCATACAATTGTGAATATGCTATCTTCTAAATAAACTGATGTATTCAACCTTTCATGTTTGGATATTGCCGCTTTTGCTGTTACACCATATGTGTAAATGCGCCTTGTTCAAAACTCTCAAAAACAACGGTGAAAATTTATTTTTAAGGTTTTGCCAGTAAAAGGCAGTTCATAGATATATTTTTTATAAACACAAATAAGGCGGCGTAATTTTACCCAACTTGTCACATCAGGGAAGCCGATACATTGGTCAATTTTTAATTTAATAAATCACACACCAACTGTTTAGTACAACAAACACAGCAATGATAAAATATTACAGAATTTTATGCTGAGTACGCATCCATCTGGACGTGGTTCGTTTGGACTGTGAATGTCTGTTTATTTCAAATGGTCGCATGGAATTCCATCACAATGTGAATTGTCATCTCTCCGTTTAGATGCATAAAAAATGCCCAACATTAAATGCAATGCATATTAATTTTGCAAGAAGATTCAATGTGTCAAATATAGGCGGCTCTCGTTGTGCAGTGCGTAAGGCGCTTGCCTTCCACCCGAGAGTTCCTGGGTTCGATTCCCGGTCAAGACAACACAATATTTATGTGTTTTTCTCAAAGCCTGGGTGTTTGTGATTGTTCAAAATTACTAACAACCACCTTGTACGAAAAAGCAAGGATATGGTTATTAATAATTCTAAAAAAAAAAAAAATGTGTCAAATATAGTATGTATGTGCTAATTTTTGAAAAGGAGAAACTACAAAATAATTAAATGTATTTTTATGTAGAAAAATTGTTTTAATAATTTTATTAAAAGATACACATGACGATTAGTAAAATATTTGTAAAGAAATTGATAAAATTTATAAACAAAAAGGCATTGCAGCAAAATATGTCACATGTAGAAGATGGAGCCTTTTCTATCAAAATTGCTGAAGAACATTCCAATTTGATGTAAGAGCCATTTCTCCATACAACTAACCACTTTCCAAACACTCCTTACTGAATTTGTATAAAAATTAGACCTTTTTTGCTTTACTTTCGCACGTTTAGGCTCCATCTTTCTATATTAAGTTTGGTTGCAAATAGTTAATACGTGTATGTGATTTGTATCAAATGCATATTATTTTTAATATCCTATATTAGTCATTAAATGAATAAAAAAAGTTTCAGTTACATTTTCTTATAGACTAGCGCTTAGTTACTTTAAAGTATTATATATAAATAGCTGAATATTTATACATTGGCCTTTACTCTGTCTCTCTAATATTCAGTCATAATAAGATTTCAGATATCGAGTTCACTATATTATGTGTTTATGATTACTATATTATATTATTCTTAAAATTAATAGTGAAATGATTTAGTTATTATGAGATCCCAAATATACATTCAGTTGATTTATTCATTATACTGGTGTCCCTGGCTTTAAGATGCTCATACATCCAAGAGACGATTCCATGGTTGAGCAATGAATTACACTTAAGAGGATGGTTCATCTTCAATGTCGCCCGAGATATAGGGTGTTTAAAGAAATAACTCACGAAAAGATTCACAAATCCCCATGTTAGGTATGTAATTCAATGAGCAATGATTTCTCTTTGACTGTCTAATTACTTAATCCTGTCTATCTAATCTATGTTTATTTGATTTTTTATAATAAAGTCTTCATTTACATGTAGTTCCATAGATGGAATTTTATTTGATTTAAATATGATTATTTTTAATTGCACTGAAAAACATCAGTGGGCGTTTTAAATGTACCGCCCCTTTTAAATATCCATAGTTGATGGGTGCTGGATGATATTCCATATATTAAGTCGGAATACTGAAATCTCAAAAAAATACATAATATTCTATGCAAATAACTAAAATACATTCAAGTGCAGTGTCAAATTGAGTAGAGAACTAAACTATTTCTTCATATTCTTTATCTGAGATGGATCATTCATCGAGGATGGCGATTAGTATGTAAAGTTTTATAGTTAGACAAGTGAATAGATAGCCACTTATAAGTTCTCTAGCCGAGTTAATATTTTTTATGTATTTATTTATTTAAACAGGATATTATCTGGAATTCATTTTTTTGGGATTTCAACCCGAACCAATAGTTGATAGATAAGCATAATAAAGCGGGACATTGTATAATATTTCTGATATTATTATAAACAATGACACACCTAATATTTAATTTTGCATACACGGATATAATGGAATCTCCATTTTTAACTTATACTACGATAAAAGATGTGAAACAACTTCAGTGATCTTTTCATCAAAGCAATAATTTCACGATAAAGGCAGACGATGAGGATGGACTAAATATTAAAATATAACGGCAGACTAAATGCTTATGCACAATATTAACGTCTGTGCACAACTAAATTAAATGGTAATTTAATATTAACTTTTTGCACAAAACAATGGCTATGTTTGGTGTAAACATTAAAAATAATGAAAATGAATTAATTAATGAAAGATATTTGTAAAGCATGCGGTGCATGTACAAAATATGATTAAACTAAGTTATAAAAAAAATATTAAGCAGACAGCACACCAAAGGCGCAGACTGCAAACACACAGTAAATACTTCAAGACATGTTTAATGAAACAATATACTTGCATGTGTTTATACATGTAGCATGTACGCCGCATGATCCCAAGATTGAACGCTATCCAGAATTCGACAGTTGTGTTAAAAATTAAAGACGATTCTGAGTATGTATGAGGAAAAATTGATTCACTGCTAACTAAACTTGACAATTTGAAACTATGTTCAGATATTTTATTCTTAATCTTTTTTGTCATTTATATTAGTTATTTAGCGATTTTGTAATTGCGAACAATGTCATGTTATATTTCTATTCTATATCAATAGAAATATAGAATTATCTGACAATGAAATTATGGCTAAAAATGCGGTCCAAGTGATTATGCCACAATTGCATATAGTGATTAATGTGGCAATACATTTGCTGTGTACGTCTTTGGGGTGCAGCCCTGTTTAGTGTTAGTGAATAAAAATACAAAATGCTTTAATGAGAAATAGAGAATTACAAATAAATTATACAACTAATTAAATTAGAGTATCTATTCAAAATAAGTTCAAAATTATGTGTCTCTGTTGACATGAGTGCAGTCACAGTCATAATTAAGTAGTCATGAACTAACCATTGACTTTTTAGGAAAGTGGAATAAGCCAAAAAAAAGTGAATACTCGATGCCAATCACAATCTTTGTGGATTTTAAGGCAGCCTATGATACCGTATACGTATAGAGAAGCTATATGAGGCTATGGCAGAATTTGACATATAAAGCTTCACTAATCTTCGAAAAACAAATCTATCGAGACAGTTGATGAGTTTGTCTACTTTGAATCATAGGTTTATATTGTGATAACAATATTAGTAATGAGGTTTGGTTTAAGGGACTGTACGCACTAATCAATAATGTTATGGATTCTATAGGCCGGCGGTAGCAAACCTATATACACTTGGCACACATAAGAATTTAAAAACTAGTAATTTTCATTGACAGTTGGTTGGAAAAGCTAAAAAAAAATCGCCGCCATCATATTCTTCGAATCCTATCAAGGAACATTAAAGTCTGCCTGTATGTGAGAATCAAAATTCCTATCGTTCATTGTCAACATTAACTGTCGGTGATACCAAAAATTTTGAATAAACACATTAAACCATACAAATGATTTTTGGCCTTATTTGATGTCATGGTACAAGTATGGATGATTAAGCACTAATGAAGACAGTAACTTCGGTGGCATGATGGTTGTATAGAATCATGACTGAAGAAGGAGAATGAGTTAATGTAATGTTACAAATATTTAGAGTAAAGCCCCGTTAAATCGAAATCGACAGAATAGAAAAAAAATTCAAATGTATGGCAAAAAAACAGAAAACTTTTTTTATTCCAATTTCTAAACGGTGAATTTCGAATTAACCCTGTTCATATTAACGGGGTTTTACTTTTTGACCAAATTGCTAACATTGATATCCACGACAATAAGTAAATGATACAATAATTATAACCGTGACTATATATTATGTAAATGCATTGTTATTAAAAATTAACTTCTCGTGTGACTCCTATTTTCTGGTTGATGCGTTTGGGTAACTAAAAATTCCCTCACATTCGTCCTATCACACTAAATGCAGCTGTCTGACATATCAGCCAGAATAAATAAATCGTCCTGCAATACATTATACAAACAGTAAAAAAATATTTTTGGAAATCGGTTCTAACATATCCGACTTGTTATAAGCGAAAGCATTCAAGATGTACAGTGCCATGATGATATTTGTTTTCCATTAACCATTAGAAGAAACCAGAAAAAGATTAAATGTTTGCAATTAATAGTTACTTTTCACTTATTTGGTCAGTGATACTAATCTTAATGTTTATAAAAAAAAACAATAATTATTACGATCTGATGGGGTGAAACAATATATAAATAATCTACAGTTGAAATAGGGGAAGTTGGCAGTAGAACATTCAGTCAAGAACTAAAAAAAAAGACTTTTCACCATTTTGATGAGGTTCTATCATGTAAATACCAGTTCAATCGATAAAATATGACATGTATAATATAATCAACCATAATTTTCATGGTTGTGAAGATTCATTCACAAGGCATCACCAGACGACAGATTGTTTTAAATTCACAAATACTCGAAACGCTTATACACGAGTTAGCTGCAGATTACGTTAGTTGATGGACGTGGACTTCTACTTCTTTCCGTGGAACTCCTCGAGGCAGAGCTTGCAAGACCAGGAGCCTTCGGGAGGAGTTGCCAGAGCCGGCACCAGGCAGTACATGTGGTAGCCTCGGTCACAGTCATCGCAAAACAATAATTGGTCCTAGGAAAAATAAGAAGATGGTTATTAGAAATTTTGGCATTTTTAGCCCAGATTTAAACGCAAGTGTCCTAGATCTAGATATAGTACATGTATACATTTAGTCAAGTCAAAGCGAGCCAGTATTAGATACATGTGTATTGTGCCACTACAAGTGAAAGGCCACCGTTCGACTTTTTTAAGACAGCAGAGCCATAATCAAGCACGGAACTGCGATAATAGCTTGCATTTCTAGTATGTCTACGAGTATGTGTATTTACAGGTATTTAATTTCATCTGCATATTATAATATTTGTGACTAAGTATAGAACTGCACATAAAATGGGTTAGTGGACAGATGTTGTTTGTCCAGTTTTCATTGAAATTATCCATTACAGTATAACCCCTATTTTAGGTTTTTTAAGGGACTGAAGAAAAAAAACCTAATTGGAGGGAAAATGTAAAAGGGGGGTATTGAAAAAAAGAACATTTAAATTTTATGTTTCTAAAAAAATAACGTTTTATTAAAAAACAACATTCAATTAAAATTTTTATTGAAAAATCGTTCGAATGTCACGACCCAATCATTGTCAAGTGCGCGTAACTCGCATATTTTGAATATTTCCGACGTAAATCGCGGGAAAGAAAAACATAAATGCGGGTATTAAATGTACTGAAATACACCGGGACTGAAAAAAATACACGCAATTGCCGGGAAAACGTGAATTCCGGGCACGTAAAAACGAGGTTATACTGTATACTTGTCTGTATCAATAGTAAATGTGTGTATTATTCCAACAATATAGTTTTCCCAGTAAAAGAATACGAATGCCATATGTTTCAATGTACAATGGTTAAAATCGCAGAAAGTTGTTGAATCTCATTGACTGCAGGTCGAATATTTCTTCTTTCATACATTATAGTATAGATGGCGCAAGAGAAGGAAATATTATTTCAATTATACAGGAAATAATAATGGAACGTATCACTGAGATTTCATGTCTGCGAGCGAGAGATCTGTCATTCATGTATGACTGACTTGAAACATATGAGTCAGTCATACAGAGATGTTGAAGAAAACCTCATTGTTTAAAATCTTTGGTTGTATATCATTTTCTGTATCATGGCTGAAAAGCAACATTTCTATCTAGCCATCGTTATTTATTCATAACATTCTGAAGACAGAAGCAAGACAGTATTTTCCGTGACTGCGTGGAGAAATTTTGTTCTTTGTGTCTCATTTCCCACGACTAACGTAATAAAAAGTGGTGGTAGATATTGTACTTACGTCATTATCACTGGTTCCACACATGGAGCAGCACTTGCACTCGATGCACTGCCAGCGATATTTGCGCACAGACACGATCATGTTGTCAGTGAATTGGAGACACGTGGGATGCCCTGTTAATGTTTAATTTAGAGTTAAGTGACTGCATTCGATGAATCATAATATTGTTAATTGCAATCATCGTAAAATTATGTTAAGACAGCTTGCACACAATAAACACTAAATGTAGGACAGGTGACGCCCACAATAGCCGAGCGTCTTAAGCGTCAGTCTATAATGTCGTGGGTCCCAGGTTCGGGTCTGGCAAAATACACATTGTTTTTCAATTTGTGTTTGAGTCAAAGTATGGACGTAATAGGTTGAGCAAGTGGCTAATATCTATTTCTCATAAAAACAAAATCTGTTAATCTAAGGATCGAACACGGTGAAGTGGCAGTAGTAGGGCAGGTGTTCCTTGCGGGAATGGTTTGGATTGGGGGGTCCAACAAGTGTCTCAATCCGGCAGGGAAAGACTTTTCTTCCTAGTTCCTCTAATTAGTTGAAGGATGGAGATCCTCAATCTTGAAGCTTTGTTGATTGACGGCAAATTTTAATGTCATTTACAATATTCCTAGTGGCACAAATATTGCTTACCTGTTATTTATTATTTCGTCATCTTGCTGGGTTAAATGTTTACTTACCGATCTTATTCATACTTGCAATAGTTGTTATATTAGCGTTATAAAATTCAATCGATATAATGGATCGATAAAATAAATGGTGGAATGCATTTTTAGATCAAGCAACATTTTTGTGTAATTTTCTAAAATAATTGAAAACTGTGTCCGAGGGACATTGACATATTATTTATGATGTTTAAATTTGCAATAGCCATGTTTGCGAGCACAATATGAAGAATGAAACGATGACTGCATCATATTAGCTGAATAATTTTACAAAAGTTTGTGAAGTGGGGTGATTGCCTTTGAGTTGCCATATGGCAAAAGTATTCTGTAGTGTGGTTGCTAATTTATTGCCGGGAGACTTTATTACCGATAATAATAACAGAGTACATACACAAGTAGCATTGGTAATATGCAAATATAACATACACATTCACATGTGTCGGGGCTACATACACTAATGAGGGTTTCATTAGTATTCATATTACTATTATCCAATGAAGGTCATTGTTGTTTTATTGTGCTTTTTTCGAATGTTGCAGCTGTCATTTAAATAAAGTTAGATTGGCAGCCCTGAACCAATGCGAAATTGCTTCCAACATGCCAATGAAACACAAACACAGAATCTAATCTCATTGCAGACAGTAAGTATTTTGCAGTTTTAATATGCAGAATGATAATAAGATAAATTGTCTGCATGTGTTTTATATTGTTTTTCTCCTGCAATCTGTTTATAATTGTTTTTTGTATGTGTTAAGTGTGTCAGTGGTAATTTTCTTGTGTTTATTTTCCCATAGCATATCTTTAATAGCAGCCAGCTTTGTTTAATCAGCTTTCATACAATGATTATTTTCAAAAGGAATGATAAGGAACTAGCAATATTTGTGCCGAACAATAGTGAATGTTTTCCGACAGCCGAAAAAAACAAAAAAAAAACATAAGCAAATAACAGATGAGTTATGAAAGAGATACACAGATGTCAGTAGTGGTAGCAAAAATGAACTGTAACATTTCTTTGAGAGATACTGATAAATTAAAATTAAATTTACGCTATCAGAAAAATGTCTCAATTGGAAGTGCATTCATTCACTATTATTCAGCACAAAATGATAATATGGAGGTGGATAAGTCTAAGTCAAAGTCAAAGGCACTTCTTTTCTCTTGGGTTTATATTATAAGATAATATATTATAAATTCCACTTTATTTATATAATGTTAAAAAGTGTGTTCATAAAATTTAAACAGAAATAATAAAAACTTATCGATATACTGAAAGGAAAAACTGTAATAAAATATCTCTAATATATCGTTATATAGAGTAAAACAAAACTTGTCGTGACACATCTTGAAAATGATGTGTGGCGAGCCATTAAAATTGCGTTATAGAGGTTTTCCTTTGGATATAGATAATTAAAACTGAATATTGGCTGATTGCACTTCCATTTATTAACATTTTGTAACATTAAAATTATACTAGTTTTGTATAGTAACGTAACAGAAAGTACCGTCTATCCTTTTTCCAGCTAGGCTATATTTTTTTTGACTTAAAAAAAATACGTATCTAGCTATTGTAGAATTAAATCAAATAAATGAATTTTTATGTGTTCGCAAATTAAAAACAAGAGTTTACAAAGCCAATTATTATAATAAGTGAAAGTACGAATAAAATTGTCACGTCAAACTGTCGCTTAGGAGCTAATGACGTCACCGATTGATTTCTTGTTTAGGGATATCTCGACCGTAGCTTAAATATTTTTGGTTTCATTTTAATGTGTCCATTTTCTAGACACGCCGTGTTAAGAATTCAGTACCTTCTGCGGCGTATGTGAATTAGTATTTCCAGCTTACATAATATTAAAATCAACAACAAAAACATCGTGCATTTACATTGTGTCATAGTATATATATCGACACGCACACAGTAATACAACTGACGTGTATCAAACCAACTTAGTTTAGACTTAAGACGTAACTTTGCTCTGCGGAATGTCTGCGAACATGCATTGCGTACATTATGAAGGAACCGCATGAACGTCTTGTATCGTCCATGTATACGATAGCCGTATTAGTGCATTGTTAGAGAAACATAACCAGTGCACTAATACAGACGGCTATATTTAAACAATGCAAGAGTTTTGCGGAAGCACCATACCTTTCAAGGACGATAATATTAGACAATAGACTATTAACACATTACCATCATGTCACATGAGCTCGGTGAACATTCAATAATAAAACTGATGACCTACAAAAACATTGTATCAATTAGCTGTCATTTTTAGCTCCCTTCCAAACCACATAACAAAAATACGTGAGATAATGCGACTTAAAAATGTGTAAACCTGCAGTAAAATAAAAAAAATGTTGCATCACACAGTAGGTTGGTGATATGGCGTGATACATGTGCGGTGACCTATGCTTGGTTGTGATACATTTTGGTAACTGACACCATTCATTTTTGGCTCAAAATGTGCTACGGGATGGGAGCATCTATCTGATATCATTTTAAGTACCAAGTTAAACAATATTGCACACTTTTTGCCTGTGGTGCGGTGAGGTTACTGTGAGCTCACATGGCATGATTGTAATGTTTTTCTAGCATAAGAGATCGTCCAATTGTTATCATATTTCTTTTGGCGTAAGGGAAAAACTTAATCACACAATATTATACAAGTCTGATAAAATGCTTCCAATGCTTCTTGTTATCTGAAACACTGAACTCTTGTGTAAAATAAAATATATCAACAATAGATGCCACTGGCTGATAACATTAATATTCGTAAAGTGTGTCACAAATGTAAATATGAGAAAGATAAAAATATACATCTTTTATTTATTACCGTGAAAATAAGTATTCATTTCCGTATAAAGTTTCATTCAGACCAATTCATTAAAGATTTTTACAATGCATTTGAAAGCAATACTTTGCACCTAATCTATAAATAATGTGGGTAACAAAAGTTAAATAAGAAAGTGCCTAATTTTGTCTCAAGCCGGTTTCCTTGCCATACATTTGACAATGAGACGAGAAGTGACACAATAATGACCATCTCCGATTACAAATTGCACGAGCAAATGTATTGCTAAAAAATTCTCCATTCCTCACATATAAAACCGATTCACACTTAATAATCAAAACCCTTTCAAATATGTTTTTCCCTTACGCCGCAGGAATATTTTGCTAAAAACCAACCTGACCAGAATTCATTGTACAAATTGACTAAAATAATAATTATTCCCGGATGAACCCAATTAAGCTCTTCATAATATGATATGAATACATGAAACAGATGACCCTGCTTTTACTAATCCGGGCCTCTGCCCCTTCAATAGAAAAGTACATTGGGGTAGCCGTTATACTCTTAATTATTAATAACAATCAGAATCTGTAACATTGTACAGATTAATTATTCATCGGGACTTAAGGCATGTTCTCAGTGGTACATTTTTTAATATCTTTAAATTCAATTAAGGAAATATGTATCTAATATTTAATTACTATCAGTGCTGCGGTGTTTGGGATTTAACACACTCCTACTCATGATCATAAGCAAATCTATTTGAACAAATATTAAAGTGTGATAACAATAATTTGACACTGTGAGATCGTAAAAGAAAAAAAAAACTAAAACATGAGCAGGAATAAATTGAACACTCTTAAAATTTTTTAATTTAAAACACTGAATTTATTTTACACCCCGTGTCATAAAAACAAGTGTCAACTTTTTAGGCACTTTGAATATCCTCAAAAGGTTTTTATAATAATATAATTATATTTTGGCACTACGAGCCCGATTTTATAATTTTAATTCAACTCTTCATCAGACAGTAATAATATATACATAGTATTACGATAGCAACATTCATCATCAAAACAACAACATTTCATTATACAACGGTTAACATGTCCACTAATAGTAAGTTTGCGATAATAAACAAATTATTGACTAAGCATAATCGAGAAAACAGTTCTTTTTTCTTAAAAAAAAAAAAAAAAACATTCACACTTTTTTTTTGTTAAATATCCAATACACTAATGGCACACACAATTGGGACAAAAATTTGGAACCGGCAGTTCCACACTTCTCTAAATGGTAAAAAATCAACTTAAATAATGTATTTCCTATTTTATTATGCATGTCAACAATGGCAGCATCAAAACGAAGGTCCATTCGACATTTGTATGATACAATCGTATTCGTGAACCATTTTAATTGGACCGTCGTAAATTTACAGATCAAGCTAACCTTTTGCAAAATCGAGATATTTTTACAGTTTCCTTTGCAATATGCATGTAATTAAAAAAACTGTTTCAAGTTTCAAAATAAAGATGAAGGCCATGTATGCGAGCAGATAGTGACTTGATCTGTCAATATGAACACGGTGGATTTCTCTGTTACAATTATCTACAAACCAATTGTTCGAGAATATTTCAGGAATACTTATAAATATATGCTCAGGGTGATATTTGATGACGATAACAGTATGAGTTTAGTGGACGTCATATATTATAAAAAAATGTGAAAAAAGTCATATCTGAAGTATGCAAGATTATAAATTGACAAAAGCCTGTTTTTAGTATTTTTACTATAAAATTAAACCCCAATTTTATGTTTTCGAAGGGACTGACCAAAAAAACTTGAATAAAGAGAAAACGTAAATTGAACATTTCATTTGTTTTTTATTAAAAATCATACAAATTGGTTTGGAGCATATTATGTCAACGTGTTCTTTCACCCTTTCTCATGAGTAGACAATATTATATGACAAGCACACACAACAAAAAATACATACTTATACAATCACACTGTGTAACTTTGGTCTCAGGCACTGCAGATATGACGTCCATAAATAGAACGCATGCATGCGCCTGGAATTTATTTCAATGATGTCATGCATTGCAATAAATGTGTGATAAATTGTATTTTTAATTAATTTGTGAATATTTCAGATGTAAATTGCGGGAAAAATAAAATGTGCTAAAATGAAGCGGGGCTGCTTTGGGTACACACGATTAGCGAGAAAACCCAAATTATGGCACATAAATGGGGGGCGGGGGTTTCACTGTATAACAATAATATGAAAGCGAAAGAACAATGGACACCATGCAGCACTGCTCAACGGTAAGATATCAAAAATCACCCTGAGAATATAATATCATATACTATAAAATAGTATAAAAGTATTGTTAATTCAATATGGGGTACTGAAATGGTCACCATGAACACTCCAACTGCGGTACATTATAACTTAGTACAGCGCCCTGAATAACATTCCATTTTAGTCTCGAGGCCTTAAATAATAAAATCCACTTTTAATAATTAAACAAAATAGTAGTATAGTCTATTTGCATTTAAACCAAAGTAACTACAAAACTTATAATCTTTCAAGAAATTAACAACGTATCAATATCCGCAGACGCGAGCCCTGCGAATACTAAACTATAAAACATTCTATGTATTATATCACCGGCCGAGGCAGTGTTTTATATATTTGGAATGAATTTTGACTAGTCAATGAAATAAAATTGTACAATATATTCTTTGATATGACGCGAAGTTATCGAGGATGACAAATAATAAATAAAACAGGTCCCCGAAAAGATTGTTCCGCCGCAAAGACGGCGGTTGATTATATACAGTGAATCTGTGGCACAAAAGGCACGTTGGACATCAGAATAATAAGCCACACGACTTAAGACTTTATATCATTTTAGGTCCCTCATATAATATACTTATAATAATATTACATATCCTAAAATTGAAATTTCTGTAAGATAATATATAATATAATAAATAATATACATAGAACACACGGTAAAGAAGGTTACTTATGCACACTAAAGAAATGTGGAAACGGGGAGTTATAAGGCCGTATTTAAGTATCATGTTTGTGGAACAACACAACACCAATACATGATGCTTATCAATTTTTAATCAACGGTAGTGTATTTATTATTCATGTCTCAATTGGTAAAAGTTATGTAAAACGGACTTTGCTGCTGTCAACGCCAGCTAGCTTCACTTACCAATGCGTGTTAAAACTGAATAGATTCTGTGCACCTGCATTACTTAAAATTATAGCACATATCAATTGGTCGCTCGCTTGGTGCTTTTTTGACAAATGAATGAATCAATTGTTTGTATTTGGCGACATGTAATGAAATCTGTATAACATAAAACTTTCCCAGTGAATGTCGTTGAAACTCATGCAAATTTGGCAGTAGGTAGGTTACTTACAGTAAAACCTCGTTAATACGAATTCCACGGGACCGAAAATCGAAAGAAAATTCGAATTACGAATTATGAAATGTATGGAAGAATGAATTTTTTTTTTTTTTGATTTTTATTAATATTGCTTACGATCAAAGATGTGCCTACCAAATTTCCGGTTCCGTGTGTGTTAATGGGTCATAAAATGTCAGGATTATTTCTATTACCTTTTTAAAATAAGTAATTTATGATGTGTTAAGAAAAGTCTGTCACAAATTTCAATGACATGCTCATGAAATAGTGTACTTTATTACGATTTATTGAATATTTTTATATGCCAGGACTATTAGGAAATGCCAGGAATAATTTTGAATTACGAAATTGAAAATAACGTTCAAGGGACTATTTTTTTGCAAAAATTTCGAATTATCCGTGTTCTTATTAACGAGGTTTTACTATGTATTTTGACTGATGATTTTTTTTAATGTTGCCATCGGTTATCAAATTAATATTTCACATTTTTGGTGACCAACAATTGGGCTGCGCCATGCATTTATGTATCAAGTGATGTTTCTGAGAAACCAAAAATAGCCGTAATCTGCGCAATGGCACTTAAATGAAAACTATCTCCCGATCAATATTTGAGACATCAGTTTCAAAGTCGATAACCTCCATTTTTCTTTTTTTGTTAATTTTCTTGATTCTGATTTTGTAAGTACTATTTAATCATATGTATATTCTTAAAATATCAAATCCAAAATGTTGGTTAAATAGAATTAACCGGGAGTTGACTGCAAAGTTGTTTATATTCATCAGCCGTCATTTTTTATACAATATGACTAACTTAAAGATAATTTTTTGTTAATTGTAATGGCGTTAAGCTGTTTGCAAAAATAAATTATTCTATTTGCAGTGCTCGACGACGTGTACGCCAGCTTATAGAAATATGGCCTGATGCATAGAATATTGACATAACAATGACACAAGTGTGAAAACTGCACAATATAAATTGAATAATTTGTTACTTTTGTTTTGATTTCACCGCAGGGGCTGTAGATTGTCATTACATTATTTCTTATTTATTAAAATTATTGGCTAAGGAATGTATAAGCCCACTTACTATAAATCAGTGGCGAAGGGTGGAGGTAGGCTGTTAAGATTCACTATAAATAGTGCACACTAAACTTTGTTGGTCATATATATTTGTTTTTATTGAACTAAGACTACAATTTACAGATGGTGTTAGTTATTTTATAAAAATATATTAAGCCCTGCCTAAACGAAAACATAATAGTTTTGGTCTAATTTGGGCGATACGACAAAATTGTGCACACTTTTTCATTCATAGTTATTTGTTTTCGTTAGATTAAAACTACATATTAAACATATTGTTGGTTCATTTTTTTATTTCATTAAGCCCTGCCTAAACCAAACTATAATACATAAAAAATATTATTCTATCTATAAAATATTCAAAGTTATGTATGATTTAATTGCATAATTTTAGATATTTTATAGATAGACATGTATTTTTTGACTATTATCTATTATGGCTTGGTTTCTCAGGGTTTAATTGAATTTTAAAAACTAACCAACACTTTCTGTAAATTGTAGTCGTATTTCAATGAAAACAAATTATGTATGTCTGAAAAAGTTTAATGTGCACTATTTATGGCGGATCTTAACAGCCTACCTCCATCCTTCGCCACTGCTATAAATAAGTATTACATACTATGCATTAGGCCTTTTAAAGGTTTCACTGTGTTATCATGTCACTTGATCTATAAATACATGTAGCAGTACAATTGCGTATTGCTTTTTCAGTTACAATGATATAATCGATGATTTGAAGTGTGTTATGACCGAATATGGAAGATATTTTCTATTTTGGTTATTTGATAACAGGATGTCTGCTTTCAATAAAGTTTATTTTCATTTCAACTAATAAAAATAACAGTACGTAGATAACAATACCTACTCAGATATCGAGCTTGTAAATTTGATAGTAAATTCAACATAAACATTTGACAGTAATTGTAAAATGGCACTTTATGGTATATTTAAGAAATATTAATATAAGTAATTAATCGATCGGGCCAATTAAATTTGTTAAACCACTCTTTGAAAGAATATTTTAAAAACTGTTTTGGTTACTTTGACATGCAGGAATAAGTAACACACATTATGTCCGAATACATTGTTATATGTATTAGTAAAATATGCAGAATAACATTCATCGGGAGTGTTGTAATTACTACTATGGTAACCGAATGTAAATATAGATACATAATATTAATAAATTATACTACAAGTACGTATGTTTGTGATAAAAAACAATTTTTTCAAGTCGAACATTTTTTTACTGGCCGTAAATTGTACTAGTACAAAGCAACCCTAAAATGATAATAAAAAAGTATTGTATATTCTAAATATTATGTATTGTGTTTGGTCTTAGTTTTATTATGTAGATATATTTATGTTGTATTTTTTAATATTATATACATATTTTGGTTGAAAACTACATAACTAGATTGTATCCTTTTCTATTGACAATAAAATTACTGTAGGCACTAATATTATCTATGGTAAATGTTTTTTGGTTATGGGTGAAAAATTATTAACAAGGCACAGAAAGGTAGATATAAATTAAATGTTAAGGGGTACAATATCGGTAGGGATACTTGAAATGTCTCATAAAATATTTTCAAACGGGTGCTAGAATAAATTTAAGGGGCTTGTAATAGAAGTCAGATAAGTGACATGCAAGACACACCGTGATAACTTCTATAAAAAAAGTATCCCAAGCATTCCTTTACAAAAAATTGGTTTAATTAACATGACAATATTTAATAACATTTTTAGAACACAATGCTGTTTTATAATTTACAAAGAAACGGTCGGCAAAAAGTGTTCATTATCCGAAACCACAGAGAAGATAGTAACAATACTTATTATTATAAAGTATAATATTCTCCATGGGCAGAATTTTTTCAAACGAATACGAGCTAAAACCATTATTTTATTTAGGTACAAAGTTATTATAATGTAATTAGTACCTATAGTAATATAAAAATCAGTCAAACATACAATGGCCAAACACGTTTTATTTTAGTTATTTATAAAGGGTAACCATTGACTAACAATAAAACAATTACGTTTTTTTTCCTTCTCAAGGACAATGATAAACTTTGATAATATTTTTTTTATAAATTTTAACTAGATAGAGGGAATTTATTTCACTAACAAAATTATAATATTTTATTTGTTTAAAAATTTGGTTACATAGGTAAAGTACATAATACAGGGGAACTCTATTTTTCCATGTATATCTCGAGAACAATTCAACACTGAATATATGAAAAAATATTTTCTCTTTGTAATACAAGTGAAGACAGAGTGTTTCAATTGTTATCAAATTGAATATGTCAAATATCAATGAATAATAAAAGAAAAATGGTGTTTTGTCTCAGTCTGTGCGAGTCGGAAATGTCGACTCATGAAGGCTTTTTTTTCTTAACATCTAGACAAGCATAAACCGTGATTCCACTCGTGTTCAGTCCGCATAGCTGAAAACTAATTCAAATGAATGCGCGATGCTGAATACAAGTGAAATCACAACTGTAATGTTCTTTGGCAGGCAGTACAATAAAAAATATAATTAGTCGGTGCTGTGAAATCCCACACGGGGCCCGTATCCAAATCAATGATATGATACAATTATTATATCTAAAGATTAAAACAAAGTTAACATAGACAATGAGCTAATTAAAATGGCGACAGTTTGAATTGGTGTTTTCTTCAAATAAAACTAAGATAAAACTATTATCTAGTAGAAATCTAAATAATTTGCGAGGGGTTATAATATGAATACAAGTACCTAAATGTGTCTATTATGTGTGTATTATGACAAAGTAGTGGAAATCCTAGAAAACAATCTAATTGCATGTTCCTAATAAAAAATAATTACTGTAGTAAAGAACAAATGGATATCACTAACGTATAATTTATTTATCTTCAATTGGGAAAGTGCCGGCTGACAGATTAATCAGCTCTGGAAATTCAAAACTGATGCAAAACTTAAATAGAACATCGGTCACTTCACTATTCTAATAGGTATACAAAAAGTAAGTAAAAAAGCTACTGTAGTGGTCGTCATGCAAAAATATCGCCGCCCTTAAATAGTAATTTGAGAAAAATCGAATCAGTCTATTGTCGAGATACAATAGACGCAATCGATATTTACTTTCGGCGGGTGCGTTTGACAGGTACGGTCACAAGGCTAGCGCTATTTTTTCGTGGGCTCTTGCGTAGGGGACCGATAGCCTCTTCGGGGAGTTCGGGCGGAGGGGAGCCGGCTCCAGCAGAGCGTGAATCTTCTGATTCGCTGCGTCCCCAAGAGGTGCGCCGCCCGCATTCTGACAGATGCATGTCGGCGAATCTGTCGAAATCGTCAGCTGGATACGAGGTGATACGCGGCGGGTCCTCGTCGCGCACCGGGGAACAGTCGCGGGAATTATGAGATAAATTATTGGCGGTCCGCGTTGAAATTTCATTTGTGACTTTAATCTCGCGGTTGACATTCGATTCTGTCTTTAAAATATTTTTACTGATGCCGTTGGATTTGGATACGGGCACCGCGGCGTCCTTCCGGTCCGACTGACTCTTCTTCCGTCCTCTCGTCTCGCGACTGAGCACGACGGCACAATTAGTCTTGAGCTTATGATCTCTGGGACCGTTTTCTCTGTTGACTTTTCTTTTGTCATTATTATTGATGTTTCGTCGGGCAAACTTACCTGATCTTCCGCAGTCTGAGCAACTGAAGAGCTCTTCTGGAATCCCTGTCTTCTTGTTCTGGCGGTGGTCCCCCAGACAAAAGTCGCAGTAGGGCGAGGACTGCTGCTTGCCCCCCGGTCCTCTCTTGGGGCTAGCGGAGGGGTCGCTCGAGCGGCTGGCGTCGTCGTCAGCAGTCCCGGGAGCGGGGGAAGGTGGATCGACGGGGGCCGCACCCTCTTCGGAAACGGCAGAAGGGGGAACGGCAGCGGTAGGAGGGCGGCTGCCTCGAGGGGCATTCGATGATGGAACGCCTGCTGCACCTGGGATCGCAACAAACATTTGGGAATTTTAGTAACAAGTAAAGTTATAGTATATTGTGACTCCTTTAGCGGTGCTCGTTTTCTGTGGCAATTTCAGTAGATAATATCTATCTATAGAGAGGTCTATAAGTGTTAAAATGGGTATTATTAGTTGTATGCTAGAGAAGGAAGGCGATTTTATATGCTTCATTTCTGGAATGGAATATTTTCACACAATTATAGTGAAACAATTTATCCTTGAAAATGCACAGATGCAATTTCTTCCAGTGCACAGCAATTAGGAAGCGCAGAAATGACTATTGTCACGGTTGCTTAACTGCACCTTCAGTGGCGCTCTGGCCATGTCTTTTTTCTGTTAATCTTAGGAATTCATATATTTTACGATTTAGGAATATGAACAGTTTTTACTTTGGGAATTAGAACCACAAAAACAGACAAAGTAAATTGACTGATATTTCTCCACTTCCCCTACTTATCACCTATCAACCGGCAGACGATAATAATAACCGAAAGCAATCACAGTACATATTCACGATATGCACACATTCATACCGGCCGGTTTATTGAGGAACGTCACGTAACTGTCCTGGTACTCAGTAGCCAGTCCAGCCGCTGCGCCAGCATCCACTGCACCGCTTGCCGGGGGAGGTGTCGAGGCTGCGCCAACTGGGGTGACAGTCGCGGCAGAACCTACGGCGGAGATGTCCTTCTGCGATTGCTGTGTGGTGTCACGGGAATCTCCGTCGCTGCCGGCCGATGCGGGGGTAGCTCCCCCCGTCGAGTTTCCTTCTTTGTGTGAGTGTGTGTAGTGGTACGTTAGGCCAGGGCGGGTCTTATAACGTACTCCGCATACTATTTAATTTAAAAAAAACATGGTGATTAGAATTACGGGTATAGAAGTAATCTTGTTCAATCCTAAGCGGAGCATATAGGCCTCCGCAAAATGTTGGTTGTATTAAATTTTTAAAATTATATTTATTTAAATTTAAAGTATAGTTGTTATTGGGCCCATGCACTGGATCAAATACAACATGAATTGTTTGACCAGTAGCGGTTTATGAACTAGGCCAACGTATGTTCAGTTACATATGAGGAGATGTTAAATAGAACTTGTATGAGGACAGTGGAGTAAACTTACATTCGCAACCGAATGGTTTGTCGGCATCTCCTGCCACTTCATATGGTAGCGTTTGCTGGACAGCTTTTTTCCTTCCACGACCCTGAAAAATTAAAGAAAAATTAATTCAAATACACACCTAAAGAAGTTTACTGAATTTAATTGACTTAGTTTGAAACAATCTCAGAAGCAAACCTATTAGAAAAATTCTCGAAAAAAATAACTCAATTGAAGCTTAAATAATAAAGCTACTCACCCGGATTGCGATGCATGTGGGTTCAAATACCATTCAGTCAAAAAAAAAAATCTAGGATGTTTCTGGGGTCGTCATAATAATGAATGTTAAATGAAGAGTGTTATTGTTAAGTCTCGTGAATAGTCTTCAAAAAAAATTATAGAAAATTCAATAACAATCCACAAAATTATGGTAAGGCGATAGCTATATAATACCTCATCCCTGCGCATCTATTCTATACACAAGGCTGCTATCGAGGGTGGTTTATCATATTTATGTATTGAGGTATGTATTATAGTTATTACAATAAGTGACATGTTTTAACAGCACTTCTCTTGACTGTGTTAATTTTTAAAGCGAGAGACAAAAGACAGTTTTGACAGTTTAGACAGCTTAACTTATTGTAACAATTATAAAACCTCAATACATAAATATGATAAACTACCCTCGACAGCAGCCTTGCGTATAGAATAGATAGGCCAGGTATGGTTTTATGTGAAAATAATGGATCAAGGGACTTTTTTTCGTGAAAATTTCGAATTATTCATGTTCTTATTAACGAGGTTCTACTGTATGTATTCTGTATGCAAAACAGTTATCTCAAAGGTGAAATTTTTGAGTTGGTAGTGTTTCATACCCTTCATACAAACTTGTGTGTTTCGTTCACGTGATGTTACGCCTGCGCAGTGCGCTATTGCTAACGTCGTAATAAATGACAACTCTAGGAGTTCAATAATTAACACAGCACCCGTGTTTCACCCTTCAATCAAACTCATGTGCATTGTGTGAGGTGTATTGACATGTTTTTTTTTTTAATGAGAAATGGATTAGCCACTTGCTCACCCTATTAGGTCCATACACTGGCTGCAAACATACATTGAAAAACAACATAAGAATTTGCCAAACCCGGGACCGTGATATTATAAGCCGACGCGGTAGCCGTTCAGCCATTTAGAAAAATAAGATAGATATATATATAGATATGTCACATCTGTAAGTATGGCCATTACATTGTTGGCTGGTCAATTATCAAACAAAATAAGATTGTAATAAACATACCCCCCCTCTGCCACGCCCTTTAGGCGGTGCGACAGGCTCCCCTTCTTTGAGAACCCCATCACTGATATTCTGACTGGCCGCATGGCCTCCGCCTCTCCTCTTTCCCTTGGTCGGTCCACTCCCGGAAGCCTGCGCTGCCGATGCGCCTTTCCTTCTTCGGCTGGAGTACGAATCGTCACAATAATCTTCATCAGAGTCAGGCTTCTTCTCATCATATGGCTCCATATCATCCATGCCCATGTCGTCGTAGAACCATTCCTTTAAAATAGAGAAGATGCTATTCATTGCTCATGAAGAATTCGGTTAACATGCACAAGTCGGTGACAGTAAACTTTTTCAGTGGACATCTGTCTTTTTTAAAGCACTTTCAAAACCTTGCCAAATTCTAAATTAGTGCTGCAAAATGCTTGAATCGAATTTCATTGCTGTGATTTTGTACATCATGTCTTTCAGTGTACTCACCGGTGTTTCAGTTCTTGTCCTCACAATAACAACCTCGAGCGAATGAATAAATCAAAGCTGGAGAGGATTTACAGATTGTCGCCAATAGCTATAATTGTAGTAAATTGTTGTTAACACATTCGCGGACACATGATAGCTAATACATGTTGGTGATATGACACATATTAAAAAGTTTAAAATTTTCGATTTAGATATATAGAAATGAGTAAAGTCGTAAGATACAACACTATCTAATGGAAATATGTTCGCACCGTGACACAGGTAGATAGGGAACGGTGTTTTAATCCAAAATACGACTTCTATACACGTCGTGTCGTATTACGTTGTACAGTACAGGACGTCTATAGACGTCATGTCCGCGAATGTGTTAAACTCAGTCATTTGATGATTCCGTATCAAACTACCGTATGGCTAACTCTGATTATGATGATTATTATACAGCAGCATGTTATATTTCAGGTACCAAGGCAGCTACCAAAATTATCACCCAGTCACATATATTAAAAGCACAGACAAAAATTATTAAACCAATTATTTATCCATCACCAGTCAGCCAGGACCACAATCCTTTTTTAGTAGACTATTCCATGCCAAATAGTATAATACAGATAAAAGAATTATGACACAGTAATTTAATAATAGTACTTTACCTTAGGCAAGTCATCCTTGAGCATCATTCCGTCCCTGGCGTGGTGGCTGTCTTTGCTGTCGGTATCGTGAGCGTCCATGGACACGTCTCCCTCCCCTCCGAATCCATCCCCGGACACTCCTTCTCCGATGCCGCCGCCCCAAGGGCCCCAGCGACTGCGGGAGTGGAACGATAAGTACTGTCTTCGGGCCTTGCGCCATCTGAAATAGGAAATATTATGTAACTGTTAGCTTAACTTTCAAGATTGATGCTCAAAATAGGTAACTAATCATGAATATAATTGTAACATTCACAAATACATATACCAAAACGACTCTAGGAATGCTCATCATAACGCTTTTTGAGGGTTCGAATCCTGAATTCTGGCAAATTTATTTGGTTAACAACTATTCTTTGTGGAAAAAGTGGACGCAGGCGCATACACTTTACCCTACAGCAATTAATATACTATTTAAAAAAAAATCTGGTGAATACTGGTGATTTAAAAAGGATTCTAAAGAACATTGACCAGAATCCGATGTGTGCTGGTTCGAGTTCCGCTCGGCACCATATTTTTTATATTTCAGAATAGGTATATTTCTGAGGTGGTTCCGACTTATGGTTGTTCAGTGGAGAATGTTTCATTCTTGAATCATGAGAATTATTTGATAAATAAAAAAAATAGTTTATTGTATTTACTCACAGCCACTTGCCACTTGCCACTCATGCCATTTATGTCCATACTGAAAAATTCATACATTTGGCATGCGTGCCGGCAGGATTTGAAGGCTCAATATATATAATTCGTCACCTCAATACTACAACTAGATAACTCTGATTTAGTCATTGTTGGGAAATTGAAATTTAAACTTTACTTGATTAACATAAACTAGGCTATAATTATTATTTAAAATAAAAATCGAAAATTGTGCTTGTCTAATTAGGAACAATTAGGTAATTAGCCAGTTCTGTGCCAAAGCGAACATGTTGGCGGATATGGCCGGGCGTACAGTGCCGGCCATACAAAAAACGCGGACTTATTCGCCTGTCTTTGAAGACAGAATGCCAGTCTCAGGCGTTTGTTTTGAATAATTTAAAATTCAGAAGAATACTGGTCCAATAATGATACATTTAGCATATGATTGGTAAGTGTTTATGATAAACTTTCAATATACTTAAAAAAAAAAGGTTTATTTTTGCTAAAAAATTCGCGCCCTCTCACTTGCTGCCATACAAAACCTCCCGGCACTTAAGGGGGGACATGCTCGTCGAAGGTCGAAATTGAGTTTTTATTGTATTTTCAAACCATGATCCTGGACACTCCTTAAACGTTGTAGATAATCTATTTATATAATTTTGAAGCCTTATTATCCTTTATAGTTATTTTAAACATTTGATGACTGCATGAAGTATTTTTGTTACATAAAATAGTATTCTTTTAAACCTCTCGCTCTAATGTTTTAGAATATAGTCATATTTTGGTACATAACTGTGCAGTGGTGTTAAGATTTTTTACATTTATTAATTTTTAAACGCATTTATAAAACCATAAGTATAATTTATTACCAGATAATTTTTGTAAAATATTCACGATAAAAAATTATTTTGATAATCTCTGTGATCCCAAATTTGACAAGAATTAGGCATTTTATTATTCAAAAAATCGGCAAGATTAACACGTTTGAAGATAATTCTAAAGATACTTATTATAAGCTATGTCTTTGACCATTCAAGTGTGATAAAAATCTTATGAATAATGATTGCTTTATAATAATTATTGACCTAAGAATAAGGTAGTGTTTTTTTGAAATACGCCATTTCTTTTGTCATTCCCTAGTGGTTAAGCTACAACATACGGCCGTAGCCATAAAATGACAAACTATAATTAAAGTAGGGAGTAAAATTATGTTAACGCGCGTGTTTGAACATGTACCTAACTGATTTTTTTTTTATTTTTTTTTAAACGGTACATGTTCAAACACGCGCGTCAATATCATTTTACTCCCTATTTCAATTATAGTTTGTCAATTTATGGCTACGGCCGTATGTTGTAGCTTAACCACTGGGGAATGACAAAAGAAATGGCGTATTTCAAAAAAACACTACCTTATTCTTAGGTCAATAATTATTATAAAGCAATCATTATTCATAAGATGTTTATCACACTTGAATGGTCAAAGACATAGCTTATAATAAATATCTTTAGAATCATCTTGAAATGTGTTAATCTTGCCGATTTTTGAATAATAAAATGCCTAATTCTTGTAAAATTTGGGATCACAGAGATTATCAATATAATTTTTTATCGTGAATATTTTACAAAAATTATCTGGTAATAAATTATGCTAATGGTTTTATAAATGCGTTTAAAAATTAATAAATGTAAAAAATCTTAACACCACTGCACAGTTATGTACCGAAATATGACTATATTCTAAAACATTTGAGCGAGAGGTTTAAAAGAATACTATTTTATGTAATAAAAATACTTTATGCAGTCATCAAATATTTAAAATAACTATAAAGGATAATAAGGCTTCAAAATTATATAAATAGATCATCTACAACGTTTAAGGAGTGTCCAGGATCATGGTTTGAAAATACAATAAAAACTCAATTTTGACCTTCGACGAGCATGTCCCCCCTTAATAGGCAATAATGTTCAATTGTATGAAAAAATATTGTAGATAATTAATTATATTATTTATTGAACGCATTTATGGTTTTAAAATTATCTAATATTTTCAAACACAAAATTGATACAGTTCCCATTGACTTCTGACTTACATAGTTTTATCATTTTGTAGAGAAGGAGATTTAGAATGATAATATTCAATGGCTATCTCAATAACAGTGAAAATCAAGTTATTTAGTTGTAGTATTGAGGTGATATATTATATTATATATGAGCACATCTTATGCAAGTAAAACAAACAAAATGCAGAATATATATTTATTTTCCTGTGAATTTTTATTTTAAGTATGTTATTAGTTTTTTTTAAAGCAAACTTTTGTATGACAATGTTCTACAGGTCTAAAGATGTCAAATTGGCGTACGCGGTGCATTGTGTTTGGCTGCGACAGGATGCCACTGTGGCGGGAGCGGTAGGTAAAGTTTTAAATTTATGAAAAAAAGGGCTCGATGTACTGAGAGCCTATCGCGGATAAATGTCAGATTTTAGGTGTCTATACCAGAACCCATCCAAATGCCACTTTTTGAGCATAGACAACCCTGGGAAAACCGCTATAACAGTAAAACCTCATTATTACGAATTCCATGGGATATAAAATAGAAAAAAAAATTCGAATTACGAAATGTATGGAGGAAAAATATAAAAATTTTGAAAAAAAAAAAAAATTTTGATTTTGTTAAATTTCGTTCCCGACCGTGGATGTGCCTACCGAATTGGGTCATAAAATGTCAGGATTATTTTTATTACCTTCGTAAAATAAGTAATTTTTGATGTTTTAAGAAAAGTCTGTCACAATTTTCAATGACTGGCTTATGAAATAGTGTACTTTATTACGATTTATTGAATATTTTTATATGCCAGGACTGTAAAATCATTTCGAATTACGAAATTCCAATTAAAGGTATGGTTTTATATGAAAATAATGTTCAAGGGACTTTTTTTCAGGAAAATTTTGAATTATCAGTGTTCTTACTAACGAGGTTTTACTGTATAAGCATAGATTATTACTTACAAATAATCATTTAGGTACAATGAAAAAAATTCAAATATTTTAAAACTCAATGTTTACGGGGCACATAAAATTGTGTTTTTGCTAATTGCTTTTCAAATGCAAATAACACGTTCATTACAAAATTAATTAAAAGGGTCCGTAAGCATTGTGTTAATAAAATTCGCAGTTTTCAAAAATCAGTAAAGCATAATAGAGTTTAATTTCATAGTTCCGTTATCCCCTATTCCTAATGTGACAAAGATGTGATTTAAATGAAAAGTTACCTGGCGGCTGGATATGTGTATAGCTGTCCCTCTCGGGCCCCTGGCATCCTTTGACGTATGCTCATCAACAGATTGCAGTGTGTTTGGGCCACGCCTATGAAAAAAATATCTTTTAACATTCCGTCCATTCTTCGCTTTTATTCCATTGCATTCCACTGCGAGCGAAATATATTGTGACGAGATTATTGAGTTGTTATTACCTACCTTGGTTACGATAGGCAATAATTGCATTGAGTAACCAAGGTAATAACAACTCAATAATCCAACGCAACACATTCGGTGGGTACGATGGAATAAAGGCACTGGTGTAGTTTATTTAACTAACCACTTCAAATTCATGAATGGCATATTTTATCTTCATGTTTTTGACACGGCTTCTAAAAGAGATGCAGGACCTTGATTTTACGTGCCTGGAATTCACGACTTCCCACTGTTTGCATGTAGTTTCTCTAGTCCCAATTTATATACATTTAATTCCCAGTTAACGTTTTTATTCCTGGTAATTTTAGCCAGAAATACGAAATTAGAAAACATATTAAACACATTAAATTTAATTACGTATGTACATTGTACATAAATGGACGGCAATCAATTTCTTTTAACAAATACGCCTGCGTGTCCAAGGCAATGTTTGCAGCGCAGTCGGTTGGCGTGCTGACGCATATGAACAATTTTTTGACTTTGGTAAGCACAAGGTATTTTTTGTGAGATTTTTCATTTTGGTTCTAATGTTAGCGCGCTCAGTTAAAAACAATGACGTAACGTATTCGGCCAGTGGCAATCAATGCTGCGGGAAGATGCCGAGGTACATAGTGGACATAAAAACTATTTTACCAACATTGATGACGTACAAGATGAAACCTTCAAATCAATTTATAATATTGAAAGAGATATAAACAAACCAAAAATATGCTTTAAACCAATTTAAACGATTTTTTAAAATGATAATTAAATTTTCTCACCATTTACGTTTTTCGTCAATCTCTTCAAATACGTAAAATCTTTATGCAGTAAATTTGTATCATTTTTTTATTAACTATCCGCCTATTCAAGGATTTGTTAAAAAAAAAATGGTAAATAATACTTTATTTTATGGGAGATTTAGGAAGGTCTTGTTTTGTTGTGTAATAAAATGATTTATAAGAATTGGCGTCAGCAAAAGAATAATATAGTTGTCGGTAACTTCAATACTACAAAGGTAAAATGCTGATCTGCATGTTTGTGAACATAAGTTATGTACCTAGGTACCTACCTATCTACTCCTACTTACTAGATACTGATAAGATAATCTATGGATGTGGGCATTACGATAAACAAATGTGGAGTTATTCTGACCTGTTTGCGGATCTAAGAAAGGCATCCTCAGCCGCCGTTCCACGCATAGTCTCGTGTTAAAGCTTGCCGAGTTTTCGATCGCCTCCCGATATGCAGAATCATTGAAAAAACTGAAACGAAGAAAAGTAAGCAACGCTCGTGAGGATGCACTCTTGTTTTGGTGTTTATTTGACAATTCACACAACATATCAAGGGAAATATTTAATGGATAGATTTCGTATATCAATAGTTTGCGTTTACAGATAGTTTTTATGTTATAATAATAAGAAACCTTTCAATTCTTTGCAAATTCTCGGGATTGACGACCTGAATCTCGGCGGCCGCCATTTTCAGGTATAAACAATATTTTTTAATTCTAGTATTTGGGGATGCCAGATGGCAGATGGATAAATATTTCTTTAATCATTTTGCAATCACATTTCGATTCCACTTTGGTTTCCGAGATCAAACGAAATAATCGATTGTATTTTAGTGATAACATTTATAAATTGTGCTAATAACAATAAAAATTATGTGAAGAAAACTTTAAAAGATTTGCATTATTGTGTATTTTTAATATGAATATTAGGATTTTACATTTTTTCTTTTCATTTAAGTGTGACTAGAATTTTCAAAACATCATTTATTTTGTTTTAAATAAAAAATATTGAAAAGTTTGATTATACTATATTATATTGATGCAAATTAGTAAATTTAATGTTATATTGTTCATGTTCTACCTACCTACCTATTAAGCGAATGGCAATAATTATTTTTTTATTGAAATCGACTTTTTTATTGTAACCATTAACCATAGATACCTATCGACACATCATAGTCGAAAATGACACACCTCTACTCGAGTCAAATAATATTTAATATTGAAAGTTCCAGGAAAAATAATGTTTTGATTTACTAAAAAAATATTGCTAAAAATTATAAATTAATCGTAGGTATGCCATGTGTCAAAGTCGATTCATAATTCGATCGTGAGCACAACACTAGCATGTGGTGTCATCGTGAGTGGCCACCCCTGGACGAATCACATTTCTTGTAATTGGTGATTGGAGATTTTCGAGTTATTTCGCTGATTGGCTCCTTGTACCGACTTATTTGACCGGGAGCGTTTTTAAACTTTTCGATTAAAACAAATTGATTTTTCACCCCTTTTCGGTTTCCGATTTTCCATCTTCGTTAAAATATCCTTATCGCTGTCGCAGGAAAACAAAATGTCCGTTTGCTTCGTGTCAACGTAAGTACATTATTACCATTTTTGCATGACGTTTCTACTGTAGTACCTAATGCACCATGCACCTCATAATTACTTTTAATTAATTATGTACCTATTTTACATTATTTTATCACGAGAGATGACATCCTACAATATCCTTACGATACTTATAACTATTTTTGTATTCTGCGTAATATTCTATTTTCGTTTTGCTAAAGAAAACAGTAGGAAGTTTTGAATGTAACTTCAATAATATTCGAACACACAAAATTTCTTGATATTTTAAATTGGAATTCATCCAAAAATCATTGAAAGACAACCTCATAATAGTTTTATTTGGCTTTGTGAAATATGTTCATCCGAAAATCGATTACTTCCACCAATCATCGAACTGATAATAATGTTCCTATCTATGTATGTATGCACAGAACAGATTAATGAGATAGAAATGTGAAAGCCAGTTACCTTGGACCGGGGTTTTGAAGCCGAGCTATATTTATTAATTTTGACCCAGCCCAAAGAACGCAAAGCATGCCGACTGTCCTCAAATACTGAATACGTGTTTTGTTCACGTCACAAACTTTTGTATGAGTTTCCTCTTTTAGCATTTTTTAGGTATTTATCTATACAAGCGATAAGTATGTAAATAAACTGCTCATTGTCAAAGAATGTACATATTCCGTCATGGCAATAGAAATTCAGCATTCTTTCCAACGATATTTGATTGTACCCAGAAGAGAGTGAATTTGTTTATGTGAGAAACATGTTCCTTTAATGAATTGCTCCTAAAGAATTTGTAGTAATAAAGTGGTGACCTATCAGATTATTTGTATTAAAACACAATTAATAGCAATTCTAGAACATTTTTAGTGTTGTTGAACTGGTACCTAAAGCGCCGGCTAGATGGCAGCGACTTGCCTGCGCGGTATAGTTTGTGCAATCTACTTTTACAGCGGTTTTCGGTTTGCGCAAGCTACACTTTTACCGTCCATACATGTGGGCGTTCCGATACAAACCGGTTTGCGCAGGTAAGCTTGTGGTAAAGCATGAGTGTCTAGCCGGCGCTTTACTAATGAATTGTTAATGTGTTGGTAGCTTGTATCCGTAATACGTATTATCTCGGTGCAACCTGAAAAATAATTTGCTGTTGACTATTTCTTCAAAATAAACCGCGGTTTCCAGGGATCAGACAACAACTGAAGATGGAGACACTCTACAGTTGGAAGAGGAATCTCAGGGAGGAAATGGAGAAGCTCACTTTGCCCTCGCACAGTTCTGGGAGAGGGTCATGGAGGATGTCAGGAAAGTCAGCACTGTAAGTATATCGACTCTACTTTATACCGTCATCTGATTTAATATGGACAGAAAAAAATATTGTACATTAGACATCGTAGGCTGACAAATTTTATAATTCCAGACAATTTTCTTATAACAATACATAATCACAATGACAGACCTCATTGTTGCACCAGTTTGTGACTTCCAATGCTTCATTTTCCGATATAAAATTGATTTTGAAGGCTCATTTCTCACTTTAGTAAATGATTTCAAAAATACTTTCACGAAAATATTATAGAGAAGAACACAATATGTATTCAAGATCTGAAAGAATTGAAAGTAGCGCTGCAGTGAAGGTTGTAATTTGTTAATGATAATATTTCTTTTTTAGGATGATTACAAGCAGCAAGTTCTACCGTTGGCTCGTGTGAAGAAGATCATGAAACTGGACGAAGACGTGAAGATGATATCGGCCGAAGCACCGCTCCTTTTTGCTAAGGCCGCTGAGATCTTCATTCACGAGCTCACTCTCAGGGCGTGGGTACACACTGAGGATAATAAGAGAAGGACTTTGCAGGTATATTTGTTATTTCTCGTTGCATTATCAATTTTGTATAGAAAACCATTACTTACATAAATAGTGTTTCCATCCGTGAATACAAAAATATGTCATCAAATGTTCACCAATATATGTATGTAAATATTCACAGCAGCGGCGAAGGGAGGAGGTAGGCTCTGGGGATCCGACATAAATAGTGCACATTAAACTTTGTCAGCACAGTGTGGTGACAACAATGGCCGCGCGGCTTAAGAGTCGGCCTATAACGTCGTGGGTCGCAGGTTCGAATCCTGGATCTGGCAAATACACATATTGTTTTCAATTTGTATTTGAGTCGGAGTATGGACCTATAATGTTGAGCAAGTGGCTGACATCCATTTCTTGTAAAAACTGCCACTGATTCACAATTTTGAATACAACTTTTGAACGGTTTGTGTACATTATGTTGGAAAATATATTCATTTCAGAGGAACGACATCGCAATGGCAATAATAAAATCCGACCAATTTGACTTCTTGATCGACATAGTGCCCCGTCAGGAAATTAAAATGCCTAAATTAAACAAGGAGGAGAACGTTGCCAGAACTGGAGTCAGCCAAGATCAGGTAAGCGTTTGCGAGTCTGTTCTTAATCTAATAAGAGTAGCTAATTGTGCCAATCTCGTATGTCAGATTTGAGTAATCTACGTCACCAGGAACATATTTTTTTGTCGCTCGCTAGTTCTCGCACTACTCATAAGTATGTGATTGAAAGTTCAAAAACTTCTTAAAAAATATATATAAAATATGCCATGTCAGTAAAATAAGTAAATTACCATTTTCACTTCTGGCATACATATTTATAATATGCCCCCATAGAGTGAGCTAGTGTTGATTGATATTGTCATTGGCCATTCGCCCATCCATTGGGTCCTTGTTTTGGATCAAACACGCATTGAAAAAGCAACATGTGATTGCCAGGGATGTGATACAAGATTTTACTCTGCATCAGTCTCTTCAGAGACAGGCACTCTGGTACCATAATTAATATTGTGTTTGTTAAATATATGGGATACGCCCATGTTAGCCGAGCAGCTTATCGTCGCCTTATTATGTTGTGTGTCCCAGGTTCGAATCCTGGGTCTGGCAAATACACATATTGTTTTCAATTTGTGTTTGGAGTCAAGAGTTGGACCTAATAGGTTGAGCAAGTGGCTAACATCCATTTCTTGTAAAAACAAAAAGCCTCTTAATACAACCTCCAATCAGTGGAGGCCCATATGATCTTCTAAGGATCGAAAATGGTGAAGTAGTAGTCGTAAATATATGGGATGTATGTAATTGACAACTTGAAACTTTACATAGGCATTTTGAAATAATAAAATTTTATTGATTTTGTCTAACTATTTATCCCATCAAAAATAGCTATATGTTTGTCATGGAATAACTGTAGCGGACAAACTTTCAGTATGCTGAAGGTGACATTCTAAATAATGGAACCTCATAAGTAATTTTCCCCAAAATCACTTTTGGCTTAGGACCCTCAATATTGTAAAATTTTAGTGTCAACTTGGTTTATACATTTTATATAGAAGCGGTACAGACAGTTTGATAAAAATAATAAATTTAAATCTTAATTCAAGGCACTGATGCATAGTCACACTGATAGATCCCATTTGTTGCATCAGTTTGTGACCTCCAATAAGTGTTATTTTCTCACAATATAATAATCGAAGAACATTATTTTTTCTTTTAACACTACTAATAGTGTAATGTACCTAGTGAAACAATCACAGAAACATCCAGGCTTTGTTTAAAATCAAATCACTGAGAATTGAACCTGGTGCTGTTGGATGAGAAGCTACTCCCTTATGAATTAGAGTAAGAGGAGTAGGCTGTCTATCTATCTAAGCTTAGCAACTGGTTTCTAGAATATTTTTTATTAATAATGGAGTAGTTCATATGGATTAAAGAGAAATTGAGGTGGCTGTGTCTCTTTGATTTCAAGATTTGAGAACCTTTGTGGTGAACAACATGTTTAATAGAAAATTTTTGCAGAATAAGAGTGTCGTAAAGCGAAAAAGTTTGAAAACCATTCTCTTGTAGAATATAATATAATTGGAGATATTTATAGATGTGTACTGAAACATCTATTCACTGACTAATGCTTATGTTTTTGTAATATTGTATTTACAGGTTCAATATTATTTCCAACTGGCTCAACAGCATCAAGCTGCTCTTCAGACTCCTCAAGTTGTTAGCACTGCTCAAATTCAGCAGGCACAGGTCAGTATACTTCCACGGTCTCTTCATTACTGAGAAAATATTTTTTTTTTTTGTTTTCTCATAAGGGTAATATCACATTAGGGTCTATAGCAGCGATATTCAACGTGCAGCCCGCGGTCCGAAACACATTTATTATCAGGAACATGATTTTTAATTTTGAAATAAACGCTTGGATACACATTACTTTTGTTTATAATTTTTAAAATCTCAAAAATGTTTTGTAATGATTTTTTTCGTCACACCAGTAGTGATGCGGCCCGCGTTACTTTACAAATATATGTATTTGGCCCGAAGAAAAAAAAGGTTGAGTATCATTGGTCTATAGTAATAAACTCAAATTCTGCCCACCTTTTTTAACCCTTTCTAAGCGTTACGAATCCCGACTTAGTACAACAGTGCGCGTTGTTATTTCAAGCATCAATAAATCGTAATAAATGTCAGTCAAACATACACAAATAGAGTAGTAAAAAATCGGAGTCAAGTTCAAAAATGATTATGACAGAACCTAATATTTTATGTGACTCTAAAAATAAACATTCGTCGCCTAAAACTGATAAGAAATCACGAACAAGATTTCTTCATTGAAAAAATGCCGGCTTACTCGAGCGGCGCCATGACACTTACGAAATGGTGCTGGACTAATGCGTCGATGACAGATTAACAAGTGTAAGAACAGTTCAGTATTATAGTCTACGGCTACGATTTCGACAAATATGTCATACACATAATGAATAATAATATGGTTTATGACTTTTATGAGCATTTTTGTTGAGTGTGTTAAAAAAATATCAGTCATAAATAGCTCATTTTTATAGCATCCAGGACATCTCAAACTGTGTAACTTTTATTTGAACTCCCATACACATTGCAGCACTGCAGGTCGAGTATAAATAAATCATCCTTGAGAACTACTGGCTATTTGAGAGTAATGTACTTACCACCAGTGCCTGGTTTGTACCTACCATTGACCCCGAACTGAATGGAATCGAATGACACATAGTTTATAACAAAACGGTTTATTTTTCGAATACCTATTAGGCTATTACAATTCGTAAAATATTAAATTTCAAACACTTTTTGCACTTCTAAATGCTTTATAGTCACCACAATTTTATTTTCAAGTTCATTTGTTTTTTTTTTTATTATATTACTTCAATAACCTGTGGGTCTATTCTATACTTATCGAACACTAAAGTGATAAATAGTATCAAACTTAGGGTAGGTTTGTATCAAAATATTAGCACTTATTGTAACAATTACACGAAGTTGGTTTTTATTGTTGCAATAAGTGCGATATTTCAACAGCAGCAAGATAGGTGCTGTTAAAATATAGCACTTATTGCAACAATAAAAACCAACTTCGTGTAATTGTTACAATAAGTGCTAACATTTTGATACAAACCTACCCTAAGTATGATAATATTTATTACTTTATCACTTTAGCGGTCGATAAGTATAGAATAGACCCACTGGTACTAGAATAGGTAATCTCTTATTTTATTATAATGACATGATAGTAAGTAACTCGAGTTATTTTCGACTATAAATATAAGAAGAATTCTCCATAAAAAAAAATAGTAGTCATGAATCAAACCCTTTTGAATAGTGTTACGAAAAAAATAATTCTCAAGTGTCTGTCTCACACCAGCAGACGATGATTTGCCGCGCAGTGTATAAAAATTCAGTAGCGCGGGACCTGGTGTAGCGTAATACGACAATTTCCGTATTTATGCGGGAACGGGCATCTGATTGTTCGTGTCTTTTCTTTATAAATGGCTGATAACTAGGGTAAATAAATAATTTTTGTCTGTTTCACCTAATTCTATAACCAGAAAATAGTATTTAAAAATGTTAATCAATGATAAACAAAGAGACATATTGAATCGCGGACTCCTAGGTATATTTAAATGACACCTTGTTCAAATTATTTTCCGAAACTATTTACTCGCGGATAATATAATAGCAGATAGGCGAATGAATGCAATCTCCAAAAGCATTCCTTTTGTAAAAATATTTTGTAAATTCACTTTGATCAATGTAAATTTCGAATATTCTATTTAACAGTTTACGCACCAAATAGTTTTTCAATCATTAAAAAACAATATAACTTATTATATCGCAAACTCGTATCGTTACAAACACGTCAGTCAAATGTCTTCGACGCACATGCACTAAGAAGCGATAAGACACTATATACGCGGCAAATTTGAATTGGCCCGATGACTGATATTTTTTTATTCAAGACACGCTCCCGAAAAATATTTATTTAAATTAGATAGAACAAAAGTTTAGGCTATCCATTGACAGATGTCAAGAGAAGGATGATTTCTGAATAAATTAAATCAATGTTCGAATTATTCGCGCCTGGCCGAAAGGAGTACTAGGCAAACGAAAATCGAAATGACTTTAGTCAGCTGACGCGCGGATGACTCGCGCGTATAGGCTGACTAAAGTCAGTTGCCGCGTTAGAAAGGTTAAATAGTGATATTGTTTTAGTATTATAAAAATACTCATAATGATAAATTATTGTTTGTGGTTACGTCTTCAAGGACCACAGTGTATTTGTTGCTTTTAGTGTTGCTGACTATTGGCGAAGGATGAAAAAAAACATTTTGATTATCGACAAAACCAAAGATGTTGTAGACAACTTTCTTCAAATTCATTTGATTCAGATGCTTTGTGATTTATTTGCCAGGGTCACACACTAAAATGAAAACGTGTTTTAAGTCTAAGCTGTTTTTTTTTATAGAATGATTATAGAAATGCTACGGTATGTAACCAAAGCAAAAAATCAAATCAGCCCACCATTTTTGTTGTTGTGTTAGTTACTGATTCAACCATATCCAAAACACTCTGGAATGGTTAAAAATTGTAATACAAAGAGTTCTTATTCTGATTCTGAAACTGATTACAATACATACTGATTTTGTGTTTACTATGGGCACATAATCGTTGTGTTTTTTGGTACTTCACAGCACATCATAGAAGAGTGATAATATCACTTATTATAATATGCTAAAAGTAATCATTGTTGATTCACAAATAATGTGTTTTGTTAATTCTAAAATCGCAAGAGATTTGACCATTGTAATGCATTCTTTGAATTAAAATTGCATTGAGAAGTTATGTAATGCTAATTAACTCATAGTCAGACTGAACGTAATCTATTTATTTATTCCAGACTTTGCAAGCGACCCAAGCGACGAATTCCGGTCCTCAGATAATTCAAGTGACAGCCGCTACGCCGCAGCAACAACAGCAAGTAGCACAACAACAGCAGCAACAACAACAACAGCAACAACAACAGCAACAACAACAACAGCAGCAGCAGCAACCACAACAGCAACAATCTCAGCAACAGACACAGCAGAACGCAATCCAGATTGTTCACCAGGTTGTCACACCCAACGGAGAAATTCAACACATCCCTGTGAGTGGATTACATCATGAATATTTCATTTTATTTTGTCAACTTCTTAACTTGCGTCACCCCAAAAAGTCATGAGTCATCAGTCTAGTAGAGAAGGGATACACAGGAATTGGGGGGTGTCTGCCGACGATACGTCACAGTACTTGTTCATAAGTCCTGTCTACATTTGTGCTCTGATTTGGAGATGGACGCATTGCTGTCCATGTGTAGCCTGTCTCAAACCGGATAAATGGCCATTTTTCATGATGAAAGTGCCAGCCCATGTAGCAAATAAGCAAAAAATAATATAATTTTGAAGGATTCAACATGATAAATGTTCTGTGTACTATAGTTTTTTCAAAATATATAATAATTTTTACATCATTGTATTACAATCAGCATTATAAAAAGATGACAACACTGCTTCCCTTGAAATATTGAAAACTATTTAACGTACAAGACGTGTAGGCAATTGACACAGTGCGTAACACTTTCAATCTAAAGTGTGCAATAATAATAAAGTGTTAAATCCAGAATTAAAAAGTTTAAGTGAAGTGGAAGATGAAGAAATCAAATGTAGATACAGTAAAACCTCGTTAATAAGAACACGGATAATTTGAAATTCGCCATAATTCGAAATTTTCGCAAAAAAAAGTCCCTTGAACATTAATTTCATATAAAACCATACTTACCTTTAATTTGAATTTCGTAATTCAAAATGATTACAGAGTCCTAACATACAAAAATATTCAATAAATCTTAATAAAGTACACTATTTCATTAGCCAGTATTGAAAATTGTGACAGATTTTTCTTAAAACATCATAAATTACTTATTTTCAGAAGGTAATAGAAATAATCCTGACATTTTATGACCCATTAACACATACGGAATCAGAAATTTCATAGGCATATCTATGATCGTAAACAAAATTAATGAAAATCATATTTTTTTTTCAAATTTTAATATTTCCCCCCCATACATTTCATATTTCGTAATTCGAATTTTTTTTCGATTTTCGGTACCATGGAATTCGTATTAACTATGGTCGCATAGTCCGGTTGGATAACCCCCATTTCCCGGGTGTGCCTTGTCTAACTGTGTCTAATTCGCACACCTGCGTGATATCCACATCTCCAAACTGTTGAAACAATTAAATACCAAACCTTTTTACCGATTTCCTGCTCGGTATTTGTTGTGTTATTTTGTGGTTGTCATACACATGCACGTTTCTCCTAAAGGCGCCTTTTCACACAATCACTTTCCGCTACGCACGGTGTCTTTACTTCGTTGTTTGTTTTGTATTGTGCACAAGGTTATAACCTATTTTTGAAAGTGTTGTGAAAATTCGTTTTTTTAATATTAAGCTGTAACATAACCTAAGATAACAATACCCGTTGGAAACAAAATACTTTCGCTGGTTGTATATAATATTTCATTGAATAAAACCATGGAATACACTGTCAAGTTTCTACATTTTGCATTTTGTCATTTTGCATTTTGTCATTTTGCATTTTGTCATTTTGCAATTTCGAAGATTCTCCAAGGAGATCATTTTCCGCTAGGTGCCTCTGCTGGTATAAGGATCCCCCTTAATTAGTTATTATATTGATAATACAAATACATACATGGAAATATGTACATTTGGTTCTTCGTCGTGTGTTAAGTTGTTTGTATATTGAATTATTTATCAAATAAAAAAAACACAAAGGGGGGCTGATAGGGCTCTAGCCTGGGGGCCCGGTGTGGCAGGTCAACCAAATAAGTGAGATAAAAAAAAATACGAATTTTCTCTAATGGTAAAAAAGTTGCCTGCGGCGCTATTTTATTACGCTCATATTCATTTTTTAAAACATGTGATTGTACGATACAATTTATTATTATTGTGTCAATACTCGACACACAATTATTCTTAACCCGACAACTAACCATAAGTGGATGTATTAATAAATACAAAAAATCACTAAACATACAATCAATACCAACAATTTTTACCTCAAACACCATTTGAAGAGCGCTATTTTAGAGTATCACACTGTTTTAACCTTAGAAATAGGTGGGAGGCCCGCCAAAGATCCTGGCCCAGTCCCCCCTTCAGGATGTGGGATCCATGTTTTGGTGTATACATTATTTTACTTGTGGTGTGCCGCGGAATTATGGGAAGACCTTTGGTGTGCCGTGGGTGAGAAAAGGTTGCGGAGCACTGTCTTAAACTATCGCGATAATAACTGTTTACACGTAACAGTGCTGACTGTCTCTCCAGTCTCATTCTTTAAGAGTAAGCAAGACGCGATGATATCATTTTATGGTACTATTTGACAAGTCATGAAAATAGTTTAACCCCTAAATGAGTCTGCTCGGTGTAGTTCGTTTTTTTCCGGCAGGTTCGCTACCATCGTTCTATTGCGCTGGCTTTCAGAAGCTTCTGAAAATTTTTGATTCATGCATGCAATCTTGCAATTTACATGATAATACCTACATGTTTACACATGCATTTTTTTGTTATGACCGCGATAATACATACTGTTAGCAGTAAATCCATGCACACTAATTCAAAAAATGACATATTGAGTTAGTTATACCAAAATGTTCCTTATTTCAAACTTTACCGTCTGGAAACCTTCTTAATAAATAAACAGTCTTTATTTTAAAGTCATCCTTTTTACGATTACTTAATAAACTCACATGATAGACCATTTCAAACATTTTAACAACTTCAAATTTAAATTACTCAAAACTAGTATTCTCCAGTTAGTGTGTTCTGCCAGAACAGAGACGATATACTGTAATGATATTGCCACATATGTACGTACTGTGGATGATGGTTTTTGCTTGTTGGAGTAGATATGAACAACAATACTTAGTATAATCTTTCTTTAATTTGCAGATTCATTTAACACAATCGCAGTTGAATTTGATACGAATGCAGATGCAGAGTGGATCAAATCAACCAATCATCATTCAGGCGCCTACCGTTGCTGCTGGACAGTCTCAAATTATACAGGTAATAATGCATGTATAATTTTTTGAGTCACGGGTCTTGTAGTACAACCGAAGATTCTCTATAAATGGAAATATTGTTTGTAGAACTGTTGCAAAGTCACTACTCATTGTTATATTTGGACAATGCAAATCAAACTTTGTATTACAATCACCGATAATTCGGTTATTCACATTTTATTGCAATTCGATTTTTTCATGAATTTTAATTTCTCATACAGCGATATTTATGTTTTAATTTGTATTTATTAATACGAAACAATTTTTGATCAAAAAACACTTAATAATTTCAATAGATCAAACAAAAACTGCACAATTCGCACAATCCAGAAGTTGTGACATTTTTTCACTTTTTAATTCTTGGTGGAAAGAAATAGAATTCATCAAAATAAAACACATGTGAGGAGTTCACTATCAAACATGGCCAAGTCGTGTTACTTTTTTTTCAGAAGAGGCAAAAGTTTGTTTGACTACTTTACCATGACATTTTATGTTTTTATTCCATCTATAAAGCTTCATATACTCTCAATAAGACAATCGAAAAGATACATTTTTATTGAAGGTGCTTAGTTTTGTCAGAAAATCAGCTTGAATACATGACTTGGCCGTGTTTGATACTAAGGTGTTGACTTGGCCGCTTTTGAAACTAAAATGAGTTCCCTACCGGAATCAATAAAAAAGTTAACATCGGCCAAAACATGACTTGGCCGTGTTTGATAATGAGCTCCTCATATGTAGTACTTAGCAGTGGCGAAGGGTGGAGGTAGGCTGTTAAGATACGCCATAAATAGTGCACATTAAACTTTTTCAGACATACATATTTGTTTTCATTGAAATAAGACTACAATTTACAGATAGTGTTGGTTAAATTTTAAAATTCAATTAAACCCTGAGAAACCAAGCCATAATAGATAATAGTCAAAAAATACATGTCTATCTATAAAATATCTAAAATTATGCAATTAAATCATACATAACTTTGAGTATTTTATAGATAGAATAATATTTTTTATTTATTATAGTTTGGTTTACGCAGGGCTTAATGAATTAAAAAAATGAACCAACAATATGTTTAATATGTAGTTTTAATCTAACGAAAACAAATAACTATGAATGAAAAAGTGTGCACCATTTTGTCGTATCGCCCAAATTAGACCAAATCTATTATGGTTTCGTTTAGGCAGGGTTTAATTGATTTTTAAAAACTTACTAACACAATCTGTAAATTGTAGTATTAGCTCAATAAAAACAATTACATATGACTAACAAACTTTAGTGTGCACTATTTATAGCGAATCTTAACAGCCTACCTCCACCCTTCGCCACTGGTACTTAGTCTTATTCCACATAATTTAATACTGAAGAGGGCCGGTTTCATCCCCTTAAATCATTTTCAACTGATGTATGTATTTTTTGTGAATTCAAACCTTTCAAAGCGTTACGAATCCCGGCTTCATACAACAGTGCGCCTTCTGATTTCAAGCATCAATAAATCGTAATAAATGTCAGTCAAACATACACAAATAGAGTCGTAAAAAATCGTGTCAATTTCAAAAATGTTTATAACAGAATCTAATATTTTATGGGACTCTAAAAATAAACATTTCTCGCTTAAATCTGATAAGAAATCACGAACAAGTTTGCTTCATAGAAAAAATGCCAGCTTACCCGAGTGCCGCCATGATAGTGACGTATCGGTGCTGGACAAGTGGGTCGATGACAGATGATAAACGATTCAGTATTCTTGTAGTCTACCGGCTACCCAAACCACTTAATAAATTTCGACAAATATTTATTTACACCAATGTTATACGTAATAATATTTTTTTAGCACTTCAAAATTTCAATAATTAAGCTTTTCATGATATTGTCTAAAACACGGGTATATACATAATGGCACATTGCACTCGGAACACATTATATCTTGAATATTTTTTAGTTTTTGGTTTATGTTTTGAATTTGCACAAACATGACAGATTCTGCAAGGGTGTTGTCATTTATTAGTGGGAGGAATTATATCCGGATATTCAGGATCATGAATTGCTTCTCCCATTTCATCGCACAAATTAGCAGGGATATCCATTTTAAAATAATCATAAAAAATCAAACAGGCAAAATATACGTAGCTATCACAAAAACTGTTTTTAATTTTTTCTATTGTGTGAAAATGTTTATTCACTTAATTCAATTCACTCAACGTATCTTTTCTTTATAACTGACTGATAACTGGGGTAAATAAACAATTTTTGTCCGTTTTACATAATAGTATAACCAGAAAATAGTATTTAAAAATGTTACTCAACGAAAGAGAAATATTAAATCGCGGACTCGTATATTTAAATTATACCTTGTTCAAATAATTTTCTGAAACTATTAACTCATGGATAATATTATACTAGCAGATAGACGAATGAATGCAATCTCCAAAAGCATTCCTTTTGTAAAAATGTTTTGTAAATTCACTTTGATCAATGTAACTTTCGAATATTCTATTTAACAGTTTACGCACCAAATAGTTTTTCAATCACTAAAAAACAATATGACATATTATATCGCGAACTTGTATCGTTACAAACGCGTCAGTAAAATGTCTTCGGTGCACATGCACTGAGTAGCGATAAGGCCAATATAGGCGGCGAATTCAAAGTGACCCGATGACGGATATTTTTTATATCCGAGACACGCTCCCGAAAAATATTTATTTGAATTAGATAGAACAAAATTTTAGACTATACATCGACAGATGTCTGGAGAAGGATGATTTCTAAATAAATAAAATGAATATTCGAAATTTTCGCGCGTGGCCAAAAGCAGTACTAGGCAAACGAAAATCGAAATGACTAAAGTTAGTTGCCGCGTAAGAAAGGTTAAGAAATGTTTTTAAACTGAATCCCCCATGACCATTTTTTGGTCCCAGTGTACAAAATGTAGGTGTAGTCTGACAGACAATTTAAATTTCAAAACTAGCTCACTTGCTTATTGAGTTTGATCTAATCAGTTGATATTAGGCATAAATTATATATTCAAAAATTTTCATAATTCGATTGTTCATTAATTTTGAATCATTTAATTTTCACCGTTTCTAATTGAAGATTTTTATGGCTTCACTTTCAAATGTTGTTTGCTAATTCCCTATTGGTCTCTTCCATCCTGGGATCCCTATTAATGTGTCTGTGTCTCTGGTATAATAATTTTGCATTTTGCGTACCCGCACATTTCAAATCTATTTTAGTCGTCTTATATTAATGATGTATATAATTATATATTTTGACTTATTGCAGGTGGGTCAACAGCAACAACCACAACAAGTTTACCTGACACAGGTGGAAGGAGAGTAATTGAGAGATTGACAACATTCATCTGTCATCAGCAGACTGCTGTTATACAATCAAAATTAGTTAGTTACCACCTCAATCATAGTAATAGTATAACTAGATGATTGGTACGCAAGTCACTGGCACTAAACCCGGGAGCTTGTATAAAATGCCGACAATGGTCATATTTTATTGTCGAGCCAACTAATAGTGAAATCTTGATTCTATTGTATTTTCTATTCATTCAGTTATTTTAATCTAAAAATTTAAAGCAATGAACTCAGGCACCCGATCCCGCACTAATGTAGAAATTATCATTTTGTGTTCACGCCCAGTCCCGCACCATTGTAGTTTTATACACTCAGTGGCGTCCCTATACAAAATGCCGCCCCTGGGCAGCGCCAAAATGCCACCCCATTTTTTATACAGTATTTTTTTATCATCCGTGTCGTTTATGTTCACAATGGACGTCAAAGGGCGACAGATGTAAACTAGACATTTGCGAACCCGACAAAAAATGCAGTCTTGTTAAACCCTTTATGTTAGTTAATACGTCATTTTGTTTCCAATGATTGAGTTGAATTTTTTAATGGAAAGATATTTTCGTTATTACTATTTCTCTAGAATCCAAATAATTCTCCTCGATTTGCCGCCCTTCGAGTAACTGCTGCCCCCAAGCGACGCTCAATCTGCCTACCCCCACAGGACGTCACTGTATACACTGTGACTAATAATTGTCATATGCTGACGTTAGATATAATATCACTTGGGTATTTTTTTTTTTTATTACACTACTTTAAAGAACTCGATTGAGTTTATACATATTTATGGCCTTCACAAGTTACCGGTAGTGTTGTATATTTTATTATGTTATAATATAGGTTTATTATATTATAAAATATAAACATACGACATAAGCGTGAAATTCGATAGTTTTGACAGAAAATTGAGTGACGCCGAGTGAGAGAAAACGATGCGATAGGCATGAAGCCTAAGTTAAGAGTAAGAGCAGTCAGAAATAATAATGGTGACAATATTTAAACTTACCCTCTGTAATTCACAATCGCAAAAGTTGTTCTACTATAGTAATACAAATTGAGATTTCCTGGAGCAGATATTTCAACACACTTGACATGCTTGACATAAATAGGCAAATGCAAATGATTCATTTTGTTTTTTCCTACATCTTATTAAATCTGTATTTATTTATATACAAAACTATAGCTAACAGACTTCCTCAAATTATTTAGAAGATGATTTTTTTCGAAATATGTGCCTGATTGTGCGTGTAAAATTTGTGGGTTTACGCTAAAGTTTTGTGCGAAGCTCCGGGTGCCCGAGTGTTAATAAGAGTTACTTATATTAATAGTGTTGGTCCAGCATTGATTAATGCCGAAGGGAGTTTGTGTATGTTTCTAATATAGGAATCTTTGAAGAATAGTACACCTAGTTGCTGATTAATACATTATTGATAATTTTATTACGGAAACTGAAATAGTTTTGATAAAAGATGGCTTTATTTTGTTACATAGGTATGTTTATAAGGGAATAGCAATACTTAACAATAGATTGGTCTCGTTTTAATAATATGTGTATTTGGATTATACGTGAGTTCCATAACAGTTTGTATGTAGTATATATATATTTATAAGATTCGGCAATACAGCTATCCAATGGGCCAAATATTTAAAAACACCAAGAAAATTGCATTAGTTATAAACCCTCAACTATAACTTGGGCGCGACCATGGCCGGTTTATTGAAAGCAATCAGTTCTTCAAACCGCCTCACCTCAAGTTATAGTTGTGAATCTCTATTTCTATAATTTTTTGATAAATTGTTCCATATATTTATTTTTTATTCACATGAAAAATTGACCGTAGGTACCTACCAAAGAGTCCAATATTATTCTTGTATTTTGTTCATGAAATCTTTACATTTTAAAACTAGCTTACTGTAATATGTATAATATGTAATTTAGCTTGTAATTGAACCTAACGTCTTGGGTGGTTACATGTAACAACTAGCTACAAAATATAAATAAACTAATTTGAGCAAGCTATGAATAATGATGAAATACAAAATTGATTGGATGTTGACACCAGTTTCAGGGTTTGGACTTATCATCGGAATATTCTTTCCCAAGCTATTTCAATGGAATCAATATATTATAATGAGTCTACAGAATATTATGTTGAATTGGAGCCTACTCGATTGTAAAGACACTGCTTGAAATATACATATTGTATTATTTATTTATAACGCTTTAATAGGTTAAAAATGAAAAATTGGGTGTAAATTTGGGGTTTAAATTTGGAGCAGTCTCTAAACTTTGTAGGAAGATAATTGCATTATTACGAAGCTCTATCTTTTCTATATTTTACATAAACATAAATTGTATTAGGTATTTTAAACATTTTTGTAAAAACATTTAGAATAAACCCACGTTTCGTCACTCACATACACGTTCGGGCATGTTTATATAGACAATATCAATTTATGTATTTTCCAATTTTTCATTGACTTAGTATTGTGTATTTTTATGATATAATACTATTATGTTCAATAGTTTTCTGGCAGTAGTCAAAGCAATAGTAACTGGCCGACAACTCATTCTGCACGTTTGGCAGTTTTAAACCTAAATTAAAAGACTGTTTTTGTATAGTTACTAAGCAAATACTAGGTACCAAACATTGTAAATAATACTTTAAATACATCAGTGTTTTTTTAAAGTAAGTGAATAAAAAAATAAGTGATTTATAATATGATCTTTTATTCTGTCCCTTATCTCATTATTTAATGTGACAAAAGCGGCAGAGCATTCGCCACACTTTCTTTTCTTTTCTTTCGACCATGTCCGATCCTAATAGGATCATAATATGGGCCTCCACAGAGTGGGGGTTTGTATTGACAGATTTTGTTTTTACGAGAAATGGATGTCAGCCACTTGCTCAACCTATTAGGTCCATACTCTGACTCATACACAAATTGAAAAACAATACGTGTACTTGCCAGACCCAGGATTCGAACCTGGGACCCACGACGCAATAGGCCAACGCTTACACTCAAATTTCAATTCAAGATAGGAAAAAGAGCAAAGAAAACAGGTCGAGCTGACCAAGTGCAGAGACCTTAATGCAGCGATTTCCAAACTGGGAGGTGCGCCTCCCAGGGGAGGCGCGAAAAGTTTAACACAATTAATGTAGCCACAAGTTTGCAGTTTGCAAATGCATAGTTTATAAAAAGGCCGCGAGTTATAAACTACACAAAAAACAGTCCTATAAAAGGCTGTTTGCAAACCAGTCTGAAAATATGGAGACTAATTTTATAATACATCACTTCTAAACTATTGTGAAGCGCGCTGGCTATCGTGAAAAAATGAAATGAAAGTTTCAAATCATAATGTTAAAATTTGAGGCAAATTTGTTTAGGAATGATAATTTTGTTGTTAAACTTGTCTAATTGGTTGAAATTTAAAAAAAACTGAGTGAATAAATCAATGCAAGGACCACTAATGCATTCACTGATTTAAAAAGACAAAGTGGCATAAAGGCATTCATAAAAAATTGGAACTTCGGAAATCAAAATTACAATAAAAATATGTTCGCCATGTCTCCACTTTTAAATGATTTCTACACAAGATATATTGAAGCAAACAAAAATCTATTTCTTGAGTTCTTGGTTAGTTTGCTAATGCACTTTTCATATTATTTTATTAATAGTAAAAAAAAGTCGCCTGCGGGTTACTTTGTTTCAGGGCTATTAAATATTTTAAATATGTGGTTGAAAGATACTGACCTGGGGGCCCACTTCAGGATGTGGAGCCCATGATAGAATCCATTTGTCAATGAACGATGATGAATTTGGTTGACTTCTATTAAAATTGATTGTGCTAATAAACAAGCTCACTTGTCGCATGAAAAACAAATTAATTAAAAAATTAATTTAATCTAATTAATTAAAAAATGAATCTAAGTAGTAAAAACTTGTTTATTTTTATATTTTTTTTCATTTTGTATTAGTACATTGTTGACTATTTAAAAAGGTGTCTGTATTATTTAATGAAATAAAGGGGGGGGCGCCAAGATTAGACTTTTTTTAAAAAGGAGGCGTAGTAACATAAAGTTTGGAAACCACTGCCTCAAAGTTTGGAAACCACTGCCTGTCGTACAACGCTGCATTTTTTTTTTTAAGTCTAAAAGTTGGCATTTGCAGCAACTAGATTTTTATCTTTCAGTACACATTTCAGGATATTCCCAGAGCATTTAGTTAGCAACTTGCAGATCATAGTCTTAGAGATTTATAGACCACGCTGCAAGAATTTACCAACTGAGCCCCAAGATCAGTCAACAGTTGACCCATATGCTGGTCCGGCCATTCACCGCTTAGTGTTGGAAATATCAAGTAAGGCTGTGATTAATCAACATAATATTCTTTTGTGTTTTCTTGTTCTTCAATTTTTCCAGTTATGTACTACCAGTGCCTCCAATGTTTGCACCTCATCTATAATGCTGATAGTTTATTTCAGGCATGTACCAACTTCAAATAGGCTGTGATCTACAATCCAGCATCTAAACTGGCGGTGACATTCTCCCGTTGTTATTCTTATATATGGTAACCACACTGGTCATTGTCACTGGTCACTGGTCACAATACTCAATTTCCCATTTGTCCTGAAAATTTAATGATTTGGTCTTCTTTTCGGCACTCATTGCACTCATCGTCAAACTGTTTTCTTACTGTGCAACTGTAAGAGGAAACTATGCCTCAATTTAAAGCATGGGGTTTAACATTAACACGTTTTTCTCTCATAACAGCACTGCAGCAGGCTGTGCGATGCAATATGAATCTTGTGATACGACGAGGTCATGCGGGCTTCCTCATGTTTAATTCGAAATCGACTTTCATGTAGACTGCTTAAGGGCCCACATGCCCAACGAAGGTCAAAATGGAAGTTTTATGGAATTTTCAAAGGATTAGCCTGGACATTCCTTAAACGTTGTAGATAATCTATTTATATAATTTTGAAGCCTTATTATCCTTTATATTTATTTTAAACATTTGATGACTGCACAAAGTATTTTTATTACATAAAATAGTATTCTTTTACACCTCTCGATCTAATGTTTTAGAATATAGTCATATTTCAGTACATCCATGTGCAGTGGTGTTAACACTTTTTAGCCTTATTAATTTTTAAATGCATTTATAAAACCATTAGTAGTAAAATTTATGTTGACATTATTATGCAATATTTACAACAAAAAATTATATTTATAATCTCTGTGATCCCAAATTTGACAAGAATTAGGCATTTTATTATTCAAAAAATGGGCAAGATTACCACATCTGAATCCATTTCCTCCATTTTGACCTACGTTGGGCATGTGGGCCCTTAAGGAGATAATATCAGGAATCTCTCTTCTGAGAGTAATATTTGGTATGTATTTTTATCCAACTCGTTTGATTAGAACCAGTTCTCATTCAATTTAAATCTCATGTTGTGAACGTCCTGAATTCAGATTTGTCATGTACGCAATATTTCAGGCACACATACAGAAAGATGGTTTGGGGAACTATTTTGAAAAATGACCCATAATATTTTTTTATTGATTTTTAAGGCAGTGGAGAGAGCGGGGCTAAAATCTAGCAAGCGCCACATTTATCCCACCTACTACTTATAGATTCTTGTTGCTTCAACTATTCTACTATTGAGGTTGTTAGTGTCCATTTGTGTCATCCGCGCTGTGTTGTCACATCGGAACATTAAAGCAAACATTTGATGCCTCAGATAGTTGCACCGATTTATGAGTGCCACAGGCCTTGTGTGACTCATAGAGAGGTGTGGGGTGATCCCATTGAGAAAGTTATTTGAAAGTCAAAGCACCCGGGTCACGATCTTCAGTTGCGAGGTCCTGACGAAGAAGAAGATGCCATTTACTTAAATAATCCTGAATCCGAAAATAGTTCCTCTTAAAAATCCCTATGAAATTACAACTGAATGTAACACGCTTTTTACATTTTCATGACTCCTGGTGTGATCGACGCGTTGGACATGCCTGGTCTTTCCTGATGCATCCCATCTGTTGGCAAAATTAATAATCGTGCTTAAAGATTGAATCAAACAAGTTTATTTCAGTAACTTTTTTTTATTTTAAGGAATGTAAAACAAGTACAGAAAACACACTTCGGACATATACATATCACCTTCGCTTTAAATAATCTCTATAAACATACAGAAGGACATGTTTTCATTACGGCGAGATAGTTACAGTACGAGAATCAAAAATAATAAAAGATATGGCAAAACAATGGCGATGTCGTTTGTCATCTTACATATATTATAATATATACACACAAGTAGTTTTAAAAATACCCCAAATATGCTTTATGCACTAAAGAAAAACAATATATATATATAATATGTATATATTTACTGTACTTAGACGATGTTTGTTTAAGTATAATTTAATTAAATGGTACACTAAGCTAACTATACGTATGATATTTTTTTATACGAGTATTTTATGTGGAAGAGTTTCTCATAAGACTATTATACAGTTTTTGTTATCCAAACAAGATGAAAATAATACTTGAAATGGGCAATGATTTGCACATTCATTTTGTGGAATCGAAGAACTTAACTTCTGAATAGTTGTCACACATCGGTTCTTAAAAATTACGAGGTGTAGAGCAATATCAAAGAATTTCTCTTCGTAATGATGTATGTAAGTCTCTTTGATAGTTTTTTAAAGCTCATTGCATTACGTGTCCCAGTTTTACTATGTATTTACCATTTGACATTATGTAATTAAAACGCTAGGGGATTTATTCTAATTGTTTCACCCAATTCACATAATTACAATAATACAAAGATCACATGAAACAAATCATTACGCTTGATTTTGAATTAGTTATAAAGGAACTCAGCGTTTCTAGAACAATTTACCCAATCTAAAAAGTGTGATATTTATTTTTCCCACAATATTTTGATTGTTTATGTAAATTTGATAACATATTCAGAAGTTGGTTTCTTCAATTTGTACTTAAAAACTAAATATCCATTGGCACATGTACACAAATTTAATTATAAAATCAATAAATTCATTGTGATATATTTTTTATAAGATGTTTGATCTCTACAGCTAATGTCTTTTGGTTACAAATTTAATTTGGAGCATTTTCAATAATTTAAGCATATTTACGAATTTATAGTCAATCTAGAGTTGTTCTATTAAATTGAGATATTCGGCAACGTTTGGTTTCTCATTATTTTTTGTAGTCGTAGGGAGAGCTAGTGAGCACTGGCTCACGTCATAGTAGAAATTAGGTTGAATTATCTCTGGTTATACTAATTTGGCATGGTGTTGAAAATTGTCTGGTTAAATATCATCATTGTGCCTGCAACACTGACTGTGATTGTAAAACTTTACAGGAGAGATAAATACATCATAAAGTTTTATGACAGAATCTTTAAAATGGGCATATTCTGTTAAAATAAGTGTGGAGTAACTTTATGTTTAATGATTTTTACTTGGTATATTAATTAGTTTCTTAGAAAAAGTGGACGAGTTTGTGTAGATATCTCGAATCGATCATTAGAGTGGAATAGATAGATGAAAAGAAATAAGAAGGTGTGCACAGATTGAAAAAAATGCTATAATACGTCTTACTACTAAGTATATGGAAAGATTGGGGAATTCAAATTAATGCTTGTGCACTCATTTGTGTTCTCCATATTTTTGTACATTATTGAGTCATGGACACTGAGGGCAAGGGAGCGAAAGAGAAATCGATGTCTTTGAAATTTGGTGTTGGCGCCGAATGCTTCGTATTTATTGGATAGAGCAAAGAACGAACCAGTCAATCATCCGGAGACTACAAATAAAAAATTGGCTCTCGACAATTTGTCTGAGATGCATTCTGCAGTTTTTTGGACATATTGTTTGGTGCGGACCGGATAATCTGAAAAGATTGGTGGTTTTAGGTAAGGCGAAAGGAAGACCTTCGGTGCACTGGAGCAACCGAGTAAAGGAGCTTACTGGAGGCAGCCTTCAGAGAGCCCTGAGAGAAACAGAGGACATTGGCATTTTTGAGTTTTACCAGATAGACAAACGAAATGAAAAGTTATATAAATCCTGATAATTTCCATAGAAATGATATACAGCTCTTGATATTTGATTTTTAGAAACCATTATGATATTATCAAACATTTTTCTGCTTCTATATTATGTTTAGAGGAATTGCTAATTGGAATACACTATACTTGATTAATATTAAATTACCAAGTTTCCTGCTTTATTTGAGTGTTCTTGACATAGCATTGACTAAACAATAATTAATTTACCATTTACCATATAGGCTTTAAATTAAATTTATGTAGGTTTGGTGCGTACAAAGTGTTTGACATTCCATAATGAAATTCGAGCTATTCATTGGTCGGCCTATTGGTATAAGACGCTATGCAACCAATTAGGTGTCAGCCCATTGGTATGGAGCAGTTTTATGCACATAGGCATCTACACAAACATAGTGAAAAAATATAACTTCCTTGTACTCAATAGGTATTGTTGATTTTGTGGATATTGTATTGGCAGCGATGAGCAATGAACATGTAAAGGTACATACTTCAAAAAATTCTTATCTAAAGAAATTAAAATCACAACAAAAATATTATTTGAGATTAAAATTATTAAGTATATACATGATCTCATTTGTTTAAATATTTTCCATAGTTCAATATATACTTTTAACAGTAATCAACCACCTCATTTAAAACACTTCATGAAAAAAATCTTATTAAAGTACATATTGCTTAAAACGATTGAATTTTTTGGTTAACCATTCTATGCCTTCAGCGAGGTTTCTCGTTCTATGAGGCTGTGATCGACAGGCCGCACATACAAATTTCGCGATTTATCTCGTCAGACTTTAAAGTCAAATTCCACCCACTGTCAATTGATTTGCGTAATCTAAAAAATTAAACACACAGTGCCGATCTGTTTGAATAATTATGAAATACTAGCCACAAATTATCAGTATTACAGGGATTGTCGTAAGAGCTTTGCTCTATATTCAGCATGTGTCGTTAAAAATCTGTGACCTGTCAGATACTGCCATAGTAATATCGTGTATAGTATTTTTGTGTATCTATCTTCAGCGATTAAAATTAATATACGTAAATTACAATTATTGCTCCGAAATGAAACATAATACTTATGGGGTTTCATGGAGTGGATATTGCATATAGATTTATTTTACAATAAATGTTTGTTAGACAGTTGCCCAAGCTATTGGGTCGTTGCATTATAATATCAAACACACAAAACAATATGTATTTTTTGCCTAGTTGCGGAATTGAACCCACGGTTTCAAACACGGCTGTTCTGCCACCATGGGTGCAATAGACTAAGGTTTAATTTTGTATAATATAAATAAAGATTTTTAATTTTAAAATCATTACGACTGTCAGAAAAGTGAAAATATTTTATTGTAGGGTGGTTGATTATTCTGTTCTCTGTGACATAAACACAAGCCAATTTGAACTATGTAATACGGCAATATTAATTTACTTTCCAAAATGACATTTTGTGAGATTTATTACAGTAAGTATAAAAAATATTTTGCAATAACTACCTGTAATTTTAAAATTATTATTTGAAGTGTGTTGAGAATTATTATTGGCACTTACAGACTTATCTAAAAATACTAAAATTCCTAAACTAATGGGTAATAATAAATTATCACATTATAATACAGAATACCTTGTATTACAATAATTTAAATAATAATACCTACTACGCAATTTGTTACATGTAATGTTTGTTTTGCAGGTTTTTAAATAAATGTTTTATGTTTTTGAGCATATTTTGGCAAACCCATAATAAAATAATGATTATGGCAAGAGATTTGACAAGATTTGAGCAAATAAATGATTTTTTTACGATTGATCTAGATGAGAATAATATGGTAGGAATTAATCATCATTCTATCGTGAAAATAATTGAGGCTGATGGTGATATAATGGAATCACAACATTTTGAAGAAGTGACAATAGAAGATAGTAGAAAACATAAATGAATTACTAAAATAATAAGGATTACAGTCAATAGATGGCGTTATGGATTAATATACAATAATATGATCTGGTATTACAATAATTAGGAAAAGTTTGATGGTAAGTAGATTTATGTAAGTTACAATTGTGTCAGATTCGTCAGGCAGTGTAGGCGACTCATTTAGGTGTTGACATGCCACTAACACCATTACAAAGTGATTTTGTCATGTGCCAATGCCAGAAGAATATCCTTCCTCTCCATATGTTTGTAAATTCAAAAACATATTAATATAAATTACAGAAATTAATGAAAAGTTATAATGTATATAATAATTATAAATTATTTACCCAAATTTCTTATTGTGTATTTTAAGTTGGCATTTATGAAATAAACAGAATTGTCTTCTAACTTTAGAATGTAATAGTGAATAATTATTATAATGTACCTACATAATAATTTCCAATCGGGGTGATCATAGAGTGAATTGAAAATAATAAACCAAAATCATATTTGTGACATCTTAATATTGTATACGTAGGTAAGGAATCTGTCATAAGTATAGGTAGGTACTAAAATAGAAAATATAATTATGTGTATAGAAACATACATTTTTACAAAATTAAATTAAATACAAATTAAATAACATCGATATTATTATTCGATTGTATTTCATGCAAAAATATGCACAATCATCACTAATTACACTATTTCATAAATAAAATATGGCAAAAAACATTTTTATCACTGTACATCAAAATATTCTGAGCAATGTATATTATTATTTAGGTTTCGTGAGAATTGAAATCATCCTTAAACGTTAGAAATGTCCAAACTATAATTATGGCAAGTCATCACAATGCTCGGCATAATAATAAAGCCGATGATTACAATAAATTATGGGGAGATCTACATAACAAAATTTTGTTATTAATCTCATTATCATTACAATATACAAAAGAAATGGCGATAACCGTGGCATATTGAATTTTAATTATTTTTTTACAATATAATTCACAGTCAAACATTGAAATAAAAAATTGAGCATTAATATAATATTTGATATTTCTCACAGCTTTATAATATATTAATATAGTCAGGCAAAAAGCAGATATTTATGTCACTTCAGATACCAGCTACCGAAAAGTAGATACAGCATTTATTTACTTATATTGACATAAACAAGGCTTATTTTAATTCTAGAAATTTCTAAAGACGTTAATACTTCAAAAAATGAATGGTATTTTACTTGAATACTAAATAAAAATGCTGTTTTATCACCCAATGAGTAGGTATATGATTTGAGATAAATTTAATAATAGGTTGCAAATGAGAAGGTTTATGAGTAAAGTTAAGATAAATAATAGGTTGCAAAAAATATAATAACATGGCTACCGCACAGCGTCTCTATCAATGTTTATTATAGAGAGATTTCTTATAATACATGATACATAGGTACGTAAACGCCTAAAGTCGATGATAATTAAATATAATATTATTTACACGGAATGAGTATTTTAATTGCACTTTTCGCAAGAAAGCATCTTTTCAGGCGGCAAAAATTCATAATTGTTATTGTTTTTAATTCATTCGAGAATGACACATCCTTGGATCGCGTCTTCTTCTTCTAAATAATGATATGTTTCAGGTTCAGTTGGCAAGACTGCCGGTGGTGTTGCCAGGCTGGGACGTGCTGCCATTGTTTTTTGTGATTAATGACGTCTTTCCCAGGCCGTGTGGCGTTACTTCTTTATGTCCTGCTCCATTTTGCCCTTATCTAAGGAGGATGACACCATTCCGCTTCCAGGGTACAGCTTGTCCATGTGTTTCAGCGATTCATTGAGGAAATTCTGTAACAAGAAAGCAAATAATATTAAAGTAACTTAAATCAAACCAGGCGATGTCTTTACCTACCGGAGGTACCTAGCGAAAAAATACGAAGCTTGCAATTTCAGACATTTTTTTGATAATTTACTATTTCAACTGCAATATGTGTCTGAAAACATTAAAAAGAAAAATATTTTTTATTTTTAGTCGAAGATAAACTTTTTTAAACTAAAATTTGAATCTGTTGAATCGGAAAGCACCTTATTATTACATATATTTTATGGGCATATTTATTATTAAAATTTAGTTTATTAAGTTTTCTAAGCATCACCTAAGAGGTTTTTTTGACTATTTCATGGTTTGAATATTTTTTATATTCATTTTAAAAAACATCGATTTTTATAAAAATATAAATGTGTATAACTTGAAATCTTTTTTATTTATATCAAATTTTATTTTAGTTATGGTCCCAGCTTGGGTTTCGCGTGTGGTGTGTCTTTGTAACGTTTAATTTCGCACATCCCTGATGATGTTAGTTTCAACATTGCATCGCAATAAAATAATATCTATTCATTGCGAATCTTGAAGACATCTCACATCATTATTTGCGAAGCCATACAACAGAAAGAGCTAAGCTGACAGCGGAGGAACCCTTTATTCGAAATTTATAGCCATTCGTTTTTTTAAGAACCTGCAAATTATAATAATATTTTACATCAACCAACGTAACAAAAATAATTGATTTACCGCCATGCCGAGATAATCCGACCTTCAACCTGTAATTTTATTGTTAGCGGTACTTGAGTTTCAGCCATCAAGTACACCAATGATGCTAGACGAATCAGGGTTATTATTCTATAAGTACATCAAAATAATTTAAAAATAAATTATACTTTATATAATATATTATTTACGCACGGGTTTTTCGAATATGGTTTGAAAATGCGGAGTTTTTAAAAGGTTGCGTAAATTAAACAATTTATTAAAGATAAACACGAGTAAAATTTGATTAGAACATCTAGGAATAATCAAAGCTTTCAAATCGGTGTGCCGCAAGATTTAATTGTATTTAATTTAAAAATCATGGAATTTTTCTATATAATATGTTCTTTGCTTACAAATTTGTTCTACCTAATATAGTAAAAAAGGTGCAAGTCTGTTTAGTCATTAGTGTAGGTATATCAGTATTTAAAAACAATGTGTTTGTGCGGTAATACGACTAATATTGTTTGATATTAGTCATTAATTAATTACATAATGTATTTTCTATTGTCTTTCCCTTGTATTTCGGTAGTTTTTATTACGTATTTTGTGTTTTAGGTACAATTTGATTTACAGGAACCCAGGCGGGAACCGCGCGAATTTTCATAGCCGATTTTGGCAAAATTCATGAATTCAAGAATGAAAACCTAACCTGACCTAACCTAACAAATAATCGAGTATATCGGCTATTTTCAAAGTATGTTTGCCGACCAACCTACAAGAACCGTGTTTTATTTAGACATGCATTTTATTTCAGTACTATACGACCCAAAGAGGTTGGACGGTCTTTAATATACGACCATATATTTCCGATACCTACAACAATTTTCACGGTGAAGTGTGATACGGCGAACTGCATACGTATAAACTTCCGGACACGGTTAAATACAGCAAGTTTGTTACAGAAGGTCGATGGTCCTGCACTTCTTCAAAAAGTTCCAATCGCGTGAATACAGAAACTTGTGTCATTGTTAGTTTTAACATACAAAACAAATCAATAACTAAAATACGTATTAAAGTGAGTACTAATGACTAGTACCGAGTCTAATAAACGAGTAAACATTCTAATTTTGAAAAAATGTTATCTTTGTTCCTTCAAACCCTTTATCCGATTTGATCATTTACAGTAATTTACACACATCTTACGCTAATATATTGGCCACATGCCACATGACTAATTCCTGACTTGTTTCGTTCAAAAGTTCTTTAATATTTGAATACGTGTATTAAATAAGGCTCTAAGTACCAAAAAGTAGTATTTCCTGTAGTTACAAAATACGAGTCATTGCAGTAAAATTTCATGAAGCAAACCTTTTGAAAAATGTAGTATTACAGTGTGAAGCAATCACGGCAGCTTCTATAATTTTAGGGATTAAGAACTCTCAAGTGTCAACACACCATCGTCAGCTATTTTATATTCAATGGCGTTGACCACTGCAGTGCTACTTACACCATTATAAATAAAACACGCCAACGGACTTACAACGTCGACAGGTTTAATTATTTTGCTGTATTTTTTTGACTTGCTTGAGGCACTTAGACTATAGTTGAAGTTATTGGCGTTGGTATGTAGAACATTTTTCTATAAAAATGTCAGTTTTTATTATTTTAGTACTTAGCGCCTTAATTAATACACGTATTCATTTTATGATGAGGTTACCAAAAATAATAATCTGGGCTGGGAGCCCGGGCTCAGGAGGGATCCGGCGAGGCGAATCGACCAGATAAGTGAGATAAACACACATCACAAATTTGCTTTAATAGTAAAAAAGAGTCACCTGCGGCGCTATTTTCTTTCAATAAATTAAAGTAATGTGGTTGTACGATACAATTTTTAATTGTGTATCAATACTTGACATCTCCATAATTCGAATGGATGTATTAAAATATACAATAAAACACTAAATATAGAGATTAATTTTACCGCGTACACACTGTCTTTATTCTTAGCGATAGGTAGGGGGGACCGCTTCACGATGTGGGGCCCATAATCAACGCTTATAGACTGTTTTTTTATTTAATCAACCCTCGAACCAAAAGCCTTCATGCTGAGGGTAGGTAATTAAAGAAGAGAATATTACAGTAACCGCTTAGATACAGAGGATTAATATTATTATTATTACATATTATGTAAATGTATTTCAAATAGAAAAGGCTTGAATCAGAGTGGCGAGTGTGCGAAATATGAAAGATTTTTGGGTGACACAAATATTTTCCACATATTATGTTCGCGTAATTTATTTTGGCGACCCTGAGCCACAAAAAATGCAACATTGTAGGTTGGCTGTATAGCTACAAGAAATCAAGTAAGTAGTTAGCAAAGTTTACTGCAATAAAAATAATAACCTTCCAGTGTGTTGGGGCAATAAATCTATAAAATCATATTTTATGACGAACTTAATGGCAAAATAGTCTTTGACTTGTGGCTTCTACGCAGGATTATCGCATGTTTTTTTAGAGAAATTACCGTTTCGTAATGAATCATATAAGCAAAACATCCATGTACAAATTTACGAGATGAGAACTCTGTTTTACCTACTGTGCGAAGAAGTAAGTAGTCAGGGACGGATTGGTCCGGCGGAATACCGGTAGGCCGACGACTCTCAGATGAAATTGTTTGCGAAACATTCTTCTTTTCGCATAGAATTTCCTTCAAGGGCTGTAATCGCCTTGGAGATCCCATTTTAGTGCCTACTCCCCAGAACAGGGGATTCGTGTTTTCATTGAATCGTTATACTAGACAACAACTCTACAATTTCTTAGTATAAGCATAATGAATAAATTAAGAACCTATACCCAAAAAGGAGGCAGAAAATAATCTCACCTGTATGGCAGTTAAGGCCGCGACGATCGCCGGTCCTCCGAAGCCATGCGATATGAGACTAAAGTGAGTGAGGTGCCTCTGAACGGCGGGGTCGAGCAGATGCGGGGGCCTCGTGTTGCAGAGCGGTGATCTATCCTGGTTGAGGAGGTCCATCAGCTCCTTAGTGACCATTCTGGCCGCGAGGAGGAGTTCTCTTCGGCGCTGGCCTCCGTGGGGCTCTGACGTGGCGTACTGCCGGCAGAGGTGCTCCGCCACCTGCCGCGCGGGGAACTCAGTCTCACACACGTAGCCGAAGTCACGGGCTAGGTGAACTGCTTCAGCTGTAGGGAAAATATTAGAGTGTGATGATTAAATAATAGCTAAGTAACGCCTCTCGACATTTTATTTCGGGGTGTAAACCATCACCTTGGAAACGCATGTTTTGTCAATGATTATAACTATAAGTTTAGGTTGCGTTAGATAATAAAGTAGTTGGGACCGACAACTAGAACTTGAGTGTCGTGATGTGAGTATTGTCGATGTATTGCAAACTATTCGTTCTCTAAACCACCGCATCACAAGTTATAGTTCAAAGTTCTACAAGTACATACAAAAAGAAAAAGCTCTCAAATTTAATGCTAAATGAAAAAAAAATAGGAAAGAGAACCTAAAAAAATTCTCAGCCTTTATTCAAATTTATTTGATTTTAAAAAATGGTTTTTTTTTGGAAAGAAATGAAAAAAAGATTCTTGAACTGTCGATGATCAAATATTCATCAATTTTCTAATACTCGAATTTAGTTTGAGAACCAATCGAAAAATATCGAGAAAAACTTATTTCATTTCTTTGAAATAAATAATAATATACAAAATCTCCATAATTTCAAAGAAAATTAAATGTTGGAAAAATAGTTCCCTTACTGTAATTGGAATAATATGTCAACCCTTGTATTGTAAAACACCTTTTTGACATATATTTATTTTGTAATCAAGTAGGTACTGTTAGTTTGAAAAATTATCTGATTTTTTTGTTTATTCAATAAGGTAAGTTAAGAATTATTTTATTAATTGGTAGCTCGCATTTTCTTAGTTTATATTTATTGCAAACTTAACCAATCATTGTTATGTTAACATACTGTTATTTTAAATAAATAAATCACTATAAGAATATACCTTCTACTAATGAAGTTAGGAGTGTGACGTTGGCAGCTTTCCTGCGACCCGCTGGTAAGTTCAGACCGATCTTTTCCAGTTTTTCTCGCAATAACCGGCCGCCATTTTTGCTCTTTGCTCTGTAAAAATAAAGAAAAACTCAGATAAATAAGATGATTCACTATGGAATATTACTACGAATATGCACATATTTTGTAGGTGTTATAATTAATTAATATCGTGAAATTTGTGCAGAAGAATTTTTTATTAAGAACATGAAATATAATTATATTATTACCTATGTATATTTGGTAAAAGGTAAGTAAGTAAGTTTTTTCTATTGAAATGGAGCCTAATTAATGTATAGCAGTAATGCTAACCTAGAACTTTTATACAAACTGTGAAGAGGTCAGAAAGGCATACATTGTTTGTTGTATAAAATGGCGCTTATGACAAACTAAAACTCGTTTTAGCTATTTAAATAGGGAAACCATGTGAAAAAGTCCATCTACAAAAAGAGGCTATTCTTTAACATCTTTATTATGTAACTGTATACATATTTATAACATAATCAAGACCTTATCACATTATATTATTATCATGTATTTATACAGGAACGTGCCAGGGTGGCTGCCACCCGGGTGCCAATTCAAAATTACCGCCCATCCAAATAAAATTAATAATTTTTAGTGGAAATATGATAGAAATCAAATAAATGTTGAAACAATTATTTTATTGTCATCAAACTGTATAACAAAAATTATTACATGTTTTATCTATTCTATACTATAACATTTTGAAAAATAATGTAGAGTGATTTACATCTATAGAGCTGTATCGACGGAAGCACAGAAGCATATTTTATAAAAGAATATTTAATGAGACATAAGAAAATTGCGCAGCAGGCTATTTTACCACGTTTTTGTTAGCTCGTATTCTTGTTTGTCCAGTACAAACTTTTTCTTGTTTGTCAAATACAAATCTTGTTTTAACAAACTTCCCGATTAGATAGACATTTGAAACTTTTAGAATATATCAGAACACGATGACAATACATTCTTTTAATACTTTTAGCCATCTTTAAGCAGAATTGAATTCATTTTCAGTTAATACTGTTTTGTATGGAAAGTTATTTCGGAAAAAAATTGTAAAAAGTAAAACACTATTATTGGTGGCTAAGGGGGTCCTAGCAACTAAATTATTAATATATACGTACGTTACTATGGAAATCAATATGAAATATCAAAAGGACATTTCAGTGTTCTATATTTATTCAGTATTTCTATCAAGTACAAAAAAAGCATATATTAATACATATTATAATTGTCAAGTTTATATGATTCAACAGAAAATTTAAGAACGTGGTATATAAAAAGTTCTTTTTATCTTGTAATTATTTTATCATGAAGTTTTGTGTAATCGAATAACACATATTATGTTTTAATAATATCATTAGAAATATTTTTTTCGGACTCTTGCCTCTGCCGAATCTTGCCGCCCGAGAGTTTCACACCCTACCACCCCCACCTTGCGCATTCCTGCCTTTATAAGTGGTAGAAAACCCGATATTTTTATCAAGCCGATTTCAAGAAATTTGTATAATTATAAAGGTAGGTAATAAGTATTTTTTTTTTCATTATTGATAGAATTTTATAAAAATGAGGTTGTAAATCCACCTCCACGTTGATTTTTTCAGTTGGAAAGGATTTCATGAGTTAAGGCAAAACACATCCGAAATGTTGATTAATTAAAAAAATAAGTAGATAATGTATATTCCTAGTAGGTATCTACCTATGTGCCGTTTTATTTTTATGTCGAAGATCATAAAGTCGAAAGAAAACGTTTAAAATTTAATTACATACCTATCATTTTCATGTCGTAAAAAAGTGAAAGGAAAGCTTGAGTATTCCGTTCATTAAAATACATTAAACATATATTTTGACAAATATAAAGGCATACGAGAAATTAATCAGATATCAAAAGCATATGTTTTTCTTATAAATTTTATCCCTTCATACCTATAGTGTTTACATGGACCACCTAGAGATAAGCCAGTGAACACACTCGCTGAGTTTTCTGACCACAGGTTAGCCAACACGAAGATTAGAATTGTAAAGTCGCCGCTTCGAGATTTATTGATAACACCGTCGCAGCGAATAAAAAATATATAAATAACGGTACGCCGAGATGTCTTCAATAAAACATAACATAACACCATTCCCAGATTATATTATTCTGTCGGGCAAAGTTGGACTGTGCTGTGTTTGCCGGGGAACATATTTATAAAACACACTTTATGGCTTTTATTTTATTGGTTCAATAAAATTGTCCGGACTCGGCCGGATATGGGGGCCACTCGCATGCCTCAAATTTATTTATTATGAAGTTGGTATCTTTTTTATTCGCCCGATTTTATTGTTCTTGTCTATGGATATCGGCTGCCAAACTTTTCATAATAATTAAAACTTTTAATTACCTTTCAAAATATTATGCTGTTTCGCAATTTATTGAAGCAAAGTATGTTTTTATTTATTCAATATCCGCTATAAGCTTGGATATAAAATAATGATAATTATGGTACCTACCTAACTAAGATATATTATGAAAAATTGGAAGATGCATTTAAGTAGCTACCTACCTATACAACGCTTTAATTGAATACATCGATTATGTTACGAATAAGTACGTACAGTAAACAATCAACAAATTTGCCTCAATATGACTTATAACGAGATAAATATTCACGGACGGTTCGCAGAAAAGGAGAGAGTGGTGACTAGGGAATCCAATCCCGAGCCAAAATTCTGATCCCGGGATTTCGGGATTACAATTTGACAATCCTGGGATCCCGGGACTGGTCCCGGGATTGGCTTTTTTTCCATTGTTAATATAAAAAAAATATATTTACAAATAACATTGATAAAATCGGTCAAAAATTAATCTAGTATAATTTATACTATTTAAGACATTTATTGTTAATATTGTATACGTTCAATCTTGGAAATACATAAGTTTAATGGAGTAAATAATATTGTAATATAAATAATAATGTGAATTTAATATGAGATTGCTGTTTCTGATAGTAAAGACTTAATGAAAGGGTTAGCGAGATTTAAAATAGTAAAGCAAATCATGATGTAGGTACTTGTGGCCTTTCCGCTTCATAAATCTAATTAGTCAGCCAAATATGAAACTGCCGTAAAACGTATGAGATCGTGGTGGAATCACTTTGTTAATAGTGCTAAGCATTGTTTTTTTCCAATCTTTCTATTTTTTATTAATTTATGTGAAAAAATAGAATGAATCGGCAACTTAAACATGGATATAAATCAAACTTCATTCAAACTCAGTTTATTTCTAATGTTGTTATTTTTTATCAAAAGTATTTTTTGTGTTATATTTTTGTTTTTATTTTATTTTCCATAAAAAAATGATAAAAAGATCAATCCCGAAAGTTTCGGGATTATATTTATCAATCCCGGGATTCATAGGTATCGAAAATAGGTCGGGATCCCGGGATTGGAATCCCTAGTGGTGACCAAGAATTATTGAAATATGAAGGTTAGAGACGTGCGAAGGGTGGTGGATGGACGATATCAGGTGGTGTGCTGGAGCAGACTATCTAGTACAGTGGGGAGGATAATAGGAATGGCAGATGATTTACGACAAAAAGAAGAAAAACCATTTTTGATTGTTCCCAAATAGAAAAATAAATTATTGCTCTAGGATAAATTAAACATTCACTCATACAAAACCAATCTTGGGATAGTATAGTGATAATATAGTCCATTGGCTCGACTCTGTAAGTCTATGAATGATTAGTGATCAAATGAAACTATATTGTTCTATTAATTGCCTCACTGAAAACAAACTATTGTTCATAAAAACGAAATAACTGTGTGAAATGTCTGATTCTTGTTATTGGGACGGTCACGCAATTTAAATCTAGCGCAAAATTTGACGCGAATGTTGTGAAGATTCCCTTTGGGTGACCTTTATTAATAAAAATGAACGTCAATGAAGAAAATTTTGAATTTCTGCAATCTTTCCGCTTATATCGATTGAGTCACGGTAAAAATTAAATTATTTGTAGTCCCGAAAAACTTTACGCAATAACCTGTTAAAAATATTTTAACCAGATATTTTTATGATTAAGTATACCTACATACTTAGATGATGCCACGGATTGAGAGCCGTTATCAGAGGTGTCAAAACTAATAGTAAGAATGGAGGAAAAAAATATCCACTTAACTTAAATCCTTTTGTGTGTAATGGGTAATGCCGAAACACGGAAATTTATTTGAGAGCAGTAAATTAATTAAGAAAAAAGAAAATTCCATATAAATTCATTCTGCTTAACTCGACGGGGTCATATTATAATAAAATAATCAAGGGATAAGCAAGTAACCATTTAATTCAAGATGAAGAGATAAGTTTTTTTTTCGAATCCAAAAATTTATGATGTTGGTAACACTACGAGAAAGGTAGAATTATACAAATCAATTAAAGTGATTTAATTAAATATTAAAATTAAGACAATAAATGAAATTCGAAGTTATTTATATTCTCGATTGTTTTTACAGCAATTACGCGATTGTCTACAGAAATATCAATTGAAGGTGGTATAAAGTAATAACTGCGTTTCTTACAAGGTCGAATATGTTCAGGCCGTGGTACTGAATTGCGAATTATAATGGTAGTGCTAGTTGTACGTAATCTGTTAGCAATAAATGAAGACTTTCAATTATTGTACCTATATTTCGTTCAAATTATTACCATTTATTTTAATACGAAACAATCATCATATTGCATTCGAAGTAGTGATTTGATTGGAGACAAATTCACTTAACGTAGGTACTCTTCACATAATAGAACCTTGCAATGTTATTACTCAGAATTTTTCCGATGAGCATCATATTGACATTCGGCATAACCATACAATTGTCTTTACGGTGAAGCATCAATGCTACGATATCAAATAGTTGTCATCCATAATATTATATTGAATGTCATACTGACTTGAACCACTTGCAGCGGAAACAAAATAGTGTAACAACACAGCTGCTTTGATATTACAAGTGTGTATAATATGTAACTTTCTAGCAATGTTAAAAAATGAATAGCTCCCAAAATGCATTTAATATGAATAAAGCAACTGAAAAATAAATGACATAGCTGATAGAACAAAATTTATATGGTGATTTGAACTTTGCCAAAAACGAACCAAGCCATAATTATTTTCACGCGATCCGCGCAATCGTCTTAAAACAAAAGCTCGTATAATATTCGGCCATTTTGTCTATTGTATATTTTTGACACATTATTGCAACACTAAGAAAGTCAAACGTGTTGTTTTTTTTTAAAACTTTTAATTACACGGCGACGTGTTATAAAAATGTGAAATGCCGTAAATTTTATTCGACAGCGACCGGCGCCTTTTGACGGACTTGTAATTTTTTATTGATCTCTCAGCCGAACCAACATCGATCTCTCAAATCTTATCTTAGATAATACCTATACTTTTTTAACGATCCATTTTACCATTGTACACGTATACACGGTCCAGATAAGTGGGTGGTATGATTTGATATAGAGATGATCTTTATCGAGAGGAAATACTTTGGTAATAAACAATATTATTGCAAAACTGATAGAGGTTGGTCCATCTTTCGAGATAATCTTATATGATTTTTGATGTATATCATAATGTCGATATATGATGTCATCAGATGGAAAACCGCCCACTGATCTACTTACCCATATTTAAATATTTCAAGAAAACACTCAAGACGGTTGATAAAAGAGCGTAGGCCTTTCATTTTGTTGAAAATTCGAATAAAGTTTCTCTCGGCACTACGAAAAAAGATTTTCATTTATCGTCAAGGTGCCAGTGGCGTACGGTTCATAGATGCTGTGGATACGGCGTATTCCTAAATTATTCCAAGCTATCAATATTATATAATATAATATATACCATGTTCAATCGTAAGAAGATCATAATATGGGTATCCACAAAATGGTGGTTGTATTAACAGATTTTCGTTTTCATGAGAAATGGATGCTAGCCACTTGCTCAACCTATCGGGTCCGTACCTACTCTGGGTACTATGTGAATTTTTAACAGATCCGAGAAACGAATATGGGACCACCAACATTATAAGTTTGACGCGTACCGGCTCGGCCATCGTTGGCGTAAAACAAACATAATTTTCATAGAAATGTTGGAAATAAGAAAATGTCATTTATCATCGTATATAATATATTAAAATCATACGGGTATATTCAGATACTCGTATATTATAATATGTAAAAATTTTCTCACGGCAATATTCCAATTTTGAATATCCTAATTATATTTTTTTTTTTACTGAATAATCAGTTCTATAAGATTTTTAAAACAAAACGACGTAGCGTTTATCCTCGTATCATTGTAGAGTATTCAAGCAAAAAATAAAAGTAAATATAGTACCTAACCAGTCAATGGCGGATTTGATAGATACAAACTTATAATGAAAAACATGCCTGATCTCAAAAGTCATCGCACGTCACTGATAGGTACCTACTAATAAAAATTATTATGACCTATACCTTCCATTAATATTCTATTTAATATGTCCCTATCTATGTGTAGGCATTCTAAGAAAAACACTGACATATGATTCTGAAAGGTAAAATTTCGATTGGCAGTCTGGTAGACGTAAAAATGTTTGAATACAAAAGGGTTTTACTGACTCATAAGGAAAAATTTTCTAAGCTTTCATTTATATTTGATAATACTTATGTATTATTGTAATAATATTTGATAACACTAGTTATTTTAAATTGCATGATGTATTTAAACATGAAATCGATATCTTCCAGGAAAAGTTATTGTATATATGAATACGTGTATTAAATAAGACTCTAAGTACCAAAAAGTAGTATTGCCTGTATTTACAAAATACCGAGTCATTGCAGTAAAATTTCATGAAGCAGACCTTTTGAAAAATGTAGTTTTACAGTGTGAAGCAATCACGGCAGCTTCTATAATTTTAGGTATTAAGAACTCGCAAGTGTCAACACACCATCGTCAGCTATCTAATATTGAATGCCGTTAACCACTGCAGTGCTACTTACACCATTATAAATAAAACACGCCAACGGACTTACAACGTCGACAGGTTTAATTATTTTGCTGTATTTTTTTGACTTGCTTGAGGCACTTAGACTATAGTTGAAGTTATTGGCGTTGGTATGTAGAACATTTTTCTATAAAAATGCCAGTTTTTATGTTTTTGGTACTTAGCGCCTTAATTAATACACGTATTCATATTATATCGTTTCTCTATGGTATATTATTATTGTTTTAATGTTCTAGCCGAGCGTATAAAGCGAGTAATAATAAATTTGTTCGAAACTTTCGCATATGTTATAATATAAAACATAAAACACGTTGTATGTAAAACGTCTCACTGAAGTGGAAATGTAACGTCTTGTAAGGTTCTAATGATCAAAACTTATAACTCTTATAAATAGATGTCGGCAGTAACAGGTTGTCGACAATAATTTATAGCGAACTTTTATACCACAGGGGTCTTATAAAATATGTTTATACATTTCTCAATTAGTTTAAAAATTACTATTATAGTATTCGCCATGGTATCAAACGTATCCCTAAACTAATTCCATATTTTATTTTTTCAAACGATTGCAAAGGAAATACGGGAAGAATGTTTAGAAGTTTAATTTATTAAACATAATAATAATATTATACAAGCATTAAGAAGTGATATTTTATCAAGCATTGGAAACCTTAGTATCAAATTAAATAAACGAAATTCACGTTGTAACACACTTATTGATAAAATCGCTTTATATAATATGTGTCATGCGATATAGCTCAGAGTAAGATGCATATTTTAGCTAAACCACCGCCATCTCTAGATTAATAAAGCCTGAGCATAATTTATTGCACAAGCAACGAGTGGTCCACTTTTCAGCTGTCAAAATCAGATCCCAGATTACTTGACATATTGATTCGCTCTTTCTCGTTTCAAATTAAATTATAAAAAAATCTCAAATCAAATATATTGACTATCAGTGTTATTAATAAATAATATACATTCCTGTTATTCATCAGCTGTCAAAGTCAGACTAGTCCTTTACACAAAACCGGTGGTAATATCGATTTCCAAAAAATATGTAGCATTGATCTATGCATTACATTTGTAGAAGGTGTGTTAATGCTAGTGTATTATTTATACCTATTCAAATCAAACCATTCCCTTTGTGAACACGACAGACGCGTCAGTATGAGCACTCTATAGATATAATAATGACAGGCAATGACAGTTCATACATATACAACAACGGGAGGGGCGGAAAAAGTAGGACCAGTCGTCGTGAATCTATCGGCTTTCTACTTGAGTCGGCAATGGCTAGACCCATTTTTTTTTCAATATCCCCGAAAATCCGTTTAGGGTACTTTTCTCAAATACATCAAGGGTCATTTCATATTTTTTGAGATATAGGTCATACTTATCTTATTAGATGAATAAAAATGTGCTTAAAATAACACGGTATTAAAAAATCAATATAAATGAGTTGTTTATGTTAATACTGGTCTATGTTACAAATGACCATGTGAAAAATAGCTAAAAATTATTTAAAAATATTTTTAATAGAGGAAACCTGTCCGTCTTCTTTTAATGATGGGTCATGTTAAAATTTCTTGGAAATAGGTTTACTTAATAATTAAATTACGTGTTTAAAAACATCATAATTTGTGACAGAGATCGGCTATTGATATTATCAGCGACCCCACTTAATTATCCATTAAAATATTGCATTGTAACGATACATAGCTCTAAGTACATGCGCTTACATATATATACGAAAACAGATTCATACGTACGTACGTATGATAAGTAGGTAGGTACCTACAGTGACGTCCTTATGCAAAGTGCCGTCCTTATGCAGAAATAGAATGCCGTCCCCTTTCATGTTTAGTTTCGAATTGTCTGCAAATTTGTTAGGTACCAACATACATATTTAATTATTTATTCTCGGCTACCCTAAGCAGACAAATACACCATCAATCTTTAAATTGACATACACACCGTCGAATGTGAATTAAAGCATTTTCACGAAATCTACTCTCAAACAGTGGTAGTTTCAGGTACGCGGAGGTCTGTGGTGCTGACAGGTTTGAAAGTACCATTTTGAAAATTTTATCCGTGCGATAAACTGCCATTGAAATATATATTATTACGGATATTACAGTACAAAGAATAGTTATATTGTCGCGATTTTTTTAAACTAAGATGTCGATAGGTACTTTACAATGAAACGACAGCATTGTTTTCTTTGTGAAAAACCGCCACTGCTCTCAAAAGTTGTGATATTTGTATCTATTCTTTCATTCGCCCCCCTTTATAATGTGCCGCCCATATGCAACGCATAACCTACTTCCACGGGACGTTACTGGGTACCTACGTAACAAGTTATTTGGTTAATTAAAATTTAAGGAATTTTTAGGAACCCATGTGATAGTAATATAATAATAATAATGATATATTCACAGTATCATAATTGATAGCAATAATCGATTTATTTTTGTTGAATTTTTTCCAAAAGATTTGATGAACACCCAGTTGGTACTTGTATATGTAGATGAACGTCACGGGAACGGGTTGTAGGAACGATAATAGGTTTAATTTATGTTTGTCACTCTTCTGCAGCATCAAAATGTTTCCAATCATACTTTGAATTCATCGTTATTATTATATTTAATAATATATGGTTTATTAACTAAAGTTATGATTATACACGTTTTTAAAACGTAAAGTTTTGTATAGGTATTTTCCACGTTGTTTGAAGGTGTTTTTATTGATTAAAATTTGAAATGTGTAAATAGTATGAGATAAAAAAATGTTGTTTAATTTGAATCTTTTCTGCGTCCGGGTTTGACGAGTAAAATTATAACATTTCATGAGTATTCGTAAATATTATACCCACTTATCTAATAATATTCAGAATTCAAATACCTACTCCAAAGCCAACTGACAGATGGCGTTGATACTATAATACGCATGACATATCGATATTATTGATAACATTATTAAATATACAATTAATATAAAAATATGCTTATAAACGTATTAGAAAGATTATATTCAAAGCGAAATTATTATGTTCATAGTGTATCGTCGAGAGCTTTCGTTAAAGGGGTGAAAATGAGACCGAATCATATTATAAACCTGTTTCTAACGCACCGTTTTCTCTATGTTTTAGTTATCTTTCTTCACAGTCCAGTTGAGATCAACATTTTTTTAGCAAACGAACCCCTGAAAAATTCTAATTTAATTATTACATAGATACATTCGCATGCAGTATAACGTATGAGCGCTCGATAATTTTCCGATAATATTGAATTATGTACAATTGTTTCCTTATAAATTGGGCGGACAAATCCAAAAACATTGACACTTTTTATTTTCATTTACCTTAAGGTTTTACCAAAATAACACAGAAGTTCGTAGAAAGAAATATTGGTTTACTAATGTCATAATATTTTTTACCATACGTCCGATATGTTTCGTATTCTTCGCTTCATTTGAGCCCTGCTTATAATAGTAATATGTGAAGTGATGGTAGATACTAAGGTAAATAATTAACATTTTCACACTGTTGTTATAATGGGACGACGACCACAATGGGAGACCGTAACTCCGATGAACCAGTGTGTGGAAGTACCTACTAGAATAGGACGTCCAGACTCTTGGTCGGACTGGCTTTCCAGAGCAAGGTAGGAGAGAAATGTTGGAGGCGACTGGGGTTCACACCAGGCTGTTGCTCCACCAATAATAAAATTTTTTATATTTGAAAACCCTACGCCTTCAATAACCTATAAAGTTGTCGACCACTAAATCATAGACACGCTCTCACATATAATATTATGGCGGCAATTTTGACGTTTGCCTAAAGATGGCCGCCGCGGGGCTCCGAGGCTTGATTGGCATGTGCAAACACGATGGAAATCTGCCAATCATTACACTATTATAACGCCCGCCATAACTTAGAAACTATCCCATTTAAGATGCATAAATTAATTTAATTTGCTGGCTGAAAAACTGAGCACAAAAACGGACATTATTGATTGAGGAGAAAGTCCGAGTTTAATGAGTTTTTGAAACCGTTTGAATTTGGGCATTGCCGTGTGGTTAGAAACAAAGGCTATTGTAGTGTATGTGGCCATCATATAGTTACAAAAGATACGTATCATAAATAATAATGCATTACAGGTTTAATTACAAATCTATGCTAGGTCATCACCATTAGTCATCATAATATTATATTATTAGGTACTCATCTACATATATAATACTTATATCATACCTATTATCATTATGTATCTTTGCCTACGAAGGAAGCAAATGCTAGCTATTTTCCCCCCACAAAACCTAGTTAGGCAGTTAATTTAAAGACTCAGGTTTGAATAATCATTTTACTGAATATGTAGACAATCAGTCTAATGAAGTTTCATTAAAAAAATCTATAAAAAATGAATTTATTTGTTTGGCTAAATTAAAAAAATTAATTGATTAATTTGGAAACTGCCATTAATAACTTTTCTTTGTTTTGGATATGTCGTTTGGAAGTGTCAATGCAGGCTTTATAATATACCAGCAGGTTTTATTAATTAATTGGCAGTTGTTGGGTCCTACTAAACTTAAAGCTAGCATTAATACCATAACTAAGCATCGGATATTTTAATATGTTCAATCAATACCTGTATTCAAGTGATGTATTACAATGATTTACAATATATCGATGCGAATGCTCACGTGAGCAACGTTGAACAACAATCATCGTTCGACTTTCAACAATGCTTGTGATTAGATGATGGTGTATGTTAAAAACATTGACGTTTCAAATTATTTCGAGGAACTGTTTAAAAGTTTAATAATTTAAACTACATATTATATTAAATTGTTGTTTAAAATAGAATATAAAGCATCAAAATACTTAACTTTCACCACTCAATTGAAATTTCAAAAAAATCCTGCGTTGATGGGGGCCTAACTTCCCTTGTTATTTGAGATGTTATTTCGATAGACAAAGTTAGACCCGCCGACATCAAGTAGTATCGGATATGTGTTTCAATTTTTTAAATATATTTTGAATATATCATGAACACAATTTAACATTACATTTAAATTTAAATAAATAGCAAGATACAATAGTAAACAATTAAAACACTACAAATACGCAGTGAATACTGAACACAGTAAAGAGTTTATTGAGTAGTTGAAAATGATCATATGGTAATATTCTATAAAGTAGCGTCCATCTAAATACATTTCACATAAGTGTAGTATATCAATATTTGAGGCAGTTTTACTGACATACCATTATCTGGCATCCTCTATCAATTCATATTTTTTTAGATAATTGGTTATCAGCGACTCTGGAGGAGTCTCATTATCCCGGATAAGTTGTATAAAATCAAGGAAGTCTTGAATGTTGAAGCGATTTATGGGGCTACGTAGTCAAGAGTACTTACTCATTTCTCTTGACAACTTGACTACCCTCTGTACATTTTGAAGAATTTAAAAGCGAAGCATTATTATAGGCCTCCACATATTAATAGAAACTAAAAAGGTAAACACCCGATGAAACCTATTTATAATAATTATTCTTTGAATTAAATAAAATATTTTTCAAATATACAGTTAACACCGGTTACAATGATTATAGTATGTATAAGTATTATCTTAAGTAGAGTAACTGTAAGAATACTATACAATTCATCTATATTTTTATATAAGTAGTGCATTTTGATTTATAATCATTAATATATAATATAATGAATGGGAATTCAAAAGACAACTGCCAAGAAAGGACGTTTTTCTTCAAGAGTTTTCATATAATTTTCTTATTATAACTCATAGTGCGAACCTCGCCAAGCAGCATAGGTAATCGAAGAAGTGGATGAGCAATGAGATATTCTGGTACCTAGTTATATTATAGGTAGGTAACTATTTCGTTATACAGTTAAGCATTATCCGTAAGTAACCGGCGAGGTGGTTCGAAAAATAATCAAACGCGATTGACGGATGAGGCTCTGACCTTACCTGCCTCTACACGAGTGCTTGATTTTCACAGGGTTGGAACATGAACTATCTTTCAGTCCACACGCATAACAATAATTTATATTGTGAAAATTGAAAGAATACAATATTGGGCCGGTGTTAAGTTAATAAAATCGACTTCAAAGTTGAATGCACGTCTGTAAAATCGACAAATCTGCTTTCAACCTATAAATGAGGTATTGTTATCAAATAATCCATTATCAATATTTAAAAAAAAACTTGATAATTCAAAACATTTGTATTATATACATTGCAATAAAAATAATAACAATATATCCATGGAATATATTAAAAATGCTTATCATTTTTCATACAGAGCGGTTACATCTTTAATCCTTTTAACAGATACCTTGGCCAACTAGGACAATATTATGGTGATGTGATAAATTAATGTTCCTTATCAGGACTCAAAATAGATCGGAGCGCACAGGAGCGCCGTTTCGGTTCATAAAATCCCCACAATTATCTCTGCGTCTTGTGGAAAAATTAATTTGACCATCTGAGCTCGATAGGCCATATAACAAAAAATATAACACACTTTTTTTCTAAAATGCACGTATAATTAGATAGCTAGGTATGTAAATATTTTCGTAAAACTATTGAGCGCTCCAGTTCGTAAAGTTTTCCATTTCGAGCGCTGTTCCTTATACTCCTAGTTGTTTAATCCTCAGCACCGTAACTGACTCTTTAGTATTAATAAAATTGAATCAATCATGGCTAAATATATTTGTATAATACATATAGAAATTGGATGCATAAAATGTTCCATCATCGTTAGATTTTAAAAAAAACCATAGATAATGCAACGAAAAAGTTGTATTTTAAAATTATACAGAACTTTCCAGAAAAACAAATGATGTTAATTACGTTGAATTTGAATTTGATTGACATACCTACATATAATATCATTTCCCGTATGAATCATGTACATTGTTCGTGTATTATACGGAAGAAATTACAATTATAACATTAATATAAATTCACCATGGATTCAGATGATATTATTAAGGCTGTTACAGATGATAATAATTATTTAGTTTATGCTTTGAAAGCGTTTAAACATGGCATACAGGTGGTTGCATGAATACAATAACGTAAATTTTGACGTTTTGTTGTAGGTACTCTACGTCAGGGCTCGAAATGGACCGGAGTGCACCGGAGCGCCGTCCCAGTTCATGAAAACTGCAAAATTATCGCTACCTCACATGGAAAAAATAATTTGATCGTCTGAGGTAGATAGGTTATATAACAAAAAAAAAAAATACAGACTTATTTTTATAAAATATACATAAAAATAGATAATTATGTTTATATTTTCGGAAAATTATCGTGCGCTTCGGTTCGTAAAATTTTATATTTCGAGCGCTGCTCGAAAAAAAATGTATAGTGCAACATGACTTGTAGCTAATTTAATATTAGGTTCATACCTACCCTTTATTTAGTTGAAATGATTATTTTATTCCTTCATGTATGCATTGAAAAAATATTGTATATTCTGCTCGGTAAAATACAACCGAAAAGCGTAGGCGTTGTATCGTCTAGGATGGAAAAAAACATCGTTCTTTATCAATATTTTCCCATGACCTAAATCATGAGCGAATGGATAACAATTTTTATGATAGTGTGCTGAGATTCCTTCAATAATGTAGAATTTATTAACCATTATGACCCATCTAAAAACAAATCTAACGAAATTTAATTCAAATACAATAATTAATCATTCTTTATTTGCACTACGACGGCCCTGTCTTATTGTCTTATCTATAATATTGTTGCTGTGAATATTGAACATCTTGATCTCGGATTACTACTAACAAGAAGTAGATTCATCCACGTAACAATATTGTTCGGCATCTTATATCAATAATAACAATATTTTAAAGAAGTATACAAATCAAAAATAGTGCTGACGACCCATGAATGGCTAACGACGTATTTTGTGAAGTGGCCAGTAAGAAAATAATGTGTGTTATTTGTTTACTAGTATGTCAAATACATAGATAGATTTTTTTTATTTTGTTGGTAGTACTGATTTTATCTACACAGATTTTGTTATCTTGTGGTTAATAAAATAAGTAAGTTCAAATAAAAAATCAATCTTCGATATTTCCCTACCACATCTGTTTTAGACAAGCAAAAGGCTTAAGCTAGGCGAATATTGGCGTACTTTGATGTGTGTTAACACACCGACACTATGTCGATAGACGGCAAATATTTGAATGGTAAAAAAGGGCACTGGTTGGAAGCTCTGGGTTAACCCCGACTAAGGAAATCAAAGTGATTGTGTCATTATAGTTTAACTTCTCACTTTCAATATCTTTCGATTAAGTTTAGTCAATCCTCGATGAGGAGCTACTACAAGACTACTTTAATATGATCCACCTAATGAGGTATTATATCGTTGAACTCATGGATACGTCACAAACGAAAATCTTAGAAAGTCCACGTTTAGTTTGGGCTCACCTCTTAGCGATAAAAACATAATTGCATGAAAACCGCTCCATACTAATCAGCCGACACCTCAATGACTGCATATCGCCTAACGCCAATACACCGACTAATGAACGGCTCCGATTGTCTTACGGAATGTCAGAAATTATATATAATATATTAAATCTATGTGGATTTAGCAGAAAGCTAATCTTATATTATGCTAAAATGGATCCACCCGTATGTGCCACGTATGTGATGAGTGGTAGAGTGGCGGTTTCCGTGACGTTTCGTTAGGAAGTATTGTATTGATTACAGAAAAAGAAATTGTTGTATTTGAGGCAGGGAATTGTATAGTGAATATTTATTTACTCATACCCGTTTGGGTTAAGCTGATAGGATGTGTATTCATTCCTATTTGGTATTGCCACATATATATTTGTCTTTGACTTTTCAAATGTGCATCATCATGATGAGCTTTCGTTTGGACTGTTTGGAGTGCACTCCAGTGGGCAGTTACGGCGCTGGAGCAATTGCCAAATAAATTCCCGCCAAACCATACGCGATATAACGACGTGTACAATGTGAAAATTTTCAATTTAAAACACGCCATGTTAAGTCTGACGTGCGTACGCACGCAGGCAGACACTGGCCGTGTTTTCAAATTATCATTATTCCATTAACGAAGCCGCCATCTTTGTGTGCTAGCTGTCACACGGCATCATTCCAGTATGATTCAATTTCAAATTCAATTTTGGAACGAACAATCATGTCCGATTTTTTTCTAGTTCTTTATTCAAACGCCCATCCAGTGGCAGACATAAGGGGGTAACATCGCAAAAGTGTTGAAGAAAATTTATCCACGCAACTAAAATAAAATATTATTGTAATCCCATATATATATATATATATATTATATTCATGAGTTCAAATCATTTAAATAATTGAAAAAAAATGTAAGTATAGTTGTGGTATTTTGTTGAATATAACAATTAGATGAGCCCTGTTAAATTTTAGACAGTAAGTGCAAATAACCCCCATATGCCTAAATATTTTTTTACCGTTAATAGTGTTCAGATGCCAACACACAGCATGACGTATGTATACATATATACCTAAATATTACATTCATAAAACCAGAAAGTGTAAAGACGCAAAACGAGATAGGATGAAGTATTTTGCAATCAATTTTTAAAACACATTCGATCGATATGTAGGAATTGATTTTAGAAGATATTGAATTTGTCGCAGAATAAATTGAAATGTTGTGTCATAGTCAAACATGGGGATGAGAAATTTTCTTACTTAAAACAAGAAAAATCTCTAGATTCTCCAAATGTAAAATTATAAGGAATGTAAGGATAAAAATCGTATATTTAAAGAAATTTTAAAACTCAAATTTGCCAGAAATTATAACAAAAACAGTTAATATTTCATTATACTCGTTGTATGTAAAAAAACATTGTTCTCGCAACCAAATATCAATTGAATTTAAGTACGCACATTCATAACCCTCCGCCACTGAAAAATCAACCATAGAGTTATTTGATTTTCAATACCGTCCATAATATTATTATATTTTAATGCATAATATACATTATTATATTTTCCCGATACGTCCAATATGAAACATGCTTGTGGTGTATTCATAATTAAATTATGCTTTTAGACAGTCTCAAAATTACTAGTAAATTGTGATGTTGCTATGACTCGTCGAACGTTACAAATACCTTCATAATATTGAATTTTTATAGTTATCAAAAATTACGAGTAGCCCAGCGCGGCATGGAAATGAGCATGTTGAGCATAACGCCGAAAGACCATACAAACCAATGGATAAGTAGGCAGATAAGAATCGCAGAGGTCGCTAAGTAGATGAAATGGGAATGCGCTTGACATGTCGATTGGCGAGCAAACAATTTACTGTTGAACAAATCCAACCCAAAACCCGCTGGCTAGACGAGGTCTGTACGTGGCAGCGAATAACTAGGTATCGACAAGAATGAAAGGAGCTGGGAACGACCTTCATCCAACAGTGGACCAACCCTGGATATTGATGGTGATGATGATAGTTATCAATAAACGCCATTTCAATTATCATCATGACAATCATAATCGATGCTGCAGTCTAGGCGACCCACTATAAACGTTTCCTATCTCCTCTGTCTGACGCCTTACACTTCCTTAGTTGAAGTATAGATCGCATCCCGAGAATTCTGGAGAAATAATGTGAAAGTTGATTCTCGTTTCTCGAAATTTTTTTTTCAGAAATTGTCAATGAAAATCTTGAGAACACTATAAATTATTACCAGTAATAAAATTATAAAAATATATTCGGAAGCAACGATGTCTCCATAGCATTTTTCTTGCCAAATATATCATATTTTGATACCACAAACAGCTTTAAAAAATATGACGCACACTATACTATCACAATGGTCACACTGCACGCTTCGCGCCTCGCTATGTGATTATAAGTCACCGAGTCTCCCGGTGAACAAACGTATTGGTTATTTTTATTGTGTCACCTAGTGATTTTGCAAGATGGCAAATATTTCTTCAGTATGACAAACGTCAAACACCGTATATTTTGAGGTTATGAATAAAGACGCATGATATGAATTGACATTATCCACCCAACAATTTTGGATTTGAGACTTTCGAAATTTTAAACTTAAATTCTCTTTGAGAAGTAGCTTACCGGTTAGTTTTGAGAGTGTCATCGTTGTTGACTTGAGCGCTACCAAATGTCAAATGAATTTGTACCTAAGCACGTAGCGTGCAATGTGGCTGTAGTATTTTTAGTAGACAAGCATAGCACATAGCTCAACACAAGCGAATCACCTACCTATGTGACCGAAGCCTTACAAATTATATTCGCAATTGCAATGAAATAATGAAAAAAAGCTTGTTGTAAATTGATTTTTTTTCGCTTATAGATTGATTAAGAATGCCTCGATAGATATTTATTATGATTTTTAAGTAATTTTTATTCATTCTATCCGTCGGTGGTAATTAATGTGGTATTTTATAAATATTTGGCGGTGAAAATAGGTATTGACTTAGTTTAAGCGATGTCATAAATAATATGAAAACACCGGTGAGACATGTAGGACTGGTGTTTTTCAAATTATGAGTGTTCAATAAAGAATGTTACATTCTTAAATCTCTTGTGAATTATTTGTTGAATAAAAAAAATAGTTTAATAATATATGAACATTTATAATTATTTTGTGTATGTACTTATACCATTAATATCTAAAAAAATAGTGTAAGTGTCACATAAGAAAAAGATTCATATTATGTGCAGAATACTACAGAGTACAAGCACAGAAAAATGGTTCAGTTATAGTTACCTGTGTATCTAAATAAGGATACCTTATATCATGTATAGTAGCAGATGATGGTAATAAAATTAGATGGCAATAATGTCGAAGTCCTATGATTATTTATTGCTGTTATATCTGGCAATCGAAGTTTTATGGTAAACGCCGTCAAGAAGTATCAAGTTTTGCACTTAAAAGTACCACAGCCTTAATACATCCATTGATTAGCCCAACAGCCGTTCATCCTAACAATACCATGGACTATTATTGCCGGTTTTATTGATTTTAAATCACGGAAATCATTTTAACAATCCCCGTTCCCGAGCTAAGCAGCCGGCCATTAAATCAAACTTCGACATTATTGAATCGCAGCATTGGAAAAAGTGAATATTGATCATTATAAAGCAATAATATGATTTTTTTTGTACGCCTCTAAGTGCTTTGTCGATTATTTTCAGTTTGGGCGTGGTAAGTATAGGCTGCCATCTTCGGATCGTTTTTGACATGTCGATATTTGAATATGGAATACTCATTTTAGTTTGAGACTGGTCTGACGGAATTTAGGCTTTAGTGTTGCTAGGATTAAGAAAACATTAATCATTAAGCCATAGATAAGCCTAAAGAAAACAAAACATCATAGATCAACATATAAATACCAGTTAAAAATGTTATAATAAAACAATAATAATATTTTTTACCTAATGTTTTACTTTATTTAAAAACTATTAATAGACAAAGATAGTAATAAAAAATACTATAGGATATAATTAATGATTTGAAAAAATATTATTATCATTTTACGGTGATAACTACCTACTCATGTAATATATTATTTTTGCATAAAAACAATTTCATTTCATTGTTTTCTTATATTGACGTTGAATATTGTGATTTTAAATGAATACATTATAATCAGGAGGCAATCCGGGGTGAGTTTTGGATTCTTCTAACAACTGACCAGCGCATTACTATTTTTGCTAATAAATTGTCTTTCATATAGTGCTTATGTCCTAGCCAGCAGTCTCCCAATATAATAGGCTATCTATGTTAAAGTCGGTTATCTCCTATTATTAAAAAATTCTTTAATTTATACACCAGCTTATTTTTGATAATTCATTCAAATATAGCAGTACCAATAAATCAATATTAATAATGTTAGATCTAATAACACTTTCGGCCCCGAATACTAATAATTTAATTTATACGTGTGGTTGCGGAAGACATACATGCATGTCATACGCGACAAGATGTTATGAAAAACTGGTTCATCGAGCAGACCGCATGCCCATATTTACGTAATGTTTTAAACTTTCATGTTTGACAAATGCCTTCAATATTAAATTTTTTCGACGTCCACCCATTGCGCATGTACAGAGATGGACGCAGGGTATAAAAAGCTTCAACCGAAAACAAACCTCATGTACAATGTATCTACAACCCCAATAATTATTTCGTATATTTTTTTCCCTTTTAGACACCACGACGAAGGGCTATGAGTTCTTCATCAAAACGTACATATTGTTGTACCTACGTACAGTTGTGATATTTATCTATTTTGTAAAATACTAGGTACCATAAGTCAGGTAACTAACTTCATTCGTTTTGTATAATAAAATTTGTATAAGTACTAAAGAATCGATCAAGACATACAGATAATATAAATCAAGTTACAAAGAAACATAGAAGACTCAATATTATATAAAACTTTACGGTGTTTAGTAATTATTTTAATTTTGTAAGACACGGATTTAATTTTCTTTGAAGACTTTGGCATGAAGACAAGAATTCCCATATTTATCGAAAATAAATAAATAAACAAATAGGTATTCCATTGAAATATTAAATTATAATATGTTATTGGAAAATATAAATGACATATATAATAATTCATTTGTTGATTAAATAATTTTAAACGGATTCATATGAACTAATTGTATTTGTAAATACTCGATTCATGACAGTTTTCAGTATGATTGAACTGGTTAGCCATTACAGGTAAATATGTATGCATAGTTTATGCTTTGGCAGTATTCAGATACCTGGTGATGTAAAATAAATGACCCATATTTTGATGTAATCGTGCTCTACGCATGCTATGTTGATTTGTGATTTTTTTCTGATTGTTCATCTAAATATTATAAATAATGATCGTTCACCGTATTATAATATTGGTCAATAATAGTGCGAAGCGTAAAACGCCCGTCCCAGGAAAATAAATCTCAAAGCAGGTAGAATAATTTGCAGCTAATTATTTATTAATTTTTCTTTTCTTAATTGAAGATGTTGAACTTCTTCCAGATGGAACTTCCTATGGTTTTCAAATCAAAATCGCCGAATTGACGTAAGTGTCACTTTTTAGGCAAAATTAATTCAGCTTACCCATTGGTCTCTTTTTATCACTATCGCGCGTTTAGGTTCCTTCAATATATTTTCTTTTTGCCACTTTTTCAGGTTCACTTTATATATTATGTTGGCTCTGGCTCCGACTATTCACATATAAAAAGGTTTGCCATTTATTTTTGGGTAGAATAACTGTTGACACAATTTATAATCAACGTAATCCATTTCGGGCCTGTGTGGAGTTGATAGCTCCGATTAAAATCATTATATCCATTATTATTATAATTGATCGAGTGCAGTTTGGAGCGAAATTTGCATTTCGAATTATAAACAAAACGGCGTGAAATCGCTCCAATCACTTTTGAGCGATTTAACGGTAACAAACAACGACAATGATGATGTTGGATCATTTATTTTTTCGTAAGTTGGTAGGCGTTATTCATTTTGAATTTTGACAGATTTTTGACAGCTTTCCCGCTCGCTATGCATAGAGAATTTAATTTATTAGTATTAAAAGGTGACATTGCAATACCCTACATATAATATGGATGCCTCTTTAGTAATAGAGATTTCAATTTACACCCGATACGCTGAATGGTTAGCTGTTAAGTAAATTATTTTCTAATGCATGGATCTGTGAACGCTAAACAGGGATAAAATGTCATGGACACTCAACACTCCTAGCATGAAGAGTGACAAATGTTGATGTCATCAAACGAACAGAAAAAGACCGAAGAAGTTCAACGTATCTTCAAAACTAGAGACCATTATTTTTATAAATTTAATGGTGAATTCCATGGGATATTTTATTATTTTTGCCATTACAACGTGATGTACAAGTATTTAAATCAGCACGTGAATTATTGATAATGCTATGGAAATACCTAGACATTACATATAAAGAAAGAAATGAAAAGATGCTAATATCGCGTTCTCACGTAGCGATTTTATCGTTCAACAGTGTGTTGAATGAAAGCTGAACATCAATAATTATTGATAAATTTAGTGGAAACCACATTATTTTAACAACGTTGATAGACTTGCAAGTTGAAAGGAATGAAGTTGAAATCCTTTCTACTTTTAGTCGTTCAATATTTGATTCGACTGGTTGCCAAGGCAATTAGACATGGTGATAACTACTCGCATTGGCATGTCAAACTTGACGCCATCTTGATTACGATTATGGTTTCAAACAATGACATTATTAATGGACAACGCACTCAATACAGTAGCTAGCAAGTAAATCGCGCATAGCGACTTTCGCACATGCATAGGTAGACGTCACGCAATTTCCATTATGCGATATCACGCATCGGGAATTTATAGCAATATCACCTTTATTGTAATGGCGTTAGACCAGTGTTTCTAGTGTCAATGTTCATTTGAGCGAACGCTTTCGAACTGAACCATTCGGCAGACCCGACAAAAAGCATTGGGAATTTACAGCAATATCATCTTTATTGTAATGGCGTTAGAACAGATTATGCCATTCGGCAGACCCGACATAAAAGTGAGTGTCATTTTTTTCCAGATGCTTCGTCCATATTAATGTCATTGGTTTCAAATTAAATCGATACGTTACAATTGAACGACAAGTAATGACAACGCGAGAATGCGGCGTAAGTACATTATTACGGGTTGTATGACGATGCCAACGCAGCTCAATCAATCAATCAATATTGGGATACTGCGTAGGTTAGGTTATGTATACTATATGAATTAAAATGAACCAGTAAAGATAGTTGTGTTGAGCATTCTAATAAGGTGTTCTATAAAAATAGTATATTGGTTAGATGCATCTGTTTATGACTGTCGTATTTATAATAATTAGAGAGTAGATAGATACCTTAAAATCTTAGATATAGACATGTGAAGAGAAATGTCGTAGGAAGCCTGTCTCACTCCCAATTATCGATGGCTATGACAATACGGTATTTATATGTACATACACCAAATCGAAATTATAATCGCTTGGTCAGGTCGTGTAATAATATATTACTATTTAATCGAATTGAGGCAGAAATATGCAAATTTGTTCATCTGGTTGCTCTATCATTAAGTCGTCACTAGCTGTATTATTTTTTTAGAATGTAGACTGTAATCTTTTTTATTGCCTACCTACTTACGTTTAGCTTTCTAAACTAAACCATTTCAATCAGATCTGGTTAGATACTTCAATAAGCAATAAATTTTAATTTTATTTTTATTGCTACGAAACTAATATAATGTAATCCAAATGTTTATAGAAACTGGCGTAGGTATGTACAAGTATTAAATCTAAGAATATCCGTAACTGATGACGTTTCTTATAATACCATCACAAAAATTAACTGCACAATAAAAATATTGTTATCAAGGAGGTTTATTATAAAATTAAGTAACGTCGCAGGTGAATCTTTTGCGACAGTCAAACGTTTTTTATTTTTAATTCAATTTTTAATAAATAATTCAGAGCCAAGAAATCTAAATATAATGAAAACCAAATAAGAAATAAACAATTTTGAATAAAACTTCAGAAGCATTCAAATATGAACACATGTACAAGTACTCGCGAATAATTATTAATTAAATTAATACTGAATACACACAATATTTAAGAATGCATTTTGATTGGCGGAATTTAAAGTAGCTCAGATAAAATGTAGATATTAGAAGTAATTCGGGTGAATCATTGACGGATCGATAGTTTAAGCTTTAAAGGCTACATAGAGAACGCAATCAAAAAACTTCGTTTTGTGAAGATTTTTCAATAAGTATTATGCATTTTCTTTAATAAACAACAATCTTAAATCTTGCTTGTATTCAGCATTGAATAAACTACGATAAAGACGTTATAATATAAAAAACAAAGACCAGCTATGTGAAAAAATAACCAATACAACCGATAATTGCTGTCAACCACAGGAAAATTGTATAGCAGTGGCTTGCTGTTCATAGATGCTGTGGATGCAGCGCATCCCTAAATTATTTCAAAATAATTCAAATATTTATTATATCCTTAAAACCAAAATTTATAAATAAAATCATTGTAGGTATATAAAGTCACGAAATCAGGTACTTAATATTATTAATATATCGTATTATAGAAATAAATATTTAGTAATTATATACCTGCTTACTTAATACCCGTATGTTGTTGCAAATGCTGCATTGCTATTATATTATATATATTTTAAATATATTTTTTCCAAATAAATTCCGCATTAGTTATATAATATATTATGTAGCAAGTTCAAGTAATATATTTTAAACGACTAATTTTGGAGAGCATCTCTCCATATCAAAAGTCACCGCACACTACTGTTGTATAGACCTAACACATTTTGTCTGGTGAGAAGTAAAAATTATTGCATACAACTCATTAAGCAGATTAAGACAGAAAATCGTAGGTAAATCATTCTTGTCTACACAATCTCAGGTATTAATTAAAAATATTGAAGAAGTGATGTGACTAGCTTTTGAAAAATCATACTGTGGTGATCTTAGTGTAACTCGAAGAAATATCTGAAGTTAATGATGCAATAATAAAAAAAACTCACCTTCTGAGTACGCCCCCAAGAAGCGACGCATTCAAACATTCTGGAGGTGACAGTCTTCTTTGCACCTCACCGACTGTGACTTTGTACTTGCTGGTGCTGGAAAGCAGACTCAGCCGCCCAGGGACTGAACAGAAGACGTCGCTTGGTGCACCCGATCCTCCGCCAGCTAGGACTCCCATGTCTTTACCTTTCATATCTGAAAAAAAAACGATAAGAATATTTTAATGTTTTTAATGTCCATTATCTGTCAGTTTTGTTTGTACATTGATTATTAACAGGTGGATTTACTGGCGCAAAAAGTGTGTAAATTAAGCTGTTGCGATAATAGCTGTGGACACGTGATAGTAATGATTGTCTCGCCAATCTCATTAGTCATTATATGGTGCTATTTTGATAGGTTGTGAAAATTGGTAAACGTTAAAATTCGCTGCGCGGTGTAGTTCGTATTTTTTTGGCAGGTTCGCCAGTGACGCCACTATCACTCTACTATGCATGTCATGGTAGTTCCAACTATCGCGTGAAAATTCAGAAGCTTCTGATTTTTTTGATCCATGCATGCAATCTTGCACGATAACACGTTAGCAGTAAATCCATACGTTCATCACGATATCAATACAAGTAACTATTTTTTTTCTTTCAGTATACTTCCTTAAGTACGCGTCGTGTGTCTATTATTAATAATTCTTGTTTGCTTTCTTATCCATTCATATCAATATCTAACGAGCATAACGAATGATATTTAATATAATATATTGTCATGCTATAAATAGTAATGCGTTACTGCAAATCAATACAGTTAATAAACTGTATCATTATTTCGTCTCTATAATGCTGCATTATAAAATCTCTATGTTCGTTTATCATATTAGCCATAATGGCGTCGCCTGCGTTACCTAACCCATCTGTCAAAATTGCGTTGCATTAATTCTCTAACTACCCATTATAATGATAGTAGAAATACGTTGTAAATAGTCGCGCTCACTATGGTATCATAAATATTATCATAAAATATATGTTGAGCAGAATAGACTTGTAACATGTCGCCTGAATTAATTAAATACTTTTGATTATATCATACGTGCCGAGGGCTTACGTAAGAGGAAGGTGGTTTCAACATTTTCCTCAAGAAGTACTTACATCTATAATATGCAACTTGTGAGTCTTCGAATATAATATATAATTATCCACCATGTATATGAAAGCCAACGTTAAATCAAGTTTTTTCATATTATTTATTGAAAATGGAACGTCAAGCTATAGCAGTAATTATAACGTCATTTAATAAACTATTTTTTTTATTCAACGAATAATTCACAAGACTTAAGAATCTAACATTCTTTATTGAATATACATAATTTGAAAACTTTGTCGCAAATAGATAGAACACTTACAGCAGAATAATTGAGAATGATAAAAAGTGCATACAATAGTTTTCACTAAGTTGAACGAAATTTCAAAGAAGATCATTAAGAAAAAAGAGACCCCGAGATAATCAAGGGAACAGCGGAGGACCCCGTTTCCTGGAGGTGGAAAGTCTTAAAGCGCAAGATACCGTCACAATGAAAAGCTCGAACAAGTATAATAGAAAACTTTGTGAACACGAGACGGCTTCAAATGTTGAATTAAAAAATATATGTTGAGAGTCCCTGCGACAAAATAATAGTTGCATAGATAATTGTCGCATTAGCATATAGTAAAAATCAAAATAAATATCTACATACGATTACCATTTACGGGTACATTGCTTTGCATGTTTTTATTAATATACCAACTAAACTTTGCAATCGATAAATATACAACTCTAGAGCCACGGTAGTTTTATCTACCGGTATTTCAGATCGATTAAATTTATGAAATATGAAAATTACGTATAATAATAATTCATAGTAATTAATGAGAAAATTTCTTCCACTCTGTGTTTATCATTGGCATTAAACGAACTATAATACTATTTATTACTCTGGCGCTGTCTATGGGAAAGAAGAAGTCAAAAAATATTAGCGACTTGGCGTATTTTGCGCATGAAATATTAGAGTAGGTACTAGAAAGTGGGATAATCTTTAAGAGTTTTCGATCCTGACTGTTACACATTACAGCGTGTAGCATTTGGGATAGCTACTAAGGTAATCTGAAAAAATTGTATTTTTTATTTGATAATATAAAATCACTGATAGCAAGTCTCATTTATTCATACAACCGCTGTCAAAATTTCAATCTGACCCGATCACATCCTTTCTCTGCTAATCATTCACGTGATTAAAACTGCGCACAAGTGACAGTGAAGCGTCAATTAAAAAAAATACCGTTTTGACAGAGGGATGCTAGGGTGAACATTAGTCACAATTTAATTATTCAGATCAAGGGTCTATAATCTACGCGTTCTCATTGAAAATAATCATAGTCATTGGATCTTGTAAGTTAGTGCACGCACACCATTCATGATCAGGGTCTTGGGAAGTTCTTTCTGAGACGCCCTCAGTATAATAATGGTATTAGTTTGTTATATCACACTATATAGTCGGAAGGATGTATAGTACCTACTGTAGTAACATGGTAAGTAGTTGATAGAGAGAAAACAAGTTCACATGAAGAATAAGTGGATTTTGATTATTAATAATTTTTTTTAATCCTCTAGTCTGGTTTAAGCTACCAAGTCTTACGCAATTGTTACTACTATTACATCAATAAACATAAAACTGTTTAATGTAGTTACGTTAAACGGCTACAGGATAAGTATTTATTTATTTTATTTATTTATTTATAAAAAGAGTATTACGGCAATACAGCTATTGGCCAATGCCCCATAATACTTAATAAATACAAATGTATAAAAATATCTTAATTACAAATAACAATAAAAAGACAGCATGTGTAAATATTAATGAAATATGATAATTTATACAATTATAAATTTAGCCTATTTAATACGTCCACAAACATTATATAGTTAATAAAAAACAAATCAACCTTTATGGTGCCATCAAATAAGCTAATTGCACGATACACAGCATCATGAAACATAACATCTGTCCTGCGACGAGGTATCTTGAAGACCGTGGAGCTACGAGTGATATTGGTGGGAACATGAAAATTAATATTTGCCAGTATATACGGATTGTAAATGAACCCACGAAGAAGTAAAAAGAAATGCTTTAAAAGAACAATCACTCTTCGGGTAGACAGGGATTGCATTGATAGCATACCCAGAAGAAAACGAATCGAGAAATTCATTTTATTGTCATTATCATAAGGAAAGAACCCGTATGTTCTTAAGTAGAGAAATCTAACCCTATGAGAAGGGTGTGAAGCTCTCATATATCAATATTGAATTTAATGATCTATTTTACCACGTTTTTATTAGCTCGTATTCTTGTTTGTCCGGTACAGATTTTTTCTTGTGTGTCCAGTACAAATTTTTTCTTGTTTATCCAAGATTGTTATCTAACCTCCCGACTAGCTAGACATTTTAAACTTTTAGAATATATCAGAACACGACGACAACGCATTCTTTTAATACTTTTAGCCATCTTTAATCAGAATTGAATTCATTTTCAGTTAATTCTGTTTTGTATGTTTTGGAAGAAATTCGTTGAAAGTAATATTTACTACTAACTGTTATTGGTTTTTAAGGGGTCCTAGCAACTAAATTATTAATATATACGTGCGTTACTATGGAAATCAATATGAAATGTCAAAATGATATTTCAGTATTCTATAATATTTATTCAGTATTTCTATCAAGTACAAAAACGTATTTATTAATACATAGAATTGTCAAGTTTATACGATTCAACAGAAAATTTAAAACGTGGTATATAAAAAGTTCTTTTTATCTTGTAATTATTTATTCCAATTTAATGATGCATATTTTCAGTATTCACATTATTAGGTGAAAAAAAACCGGAATCTGTGTTCCGGCACTGCTGACAACCCTATTGTACAACCCTATTGTACAACCCCCCCGTAAAAATAAAAATGAATAAATGTTTAAAATTCTTTGACTTAAAAGGGTTGCTCTTTTTGAGAATGAAAATGTAGATCTCCTTTACTGGAATAATAATAATTGTTTTTCTTTTTTAATAATTTTCCCTTTGTGCCCGCCATTCGAAAACTTCTGCAGCAACTTGGGAAATTTTTTGATGAGTTTTCAAACTGTTATAAAGGCTTTTAGTAAGCGATGCTCCTTCTTTTAGTGTTAAGTGTACCTTCACTTACTTAAGTATAATATATATTATTAGTTAAGTCATTAAATTCACGAGGAGTCAAGAAAAAGCGAAGAGGTGAAGTTTGAGTTGGCTCGGCCACATGTTTAGGATACCTCAGAGAGTCAATCTTCCCTGCATTTTTCAGACAACCAAATTTCGGTGTCTTGGAAAGTCTTTGAATACCACCAACAAGGTATATAGTATATTGCCCTGCTAGCTAAAAAAAACAGTATTTTTGTTGACAGAGAAAATGTACTCGTAGTTTAAAACTTGGCTTCTAAATTCACCAAATTCAAAAACACCGTCTGTTTACTTAGCAGGGCAGTACCTATATAATATGCAGATCTAGGAGATGCTGGCATGAATAATTAACATGACACAAGAATATTGGGAGAGAAATAGGGTTTCTTGGAGACACAGCGTGGTGTCCATAACAATATGTTCTAACTGAGGAGTGGACATTGATTAAAAAAGAGGAATTCATCACTATGAGGGTATTTTTATATTATTTATATTTCATACTATTCGATTTTTAACTGCACGAGAAGTGTTGCCTATGTTTTTTTTTATTATTTGAAATACTTCATTTAAAACTAATTGTATTTTAGGAGGAGTAGGGTTCCAGATAAGAGAATGTGGAAGAATTCGTTAGATTACCATTAGTTTTTGCTCCAAGGCTGACAGAAAGATGGTGACAGATGATTTGTAATTCAGAAATATTTCAGAGTAGCTACAAATTAGTTATCAGAAAACTACAATAAATACGCGATTACAATTGTTTTTTGTTGTTGTTATAATCATGAATGATTTATCATCTAGGTATACAGACTCTTCAAATTATCCAACACCCTGCAGCGGTTCTACACGAACGATCTACGTGAACTGGACTGTAGTAGATGGTGCTACCTTGATTGTTAATTACATAATACGGAAATGAAAAAAAAATATATTAAAAGTAGATAACGATCTCTACCACTCATCATTGGGATATTAAACAATTCGCTTTGCGACGGCCATATACTTCCGTCTGCGAGTATAAATTGCGAAAAAAAAATAATTCGCCTGAAGTGAAATATTATTTGATCCAAACACAAATATCACGACATTGTATGCATGCGGGGTCTATAGCCATAAAATTATTGAATTAAACAGCTTCCAATGTGTGTAGCGTGTGTAGACATAATATTATAAATTAAAATCCAGTTTTGACCTGTGGCCGGCTGCACGGTAGGCTAAACATTTCGCTACTAAGCTACGCCCCCGGGCTGGACTCATTTAACCAGTGATCCTATGCATGTTACGTTTAATAAATTTAATATTTTAAATCTTTAACATGTTTTTACATTGTAGAATGCTCTCTTATTTTACGCATTTCTTATTGTTGACAATCTATATCCAGTTGATATTAGTGATTTCTTTCACTTAGTCGCTCCACCTCGTTGCCAATAAATATTAGTTTCAAACAAAAAATCACTTCCTTACACACCTCTCCACCCTCGTGGCCATACTCCATGGCATAACACACGTGGTATGTTCGTAAGCGTTGCGATGGTAAACTTTACAATAAATAACCTTGCATGAAGCGGACTGAAATATTATGTTTCATAAACCATTTCAACGAATAATTCACAAGATTTTGAGAATTTAACATTCCATTTATATTGAACAATATTCGTTGAATAAAAGAAATGGTTTATTAAAAATCGTTAGCAAGTTCAAGTAGACGTTATTAACTAAAATATTTGGCGGGAGCCGGGCGTCGGTTAGTAGTTAAGGTAATTAATATTCCTTAATTTAATACACAAAAACCGATAGTCAATAATAACACAATTTGACAAGCATTTAATGTATGATCTACTAGTTTAAATTGTAATTAGATATGAGGCTCGTAGCATAATTGGTAAATGCACAGTTGGCGCGATACCAGTGGTTTTACGGGCTCGAATCCCGTCGAGCATTGTATTTTTTTCAAATATGATTTTTTGTTATGTATGTTAAATATAATTTATTCCAGAAGAAAGATATTAAAAACAATGTACCTATTCTCAATTAGATTCTCGTCTGCTTAATTTGGTTAGATATTAAAATAATCAACAGATTTTTGTTTTTACGAGAAATTGATGTTAGCCACATGCCATGCTACAACCTATTAGGTCCATACGCTGACTCAAAAACAAACTGAAAAATAATATTATGTGTATTTTTTGGAAGACTCAGGATTCGAACCTGGGACCCACGATATTATAAGTTGATGCATAAACCACTCGGCCATATGGCTTAAAAAACGTTATTGACATAAAAATGGGGAAAGATTTTACAGAATCTCGCGTTGGTAAGGTACTGACCTCTTATATTATAAAGTCGTCTCGGTAAAGTTACATATATTAATTTTATTAAGTCTGAGTATTTGTGTAGTAGTTTCATTGCGACTACACCACTACTAATTGTAATTTGAACCTCGGGGCATATTCTAGAGTTAAAAAAATATACAATCATCGATATATTAATGAAATTTCTACATAACATTTCTACACAAATGCAAGAATACTTCCTGGCCAGGTACCTACGCGATTAGTTTGACTTTATTAAATTCAAGAGGTTTCAAAAACATAATTGGCTATTAATTACTGTCTTACAATACTAATAATTGACACGTTAGAGAAATTGGTTAGCAATTAACGTTGGCGTTAATAGTATCAAATTGAGAATCTTTGATATGTTATGTTTACACCGCATGTGTGTTCATTATTTATTATTATTTATCAGAGCAACATAACATACTGAGAAGGAAATAGTAAAATGGCGCTTTCACCTCGTCTAATTTAATATTATCACTGATAGCGGATTATTAATTCACCGATAATACAGCCGGTTTGGCGTGGCTCATATGCGTTTCTAATAGGTTGTATGTCATACGCTATGTTTTATATCCCGGATAAATCCATCCATCAAAAAATACACTACAAGTTATGAAAACATATTTAGCATGTCTTACCTATATATATATTTACTAAAATAAATGCGGAAATAAAGGCATGTTTTACAAGATAATTAATATATTTGAGAATTTTGTAAATCGACTAGCAACACTAAAATGAACGAGCCCTTTTCTAAAAGATGCTGATAAATTCCGTCCGTCCTGGTAATATCAGTTTGGGTTACCATGCAAGATTGAGAATATTACCTACAAAAAAGGTAAAAAGGAAATGCCTGTTTCGTCAACATAAATAAGTCAAATAAGGTTTCATCATTATTATTTGCTACATATCTGTTTTAATATGTAACATTAGCAAAAAGGCATTAATACTTAATTATATTCATGCACTCTTTTTTATTTTTTTAACATTCTTACAGCCTACAAGTTATTGTACATTTTACAATGTGAATTTATAAGTTTTGACAGGTAAATTAAATCTTATGGATATTTATCAATAATTATATGTATTTGCTGGACAATTCTACCGATTTTGAAAATAATAACATTTTAATTATATGTTATATTGCTGATTCTAGCCGAAATATAAAGATGACGAAGTATATATTAATTGAAATATTAGCAGTTTAATGGACTTGGAAACCTAAGGTGACATTAGGTATAGTAACGGGAGGGTTAAAAGAAAAATTGTTGCCATAATATCCAAAGCACGGAGCATAGATCGATTGAAAACTGCGTACATTTTAGTACGTACGTTGGCACTGATTGGAATAGAAAAATAAAATATTGTCGATTCTTTGAATTGGTTTAAATTGACTGGCAAACTATTTATAGTATTTGTTATTATTGAAACACTTTATCTGTTTATGACTATATAATCAGGAGGAGAAGATATAATTCTGAGGTCAACTATTAATGTAAAGCTCAATCAATTGATATTGGGTAATTCAACGATAAACGCTCTATATAATATGTTATGTAACAAGACAATACACTTCAAACCAGAACGCAAGCCGCCATTTTTTTTTTGAGGCTGCCAATAGAATAAAAAAAAATAATGAACTTGTTACCAATACAACCACACGTATAATAGTTTGGTTCTAAAATCGAACTGTTTTCAAGATTCCTAATATGGAATGCGTGTAAGACTCCTTCTATCACGAGTCCAGATTTTTTAGTAATGACATGTAAAGTTTGTAGGTTTCACTGGAAAACTTTAAAATATATCGCATTGTAAATTCGTGTGTTATTTCGATGTGTGAAACGTTAACATTGTTGTGTTTAGAGAGTAGGAGATTTTCTCAAGCGCAAGTGTTAAATAATCGCTTCTACAGACTTTATTTCAGAACCGAATAAATTTGGATTCAGATAGGCGTTATACTGCCGACATTTTGTACGTATTTAGAACTATATGAAACATTGATACTACGAGTGCATAATTAAATGGATATAAAAATAATATCACAAAGCAAAGCCCCCTGTTAAACACAAATAAATTTTATTTATAACCCTCATTCAAAACTCACCCCACGATAAGGCCAATAACGTATTATTAATATTTAAAACACAATTAGATATGTATTTTATAATAAGGTGTCAAATTTACTGCCATGGGGTGTCAAATAGTATAATGGTCTACCTAATAATAATATGAAACAGGAAAAAAACATTCATTGTGGCAACACCTATTCAGAGATTTTGACAAGTAGGTAGGTATACACTGTAGTCTGTACGTACACCGTCATATTCCATGAAATAAAAAAAAAACGTATTTTGTATAATACTATAAAATGTATTTAACTCATGATTTTGATATTAATTGATTGTAAAATTCACTATTACGTTTTTTTCTCAAAATATTATGATTAGTCACCTGCGAATTGTGGAAACGCTTCAAATCGTAAATAATAAAAATATCCCATCGCAAGAGACCGAGATATTGCATGACGCTGTCTATCATGCGGTTGATTTAATTTTAATGTATTCATATATATCATAATTATTAAATTAATCGTTTGTTAAGTGGAGAATAAGTACTCGTCTATGACGATTATTTATCGTTTATAATGAGTTGTAAAAATAGCTTAAATACTAGAATCAGTTGAGCATACTACTTACAATGTAATTGTTATAAATAGTGCGAACAGGTAATATATTATTCCACCCCTAAGTGATGAAATTAAAATGTAAGAAACATGGACATTTAAAAAAAAATACAATTTACCAGTAAGGAAGTTGGGTTTCAGTGTCTGTTAAGGTGCGTGAAAACTAAAGGCACTGTAGTGCTTGGAGACCCCCTTGCATTTTTGTATATACTATATACCGCCATGGAGTAGACATATATATGTTACCAGAATTTTAATGGTTTGATTAATTTTTTAGTATTTTCTGACGAAGTCAACGTCTCAAAGGTTCATGAAAAACGTAATTAAAAAGAAAATTATTAAAAGTAAGTAATAGAATCAAAAAATGTAGGTTACTGACTTTGTACCTTATATCCTAAACTGAAATTGATTGCCAACGACAAAAATTATATCTATTTTAACAACATGTTGACTTTGTGAATGTTTTAGATTGAAAATTCGTAACGTCCGTTTGTACATTGCATGAAAATAAAATAAAAATCGAATTCAATTGATCTGAAACCATAGTCATTATAGATTTAAAATACTTTTTATCCTCATGTGGCCACCACACATACTGTGGTCTTTAATAACGACACAAAAAAACATATTCTCTATAACAACAGGAAAGAATATTAAAATGTATACGACTGGAAATTATATTACGGTGATATTTATTTTTATCAACAGCATTTATTGATGAAATAATGCGACGGGCATTTTGATTGCTTGGACGTTTTTTGCGGCCATTTTTTCACACCAGCTGATCCAGATTGATAGGTAGCTGTACACATACAAAGGATGTCTGCGAACGTTCGAACACCTGTTGGAACAATTAAGCTCCGCAAGAACTGGTTCGCGATTCTATTTAGTGTCGCGAAGAACATCCCAAAAGATATAACTACTTAGCAATGTATTTTTATTGATACGTAATTTTGAATCACCGTTTAGTTTGATTGACATTCCGTCAAATTAAAGTCAAAACGGAACGCATAATATACTTAATGCGAAGGGATTAAAATTGAAATAAATAATATTTAATTATTCAGGTTTAAATTTAATATTATGATCATCACCATCAGCAGGATGAAGGCCTCCCTTAGCTATCCTGACTCTTCTCAGTCTCTAGTTATTTTCCGCCACGTACATACATCCACCGAACTTTATGAGCTCGTCTATCCATCGGGTTTTAGGGCAATTCTGTGGGCATTTAGTGTCCCTTGGGTACCACTGTATGACGGCGGTTGTCTAGTGAGCGACATGTCCAGTTAATTGCCATTTCATCTGCTTAGCGACCTATATCACATCGCGTACTCTTATCTGCTTCAATTGCTCATCTGATAGGATGGCTAGGTTGATCATTCGAATCAACGGCAGATACCAGCTTCTGCTTCTGCAAGTGTATGCTCACACACAGGCCTATCCCGATGAGCAAATGAAAAATTTATACGAGCAAATTAAAATTTAATATAACACGATTTATATACAAACAGTCATTGAATGATTATTTTGCAAATATTAGGGTTTTACATATATTTATACGGTATCGAGTCAAGGTAACTTAAGTGAATTGATACTTTTGAAATGTGGTGTTGGTGTCGAATGCAACGTTTTTCTTGGACATAGCACGTGACGAATGACGACATATTGTTAGACGCGGACCAGATAATTGCGTCTAGAGAGGAAGAAGCAGAAGAAAAGCGTCGGCGTGAATGATGTACTAAGTAAAGGAGCCTACGAGGGTAGTCTTCATTCAGCCATCAGATAAACAGAGGAGGATCGATGGAGAATCTTGATCATTTTGAAGATGGTCATGATCCTCAGTCACGAGGAAAAGATCGAAAAGAGAGAAAAAATTAAAACACATCACCTAGTACACACAGCATTTTTTTTATATTTATGAGTTTATCAAACGTTTCTTAACACATGCAAAATGTTCTCATGATATTTCAGAATCTCATCGATAAAAAAAACCTCCTCGTTATTATAATTTCCGAAGTTCAATAGTAATTTATAATAAATAATGTACCTACATATTTCTTCCTGCAATCAGGTTCAAAGATATGATTTTTTAATACACGAGAGGTAGAGAAGATAGGTATGTGCGGTAGATAGGTAGGTAATAGCTATGGTATCTATTACAAAGCGATGTAGTATCATTTGCAATTAGGTTTGGGTAGGAGCAAAAAAAAGCAATTTACGTTTGAGTCCATTTGTTTCTCATACCTTTACCGAGAGATTCTCAATGTTTTAGATTTCGAGATCCTTTTCAAGAAGAAAAGTATTTACACACATCTGTCATGTGTACTTAGTTTCATTTAGAATTAAAGATTGTTACGATACATAATACTATTTTCAATGGTTTTTATAACATTGACAATTATATACTAGTAAGCATATTTTTATAAATGTTTTATTTAATCATTTATGACAATACATTATTACAGCATGGCAGTTAATATATAAAAAGCTGATGAATTTTAATGGTTCTGTCAAATATGTCAACCAAACGATAGACATCATCATGGAACTCCACGTCTATCTTGAGATGGGATAACTAGAAGACTGTAAAGTTTTACTACGAGCGACATTAGTAAGGACATCAAAATTATTATTGACTATTTTATAGAATGATTTTAAATAGATCAATAAATGAGTTGAAAAAATATATTAAATAAATATTGCTCGCTAGAATATTTAAAAAAAATATTAAGGTGGAGATTAAAAGTTTCGAATGCATAATATTATATATATGTCTTAATTTAAACAAAAATAAATTAATAAATAAACATTATTGAATACATAATTATGAAAAGCGAACAAATAATTTTAATTATATATCTATTATAATATAATATACTTATTCTTTTCGTTTTTTTTTTAAACTAAATATATTAACATTGATATAGTCTGTATAATGGTATATAGGCCGAAATAGCTATATATAGAGTAAAAAATAATTTTGTATAATTTAAGGGAGTGTAATATAACCTATTTTGGATTTAATTTTGAATGTTATTTAAACCTAATCAAATAATGTTAGAACTGTCATGATAATATATAAGTTTTACGTAAGTATATAGGTAATATTTAAAAAAATAATATATACATTTTATTGGCTGTATGGTACCAATGTTAGAAACTCTTTGAATAAACTATGACTAATTTTCCGCGTCTAATAGTTTATACAAAATAAAATGCACTCAGGTGACGTATCTGCACAGGTTGAGAGGCACTGAAAATTACGGTACCATAAAACCAATTTAGACAATAGATGAGTGATGTATGAAGACTGAGTTACAGAATAACTAATATCAACAAAAAAACTATCACAAAAGACTATAAAATAGCTTTTTTATGATCGAATATAAACGGTACGATAATGTGTTTGTATTTTCGTGTTTTTTTAAGTATGATTATGAACCTACAGGTACCATCTACTTACCTGTAATTACATGTTGTATCTATAATATTATAATAGATGATATTATTTTTGATATCGATCTTTGAACTCGATTTGTATTGAAGAGATATATTGACTCATGTTAACATATACAATTGAAGCATTTCGTTTCAAGTCCAATACATGTTTTTAAGATATTTTTGAAGTTTATGTGTAAATTTAGGCGCTTAATACATTCACTGCCGACCAGTTAACTACTTTTTAATTACCACATTTAAATATCATGTTAATTATATCCAATGGCCAACTACTGCAAACGCGCCAGTCGCGTTGTTAGCACTAAATGAGTTTTAATATACAAAACCATTGAAATTTTGTGTTTATAATACCATTATGAATATTTTCCAATGACAAAATTTAGTCAAATACGTTATTTTAAGTAATATTTTATATATGCACAAAAATCACAATTATCTCAAGGTTGACTGTCAAAATAATAATACAGATTAACATTATTTATTGTATATGACTGTATGTATGTATAAAATAATTAAATTAAAAAGAATCAACGTATGTAACAGATTAAAAAATATACTTAAATAAAACTTTTTGTTTAATATATTATTATCAGTTTGTATTAAATAATTATTGTTTATTTATTTATTCGTGTTAAATTGAAAACATAACATTATTATGAACAATCTTAAAAAAATATGGTGCCAAAACCAGTCCCTGATTTTTCTAATATGTATGATTCTGAGGTGTTTTCAAATTATGTATATTTAAGCTATCATTTCTGATAATTATGGCGAAAGGTGGTAATGAATTTTTTTTTAAATAAAGAAATACAATAATATTTATAAGTAACCAATTAAAAAAAAAATGTAAGACGATGTGATTGCCTATTGGTAAATAATTAGAAAACGAATGTGTATAAGAAAGTCAACGTTTTTGTTTATTTGTAGTTTAATTTGTTGGTACTTTATTACTTAAATATATCTGTACGAACCCAAACTATGGTCTTCTTGGTGATTCTAAAATTAAAAAAAAGAAAAACGGACGACCAGAGCAAAAAAAAAAACTATAAAGACATCGACACATGAGAGTAAGACGTATGAAACTATTTTAATGTAAATTGCAGGCACGGGGAAATTCATAGGAAACTATAAGTGCTACAACTGTACGAGTATCTCAAACACACTTCTCATGATTGGCGTTGATAAGGTGAAGCTATTTACGAATAAAAGTACAATGAAAGATTACAATACGTATCCAGATATATAATTACTCAAAAGTACTATAGAATTGTGAACCAAAATGTATGTAAGTGGTCTACTTACTAATTTTAATACAAACTCTGGACAATGAATGAATAGTCAGAATGTCATTCACTGTTTCTTGCATAGTAATATATTATAAGTTATGAAAAACTGAAACTCGGTCTCAGAGATTTTATTGGAGAGCTCGGTAAGGCTGCATCTTTGATATGTATATGATATTTGATCAGTAAAGTAATACTTATTAACATATTCATGTGGCGCTTGGATACTCAAAGCTATGGTATTAAAATGTAGAAATGAATAAATCAGACAGCATTCATTATAAGACACAATTAGTTTATATTAAATAATATAATATAAAAGTATGTACTCACTTTTTAATAAGGGGAGATCAGACATGAACCCTGTATTATCATCTAGTCCGGTATTCTGAGGAAAAGAAAAATATTCATTATTAGTAAAAATTAAATCAATACAATCATGATAACTGATTAACATTAATTTGTGGAATAAAATATATTAATACCTATCAATATCTTACTTATAAGTATAAGACTTATATAGTAGTAAGTAATGTATTATGAAAATAAATGTTTAGACAAAGTGTATCACGAAGACCACTTTTACATGGACGTTAACAGTGTGATGGTAGTTTAACAGACTTTTAACAATGATTATTTTTTATTAGAGATTCGTCCAAATCGTTGATCAGTTAACATATATCCTGTGAAAGCAATCACTAGGATACAGACCCACGATATATTTATCTACAACATAACGTATGAATATGATACAAATTCCATCCCTGCAACTAGAGCCCGAGCGTCAGTACCATAGGTACTCGCTTCAATTATATGGGGTGGACCATAAATGATGTTAATAGATTTTTTGTACAACCCTCGTCTAAATTACGCTCCATTTCCGAAAAATGTTCGATTTCGGTAAAATGATTTACGGAATATTTTATTCTTAGATAAAATTGAAAAGGCTATTTTTTATTTAACAAACAATTTACTTACATGATTTGAGAATGTAAAATTCTTTATAGAGCATACATAATTTGAAAATATATCTGATAACTTCAATATAGAATGTTTGGAAATATCCTGATGCCGGTTAGTAATTAAGGTAATTGATACCTTGAATTACAAAATGAACGGAATTTATTAAGCTTAAATAATAAAATAATGTAAAAACTACTATGTACGATGCAGGTAACTCAATTGGTAAAGTACATTAGCCCGAATCCAATGGATACGGGTTCCAGACCCGTTGAGGGACGTATTTTCAAAGTATGTATGTTAGTAATAATGAACTAATGTTATGTTGGTTTTATGTCGTTACATTTTCTACAATTGTTTCGTCACAAATCATCACCTTATATAATACCCCCAGTTCCCCCTCAACCCCTCAGAGAATCACTATATACCGTATATTACCGTGCTTAAAAATATATTATAATATGCATTATATGACGTAGCTTTATTTGCAAACTTAAAAACAGGACCTCGTTTGATAAACTTGGCGCTTCAGAAATTTCGCAAAAGTATTTAAAGCTCAAAAATTTTCCAGCGCAAAGTTGTCAGCCATGCGAAATGCTGTGGCAAGCTTTCATTAAAAATGTCTTGCATCGTTATTAAAACAAAAAAAATATCTGATAAAAAAACGCTTCCAGGAATGTCTGGACATCGCGATGTGAGGAATTTTGGACGAGGCATTAGGGGAATTAAAAAAAATATCACATGTCTATTTGAGCTTTCTGCGTTGATATTGAAGGGGAATTATTTCAATAAAGCTCCTAAAGTAAACGTTATGTGTGTTAATATTGTCGATATTTTTTTTGTTGATATTTGTTTTCAATCGGCATCGCGAGAAACAGCCCATGATGACGATTGAAGACCCGTAGAACGGTAAATGCATTAAAATTGATAACGAGTGACTGTAAAAAATAATTTATTGTCAAGTAGCTCTCATGGTTAATGAATCGTACTTACTCGAGACCAAGTGATCAAATGTTTCCATTAAACAATGTTTAGTATCTATCTGTTTCTATCTGTACCTACAATGAACCTGAATTAATTTATATAATGTAAATCAAAGTTAGCGGTCAATTATTGACACGTCGTTGTAAAAATTAATTTAATTTTAGTTATTAATAATTGATATTTCAACGTTTGGCAATAATTTACTCTACGGTAAGCTTTTAATCCTTTTTGTACGCAAGCATATAATTATAAAATATATTAAAAAAATATAAATTATACTGATGGTTTTATAAATGCGTTTAAAAATTAATAAATGTAAAAAATCTTAACACCACTGCACATTTATGTACTGAAATACGACTATATTCTAAAACATTAGAGCGAGAGGTTTAAAAGAATACTATTTTATGTAATAAAAATACTTTATGCAGTCATTAAATGTTTAAAATAAATATAACGGATAATAAGGCTTCAAAATTATAAAAATAGATTATCTACAACGTTTAAGGTATGTCCAGGATTATGCTTTGAAAATAGAAAAAAAGCTCCATTTTGATCCACGCTGGGCACGTCCGCCCTTAACTGAGATCTATATTGTATTACCATGAACAGGGGTTCAAATTGTGTCATTTTTATTATTAGTAGTAAACACATTATTAAGCCTGTATATATTTGAAGAAATATTTCGTTCTTTAAATCTACGATTATTTTTATCTAAAGCAAATCGTTGAGCCAAAGACAATATTATATACCTAAATATTACTATTGTAGTTACTATGTCGGTATACTATACTGAGAAATAGTACTTATTCCAATTTAAAAATTATATTAAAACAGTGTGTTCATTCTTTGCAGTGTTACTGCGTGCAAATTTAAAAATAAATGCTCGTGAATTTCGGTCAACCGAAATTAGATCATGCTTGACCACAAAATTACTGCAAATAGATGTACAATAATGAGCATTTATTATTTATTTAAATTATCGATAATAATCATATAACAGAGATGATCATTTACCGCAGATAATAATAACGTTATCAGTGCTTTCTCCCATTAGTCATTACGGTGAGAGGTTTTGTTTTAATTTTTAATATTAAGTTATTAGGAATGAATGAAATAAAATAATTGTTAACAGTTACGGGAACGTTGTAATGCATCGAACTGATTGATATACAGAAGATTTCCAAAAAAATTCTAGGCTTACTGGATACAAGTTTCAAATTTTAAGTTTCATTGATTGGATAAAGCTGTCTATATATTATGATTTTGATTGATTTATTTCTTTGCAAAATCAGGCCAACATATAAAGAAAGATGTAAAATGGTTTTATGAATTAATCACTTCGTAATTCTCGTAAAACCCTTAAAGCCTTAGTTAGTCTGAAAATATCGTCACTGTTCTGGCAGAAGACACTAATTCGAAAAAAATGACATATTATTTAGTTAGTTATACCAAAATATTCCTTATTTCAAACTTTACCGTCTGGAAACCTTTTTAATAAATAAACAGTCTTTATTTTAAAGTCATACTTTTTACGATTACTTAATAAACTCACATGATAGGCAATTTTAAACATTTTAACAACTTCAAAGTCAAATTACTCAAAACTAGTATTCTCCAGTTAGTGTGTTCTGCCAGAACAGAGACGATATTATGTAACGAAATTTAGTAAGCAACTGTGCAATGGTTTTTGATAGATCGATAGAAAGGTGCCGAAAAGAAGGAAATTGCAAAGGAAAATCGATTTTTCAAATATGGTATCTCTTGAATTGTCAATGTATTTAAAAAGATATGCTTATCAATGTAAATATTTCACGGATGTAAATAAATATAAGTGAAAGTGTCTGACGATCAACAAAAGTTTTCAAAATCTCGTAGCGTAATAATAATTATTAGCGATTATATACCTAGTATATACGTAAAAATATGGAATTTAATTTTTTAAATATTCTTCCAGTGCGACAGTATACGATACATTTTTACAATATAAGGGATAACTTGACAGATTCTTCTACAAAGATTATTTATAACACATTTATTTAATCGTTATTTCGGGGTATAGTAGCGTGGGAACCTAAAGTGCGACTTATCTATGGATCAAAATGCTGGACCTTATCATAAATATACAGGAGGAAGCTGGATATCATTGGAATAGAGATATTAAATTGTTTTAATTTTGTCTCAAAGATGGAAGACCCGGTCATCGAATAGACTCGTCTTTAATAGACAACATGGGAAAAGGATGGTCGAGAGACGAATATTCCAATTGTTGGACTACCTATCTAGAAAGAGACATAGTAGTGGCTAAGATAGAAGATGTAGCTTGTGGCAGACGGAAGGGAGTCGGTATGTTTCCTGGACGTGGTATTGGGTTACCGAAGTTGAAGAATAACGCGGGGAAAGAAGATAATTATTATTTAGATTTATAACACAAAACACAAGTTAATATTCTATTGGATGCCTTTAAACCTATCAATAAGACATAACACTACCTAACCACTAACACCAATAGCCTACATAACTATTCGCTATTTCCAACCTATATAAAAGACAGTAGTTTAGTTAATATAATATGAGTATTTATTAAAGCATACATATAACACTATCGATTTATCATTTGGGATATAACTTTAACTAAATTTGCATAGATTTTATGCGTAAAAAAAATCTGACAGCTCGTAAAGCTTTATTTATTGGTCAAAATATTTGTATTAAACGCTATACAGCCAATAAGGTATCGACTGATTAGTATGGAATGACTCTCATCCAATGAGATCTTGTATAGTTAGCAGGTTTGCTAATGTATAATGTTTTATTATCAATCTAAATTTGTCTAAAAGTAAAGTCAATATACATTAAGTACCTAACTACTCCATTAGTTTTTTTATTAAGTGGGGAAGATAATATAAAGTAAACCAAATTTTTCAACACAAAAAAGATTGGACGGAAAACAAATTAGCTAATAACGTTATCCGGAGAACAGAATTCATAGGAACTCTATTAAGTATATTGTGGGGAATACAAGATGTAAGTTCGACGAAGCTAGAGGAATTTTCTTCAATGGGGTGAACACACCGTTGATGTTACATAATACAATAGGAAATAGTTTTTTCTTATTAAAATTATTATCATTTCACTTTGTATTAGTTGTGTACGGCGCATGTTTCTTTTACATTTTAAGCAATTGCCTGAAAAGGTAGTTTTTGTTTTTGTATAGCTATTATTATTAGTAAGTATAGAGTTAAAATTAGTATTAAATTTTACGGTATTACTTATTGCCGTGTTATGATAATATAATCAATGTTGTGCGGTGGCATAGTTGATAAAGCGCCCGTCTTTAAAACTGTGGTGCTAGCTCGATCCCGTATCTGGCAGAATATAGGTAAGTATGTACACGTTGTTTTCGATGTTTGTTTCCGGAGCAAAGACCCAATGAGTTGCACGAATATATAAATTTATATTCTCTTCATCACGCTTCACGTTTCCACACCAACGGGTGTATGACATGTCGTAGCGAACATTAGGCGCCCTTGAAAGTTGTGCTGAGAGTGTCCCAAGAGCAACTTCACAAGACCTTAATTGGTATGTGTATACTAGAGTGTGCGTGATTCCTATTCAGATATGATAGTATTACGATCAATCCTAACCTAACCTAATCCTAAGTAATCTCTACCCTGTACTAAACCCATATGTTTTGATTAAGAGTGAGAACAGGGTAATAGATGTATTTTATGTTAGTACCATTCTAATGGTATTATCTGTATTTTTTGGTGAAACAATATTGTATTTATAAAAGTATTATAAAATAACATTACGTAGTATTAATCGTAATATTTCCATTTATTCACACTTAATAATGATCAGGATATTCACATACAATGATTACAGCTTTTTATACAAATTGAACATGGTAGTAATTGATTTACCAAGGCAGGGAAAAGAATATTCTGTAAGAAACTAATTTAATTTAATTTAGTATCACTGAATGAATTAATATAAAAATAAGTAGGTATGTACTGATTTTTATTGAACTCTATTGATTCATTCCCGATAAAATCAGAAGGCCTTGTCACCCTAATGTATGAAGGACGAAGAATTTAATAATCTTAAAGGGAAAATTTTGATATATATTTTTTTCTCTCGTATCGACTAGTTATTGCATTCTTGAAATTTATATTGGCTGTTGTAATATTCTGAAATCAGTGTATGGTATTCGAATATTTCTTTAATATTTTAAAAAGCACTCTCTTCTGTATTATTCATATTCTGTGATTATTTAATTAATTATTATTAGGAAGTAAATTATAGTATTATGGTTTTTCAATTAGGTTTTATTTTTGACACAAAATATTGGACAATAAATATTATTTATACACTTATATTATAACACTCTTGAAACTCAACTGCCACAAGATGTTTCATGTAATAAATAGTATATAAGTTATTGAATTATATCTTTGTACTTTTGCAATGTATATAATATTCTTCTTTCTTTTGACCATGTCCGATCCTAATAGGAGCATATGGACCTCCACAGAGTAGAAGTTTGTATTACGATTACGAGAAATGGATGTTAGCCACTTGCTCAACCTATTAAGTCCATACTCTGATTCCAACACAAATTGAAAAACAAAGTAGGTATGTATTTTCCAGGTCCAGGATTTGAACCTGGGACGAACGACATTATAAACCGACGCGTAAGGAGCTTGGCCATCGTGAGCGTATATAATATATTAATTTAGATATTTAAAAATGATGCCAGGTATATATTATATATCATTATATATATACCTGGCATCATTTTTAAATATCTAAATTAACTTAAAAATGACAGTAACAAGAATTATGGTGAATAAATCTTCGAAGTTAATTCTTATAGACTAATATTGGACCGTCACAGTTAAGATGATGGTACGGTATTTTAATCATTAATTTCAACCGACTATGGAAATTGTGTTACAATACGACGCGTGCGACATTTTCAGTCGAAGCAAAATACCAAATTGTTTCCCATTGCCGTTCATTTAGCTAGCGATTCACAATGGCGATTTTATTGACGAAAATGCCGCATTCGATTCGCCAGCATACTTTAAAAGGGGCCTCGAAACTGTTCAAACAAGTCATAAAATTATTAAATTATACCAAAATCCTAAAAAGATGCGTATTTTTAACAAAGCGAATATAAAATGTTACCCAACGCATAACAAAATCCCTGCATCTAACGTCAAAGGGACCGATAATAAAAACAATAAATCACTAATAAATAATGTCTGTCATCTTTAACAATACTTATTTTTAGTTATATGATGTAATTCTAGCGGGTCTCTTCTATACAAAAGGCTGCTTTCGTCCGCTAAAACCGCTAAGTAGGGTATGTTTGTATCAAATTATTAACACGTATTGTAACAATTACAATTAGCTGGTATTAATTGTTGCAATAAATGCTATATTTTAACGGCATGCCCCCTGCCTGTGCTAAAATTTAGAGCATGAGCGATAGAGAGAGAGAGCGAGAGAGAGACAGTTTCGACTGATTAACTGATCACAATACAATTACAATTATAATATTTCAATATAAAATGTATGTAATAAATACTAACACATTATCACGTTAGCGGTCGATAGTCGCCTTTTGTATAGAATATACCCGTAGGAAAGAGGTATAATCCTTTCCAAGCAGATGGCACACCCGTTTATGCCTTCATTAATTGGCCTTTCGATATAATTAGCATGTTATTTAAATGTGGTAATTAAATAGTAATTAAATGCAACGCGGTCAACAAGGAGCAATTATTTATGATTTTAGCTTCAAAATTAAAAAAAAACTTCAAAATCAGTTAGTGCCTCGAACCTCTATGTACCTAAACTCGCCACTGGTGATGCATACTATTTGTAAGTAACTTGTTACGATACAAATCATATTTTACGCATTTAAAATAAAATCATATGCGTTGTTATTGATATTCTTTGTTTCTGTATAAACTGAAATAGTTCTATTTTTGAATAACCCATCGCATTGATTGTATTCGATTCGAATATGTATATATTATTGTATTAGATACTAATTATTGAGAGTTTTAATCGTTACCTGTCCATCGTCAACGGCAGCCTGCAGTGCCTGGTGTAATGATAGGGGGTCGTGGTGCTCATGGTGGGGTAGCCTACCACCCCCTCCGCCGCCACCACCCCCGAAGTCCCGGCCTCTGTCGCCGCCGTAGGGGAAACCACCGTGCTGCAGCTGAGAGAAAAACTGCATACGTTAATAGGGGGGAAATTATGTGACAACATAATATTTTCATACACATATAAGGATAACAGATACTCAAAAAACTATAAAATTAGATTAACTAACGTTTTCATTTGTTAGAAATATATTGATACTATATTAATACTATCGACCGAAGGTACTTGATGGAATTTTAATTTAAATTCTAATGGATTTAAGTTTTTTACTATTACACTTGAGTCGTTTTTTGCGACCCCCGGGTTTCGCCTTTCGACATAGTAAACACACACTGACATCGAACACTCTTAACTCTAACTTATAAATTAAGTCAATACAATAAAGTATGTAAAAACTCCATTACCTACCTATCAAATCAAGGGTGACAATAAAAAATATAACAAAGAAATGTTAGTAAAAAAAACTCCCTCTCTTATTAATAATAACACACTCGATAAGCATAATATTATGCTAAGCCCGGGTCGTAAAAAACGACTCAAATGGAATAGTACAAAACTTAAACCCATTAGAAATATTGATATTATTTCAGATACCTTAAAAAATTAATTAAATTAAATTAAATTAATTTTTATAAAAAAAATTATAAAAAAAACTGTTTATAATTATAATAGGTGTGTCTGTTAAATGTATGAATTCGAATATATAGATTAAGTAATTTAGGCGATTTGAACTGCATTTTCCGTTTGACGTTATTATCCCAATAAACTAAAAACAAGTGTGGAACAGCCTCTCTATCCCCTTAAGAAAAGCCAACCATGTTCATCACATATTAACCATAAAATCGAAGCACGGCACATACTATTTACTAGTGTTCTTCATTTACTGTGCACGCTTCACGAAGCCACGAGTCGCAAATTTCAAAAAAACAAGTAAATTAATATCTCTGTGCATTTGAATCCAGAGTGTGCACTTATTTTTTTTTATCGTATGGCTAAGAAATATCTTTAGTAAAAGAATCTGATAAGAAATGTCTTCACTAGGTGGTCAAGACCTATAATACCGGATTCTTGAGTCAATAAAAAATAAACAGATTAGATTTATTTAGACTGGTTAATAATGTTCTGTCAGTCAAATTAGTTTTGTTGCATAAAATTAATTCGGGCTTATTGTGTCTAGATTTTTAAATAACGATTATGTATAATTTAATCATTAGATAACTATATAAGTAGGGATATACACAATGTTTCGATACTTAGATATTTGAGTATCCGGTATAATGGTGGTATCGATCAGTGGCGAAGGTTGGAGGTAGGCTGTTAAGATTCGACATAAATAGTGCACACTAAACTTTGTCAGTCAAACGTATTTGTTTTCATTGAACTAAGACTACAATGTGTACACAGTGTTTATAAAATTCAAATAATCCATACCTAATCCAAGCCTAGTAGATAATAGTAAAAAAATATTCGTTTATCTATAAAATATCTAAAATTATGCCATTAAACCATACATAATTTTAGATATTTTACTGATAGAAAGATATTTTTTATCGATTATGGTTTGGTTTAGGTAGGGCTTAATGAACTAAAAAAACTAACAAACACCATCTGTAATAATATTTTTTTTTCGACCATGTCCGATCCTATTAAGATCATTTGGGCCTCCACAGAGTAGAGGTTTGTATTAGCATTATTATTATTTTGTTTTTACGAGAAATGGATGTAAGCCACTTGCTCAACCTATTAGGTCCATACTCTGACTTATACACAAATTGAAAAACAATATGTGTACTTGCTAAACCCAGGATTCGAACCTGGGACCCACGGCGCTATAGGCCGAAGCATAAGCCGCGCGGCCATCGTGCGTTCAACGAAAACTTAATATGACTGAAAAAGTGTGCACTATTTTTGACGGATCCCCCATAATATACTTAAACTCTCGTGATTTGGTTTAGGCAGAGTTTAATTGAATTTTAAACACTAACCAGAATCATCTGCAAATTGTATCATTAGTTCAATGAAAACAGATAAGTTTGACTGACAAAGTTTAGTGTGCACTATTTATGCCGAATCTTAACAGCCTACCTCTACCCCTCGCTACTGATCGAATATACGATATTCAATCGATATCCATACATTTTGTATTAAAAAGCGAACAGAGTATAATAATACATATAAAACGACAGTTGCAATATTATGATGGAAGTATTTTTGAAATATTGTTCTGTGTATGTCTATGTAATATAAGGGGACCACAACAATGTTGAATGGCTTATTTTGGAAATATTTTGAGACTTTCCGCAAACACACAAGATTTCTAAACATCTTAAGACATCGCGCTGCTAACATACTCAAATGTATGTAGTAAGTACAGCCACGGATGTTATACAGTGTAACCAAAAATAAGAATTATTTTTCGCATAATATAATATGCAGTTAACTACCGTTACATACTCATTATTTTTAAACGTACCTACGTATTAAAACAAAGAACGCGTAAAATTTTCATATCCTCAATAAACTATTACTTGAATTACCTAATAAAGTATTTTTTTATTTTATAATTCTGTAGTAAGATGGCAACACATGATATGTCTGTTTTTTGGAAAATCGAGTTATTTATACTTTCACACTCGTCTCAGTGAAATCTACAAAATATCAAAATATGGTATGTCTAGGTTTTATAGGTTGGGAGAAATAAGCCGTGTCAATATATTATTATGGTATGTCCATTGTCCTTTCGAAAGTGTTCTCCTGAACAATTTAGAAAAACCGACATATCGTATTTTGCCATCTTACTACAGAATGTATCTAGTATCAATGCATATTACTGAAATTTTTAAAAAAATGGCACATGCATAGATCGTGAAGCGTGTTTCAAATACTGAATTATTAACAAATTGATAAATTAATAAAATCTAGCTTTAAATTGAATAAATACATATTTTTTTCATTATAGATGAGATATGACTGTATTCACATGACATATGACAGTGAATATAAATTTAGCACAATATTTTAAAATATAAATTTAAATTTAGCAAAATCATCTATAAAGTTAAGCAAATTTATACAATGCAAACTAGTTACCATAACAATACTAATATTTAAAAATTAAATAATAACCACCGTAAATATGCCATAGTTATAGATGAGGGACTTTTTTGTTTATTGAAATATATTTGTGACACATATTTAACATTGAAAAAGTCTCATAATATACATGTACATTATTATATATACATTATTTTATAAATTTTTAAAATAGGGTCTGCTTAACTCATCCGGTGTACTTACATGTACCTATCTAATTAATATTTTTGTATGTACATATTTCTACTGTTTAATAACATACTATCTATCTCTTTTTTATGTCATGTGAACGTCTTAAACTTATAATTTGTAATGTCCACAATATGTTAAAAATAAATAAATTGAATTGAATTAAAATTGAATTGAATTGAATGTATAAAAATATCCCAAGTAATGTAATTTTTTAGCTAATAAAAAGAGATTGATGTAATAGGCAGGATAATTCATATGCTAATGTTACTTAGATGTTTTACTAATACTATTAAAAAAATAGTTTCTACCATTTCCAAGGGCTCAAGGCTGATAGTTGCAAAAAAACTGTATAATAACTTGTTAAAATATCCAATAGTTTCTGAATAAGCCTGTATATTATGAGAATTTGAGATAAATTCCTCCAGGCTAAAGGAGTAGATATAACCCCGGAGGCAGTGCCGTCATATCTCAAAAATTTCGCCGGGGGGATGATAGTATGTTATAAAAATGAGAGAGGGGCGAGTCTATTGAAAAAGGGTCCGCGAGATAATATTGTTAATATGATGGGATTACTTTTCTATCGTATTGTGCTTACGCATTTACATTTGAGTTTTAAAAATTAAATGGACAAATCAAGATGATTACAGGGCTTTCATATTTCAGTAGTCTTGGATTACCCGTCTTTTTTATGACGAGATTAATCTATAGATATTTATATTATACCTAATTTACTTTATTATAACTTGTTCTTTTTAATATAAATACCATATTGTGAAAACTTTGATTATAATTTGCAATTTCCTTATTGTAATTTAAGATAAGAAATATCAGTTTGATCTACTGTACATAATTTCGTCAGCTGAATGCAGAGCTATTCTAACTTACATTTGAAATTTGTGAGGAAAGAGTTTTTTGAAACAACTTACTGAATTTTTTTATTATTTTTGTAATAAACATTTATAACAAATTTTGTTTTCAGCAATTCCTGATTATCTGTTATTCTCCTGAAACCCTGTTTACGTCGGATAAATGAGACTATATTCAAACTGTCCTTTGTAATCGTGAGAAATGGATATTATCAATGTTTTACGCTATTATAAAATGAAAGTAAGTCTCATCAAACGAAATGAGATCGTCTAAATTAGAGGTTATAATCGATAATTCTCAAGTATCAATGTCATCAATGAAATTCTCGAGAAATCGTCTCTACACTAAGCTGCCCGATCGCAATCAAGAAAATAAGATTTATCGGTAAAAACAACTTTAATTCTACACAAAATTTCTTAAATTTCTCGATTTAATAGGTAAAAAGGGTCTCGACTGGATTTGAACTTGATTTATTAAGTTTGTCGGTAATTTATTTTTTCGTCAGAAAATCCTATACGAATGAATTATCGAGAAAACAAATATTCATGATTTCGAGAATTATCTCAAGAAAAGAAAACAATATGAGAAATTACAAGTTCTAGTTTAGATGTGTCTTATTTGAAAAATTTAAATATGTTAGTATGATTCAATCACGTTACCAATGGAACGATGAGAAAAGAATTTCAGAGATTAATCATCTCTAAACGTAGAAACACTGTAGACTGTTCTAATATTTGTCTACCAGTTTAACTTATTAGAACACATAAAAAAGAAAGAAAATCTGTTGATTACCCATCATCAACAGTTCAATGTTCAATATTTTTATAATAATTAATTTAACTGACACATGATAGGGAAGAGTACTGCAATTTGGTTACCGATTTTAACGTAGTATTGATTTGTACACATCTGTATACATGGTCATTCATGACATTTATGATTGACATGATTCAAGACAAGAAAATTGCTATAAAAATGGAAGATAATATCTACATATTCTTATCCATAAATTTTTCAAATAACTGACTGAGTACATAATATATATACTAGACGAGCAGCGCTTATAAAAATGGCTAGCTATAATTTTACAGAGTTATTCAGTCGTGGTTTACCTTCAATATGTAAGTACACAAGCTATCCCCCTGTTACTGCCACCCTTAAACTTGCGGATTTCGAGACATACTTTGAATTGTTAGCTCGTCTTACAAGGAGAACTTACCGAGATTATTGTGTTATTATACCATTACACGTTTCGCGGTGTGGCCCGGTTACTTGTTGAGAATTACAACACTGTATTAATATGCGTTTAATCGGTCTAACTTAAACTAAATTTTAAACAACTGAAGAAAAATGGAATGTATTGGAGTATTGCAGTCAATAGGTATTTATTCTTTCACACCATTACTACTATCGTCAATATCTGTGAAATATAGTGTGGAGTTTCGGTGCATTCTTTTAGGATGTTTCTCAACAGATTTTTTTCGAAGAATAGTTAATCGATTAATATAATATTAGGTTCACATTCTGGGTTCAAATTCATATTGAAAAAAATAAGATATAATTTTTCCGAACGCTATTATTAGACTTTAAAAAATAAAAGTATTGTCGTTGCTTAGCAAAATATTTATATTGTAGAAATATACAAGATTGTCTCTTTGATTTATAATATAAAATATTAAATTAATTACTATAGAGTATCTAACTAGGATTATATGATTTCCCCACTTTTCTCAAAGGAAAACGTTTGAATACGTATGAAAAACTTTTGTTTTAAATTACTCAACAATGTGAAAGTTCAAATAGTTATCGGCCAAAAAACAGTTTTGTAGATTTTAACAAACTTATTAAAATATTGTAAAATATAATTATACAAAGTCAAATAAAAATCTGTTAATTAGCTTTCAAAGCAGGAATGGTGTGATTTCTCGACTTTTTGTCGATATTCGAGAATTATCGAATTCAATGATATTTGTTTACTCGAGAATTCTCGAGAAATATCTGTGTTTCTGTATTACTCATCCGGCCTAAATTTTCTGTTTGATTTGAGATCAAATTCGAGACGTTTTTTAGTCTTTTCTACCTTTATATTGTCATGTTTTTCGTAAGTAAAATAAAAATTGCTACTGTTCGGTTATACGGAATACAGCGGAAAACGCATTTTGAAAATACCCGATATACTGGATTATTTGTTAGTTTGGGTTAGTTTAGGTTAGGTTAGGTTGGGTTAGGTTAGGTTAGGTTAGGTTTGGTTAGGTTAACATAACAAATAATCTAGTTTATCGGCTATTTTCAAAATGTGTTTTCCGCTGTATTCCGTATAACCGAACAGTACCTACAAATTAAATACTTTTCATATACCTAAATCATTAATAGTAGGTATCAAAAATAGATCTCTTATCAAAAAAATAGTCACCGGTGAAGTTAAAATAATCGGATCAAAGACGAAAGCTTTAAAAATAAATCGACACTATTTTATAAAGATCCGTTGACACGAATCACCTAAATATCAATGTGTACCTAAATAATATGTTACTCACCACGTGGTTTTGAAGGTCAGCATCTCTGTGCCCCCGGTGAAGTGACAGTTGGTCCTGCGATGGTCGGAGGGACGCTAGCTGACTGTAGTGATGCTGTAAGGATCCGGCGTGGTGTAGGGGTCCCAAGGCTTGGCCATAGGGGTCTGCGGAGAGATACTCGAGGGGGCCATGATTCTGGAGAGAAATGAACGTTTTAGATTGGTATGCTCGGATATTAAAATCACTCGAAAAATAATGAAACGTAATTATCATGAGTTTTATTGTAACTGTATTTATGATACGATACTTTGTATAAATGATAATAAAGAATAATCCATTTAGGAAACTACACATACTAACATAAAACAAATTAAAAACTAGGTTTTTTTTATTCAGTTCCGCAATACTCGATAGTCAGTACCATAATAGGATCGTTTGTTTAACACTAAACCAAGGCGTGAGGCATAATGGCAGTAGTATAGTGAAACAGTAGTGTATTAGTTGAAGTGAAACGATCACAAAACACGCAGGCTTAGAGACAACGTTGAAACAGTTATTATCGTGATTATGATTATGATACAAACTATCGGTGCCAGTAAATCCATGCATGTGTACAGGCGCTATATTGCCTTTATTGTTGTTTTACAACACTGTTTTTAAAAATCGTAATCCTATACTGATTCAACGAGCAATGTTTTCTGACGTTTAGTCCTAAATATTGCTAGTTTTTCTTGACAAACAGTTGTCCCTAATTTAAAATGCTATTGTTAAATACCATCTCTGCTTGATTAACCGGTCTTGTGTGAGGACGAACAGACGGATGGATAATATTATGTTCATATTCTTCACCTGTGGCGGACTCTGTGCTGAGGCATGGTGAAACGGAGGCGGGAAGTAAGGCGGCTGGAAGTCGGCAGGCTGCGGCGCGGCAGTGGGCTGATGATGGGGGGCACCCTGCCCGCCGGCACCACCGCCCCCGCCGCCGCCACCCGCCCCGCCGCCCGCTCCGCGCGCCGCTCCGTGCGCGTGAGAGTGCGAATGAGGGTACGCTCCGCTTACCGCTGCTAGGCCGCCGTGACCGGTGAGGCGCTCCTGAAATCAAAGAGAAATAGCCATGGTCAGAAGATGTTATCAATTAAAATTAATCAGTTCTCAATAATCGGGACCAGCAGCTCTTTGGTCAAAAAATACGACTGATTATAATTTTACTATTTTTTATTATTGGTGGAAAGACATGACAATATTATGTAGTACTTCTTATTCTACATAATTTAACAACATTCGTGTATATTTTAATTGTATAAAAGTTTTCTTAATAAAATTTACAGACATCTTCAAAGTCAGACAGATTAAATTGATAAGACAAGTGTACATATTTTGAATTTTGTGCTGCGCTTATGCCAACAAAGTTTTTTTAAAATTATATAGCTCCTGAGTACTGTATTTTAATAATGAACATGTCTGAAACATAATTATTTATAAAGTTACCATTACAATATAATATATAGTTTCTAATCTTTGTTTATCAATGAATCAACTTAGAGCTATAATAATAATAATATGTATTGATGTATTTTGATATAATCTATAATCCGTTGAAGGAGATCAACATTATGGAATAATTTATTTAACTGCTATTTCAGGCGTTGCAACGCGGTAATCTATACTCAAAATTTACGTATATATTATATTATATATATATTTTTTTTACATTTTTAATAGGTAATAAACAACACATCAAATAAAATGATTAACAGTAAAAAAATGCTCATAATTACACCGTCAGGTTAAAATTTATGCACCAAGGTAGGTATGCTAAAAAGCTTCAAAAATATCCTCTCAAAATACACACATTAAACGATCTATTAAATGCTTTAAATAATTTATATTAATCACGTGGATACCGTGATATTAATTAAAACAAATTGAAAAATTCATATTTATCCAGTTTTCACTTTTATAGAAAAAAAATCTTATTAGGTGTCATTCGCATTACGCACTAAACATAGCTGTTTTTTTAAATGATATGTGTATTTTATTATATTGTCTTGGTTCATTAAAATAATGGAAAACATTTTGTAAATCGTGGAAAATATTCATTGAAAAGTTTTAGAAGACTGGCCATTTGGATCACAGTAATTGTTAATTTTGAAAATAATAAGTACTTTTTATTTTTCTAATACAGCATAATATTAGGTAGGTACTTACAAGTTGGAGTTGACACTATGAAATGAAAAAATATTAATTTACTTCTAAATATCACATCAAGCAGATGTCTGATACTATACTACTTATGTCATTGTGATACAAGTACATTTTTCTGTGTATGGTGAATTCTTAATTCAATTCAATCGAATGCCGATATAAACTATTAAAAAAGTATTGCTAGAGTGAAAAAATCTCCACACAAAAAACGTATTATTAATTAATCGTGTTTGAAATACGACTTCCCGTTATTGCAATACACAATATGATAAACGATAGGGTGACTATAAAACTATTTACGGATTTAAATACATTACAGTGTTGATACATATATGTTAATTCAAGATATCTTCTACAATACTAGCATAGGTACTGTTATATTGCAAATAGATATATAAAAAATACGTTATATGTATTGGTATTAAACCGAAACAGGTAGGGTTAATATTCCACAAAATATAGTATGTATACTGGTTGAAAATATTTGAATATATTAAAAATAATGACAGGTATTTAGACTGTAAGTATCTATTTTTCCAGGCCTTACAATAAATCTATCAAACAAGGCCCTTGCACTCTACTGCATATGATGATGACTTCTCATCCGGTTTCCTCATGTCTGTGTTTCTGTTGTTATTTAACTGCTACTACTATTGCTATACTAGTACACTTCTATCACTAGGTGGTATGATCTGTCGTAGTGTCAAAAAAATCAGTATCGAAATCTAAGAAATAAAATGGTTTTTACATTTACCATTTCATAATATTTTGTCAAATATGTACATATATTAATGTTATATGGAACTACTTGAATCATTTCATAGAATTGTAGAGATTATAACACAATTATTGATATTATGTACAAAATTTCACGTAAAATTATATGATTGCGCAATTTTACTACATACGTATAGTAAAATAAAAAAAATATTTATAAATTTTAAATTGGAAAAAAAGTCTTTATTTTACCACTGAAATAACAAAAAAATGAGATACAAGATGGATAGTCAGATATCTCGATTCATTTTTATTTCGAGATTCTACGTTGTGCTTATTAGAAAACAATATTTTGCTATCAATCAAATAAATACTAGGTATATCAATATCAACTAGTGAATACAACCATCTTCCGATTTGAACACAATTTTACTAGTGTATGGAGCCGGATTTAACGGATTTAAATTAAACAGACTATAAGCTAATCTGTCAAACATATTAATACATAGGTAAATAGAGTAACTGAACGACTGTGTTGCCGCAAAGCATGGTAACCCTATACGTACCGTCAAAATTGACAAGCTAATTTGATGGCAAATTAAGATATAATAATCATTATTTGATGTTACAAAATTTGATGCAATATTTTAAATCTGAAACGAATGCAATGAATAATATTTTAAAACATCCTGCTGCGTAAAAATCATTTTAATAATCTAATGATATTTAAATTGTTAAATCGAAATTACAAAAACTTTCATATGTTAAAATATCACACCTTTATTTACAGTCGATTTGTTGTAATCAGATGTAATTCGTTATGTGTTTTTTTGTTCAGATTTTATTTATTTTCATCAAATGGATGTTGCGATTGTATTTTCATGTGATTAAATTCAATTATAATAAACATAATCAAATTATTTATTAGAAAATAAAAGATGCAATAATAACTTGTATCTTGAGTATATTTTAATGAAGTAAGAAAAAAAATATCTACTAAATAATGGGTAGGTTGGTACTACACAATACGTCAGAAATTCAATGTGCTTAAATAAAATTCGTAGCTAAGTGCAAAAAATGTAATTTGTAATTGTTTCGCTTATATTGTTATACTAGTTTCATACGCTCTGCAAATTGTCAAATAAATACCATAGCTGTAGTGTGAAGTATTCTTCAAATGAATCTGTAATTCAAATTCACTTGTAGGTAACTTATTCAGAAGACTAGAGCATCTATTCTATACACAAGGCTACTATCGAGGGTAGTTTATCATATTTATGTATTGAGGTCTACCTCGCTCTAAAAGTTAACACATCCAAAAGAGGTGCTGTTGAAACATAGCACTTTTTGACAGTTTAGACTGTTACCTTATTGTAACAATTAACCGCCTAGATACTTAAATATGATAAGTTACCGTCGATAGCCGCCTTGTATAAAGAATAGCTCTGTAGATATTGTTTAATACGCTCTACAAATTGGCGAATAAATCTAATAGCAGCAGTATGAAGTTTTCTCTAATGCAAAATCACTTGTAGCGAATTTATTCAGAGAATCAGAAGTCCTTTGTTTGCTTCAATTTCACATATTAAGGCTCCATCTCTGTAGATGAAGGTTTTTTAACATCTCTCGTATAATGAAGTATTTGAAAACAATACATGATTTACTGTATATAATTTATAAACGAATATTTGACTTTTGAATAGATTTACTCAATTTGTTAACGAGTGCACTTGTATAGTTATGTTAATCCTCACTTAAAATCGTTTTTATAAATAATATTTTGACACGCTGTATAAAGATTCTTTCGTAAAAAACCTATACATTATACCAGAGTGCTTTAATTATTTAAATTAAGTTGCAAGAAGGTATTTAACGTTACGGCACCTAATCTAATGCTAAATACATTTAGATTCCATGGTCCATTGAACCTTCTATGGATATATCGCGCATAATCTATCGTCGGATTTTTTTCGCAACCGGTGTAATCGAAATTGTTATTTTTCTGCAACGCTAAATGACCGAATCTCCTCTAATCATCATGAGCAGTGATGAAAGAAAGCTCATCAAGCACCCACAGTGATGCATCTTTGCGTCAACATTGCTGATGGTTTGTTTTGTTTGATTAATTCGATAATGGCGGCCCGCGAATTCGAGTGATAATTTTCAATTGCCGCGCGTTTTGCAATGACTGAGATAAATAGACGATGGATTTGTTTAATGTGAATTTATTGCAACGAGAATTAGCTTTAATGTTGTGATAACATAACACAAACTGAGGATGTTAGTTGCGATGTCAATTACCTTCACTTTTTTACATCTTATATAATAATATAATTTTATATTTTACAAATGTTGTAGCCTGAAATGCGTACGGTTCTTCTGCGCAGTTTTAATTTTTAAAACATTATTGTAAAGTTCATAACAGATAAATAAACAAAACAAATGACAACACCGTTTCACACCACAAGGTTTCATTTTTTTCAATGGACAGTCGCCCTTATAACAGAGCATTGTACATTGAACACCTTCAGTTTGGGCAAACCTGCGCCACAACCTCATTAGCTGCATACCGTATAATACTAATGAATAGTTATGCTTTATGAACTGTCAGAAATTATATATGCATCAAATCTATCTGAATTTAGTTAAAAGCCTATAATATATGATAAATCAATGGTTTCTCATTACGCACTGAAAAATAGTTGTACGCATAACTATATATTATTTTGGTTCCTTATAATAATGAGGAACCTTTTTCAAAGCATGAAAAAGATTTATTGGAAGGTTTTAGAAGACATTCTTGCTTTTTAAATGGCTTCATTAAATTATTAATTGTGGAAATAATACTTTTACAAACGCAAGATATTTATTTACCTTGACAATGATAGAACATGAAAATGGGATTAGGTACCATATTTATAAGAAGCCCTTTACAGAGACAGTTTGTTGACCTCTTGTTTAAATCATGTTTTAAATCATGTGTACGAAATGTCAATGCTCGCAATTGATATCTATTCATATTTTTAATCATTGTATTCATCTGAAAGTATCCAAGAATTGATACGGTTCCATTAAATCAAAAAAAAATAACAGAATAGTGATACAATTGTTGACCGCAATCTATGAAACTGTTACTTGGTAATTAGGCATTGTAATTTATGATTTTTTTTATTACCGCAAAATTCATTTTGATGACAACATTGTTTTACTCAAAAATCTGTGATTAATACGTGGCTAGATTTTTGCTATTGATGCATGTCATTTGTATGACCAAATGTATTATCTAAGGTGCAAACTTATCATACTGTGCTGGTCATAAATTAAATTGATAAGAATTTGCTAATATCCTCGTTTTTACCATGTAAAATTATGAATGTCTACTTCTAAATTCTAAGTTCTAAATTCAAACCAAATGATAAAATGAAAGTACATGATAGTTATAAAATAAAATGATCGTGCATTAAATCAGCGAATAGACAATAATATATAATATGTCGTTAGATTGACGATTGTCGATAATTGGTAAAGATAGTATTATGAAAGTCGCAAGCCGTTATTTACTGATACGTTTAATTTATTGGTTGAATTTGCAGCATTCATGTATTTGTAGACCAATAATAACAAAGTAGAAATGAAAATAATAATCTGGTTCGGTTTTCTAACAAGATCGGATTGATTGGACGCTGTCAACTGAGAGCTGGTCGCGAGCTTCCTGAGCGATATAAATCTTCCGCATAAAATGCCTTATTTGCAACAGTGCTGTGCATATGCCGTCAAAGGGTTTTTAAAATATCTTTATTTTAAAACCATTTAAATTTCCACAAAGTAACCCTGTATCAGAAAGTATAAAAATATTATTCCCGCTAAAAATCTAGGTTTTTTTTATTGATTACGTGTTGGCAATAAAATTGTAATTATATTGAGATGCACGACGCATGTTGTCACGCTGTAACGGCGACAAATATAGTCTATGGTTTCGGTATTTTGCAGAATATTTTGAACGATCACCACATCTGTAAATTCAATGTTGGAAAATGCCAACTCTAATGTATTAGTATTTTGAAATTTTATACATTATTCATACAAATTTCAATTAATTTTAACAGTTTATACGTGTGCGAATGTAAAAATTACTTGCGATATTACATTATTGACAGATAATATTTTGAACAGAACCCAACCTGCAGACCATTTATTATTATAATAGACAACATTCTTACAGAAAATACATAGTGCCTTCATTGTGCAAATGCTTCATTAAGTCATGCATGTGTCTACGCAGTGCGGTACGGCCTGAGGTGACCTCATTGTTGTTCTGGTGATTTCGGCAGATTTTGCTAACTGCCAATATTCGTTTAAAGGTTCAAAATGTGCTACGGGATGAGAGAATCAGTCTGATAATATTTTTAACACCAAGAAAAACAACATCACACACTTTTTTTCCGACAGCGGCAGCTTACTGTGACGTCATGTGATAGTACGCGACGTGCATCTCAATATAATCACAACTTAACTTGTCGTATAAAAGGTATTTAATATGAAAATTGAGCGACGCCTTTGGCACATTCGCAGTTAGACCAAGTAAGCCTATGGATTGTTTACCGTATGGCGATAGCTAACAGTTTGGACTCCATACTCACATTTCGACTTAAAAGGGCGCGTGCATTAGTTACATTGAATACATTATAATTATTTCCAACTAATTAGCCGCATTTTCAACGATTAAAATACATAACTTTTGCATAGTTCTTTCGACTAGTCTAATTAACAAATGTGTTATTATAATAATATATCGCGACTTATTGTATATCTGATTGGAAGAAAATATTCAGGACAAACGAAATTGTAAAAATGTCCATTTTCTTGCTTCTTATTCTCTTGTATAAAAATTGGAGACCATGACGTACTATAATTATTTGAGTCGTGCCAATTGTATCATATCATTGATATGATATTTTAAATAGATACTCAAAAATGTGTTATATTATAGTATAGTAAGTAATATATAACCGAACTGCATGTCATTACATGGCAGTATACACGGAACATAGCAATGAACAGGAGGAAATTGCGCGACCCTGTGCGCGCGACTGCGTAAAGTAAATGTTATATAATATTATAGTATACTGATTTCCCTCACCTCCAGAAAAAAACAGTAGATAGAAAAGTAATTTGTTTTTTCTATGTGTTTTTGTATATAATTTAAAATAATTCTTTTGAATAGTGTTATTGACTGAGAAATGGTTATAGCAAGGTATACTTACTCCAATTTACTAAACGGCATAGCGTTGCCTTAAGTAGTTCAAAAACCTTAAAAAGTAAATCATTATAACTAGGCTTATCAAAAAAAATTAAAATCAATTCCGGCATCTAGTTTATAATTAAAGTATTATTATTCATCTAATGTAATTCTGATTTGTTATGACCCACTGAAATTGGGATACTTCATTGAAGTTGTTTTACTAAATGGCTAGATAATGGTAGATAATATATAACACAATATCGACCGTAGAAAGGAAAAAGGACGTAATCCACACAAATAAAATTTTACAGGAGGCAAATAAACGTTTTTCTTATGGTTTTTGGTCAAAGTTCATTCGGCTTCAAGCACAAGGCTCGTTTTTTTTAATTGTCAGCTAAATTTAGATAATACATCGGCATTTGCTGCATACATTCTTTGGACTCAACGTGTATTATCCAATAAAACCTATTATGAAAAAACTGAGGGTTACGTCCGATAAGATCGATCTATTTTCTTTTAAAACATCTACACTATAAATTTTGAACATTCAAGTAAGTACAAATATCAAATAACCATTGCTATGCACAAAATGGTATATATACATAATATACTGAAAAATGGTAAAACTACTTTTTGAAAGCTCGGACCGAAGTATGGATCAAAATAAGGATGCCAAGTACGGATAATCCGGATGTATAGTTAACTTAATAATAGCCCTTCTTTAAGCCATATAAAACGATGAATTATTTATAGTAATATTCAATAACTCGTTTGAATTAATACGTCTAATTTGTATTGATTTTAGAATATTGATTGAGATTTCGTAAAATTTTATATTAACAGAGCACTGTTGAATGCGGATAGCCCCTCATAAAGTAATAAATTAACCGTACATTTCCGGCCGCGGTTCCGAGCGGGTTAGCGTTGATTAGACAAACTGCGCCGCTGCTCGGAACAGGTTATTCACGTTGCAATAATAATATCACAAAAATAATTTGGAGAAAATCGGGCGTGCCCCATTCAAATCACCTGAAAAACTAAGCTCACAAGAAGTGAGCTTTAATTGCATTTGAAAAATTGTAGATATCGTTCATCGGGCACTATTTCTTAGAATACACACGGATTTCGTAATAATTAGGAAACGTAAAATAAAAAATACCTCTAGTAAGACTTTTTCTATTTTTAATTTGATTATAGTAATAATTAATTCAGTAATTATTACCCACATCCTTCTAGAGGTGGAATGTTTCGACGGTACACCAGGAGATATTTCAGAAAGCCAATGAATTCTGTTCTTTTTGTTACTAAAATAGTTTTAGTGCAAATCGCGAAACATTTATGCAAATATACAGATTTTAAAAATGGTATCAAGGAATTTTGAAATTGTTAAATGAAATTATACACAATCATTCCTGTTGCATTTTCATGTTCTTTTTTTTTAGAATTATTAATAACCATGTCCTTGCTTTTTCGTACAAGATGGTTGTAAGTAATTTTGAACAATCACAAATACCCAGGCTTTGAGAAAAACACATAAATATTGTGTTGTTCCGACCGGGAATCGAACCCAGGAACTCTCGGGTGGAAGACAAGCGCCTTACGCACTGCACCACGAGAGCCGCCTTTGCCTTTTCATGTTATGTTTATTACATTTTTATTGCTTTATGAGCCGTTTAATATTCAACAATAAAAATCATTCAGTTTCATGTCAACATTTTGCTTAAAATATTTTTTAAATTATTGTTGTACATATTATATTTATAATTAATTTTTGAGTCTAGAAAATTTCCCGCCTTTCCAGGCCATATTATTCCCTCTACTGATTTTGTTAGCAACTTCGAACAATATTTTCAAATATAAATGGTTTTTGTCTCAAAACTAAGGTTATATAAAGATCTACCATCGTAAGTTGGCAGCCGGTCGAATTTGAAACTAAAATTGTCTATCGAGGATAAATTTGTTACAAATGCCATTTAATTTTACAACATGTTTCTCGAATTATGGATTGCATAATATTTGTACAGAAATCTTCTACCAATAAAAAATTATAAATTACCATTTTTTTGTTAGTTATGGTAATATTCTCAATGTCATACTAGCGCCCTCGCTGAAATGCCAATTTATGATGGTAGATCTATAGGATCTTTTAATAATATTTGTGTATGAAATAAGTACATTTCCAAAACAGCTTATTAATATGTAGAAACAATAAAAATAATAGTGAGTACTTATAAGACAGTTCAACTATTGGAGCAAGAGCTATATTAGCCCAGATTCTGTTTATTGAGTATTTAATTTATGCAAACTATTCCGACCAACACACGCCATCTCGATAAGATTAGAAAGAACCAAAAAAATATATTAATATAATAAATACATAACCTGGTAAGAAAAAAGATAAACTGTTATTATTAACCCCTTCTGTCACGTAAAGTCTTACCGGTTTAACTTATTCATTTACTGAAATAATACATAAGTAATACTAATACATAATTCGTACTTGTGCATGTCGTCAAATTTAGTCTTGGTGGAGAATCATTATATTTTACAAAAACGTTTTGTTTAGGAATAAACATAATTTGAAATAATGTGAGTTGAAGGAAAACGATTAAATTTTATTGATTAGATATAATATTTTGGAATAAAAACACCATGATACGTGATTGAGAAACATCCGAGGGTAATGGAAATTAATGAATTTTATTGTATATACTTACGTAAAACAACTTTAACTAAATATGTTTTACAATCAATTAATTTAGTTACACCAGAAAAATTTTCTTTTTTATTTATTCCTATATGGCGTAGGAAAAAAAATAATATTGTAAATTTTATGGGAACTATGATATTTAAAAAAAATAATAGATAAAGACATAATGGGAGGTCACTTTTGAAGATACGATTCAGGCGCTCAAATGCACTACATGCCAGTTTGATTCTGTGACCACCCTAGTCATACATACGACCGTCAATTGACGTTTGTTACCAAGATAGATGTAGTTGTTAATCCGCTCGATTTGTGTGCCATTGATAAGGATCGCTTTTGGTTCAGAAAAGTAGTTTATAATTACTTTTGTCTTCGAGCCATTATCTTTAAACTTATTTTGCGGCTTTAATTTGCAAACTGAAGTATTGTAATAAATGTGTGCTACCAGCGTTTGCATATACGTGTAATAAAAGTATTATTAATGTAAAAGAAATCCCAAAATTACGAGTAGCGCAACGTGGCATGAATCTTGGGCATAACACGGAAATATCTCAAAAGAAGCCAATGGATAAGGAAGCAGATACGTGTACGATGTTATAGAAGGCACTAAACAGATTAAATGGCAATAGGCTAAACATGTCACTTGGTGAGTGGATAACCGCTGGACAGATGCCGTCATCAAGTGGTACCCAAGGGACGCCCTAAAACTAGCTGGATAGACTAACTCATAAAGTTCGGTGGATGTACGCGGCAGCATAGTCTTAGGGACTGAGAACAGCTCTAGTTGATGATGATGAATATATTATTATTGGTCGTCAAAATGTAATTGAAGTCTAAACGAATACTGAACAATTATGGAATAATGATATTTGAATTTTGATTTAAGTTAGTAACGAGAAAGTAGTTAACTACTAATTTATTACAAATTAACAATAATTGCACAATATTTTATTGTGAAATTCACGAATTCAACCTTTTGTTAATAATATTTTAAAATACCCCACCAAACTATCTACAAGTGTTAAAATTCATCGGACCACATGATCAATAAATTCATAAAAGCGAGTTTTGAAAAAAAAACTGGGCCACAGTTAGTGCAACAAAGTCACATTTTTTAAATAATTATCATTGTTGATTTCGAAATTGGGAAGCCGTAACAATTAATCACGAGTTCATGATCTGTAATTTGAAATTTTACAGTCAAGCGCTGCTAAACGTTCACAGAAGTCAAATTCCAGATAAAGATATAAGATTATACAAAATCACGATTTGGCACTTAATTAATTTGAACTGTGATAATGATATCTGGCTTATAATAAATCAACTAAAATATAAAATCTCATGATGACAGCCATTATGAAACACATGCCATAGTCAGTAGCAAAATTCCTAAGTCTCAATTACGGACCAACATTATTTCTTTCTTATTTTGAAATTTAGGTTACATGTAAATTGTACGTAAAACATTTAACCGTGGCATAGTTCGCCGTGAGCTTTCTTATCGGAAAGAAATGACCGTATACTATACGGTCTCCAATTTTATTACATTCGATATGAACATTAATTCAATTTTCATAGCTGATTTTGGAAAAGTTCATGAATTCAAGAATGAAAACATAACCTAACCTAACAAATAATCCAATGTATCGGCTATTTTCAAAATTTGTTTGCTGCTGGTATCTTGCACAGTGTAAACCGACAAGGACCGTGTTTTATTTAGACATGCATTTTATGTCAGTACTATACGACCCTAAGAGGTTGGACGGTCTTTAAGTCTTTCAGGGCTAAAGACGCGCTAGGCGCGTGACGATTAGATGGCCATTATATATTATAATTAGCATGCTATTTAAATGTGGTAAATAATTAGTAATTATCTGGTCAGCGACTATATATTTCCGATACAACATTTCACGGTGAAGTGTGATACGGCGAATTGCATACGTACAAGTTTCCGGAAACGAGAAATTTAAGGTTATGAAATTTTCATAACCTTAAAACCAAAGACATTGAAGAAAACCTTGTTTGAGAGAGACGGAGCCTAAATATATGAATGTGACGTTGAAAATCGTATTATTAAGGCAAATGAGAAAATAATTATTTATGGTATCATAATTTTGTAATCTGAGATTTATTTACCACGGCCGGTTGTATTGAAATAATCATATTGCATTAAGGTTATAAGCAAAACTATCAGTAGGTATTTAGAATATTTAGACGTACAATCACAAAACAGTCGTATACCCAAAATCGTTAAACCGATCGACCTCAAAAGGCCATCAATTGTTAATCTATAATAAAATGTTTTTGGCTCGTCATCAAGTTATTCCTCTAGTTATAGTGCAACTTTACTTAAAACCTTGTTTGGGCATGCTATGTTCTATGCTAAATGTTATTAAATTAATCTATATTCGGCAATGACTATAAAATTACTTATATCGTCCTTTAAAAAACTTATACATTTGTCTTAATACTAATCCAACTAGTCAGTGGTTGACCGATTCTCTATCCACCAAAAAATTATACCTATTGATAATTTATAAATGCACGATTTACCCATCTTGCGTTCATGGATTATCCACACGAAGCATATTTAGATTAAATAAATTAATAAAATAATAACACAATATAATTTCCGATTTTTCAGATTTGTAAATATACAATCAAAAATCATACATGCCGACTATAAATTTTATCTATATACAAGCGCATTTTTGTAATAATGCCAAATGAATTTCAATCAAATTTCGAATAATCTCACTGCTAATTTATTGTGGTATATTTTTCTGTTGCGATAAAAAACTATTTGAATTTGAAAAGTGTTCGAATTATCACTTCCTTATAATGTCAACCATTTGGATTGTTATTTTTCTTTCACTCAGTTTATGGCTGTCGGTATAAGAATTTTTACGACAGTCCACACAGGCGGAGAAATTGTCTATTTTATTGGTTCTTTATCATTTTTTCTTTATTAATACTGACTACCTACCCATAATTATTATTTGTGAAACTGGTTTTGTGATATTAACAATTATTGCCTGGTTGAATGAAATGAAATGACTCGCGGTATTTTATCAATTTAAAAATGCATCTCGCATCTCAGCTGTGAGCAAAAAATGTATGCATTGACTCGTTGAGACTGAGAAAATACAGAGATAGTTAATAAATAATTACTAATCAACCATTTTTAATCATACCTGCTTGTAAATTATGTGTTTGAAGGAAAATAGTAAGTAGGATATAATTACTGTTTATTTCCAGTTTTCAATTATTATACTTTCTTGTGCAATTTGTTAGTTTTGAGTTAGTTACTTGAGTTTGAAGGTTGAATTCAAATATTATATTGTTATGTACGAGTACAATATGGCTAAACGCGAGTAAGGATACTGGGTAGCAAAGACTTAAATATGCTAATGAAATATTACCAATGCTTACCGAAGAAAAATAAAATCAAAAGCCATTTTCCTCTTAGAGATGGGGTGACGACGTATAATTTTATCGGGAAAATATTTGTAGGTGCAATTTTCCTACATAGGTACTGTTATTTGATAACATACAGTTACTTTCGCTATAGTTAAAATTATTGCCATATTTAAAAATGATTAATGTCCAAGACTCCGATATTATGGTCTTTTAGGTGTTTGTAATGTTGCTACCAAATTAGATTTTAATTATCATCGAACAAAAAATAATGCTGAATTTTATTACTGGCAATAAATTTGATATCATTTTAATTGCCATCCGAGATGAAATAAATGATAATCAATTATTTCATACTGCGGGACTACATTCAACAAGATATTTTGCCGTTTTTTCTCAGAAAAATGTAGTAAGTAGGTACCTACTGCTATTGTTTTAATAAAATAGGTATTGATACACTGTAAAACAAAAGATAAAATAAAATAAATAAAAAGTGCAATACGAGATTTGCTTTGATAATCGGTGTTAAATAAGAGTTTTTTTTTTAATTTTAAACCAATCTAAATGATCTGTATTTTATTACCACGTCTTTATTAGCTCGTATTCTTGTTTTTCCGGTACAGATTTTTTCTTATGTGTCCAGTACAATTTTTTTTTTTGTTTGTCCAAGATTTGAATTGGACGATTGAAGATTTTTAACTAACTTTCCGACTAGCTAGACAATTGAAACTTTTAGAATATATCAGAACACGACGACAATGCATTCTTTTAATACTTTTGACCATCTTTAAGCAGATTTTAATTAATTTTTAGTTAATTCTGTTTTGTATGTTTCGGAAAAAAATCGTTAAAAGTAATATTTACTACTCACTATTATTGGTTGCTAAGGGAGTCCTAGCAACTAAATTATTAATATATACGTGCGTTACTATGGAAATCAATATGAAATGTCTAAATGACATTTCAGTATTCTATAATATTTATTCAGTATTTCTAGCAAGTACAAAAAAATTATTTATTAATACTTATAATTGTCAAGTTTATATGATTCAACAGATAATTTAAAAACGTGGTTTACAAAAAGTTCTTTTTATCTTGTAATTATTTACAAATATTCTTGTAAAAGTAATTATTGTATAAAACAATACGAATAATAGGTAAGTATCCATTAATAATCACACATCAAGACATCATTGATATTATGCAGTGTAGAGATTTCTTGACAGATCTACCTTGAATAATTAAACTCCTATTAATATGCTCAACCCTATTGAGCACATACCGTAAATCCAAACATAATTATTATTTATAGAGATACAAGCAATATAGGTAACTGATTAATTTTACATAGGCAGTAAGTAAGTGGTATCTAGAACCAGCGAGATTTTTAATGGACAAGACTTCTTTCCTAGCAGAAGGGTTAGTATTACTGGATATTCCTGCTAAGCAGTTAATCAAATGTTTTGAATAAATGAGCAAGATCAATGAGCATTTCGTATGGCAACTATTTTAATTCATTGTTTTAGTATTTGTCACTGTCAGTTCATGGGCAATCGACAATTATTATTTTATTAATTCGCCTGCACACCGTTTCGGACATTAATTTATCGCACATGTCCGCTAATGACACAATAATACACGAAAATGTCCCGTTATTCGAAACCAGGCCATTTTTTACGATTCTCAAATCATTAGCTGATACAAGCTATAGGTTCACATTTTTGTTTATTGTATTACATATTATAAACTCAGTGCTTGTAAAAAATTGAGCCAATCCTAATTTTTTTTTTACGATTGGGTCTGTTTTTACATTTTTAGCGATCAGGCTGATTACGGCTGATGTGTATTTTATTTAAAACAGCGAAAATAAAATATAATCTTAATGTGACTAAGCGGTATGTTAACTATGAGATTTATTGAGAAATATAATAGGGGTAGGGTGCTGTAAACTACTGTAACCTTAGGCACCAGACATAATAAATTAAAAAATAGAAACGTTATGCATGAAGGACAATCAGCTAAGCGACGCCGTTTGACAAAATGGACAAGTACAAAGGCTCCGTCAGGCTGGTGACAAATAATTGAGACTGACCAGAACAATGACAGTATGACAGGACCTACACATAAACATATGTGAGAGAGGGAGATAGGGAGAAGACGTATTAGAATGATGACAGGTGGTACTGCTATCTGGTAATGTTTGCTAGTATATAATAATGCCCAACATACTTGGTGGTAAAAATATATATTTATCAATAAGAAGATTGGATTTAATAAATTATTAGTGCTTGTTGTATTGAATAAGAATCAGAATATTTCTATATTCATCAACATATTAATATGTATTATACATTAGCTACCCGCAACGATTTCCTACATATACCTAATTGACGAAAGATCTTTGAATTATTGTACTTAAGACCCAGAGCATGAGAGCAGGAACAGTACAGTACAGAACAAGATAAATCAAGAAAATCAGCCAGCGGCAGAAGTCACAAGGTGCGGTAAGGTGGTGTGCGGGGAAAAATACAAACAGTATAAAAAATAGAGTCCGCAGTGTTTCATTACCATGGGTGACTATGGTTAGTAATTGTATCTGCACGCCGCATAAGAACTTTTACCAAAACGGTGATACTATTAATTATGGATATATTAATATTATAAAGATTGAGCACCTCTCACATCTTGTAATCATAAATTTCTTCGATACAAAAACTGCGAGCGACTTTTAATATTTTGTATTACACACACGGAAGATTAATAAATAGATTGTAGCGTTAAACAATGAGTCCGAATGCCGTTTCTACTTGTTTTATTTATCTGCATCATTATTTTAGACATATTTGGCTTTGTGGCTACTAACTGTCAACTCTTCTATGTGCGGCGTGGGCAGACAAATTTTATATGGTTAATTTTTAATCTCAAAATATATTGATACATTTTTCATCGTTCATAAAAATATATCATAGCAAATGCCATTTATGTAATAAATTATCGTCATAAGACAGGTGATAAAGTATTGTGTAGATATTTTGCACTGTCACGTAGGTATACGACGCGAAAATTGTCTATGGCTTAATTTGAATTTTTTTAGAATACTATTCTTCGAATACATTTTTTCAATCTAATTGGCAATACGATTCTTTGAAATTCTGATTCTTCTAATAAACATACAATATTATTTTGAAATCGACAAATCACGTTAGATCAAAGTAATGTCGACACGAATACAAGTAGGCGAAATTGAATATAACAGATTTATTTTAATTATCTTAACCACCACAATATAAAGAGGTTTCTTAACAGATTTTTGTTTTACGAGAAGGTATTAGCCATATGAAAAACCAATTGGGTCTATATAGTACTCCGAGTCGAAACTCAAGCTGAAAAAATAATATGTGGATTTTCCAGACCCGGGAACCGACCCCATGATACACAAATTTATAGGCTACAAGTTTTAATGTGTCACGATTTGGTTTGCAGACGTTTATAGAAATCATTCTTCTCTCCGCAACGTACTATATTAAACACTGATAGCTGTAGGTATATCAAATATTATTTTGCTTAAAAATAAAACATGGACAGCGCTCGAAATGGAAAATTTTAAGAACCGGCGCTCAATAATTTTCAGATGTTTTTTAATTTTATGTATATTTTATAAAAAATAAATGTGATAGATTTTTTGTTAAATGACCTATCTAGCTCAGATAGTCAAATTAATTTTTCCACAAGGCGGAGCGAGGATTTTATGAACCGGGACGGCGCCCCAGTGCGCTCCTGTCCAGTTCGAGCCCTGAAAATGGGAAGTCTATAAGTGAGAATTTTAGAAAGAAAAAAAGCTATAGACAACCACATGGTAAATAATATCATAATATATCACAAACACTAGTACAGACCGACAAACTTATCTGTAGAATGGCCAAAAATGGAACTACCATAGGACGCCGTTTTGAAAATGTCATTCGAATCTCAGATTTTGTCCAGTTTCGAGTATTGATTGGGTAGTTTTCGACAGTGGTTCCCCCATCCCATGTGGTCCTATACAATAATGATTGGAAATTCCAAAATCGAGAATCATGTCGTAAATAAAATACTGGATATAGTTTAAAAATAACAATTATTTTTTAATCAGGTTGGAAATTGATCGGAAAACTCTAAACATAATTTCAAACCTTCTGAATCAGACCAATGAAGTTGTGATAATGATTTTAATTTATAAGCACTAACCTGCGCTGCTAGCGAAATGAAATGAAGTTGGTATTATGTATTATGTGTATGTAAGTCGAGCGAAAATCGTGCTGTAATGGCGTCATTAGTACGCGAGGGTTAGAAGTTAAACGTTGCTGTTGGTAGCCCTGTCGATCTGACACCGCGGGAAAATATCAATCAGTATTGTCATGTAATGGAAAATGGTTTGCTTTTTTCGATAAGAATAGACTAATGGATCATTTTAGTTGCATTATTTCGTATCAGGACACGCATTTCAATACAAATAATTATCAGCACTAAAGAGAATATATTTAAAAAATATGTTTATAGTTTTAAATATGTAACCGTGATATTAAAAAAAAAAATTGCGAAATTACACTTTACAAGGAAACAGACACATGCTACGAGCTACTATTGTTGTATCCTTATATATTATATAGCATAATATGTCAGTTTCTTACCATTTCATTGTTGTCCTTTATATTTTTATATAAAAATACGATCAAAACATTTCTGGGGTCTTCAATATTCAACTAATAATTATGACCCCTAGACATGGGCAAATAGGGCTCCCAATATCTTAGTAAAATAATATATAAGTATTTTTTCCCCCATTACACGAGTTTTCCTTTCTAAATGTGACTTTGGTGTGGCTCTTTATATATATATGAAAATCCAGAATGTGGCTCTCGTTGACCTCATGTATGCCCATTCCTGCCCTAGACCGTTAATAGTTCTGACAATATTTTATATATAAATACAAAAAGGTTGTTTACAGTCATTTATTTATAAAGAACACATTGGATAAAATTATGCGGATTTTAATTATCACGTTTTTTTTAAATTGTAATTTAGTTAATAGTATAACTCTTTCACTGTAATATAAGTAAGTATATGGTATTAAATATAAATAAGTATGTGGCAACATACTCCGGGTGTGGTTAGCACTTCTGCTAAGAAATACATAGGTATACTGTACATATACCTAACATAATAATATACATACATATTATGCAGTAATCCTTTCGAATGAGTTTACTTTGTATGTCGTAAAAGATAGTGTAAGGTTTAGTAATCACAGTACTTACTATAGGCTAAAAACTAAACACATATGTACCTGACCTAACGTTAGTTCTTCCGCATCGTTTGGCATATTTACAGTACGTTTATTTTGCATCACAAGAGTTTAGAATTCTTCAGATAGTTTCATATGGAAAGTTAACATGTTCGATTTTAATTGAAGAACATGTGATTTTATAATCATTTTTCTTTTTCACATGTCACGTCTCTACACACTAAATAACGAAATAGTAAACTGATAATGACAAACAAATATTTTTGTCCGTATTCCGGTCTTTGAATAACAGACTTGAATATGAGCTGTTTTTAAAGGGAATCTCATATTAATGTTGTGAAAAAGTTATGTAAGATTTGGAAAATCGACACTCAATTATTTTATTAAGCTCATTGACCGAAAATCAAAGAATAGAGATAGGGAATAGGGCAAAACAAAGAAATTGTGGTAACAAACAGTTGCAGTATTTAATTAATAAATATGTAACGATGAATATATCCATAATTTACAAATAGATAATTCACTGTTGGCCAAGATATAAAAAATAGTCTTCAAGAGACTAGAAAAAGTGTAATGTTTGACAGTAAATAGACATTGATAAATAAAGTGAAATAAAAATGGAAACAAATGTAGTGTGAAAAAGTACAATATTAAAGAAACAGAGATAGAAATTAATATAAATATTGTGGTGATTGGCAATTCCCATGTGACATTTTATTTTATGATTTTTTTTATGTATCTAATTAAATTGTCTTTTTATAAAAATCTTGAAGGCAAAGAGGGAGTCGTAGGATACAGCAATTATTATAAAAGGTGATGGAAATACTAAAAACGTTGGCAAATAGTGCGAATGAGAAATGCGATGCAATATCTCTTGGGTTTTATTATTTAGTTGTATTAAAAAAATATTGACTTTTAATCGATATTTGAATTTTAGTTATACTCATAACGGTGCGATTTTAATTTTTAGTTTGTATACCTACTATTGAAGATTTTTCCTGGTGCAGTGTTGTAAAATTGTAAAAATATAATATGTATTCTACAACTCTTTAATAAACATTAAAACAGTGATGGATTAAATTTATTTGAGTATCTACCTACTTAAATATAAATACGTTAAACTATATATTTTAAATTCGACCACAAATGTGTTGGGTGAATGATAAATACATTTGAGAAAGTCTATGAGATTTGGCTTCTGTAAAGCCAACTCAAGTGGTGCAATGAAAATTGTTGATTGAAAGATAAATAAAGCACATTCATTGATCGAATGGGTGCAAATTATATTTTAACTTGCATAATTTTTTTCAATATCAATAGACAACTAAATATTTAATTTCGTTCAAATTCCGCAGCGTCCATTACAATATGATAAATGAATTTACAATCAATAAGTGTAACAGATAAGGTCCGGCCGCACAATAAATCATTGGTTTTTTTTCTAAACGATTCTGCTGCTTATTTGAATAGCTGCTGTTTGTAGGTACTGTTAAAAGAGTAAAATGATGATGAAATTGACAGATAGTTAGTTAGTTAGCTGAGAGACGGTAAAGAGAAAAAAAATGGCGGAAGCTGTCAGTCGATTTAGCCATTCGCGTTATTAATAATCCGAAGCATATGGATACAGGGATAAACCTTTCATACATACTTGTAGCAATGTAAATATTTTGAGATATTGCATATTTTTAGACTTTTATTTACATGTTAATTGTTTCTTGCCATGCTGAAGTCATAACTAATATCTGGCTTAAATAATATTTTTAGCACTAATGAGATGACGATAAAATATATTACATACATTTGGCCTATCAGTGATTATAATAACTAACTAAGTCTGAAGACCTGGAGAAGTGAAATATTGTTCGCGAATACCTATAGTGTGTGGTGATAAAGTTTTAAATGGTTGTAATTTTTATCATGAATATATAAGAAGATTTATAACTGAATTAGGCGAACACGTCTGTCAGGTAGAAGTACTTATAAAATATAATGAAGATATTAAAGCTAATAATAATATATTTTTTCTTCTTAAATAAACCGCTCTAATTCGGCACGAGCTAAGTATAATAATAATAATTCCATAATCATTATTAATAAAAAAAAAAACTAGTAGAATATATGAAAAAATCTCTATGGTTCATATATTATGTGCACGTATAAAAAAAACCCCTTAGCATTTTTGCTAATCACTGAGTGTGCTGGCTAAGTCACGATTTCGGAGTAAAATAATTCTTAGTTTATGGCACATGCATAATTATTTTATTAAAAAACTAAATGACTCATCTTTCCGTGCCAGTTGTGTAAAGATTTAGAACATCTTTATAGGTACTTTAACATAATAATGTATTTAGTATTATTTACTTTGATTTAAAGAAGATACTTGTTATATAGTTATATCCGTTATCACTATGTATGATAATGATAATACTCTCTTATTATCATTTGTATTATTACTGTGAATTGAAATAGCAGAAATAAACATACCGGGGCTCAGTTCCGGTTCATGATAATTTGACCATTTGAGCTAGATAAGCCACACAACAAAAAATACACACAAAATGTAATATCTTCAGAAAATTGTCAAACGCTCCAGTTCGTAAATTTTTCCATTTCGAGCGCTGAATAAAACGCATTGATAATCTCTTTCCTCTTTTTCTTCGGGGACTTTGCGGTGAACAAGTTGCTCGATACCAAAGAGTTAAAATTATGAGCTCAACTACTCAACGTTTTTTAGTGTGGTTGTGTTGATAACCATGTTAGCACTGAAACGTGGTACCTATTATATTTTGGCGTTTTGGAATTATGTTAGTACGTATGATATACGCGATCTGTGAAATATTGTGAACTATGATAGTTCAGTGTATTATACGCGAATTGCAATTTCACATTTCCAACAATTGTTGTTAGATGTTTGCATGATAACTATATTATTTGGTATTTGAAATGGTCCATGTATTGTATAATAAAGTAATATGAATGAGGACATGTGTAGATTTTTTTAATCTGTCTTGGAGTTTCGTCCGCCAGATTCATTCCATATATTTTTTTATTATTTTATTAAAATAGAAGAGTATTAATAGTTATTAAAATGACGGAAAAATCAGCTCTGCCTATATTATATTAAGAAAAAAGGTCAATTTTCAAACTAGATAAATAATAATAATATGTTAACTTTATTTGAAAGTTAATAATTAAATTTGATGGGATATTTTTAGAGAGAATTGTTCTAAATTCATATAGTATGCACTTAAAACTTAACTCTACGAACATTTTAATATGAAGTAATTCTTACAGATTTTTTTGTGCAAAAAGTACATATTTTCTGTTAAAAAATATATGGAACTGTGTATCATGTAGATATATATCAATGATAGTAATTAATAAAATATTCAAATTCATAATACATCGAAGACTTAGGGTTTGTCTGTGCATTTAATATTTTATGAATCTAAAATTGTGTGGAAAAGATTTTAGAGTTTGATCGATACTATAATATTGCAGTTTTCACTGACATATTTAGGCAAAATATCGTTACAGACAAAATCAAAATAGTGCCTCTACTGATTAGAATCAAATATTGATATAATATTATTATCAACAGTGAAATAATTTGATTCAAAGCTCGATTTAGGCTTTATTATATTTATTTGATCAATAGATCAACAGACATTTTTAAAATAACGATTACACCACACCAAAACTTTCAGTGTATCAATTCGTAATTCATTAATCTATTTTGCATTAGTTAACTATCAATTCGAATAAATAGATTAAATTCATAAAGGTAACAGACCATAAAGATTGTGATACCGGAGTTAGCTGTCAAACTACGTATTAGATACGTTTGCAATATTTCATACATTTTATGGACGTTGTACTTGTAACATGTGTATCCAATTGGATACCGTTTAAATGCATACATGTTATACTATGTCTATATTTAGCACTGTAGATACATTAGTAAACGTAAGTATCATTTAAAATTTGCTGATGTGAATAATTATAAGTAATAATTATTGTTTATATCGATTAAAATTTGTTATATCGACTGAATTTGGGCAAAAGGGTTTTTTTTTCTAAAAGCGTTTTTATTTGATATTCACAGTGCATACAACTAAATTACACGTTGTGTAAGAAAGAAGTATGCCGCCAATGTCAAATTATAATCTAAATTCAGCATTTAATTTTGAAAATTGAAGTATCTGTCAAATATGCGTCCAGGAAAAAGGAATCGACCCTCATCCACTACATAATAATTTGGTTAGGTCGACACAGAGAAATGCATACATAGGTTATGTTAATAATGCAAAATACTTCAAACCAGAATGTGAGCCACCATTTTATTTTAAGGATTGCTAATTGAAGAAGAAAATAATGAACTCGTTACCAATATAACCACACGTATTATAATAATCAATCTTTCAATTCGAAAATCGAACAACCGTCAAACTTCCTAATACGGCATGTGTAGGTACCTACCAATAAGTCTGTTTCTATCTAGAGTCCGAATTCTTTGAAATTAATAAGCTTCGTCGTCTTCTTCCTTTCTCGGTGTTTTTAAAGTTCAATGCAGGGGCTATTCTTAAAAAATATTATGGGGAATGTACTATTAGGTGTAATGTGTGTAATGTTGCACAAAAAAATGTGGGTAAAAAAAATTCTCGGTAATGTCAAATTTTACTCAGGTCACTTATCGTCTTTTACAGTACAATATCGTAGGCTTATATAAATTTTGGTATGGTGCATATAAATTAAAATAAAATATAAAGGTGCTTGAAGGAAAGTAAATTTAAAGTTAATTCTAGTAAAAGCAAAGTCCAAAGATTTAACCATCATTAGAAATCAATATTACCATCATCAGCAACTTAATCAGTGTCAGTTTTAGGTAGACCGAGACTAGAGATAGGTATAGTTAGAGGCCCCTTGTGAATATTTTCTTGTAGGATAAATATTAATAGTAATACATCAATGACATTTATAAATATGTAGTATGATTTGATTTTTTACGGGATGATTGATTTTTGATACTATGGATACTAGGATTGGAGGATTGGAATTTATTATACATAATTAATATAGAAAATTAGGGAAAATATTTACCTGTACTTCGATAACACTAGATAGATCTACGTATGCCAGCGCCACGTTGATTTTCTCACGTTCCCTTTTGGAAACCAAGAACCACTAAACGGCAGGAAATTGTTAATATCACCAATCACCCGCGATCTCTTGCGAAACCATGCATCCGCTATATCGGTTAAACGCACTCGAGACGCCGTTTAACTAATAATAATGTCACACACTAATTAATAAATTATTTGCACTCACTGCTAAAACGAAATAGTTTTTTATTAGTTCCAAATGGCGCCACTGCACTTTACAGCTGTCAAGTGTCAAAAAATCTCAACCGGATGTTTACAACGGACTTATAACACGAATAAAGAATCTTCCGGTGGTGTATTCAGTTTAATTGATATCTTTGATTGTTTTTTTTAATGATGTGATTTAATACGTATCACCCATAGAGGTATTAAATATAAAGAGGGGCTAGGAATCGGCTTTCTCATACAACTGAATGAAGCAGGCCAACAATATCCGACAACTTACGAGAAATAGCGACCCGATAAAAAAAATGCAGGGCATCACGGAGGATTTACTTTGGTCATTATAACGTAATCATATGATATAATGTTAATGTGGAAATCTTGCCGCAAATTGATTACCAGCCTGCCTCACCATACTTTTCCCCCATACTTGCCTCCTTCACCATACTTTTATATAACCTGCCGCCCCTAGGTATTACCCTATTGGCAAAAGAAAGAATCTTTAAAAAACAAAGGTCGAGTCTCAGCTGTTAAGTGTTACAACCTTTTTTTATAGTTAAGCTTTAGTTTTGAAGAACATATTGTTAATAGAGACCGATAAGTATAACGTGAGGCTCCCCGGTAAAACGGCAGCTATGCAGCGGAGCCTCACGTTAAATTTGTCGGTCTCTAGTTTTCAGTATTCTAAGGTTTGTACCTTCTGAATAAACACAATCAAAATTTCATAATATCGTAGGATAATAAACACCAAAATTGTAGGTGATAAATTTAGAAAAAAAAAATCATGATATTATAACATGTATCATTATTTTTTTTCAATATAACGGATCCAATTGATTGGGAGAATGACTGAAAATTATTCCTTTTAAACAAAACAATTAATAACCTCCACTTTGTGAAGAGCCATATTATACTCCGTTTAGAATTAAATAATGGTTATTTACCCTACGATTAAATGGCTATTATACCCTACGGCTAAATATATATGACAGTCGGAAGTAAAGATTTAAATTTAATATATCCATTTGGTCCGTTTGATGAATAATATTTATTAAAATATTGATATTTTTTATCTGTGACGTAAAGAGCTGTCGATTTTAATTAACACGGAGTTGAATGACATGAATTTGTAAACATAGCCAAAACGGAATACTTGACAAAAAAATGTCGCCTTGACATACATTATCAATCCGATGTCATTTATAAAATTAAGAAAAAATGTATCTAGTAAATATTAATTAGCTTCCAATCAATCAAATGAGTTATTTATTTTCTAAAAGTTATGCAACTGGTTAGTTTTTTTTTTTTTTTTTAAATATTTATAGGAAACTAACGGTCGTTATCTGGAGTCATGTCAATACTAATTTAAAAGTGTAACATTTCTATGAATATTAATGAAGTATTTAAAAGATTTTATCGAAATGTTTATTTTCAATTTATGATATTGAATATTTAGATGATCTGATTTTTTGAGAACGATAAATAGACAAAATATATACTAAAACTATATCCGTATTAATAATATTAACTTAGCCAAACATAAAATATCTTTGTCATGTTTTATTTAGACGATTTCGAAATGACGTTCTTTGCTAGCTAATAGGTGATTCTTTTTAGCATGCTATAGCAAACGTATTTTCTTGACATGATTTAAAATTATTATATTTAAGAAAAACAGAAAAAAATAGCTCCAGCCAAGTTTAAATAAACACATGATAAAATTTTGAACATTCGCTATGTTGATTAATCTATGAATTATTAGGGTTGCAAATTAAGTATAATATAAAACATTAAATAATGTAGTTGCGGCATATAAGGTGGATTCCAGTGGCGAAAGGTGAAGGTAGGCTGTTAAGATCTGACATAAAACTAATACACAACTAAACTTTGTCAGCCAAATGTATTTGTTTTTATTGAATTAAGGTAAAATGTTTGTAAGTTTTTAAAATTCAGTTGAACCCTGCCTAATCCAAGCCATAGTAGATAATAATCAAACAATATTTTATAGATAGAAGAATATTTTTTATTGATTATGGTTTGGTTTTGGCAGGGCTTAATGAATTAAAAATAACTAACCAACATCATCTGTAATATGTATTCTTAATTCATCGGAAACAAATATGGATGTCTGAAATAGTGTGCGTAATTTTTGTCGCCCATAGTATACCTAAACTATTATGGTATGGCTTAAGTAGGATTTAATTGAATTTTAGAAACTAACCAGCACCATCTGCAAATAATTGTACTTATTCTTATTTAAATGGAAACAAATAGGTATGACTGACAAAGTTTAGTGTGCACTATTTATGTCGAATCCACCTCCACACCTTGCCACTCGTAGATTATCATTATTATTGTAGGCAAATCACCATGTCCGCTGAAGCACCATAACTTGGAGGTATCTTACCAGACTTCTGTATGGAAGGCAGATTATTAACCATTGACGAAACCAAATAGTTTGGACTATCGATGGAGGGATTCATATTATGCTCATTTTATATTAAAATACCTCATGGTAATTTTTAGTATAATTGTCAGGTTAAATTGGTAACAATACAAAAAAAATAATAATTTTAAATTGGCTGCCGATGTCTAAACTTTTTTAATATCTATTTCCCTATGTATAGCATACGTGGTGTTTATTTAAATAATTATTTTTTTGGTATCTTTTACTGCCTATCTTCGTCTCGTGATACGTTCGATTAAGATCGAGTGTGGTGCAGGGCGGGCTGGTTTGGAGGGATCCATGTTTGTGTTGCCTATCTTCGTAAAATAATTGAGGCCAATTATCTACTATAGCTACTATAATGTGAATGCGTTGGTTTTGGCACAATTCAACATTAAAATCATCTTTCAGATACCATGATGTAATAATTTATTATGATTCACTGATTGAATAAACGTAAAATTGAGTTGAAAAGCTTATAATTGTAATAATATTAAAATAATTGACTGATTGAGTAAACTCAAAATTGAGTTAAAATTCTTGAGATTTTGATGGATATTAGCCATTCGCTCATCTTATTAGGACTATATCCTGGGTCCAAACAACGTGTGTTTTTCAGCAGACCCGGGATTCTAACTCGAGACCCATGACATTATAAGCCAGCGTGGCCATCGTGGGTAGCGTTTAAGCTCAACTGTGATTTATTTAGGCTATATATTGAAAGGTTTCTTCAACGCCTTTGATGGATAACCATTTTGGAATTATAACCTCTTTATAAACTATATTGCCATAATATGTGGTGTTATTAATATTTTATATCTATTAAATGTAAATTAATTAATTTAATTTTTAAAATCTGCTCATGACTCAAATCCCTTTCATCTTCCAATATGCAGTTAGTGTTGCCGTATGCGGAAAATGATTTAAATAATATTTAAATAACGATCATCGCAAGAATGTTGCTACACTGCAAGCCAACACCTGCTGAGTGCTGCTATCTTTCATCATAATGATTGGCATAACCCTCTGAGGTTCTTAGGTTTCTCGAACAACCGTAGGTATTCATTATTTGTTTGGGATTTATGAATCCTTCTCAACGATATTTTTACGAGGAATGATTGTTGGCTATTCTTACATCTTCTTCAACTATATTTGGGAGAAGGAAGAAGTATAATGTTGTAGAGTTAGTTGTGTTTTAACCCACATTCGTAATACGTAATAATAGTTTTGGCAATCATTTTGTTAATACTATAAAAATAATGACTAGGATCCAAGGTGGGATTTACACTTAAGGATTTACGCATAAGAGATCCCAAAAAAATCAACTTACTAAAACGTAATTTAGAAAATGATTTTTTCGCATTTGCATATTTTTCTGTTAGTTAAAGGCCCTCCCAGGATTTTCATATTCAGTTAACAATCATCATGGCTTTATTAAGTAGACGTAACCGGTCCTATGTAGGTATAAGAATTTATTAATGTACACAGTGGATGTAAGTACAGATTATTTTTGTAAAGGAAAAATATAATTTTAGTCGGGAGTTACAACTTTAAAATGTGGTGTAGCCACTAAGATACGAACCCAAGTACTAATTTTGTATATATAATGTACCTTATGACTATACCATTTGAGGTTTTAAAATTCTGTCATTAATGGCTATAATCTTTGTAATTTAAATCAAAGTAATAAATTAGTTATTTGATTCATATATGGATTAGTCCAAGCTTAGTATTATCGTTACTGCATTTGGTAATGTTTTTTTTATTCACGTCAGAATTTTCTATATAAAATGCTGCCTTCAAATTTTCTGGGTGTTCATCATCCTTCAATATATATTTCTATAAGTATGTACCGAGTGTGATTATTATTAAAAGCAAGTGCAACGACGTCACATCAAAGTTTGGATTAGGTACTTCTCACGCTAGCTATAAATCATATTAGTTAAAATTTTATTTGATTTAAATAATAAAATTGGTGGAATTTATTTTTTAAAATTTAAAACACCTCAGATAGCGTAGTTGTTAATAAGTATAATATTAATAGATGCGACAATTGAATTAGGCACTACTGGATGTTACTTATTAATAGCTGGCCATTCGTTGAGGACGAAAAATGATTTATAAATAATTCAAAACATCGCCAGAATGTCGCTGTGTTTTGAGACAACATCCGCTTTTACCTTTACACATATCATCCACGAGGAATGAGCACTGGAACAAGTCAAGTCGTTTACCAAAACGTGTCATTATGGTGTCATCAAGAAAGATTGCATTAAAAGCCTTACGAAGGTAACAGTTTATAATGGACATTGCGTAACGGTTGTCAAACCGATAAAACAATATTTTTTGAATTGATAAATAAAGTTTAATAAAACAGTGCCTATCGTGGCGCAGAGGTTAACACGTTTGTATCATAATAATTGTTGCCTTTTTTCTATACTTCAACGTTTGTGTATTTGCTACAATTATGTCGAGTTAATAATTTGAGTATTAATATACCCTTATAACGTGGAGGTTTATAATAATATGTATCGCATTGCAGAAGAAATAGTGACTTATCCAATGAAGAAAAACTTTTTGATTAGTCTATTATAAATGAGAGTGATAATTCAAAATCAGTTATTAAGGCCAATACTAAATTAGCTACTTAGCAGATTCATTTTTAGCAAGACAAACACGTTCGATATGAGATATGTTTGCTACGAATGAACTAAACGCCTTACATTAGTGCTACATTCATTCAGGATTCTTGAATATAGAATCATAAAAAAAATCAAATGAAACTACATAAATAAGTACTTTTTTAAAATGTACAAAAAAGCTCTTTGATGATAAAAATGTTAATATTTATCTAGTTACCAATTTCATTATACTAAAAACTTTGTGGTGTCTGTGATAATTATTTGGATTTATTTTTATAGAAAAAAAGGATTTCTTTATATGTAAAACGAGAAGATTATTGTATATATATAATATAAATGCCATTAAATTTCTTTAAGCCAAATTAAGTATGTCTAAGTTGATAATATAATTTAAAGGCCATTGTTGTTTGTTGAGCTTTTATTAGAATACAAGAATAAAATTTGAAAACGGCCTGTTTCAATAATTAATTGTATTAATATATGTGTTAATTACCCTGTGTTTGGATATTTTATTCACTTTTAGAATCATCATAAATACATTCTAGCGTGTGTGACAGAATATGTTATAATATAAGCGTTTGAGAAGCTTGCAATGGTCACTAACTGCAAGCGGTGTCATTAAATTGTTAGAGATTACGCTTTCTCATTTTTCTTTTTTTATCAATGGCAACACTATATTTTTCAATATCATTATTTTCTTATAATTTTGTAAAAAATGAAACATTACCTATCTTGTAACGTTAATGACAGATGGATAAAACAATTGAATATTGTATTACGCAATGAAAAATAGTTCGTAGTCATATACGTCGTATTATGGTTGGTTAAAATGATGAACATTTTGCAAACCATCAAAAATGATGGAAAGTTTTAGAATGCATTCTGGCCATTTTTTGATAACTTCGTTATTTTTAATTGCGGAAATAATACATTTTTTGACACGCAATGCATTTTTCTTGGCAGTGATAAAAAATAATGATTCTATTACGTATGATCGTTCATTATAACGAAGGGATTTTAGTCAATCCTTTTCTGTAAGTTTCTGTTAAAATATCGATGTCAATATAACTTTCCTAATAATTAACGAGAATTGCGATATTTTTTCGTACCTCCTTGTATGTGATTCCCAGTGTAGGCGACACCCCGGTACATAATACTTATACTTATACTTAAAATTTCCTAATTATATGGTGTCGGGGTACAAGTGTCAGTTTGGTTGCATCTAACATAATCTGTTTTGAAATAAATCACAGTTGTCAAAATACTCTTGCTTAGAAGTTAATTGGTGTATCTGTTTTTTAAATTTATTTTACATTATAAATAATATATAATACATATACGTATAATTAAGTTTTTGATATTGTGTTATATTCAATGCTGTGAATAAGTAATTTTACTTAGAGTTAAAAATGATTTTCACAATTTAAGCTATTTCTTCAAATTAAAATATGTATTTATTTTGCTTACATGTTGACAAAAAAAAGCACAATTCTTTATAAATTGGCATTTAAATTTAAATTTCGCAAAAATGCTTTTACCCTGCAACCACAGAATTATTATGTAAAAATTAAAACCTATTTTTTGGAATATTAATTTATCAACAAAGTTAATTTATATTGAAATGTACATACTAAATTGGATTTAATTTTACAATATTTTTCAACACGGTATTTCCAAAATGCATCAGTTTTCCCAATTGATTCCGACTATTACCACATAAATCAAAATATTTTCTCTTATTCTACATAATTTGTTTCATTACTCATCGCTGTTACAGTTTAAACAAAAGGGTATATTTTCATTTCTTCCTCGTAGTAAATAATTGCCTGTCGATTGGACGATTTTTTCTTCGGTTAGCGGCTTAAACCGTCCAACCGCAAGACCAGTCCCGAATATTATTTTTACAGCAATCAAAGATTCCTAGAACAGATTACAGAAATATTCCATTGCAGCATGCCCATCTACGGAACAATACGTCAAATTATAAAATTTATCTGAATGAGAGATAAAAGGTAACAATAAATTGAAAAATAGTGACTATAATAGTGGATTCCGTATTGTTAGTAAATTTTAGTAGCGACCCGCATAATACTGGTATTTTCTTAGGCAGTGGTTCTTAAACTTTTTTCTTTAATGGCGCCTTTAATGTATAAAGATTTTTTTCCAGCAATATGAAAAAAAATAACAATTAGTGGGATGGATGACTGGTAAGAAATTACACATCGCTAATTTTTTTACATATAAACGTTGATTTTTTACCGTGTGTAATATATATTATAAGGGAAGAGAAAAACTGCCCTGCGAAGTGAAAAGACAGTGTGTTTGGTTTTGGTGAAATGAGAACCCAAGTTTTAAACTACCCTTTCTCTTATATTTAAATTTAGAGAAAATGACAAAACAATCAAATAATTTTACACAATATAAGAAAAACGGTAGTTTTAACTCTCATTTTACTAAAATCAAAAATACTGTATTTTTATAATGTTTGAGACTTTCACTGTTGTTTTCTTTAGGTGGTTACAAAAATTCAATACGATATATATTCTGCCCTGCTAAGTAAAAATACAGTCGTAATAGATTCTTGGGTATCCACCGCGTGTACTTCTTCCTTCTTTCCTCGGCATTTTGGGCTCGTTGCAGAGGCCATTATCAAGAAAAATACGTAAGAAGTACACGTGGTGGAAACCCAATAATCTATTTCGACTGTATTTTTACTTATCGGGGCAGAATATGTCGTGTTCAATTTTTGTAACCACCTAAAGAAAACAGCTAATGGAGAATATGAATCTATCATTATGATCGTGCATGGACAACAATACAATGAATTATGATTGAATAAAATTGTTATAATTTTCTAATTTGCCAGAAAGCTTGACAATTAATTGCGTAGGTATTTTGAAAATTATTGCCTAATATTATTCCACGTGAGATCAACATAAGTACTGTCGCTACATTATTGATTTTATTTATTGAGTTTTAGTAGTTTCGAGGTGCCACTAAACTTTGCAATGTGCAATATATTATAATATATACTATCTTTATTTCAAATATCTTCCATTTCAAATGCAGTCACTATAATATGGTATTTTGTATTAAGGATAATATAAGTCATAGAGAAATCACGCATTTAAAGTTTTTTTGAATCAGGTAGTATATTCATTATAAGAAAATTAGTAAATGCATTATTTCAGTAAGTACATACTAAATTGTGAATATAAACGCAATTACGTTATCCACCCAATGAATATTTTATGAAATCAAATGAAAAAAATATCAAAGTAGAAAATAATTGAGAAGGTGTTAATTAAATAATTTCACATTCAATTTGTAGTTATTAACAGGTACGTTTTATTATTGAAAACAACTAACTTTTTAAAGGTGTAACTGATAAATGTAAGTACACACTACACCGTAGTACAAAACATAACAATGCCGACGGCAATTCAATTCACACGTGCTTATAAAGGTGAGACCCATTCCAATGAGAATATTATTTGATGCTGTAAAGATAATATTATTTTTAATACTTATGACATTTAAATTGATTGATTTTGATTTTCATAATTGCGAATTTATTTGCAACATAAAATGTAATAAATATAAATTTAAATTGCTAGTCAAACGTCACTGTATTAAATAAGATACAATTACCTCTTTATATAGTCTTAAACTATTAAATACCCATTTAAATTGTTTCTATAATAATATATCTGTATGGTCAAGGAAGTGTCAAAACAGGTCAAAACAACATGCCATTGAAAAATGTACGCTAATTACCTTATAATTCTTATTAACAAGGAACAGGTAAAATATATCAGAGTCAGTAGAATTTTCCTATATTTTACATATATATCGAGAGTATTAAAACTCTATTGACCTATTTTTTTATTGTTTCTTTAATGTTATTGGGATAAAATATCTCAGATAGTTATCTACCCGAAAGCAACAGTGTGAATCAAAAACACGAGCTTCGAGATAATTGAACATTAATGTAATTAAATGTTTACTTTGTTTTTTTTCTGCGGTTTATAATAGATAATAATGGTATAAACAATTGTATACCATTATTAACAGTGGGTAATCTTAGTTATCCCACTGTTACTTTGAATATGCAGGATAATAATTTAAATAAATGCAACAGTGACATTTTTCTTTTAAATAGGGTATAGTATTTTTTTTGAAATTTCAGTGATTCATTACGTAGGTATAGCTTTCAGCAATCTATTGGCATACTTATCTCAAAATCGTTTTTTTTTCACTTTATCTCACTGTTGATTTCGGGTAGAGAATGTATGATAAGTGTATTTTGCGTATAATTAAACATAATATTATATTAATCACTAATATTTTATGAGAGAGGTGTGGGTGACAGTAAGTATACGTTTAAACAATAAAGAAAGCTTAGGTATCCATCTACTATGCAATTACGCAAAAAACCTAATTAAAATTATTCTTACATCAATTTGAAGTTAGTAATTAGTAATATAAAATTTATTACAACACAATAAAAACTCTATTAATCAAAAATTTCCCGCGCATTTATAACGTGTGATAATATTTTGATTTCGAACACTTAGGAATCAAACGAGCTAAGTTGGTGTTAAGTTAGGGCGTCGGTTTATGTTTGCGCGACGATTGTCCGATAGCGAGCGTCACGGCGCGTTCCGAATTGATCAGAGTGAAATTATTGACAGTTGATGCTGAGCGAATAGAGAGCAAACTAAGACTGAGCTAATGCGGAGCCTTCCAGCGGTACCCGCCCACCGGCCGACTACACTACACCGTCATGCTACTCAGTTCGAAACAGATGAACGATGACAATAATTATAATTATAATCATATTATTATAAAACTAATAACGGTTTAGTAGACTGAATACCTACATGGTTGTAAGTGACAAAATAACTATAATTTATACTCCTTTCGGAATTCACGGAGATCCCCTATAGAGTGTTAATAACTATAGATTGATACTTAAGTTGCATAGATAATTAAAGACAAAAATAATGATTGCAGATTAAGCCGGAAAATATTTTCTGAAAATTATAGAATATGGTCATGAATCACACTCAAATTAAACAAGCTATAAAAAAAAGCTTTTAATATATGGGTCTTATCTTTTATTACGATTTTTTCCAACTTTCAACTATTCCTTAGATTTTATCTAGGGTTTTCATTGTTAATAAACCATCATATATGCGGGCTATCATCAATATATATTATAATATATGTATAATCATATTTGTTGTTAAATATGAACCATTAATTGCATGAAAAATATTAAATATACTTCTAAATATCTGCTTTGTCAACTGACAAAATGCAGTAATGTGTAAATGTGCTATTTAGAAATAAACCTCTGGATAGATTGATAATAGGCACATGTAATTTTTGGCTAAATTAGGCGACCTAAGCGTGGTACAGCGTGGTATGTAAAAACATGATTAATATAATAATACTTGCAAAATAAAAAATCAATAAAACATTAAAAGTCAACATAAATTCCCTTATGAATGGTATTATTCATTATAATACACTGGAACCTCAGAGAAAAACAATTGTAAATATTATTACTAGTTAAATTAATGTATTTGTACTATTTTCTTATTATTATCGTCTATTTTATGGTGTAATTTAAAAATAACTATATTTTTTGAAAACTTTTGTTGGTTAGCTTTTTATAAGTACCGAAATTTTTTTTGTTAAATATAAAATGGAACATATTTGAATCACCTTTCATAAATTGAGGTATACGTTTTGATAATGTTTGCTATGTAGCGACCACGTGTGCGCCGGCTTAATCAAAAAGTTAACGCATGACAGTTCACCTTTACAATATCATGTACCTACCTAATACAAACGTATGTGAGTTGTCAAGATTCAAAAAATGGTATCATTCGAGTGTATTTTTATCACTATTAAAATGACAAGTTGCAACTAGTAACATAGAATACCTCCGTATAATCGTACAAAAGTTATTTTCTCTGATTTTTGTATGTTAAATATTAAATTTATCACACATCGATAATTGTTTAGGTTTGTCTATAGATTCCGGAATCGAATTGGAAATTAGCATAATAATATTTTCTAAAGTATATCAAATCGATGTATTTAATTACTATGGCAAAATATAATAAATCATAATAATTAAATGCATGCAAATAAGTGCATGCGCCTTATATAAACAAGTTATTAACATGGCAAGCTTTAACGCTATGAAACCATTGAATTGGCGCTAATGTGCCCTTCAAATGGAGTCACGAATGTCTTCTATAATTACAACGAAATTAGATGGTATGGGTAAATCTGAAGGTATTAATGAATTGCATTGATTATGGCAATGAGGTTTTGTGATTTGAGTTAAATACTAATAATAGATACTTACCTTGATTGTTAGGTTATGTAAGTATTTCTCGTTACCTTTATATTTGAAATGTTTCAAATTATGTATGTTCAATAAAGAATGTTACGTTTTCAAATCTTGTGAATTATTTGTAAAAATATTATACTGTTATTAAATGGAATTTAATTCAGTAAATGCCAACTAAAATATGGCTTTTGTAAACAGTATTAATTGATTGTAGTTAGAAATTGGCATTTAAACTTTCATATTTTTGATTTTCAGTGTCTTTCGTAACTGGAAAATATACGTGGGTGATAAAACTGTGACTCAATAACCATATTCTGGACACCATTCAGAAAGATAAAAATGACAACCTCAGTAACTATAATTGTCAATATATTATTAAAAGGACGGAAAACTACGGCCGAAGAGGATGGACTGAAGAGAATTTTACATGTATAGTTTTACAACTAAACACTCTCAAAAAATATATTCATACTTTGCTAGAAGTGGAGCAAACTATTATAACTCGACATTACAACGTTACTGTAACTACTTTAAATAATTATATGTATCGACACATTAAAATAATATAATGTATTTTAAATCTCGAATTTAGAGCTGTGACAGTGTCACGTTATTTCTGCCAATTCAGAAGGCAAACAATATCACATTATTTGTTTTATAATAAGTACTAAGTACACATATCGCAATAAGAAATATTGTGCTTTTATGTCAATTAATGAGTTATTATAAAATATTAGAGTCATTTTAAAGCATTGAAAATAATTCAGATAGAATACAATATAGAAAACTACAGTAGAGAGGTAATCTACCTCGGACACAATATGAGATGACAAAAGTACAGCACTCCCCAGCTTATTATCGAAAGAAAACTCAACGGTATACGTAGCAGAGAAGGCTTCGCATTTTGTATTGGCACGAGTGCAGCTCTGCCGAATTATTCTTGTTAGTAGACGACAAAGAGAAGATCGCCCCAATAGTGACCGGCTCAAGGAGAAGACTGGTAATCGTTGTTTTACAATTTTAGCAAAGAGATCATTTTTTAAAATAAATATAAAATATTTATTGTAGTTCCAATTGCATTTTCTTCTTCTTTGATGGCTGTAAAATCTTTTGTCAATGATGGTATTGTCTGACATCACCACCAGGTTTTGACGAATACTGTGATGGTTATTTCACGTTTTTCGCAAATATTAATTGGGCATATGAGTAGGAAAGAAGAAAAATAATGGCTTCTCTCCATTTTTGAAATGCACAATAGTCACTCTTTGAAATATTAAAATAACTGTATTATTTTTAATTTAAAAAAATAGTCAAAGTATATAAACACTATATTTGTCTATTAATATAATAAAACATATAATTTAGGTACCTAAAACCCCCTCAAAACTGTGCTATTATCTTTATGTATAGCTATATAATATCAATGTGTAAGTAATGGAAAAAAAGCCTTTTCGGATTTAACCTTCTAATATGCAACAGTCGCATGATATAGAAAAATAGAGATTGCGCTGGATTGGCTATGTACCTACATAAAATGCCGAAGAATATATTTATGACAAAGATAGGCGACATTAAAATGGCTGGAATATCTCACAGGTGATGACAGTGACGATGGTCTGCCAAAATAATTGGATCATCCGCGATGGAATGACGATAATTCATTTCGTATTCATGTGTTTCGAGCCTACATGAAATCAGAATATTTAAATAGATTATTCAAATATGATATTTAATTAATTTTAACGATTCTATTATACTGGTTAATATAATAAATCTTCGTATGATTTATCATAATTTTACAATTTAATAAGTATGTTATTATAACATTTTTATGAAAATTTATGAAAAGTTTTGCTCTAAATCAGCATTATTCAACCAATGTGAATTTTAGTACAATTAAAATGTATTTTTCCGTCATACTTGATTATTTTATTTCCATTATAATCTAATATATATAAAATTACAAGATAAAAAGAATTTTTATATAAGAACGTTTTTAAATTTTCTGTTGAATCATAATATAAACTTGACTTGTCTTGCTTAAACGATCAAAAAAAAATGTACTTGATAGAAATAATACTGAAATATCATTTTGACATTCATATGGTAACGCACGTATATATTAATAATTTAGTTGCTAGGACCCCAGACCCCTAGCAACCAATAAAAGTGTTTTACTTTTAACGGATTTCTTCCGAAATAACTTTTCATACAAAACACAATTAACTGAAAATGAATTCAATTCTACTTAAAGATGGTTAAAAATATTTAAAAAATGCATTGGCATCGTGTTCTGATATATTATAAAAGTTTCAAATGTCTAGCTCTATAGTCTAAGGTCTAGCTAGTCGGGATGTTAGTTAAAAGTCGATTGCAAGATTTGTACTGGATAAACAACCACCGGACAAATAAGAATACGACTTAATAAAAACGTTGTAATATCCTATAAGCGATGATTATCCAATTTTTACTTGACGATATTTTGTATTGTTCTAATTATTAATTGTACACAAAACAAGTGTATAAAATAGATTATCATGTATTTTGTTTCATTGTGTACATCAAAAAAAGTTAACTCACTATAATATATGTATTGAGAATTCAAGTGAGGAGTTTATAGTATACTTATATCACATATATATACGGGGGTACAAAGATAAGAACGAGGTTCTTTGGGGGGTAGGAAGGTACCTACGCCAACAAAACAGGTTGAATAACGCTGAAACCAGTATCGTAGGTATTGTCTTATTATTTCAAACGCAGGTTTATTATAAATTTATTCAATATATTCCCGACATATCTGGTATAATATTTTATCATTCCTTTCTAGTTGCCATACCTAACGGATAGTAAAATCTAGTTGTTATCTCAGCCTAAAATCAACCGTAAATAAGGTTAGAATAAGCTTCCTTTAAAGGTAATAAACTGTAATGGATATACGACGTATTATTGGATAATATATTATGACTTGCTAAACTATCAATGCGTTTTGACTTTAATTACATATTATACCCCGTTGTTTGATAATGTTATTATATTGAAAATTTAAATCGAGTTTTATTATGGATAAATCATACGACTTGCGCCCACATTCTACACTAGACAGTAAGATTAAGTATAATCACAATAAACGAGTATTTGCTATCTATAAACATATTATATAAAAGTCAAAATATATGTTTGATTTCATTTTCCTTCTTGGACCCAACTGAAAAAATAAAATGTTTGTTCAAATTACCTTTCTGCTAATTCCAATTTTAAATTTTCACGACAAATAAAGTTTGCATATTTTGGATTCGATTTTCATTGACAGCTGTCAAAATATTTTTCATTTTGACATGTTGTATGCTTATATAAAATATTTAAAATATTGAACATTGTAATTATTATTGTTTTTTTCGATCAATGGGAAACGAGTCACTTAAATTTGAGTCTTTGCGTCAATTACATTTCACGTCTCGTTCTTACTGATTAAGTCATTCGAATCACAAATAACAAAAATTAACATCAACCGCATTCAGGAGGGGGAAGTTCTTAGAGGAATATAAGACCCACCCTGAGTTGCTGGGATACTTATAATGATGATAATATAGTGTAGTTTGATTTTAATTGTGCTCGGAATATACATGTTTCCGTGAAGAAAATAGACAAAATAAGTGATTTAGCTTAATTTTGGGTAATTTAAAAGCCTCTGCAAGTTTGAATGCATGATGGTTCAAAGTCTACATCTACCACGATCAAATGGATAGTTATATATTTTATCACTAGATAGAATTATTCTCTTCCACATCTGATATGTCAGATAGGTCATAAAATTAACGTCCACGGAGGCGTTCCTATCTACATAAGCTTTTTTTTTTACAAATAATAAGTAAGTTAGGATTGTTTTATGTAGTAAATTTTGTATAGCTCATAAATTGTTTATCGCCATAACGTCACGTTTCTTTGGCAGGACGACGAGATAACTCAAATTTATGAGTAATGAAAAATTTAATATTCCCGGTAAGTATAATGTATCTATAGATATATTCTATATACTATTATATTATTAGTAAAAGTGTTTTATGAAACCGTGATTGAGTTAAGAGTGAGTGCTGAATCAAATTGTAATGTCTTCTTTCAAAATACTTTGTATAGGTATGTATCTATATTGAGTATCGTCAATCATAGCATTTGCTAAAGAAATTTGTAACTTAATAAAAACTTCTAGTAGGTACTTCGTTGAATCGCGTAAAATCAAGTTATACTAACAACTGAGCCATACATAAAGTACACTACATTATATTAGGTAAGAATGATATTATAATAACAGGCAGTCTTTACGAATAGTTTTAAAATGTAAGCCATTTGCTCCATGATATGGTGAAAAAACTACTTGTGATTTTTCCAGATGTGGGATTCAAACATGCATCCACAGCTTCTGAGACGGGAGCATGTCGTTATTCTACTGTGAGACAGCGTTGTAGAGAATTTTGCAGCTATATCAAATTAGGATTTTTTTTAAATCCTGGATTGTAATACGCATGCTATTTCTTTTTAAAGTATTTTATGGATGAAATGCTATATCATTAGCAGTGGTAGTCTTTTATTTAGCTGTTGAGATGATGGTTTTACAAAAAGTACTAAATTGTTAAAAATATGCATATATTTTACAATTAGAGTGATGGAAATCCATCGATACAAAATCAAAATATGCAGTGGATTATAAACGCTTCAAACTCTTGGTCTATTGCGACTGGTTTCACATTTTTATTTATAAACCTACTCTATTGTTTTCATAGAGACGCTTCATTTTGCATTTATTAATCTATTGATCTGTGCTTTCAACCAGAGCCAATATAACTATTAATAAAAATTAGAGTTTATCTTATTTTCTCTCACAATCAGTATAGAGCCACGTTTTCATTAGATTTTCTCAGAAAGTTTACTTTATACACCAAAAAATCTAGGGGGTTAAAATGAAAGGAAATATAGTTTTATCAAAGTAGTTCTTAACTCAAAATGATTGGACATCATTACTTTATATCCAGGGATGTGCTAAGGGTGGCTGCCGCCAGGGTGCCAGCTCAAAATTGCCACTTCCCCTCAAATAAAAAAAAATGTTAAAACAATTATTTTATTGTCATCAAAATATTGATTTATTTTATTAAGCAATATCATATTCTGAATTATAATACAAATTATATTAATAAATTGATAGATATCTACCCATCGGTAAAGCGCGGAAACATTTATAAATGAATTGCATTCAATGACACGGAAGAATTTTTCCTTAAATAGAGTTCATTGTACATAAACATTTTTTTTTTTTTTTTTAAATAATATCATTAAAAATGTTTTGTCGGACTTTTGCCGCCAAGGTGTTTTGAACCCCTCCATCTGGCGCGTCCCTGTCTACATCGTAACGCAGAATTCAAATAATTACATTTTTTTTATGTATGTATTTTTTGTAATAACGTTTACAAATTGAATCCATATCTTGTTTTATCCAAGCAAGTCTACTATAATAGTATATAACCTTTTCAATAAGATTAAATTAAATTTCCGTTTGCGATATTTCATCAAAGCAATCCTACAATGTTAGTATGGTCTTTTTACACTTGTTTCAACGCGTTATGACACTATGCTTTCACGCCATCAACGGGAGTGCGTGATGGTGTACATTAAAATATTCACTTGCGCGGGAATATCGAACCTGCGATCTTCGCCTATCGCAGTTAAATCTTAACACCTGGCCATCGTTGAGGAGGGAGCCGCTTTTATGATGCGGTGCCGCGTGAATTAATGTGACAATACACTATTCTGTTATCTTTCATGATGCATAGGCCATAGACCGAGTTTAAAAGGTTTAAAGTATTCTTGAATGTACCTACGTAAGTTTGAATGGATTTGTAATGTTAAATTGAATGCAGAAAAACTATTAATATCTGCATACTGAAGCCGGTGCATATCTTGGATCGATCAAAATGGTATGGTATATTTAAATATTACATACATTATTCGTGTAAAATATTTAACTGGTTCATTTTGTTTTCAGTTTTTACAGTGAAAACGTTGTAAACAATTTGCGCATATTTTCAAAATTCGACTTTGGTTCATTGTACATATAACAACTTCTAGTCTATTATTAATAACATTTCTCTCAATTATGGGAATAGGGAAATACGTCCACAGTTGGGTAGTGGACAAAAAATGTGACATAATATCTCAATTTCTTTTAGACATGATATAAATATAGGTACGATGCAATTAGTGGCGGGTTATGGATAGGGGGCATGATAAAATATAAATTAAAACCATAAATCACACCCTTTTACTAAAAAATTGTTAATATTGACGATGGCAGTGATGTTATGTGTACAACTACGTAGGTATACGTTTTGGGTAATATTTAAAATTATTTTTAAGATTTCGATATAATTTTGTGACACATTTGAACTGTTTCGAGACCCCCTTTTATTTTTTCTGAAGAATCGATTGCGTCATCTGCGTCAAAAGAAGTCGTCGCTGTATGTATACAATGTGTATATAGATAGTAGATCATTTTTTGTAGAAGGAATATAAAAATAGGGGTACTCAGTCAGTTTAATCGTTTACTATGTGACCGATACTGGTCCATATGGGGGCAACATGAGGTATGTTATGAGTATTGCTTTGGAAATAATTCCCCATTATTTTATGGAAGCCTTGTCAACTATTGTAATATTATATCCATGGATAATTTAATGAGCGACCTCTGACGGCTCCATTCATTTGTTTGAAAAATCTGTTAATAATAAATATAAGTAAAGTATTTTAAAATCGGAATATCCGGCGTGACAAAAAAATTAATATATATCTCAAAATATCTCTCTCGATTTTAATGTATGATAGATAATGACAATTGCATTGGGATTTGAATTTACTGTCTGTACAATAAATTGATAAGTCGAAGAACAACCAACATATTTGGCCATGTGGATGTTCAATAAATTGTAAATACAAACGAATACATGCATGCACACAGTTCACGAAGTTAATACATAACTGAGTAACATTATTAACCCTATTGATAAACTTCATCGAATCGAATTTTTCCGCTTGATTAAATTCTAATAACTTCCATTTAGTTTGGTTACTATTGGCCAGTTTTGGCAGCATGGCGTCGCCCGGGGGCATGGCATCCGCTCGCAGCGCCATGGGTTCACAGCAAGACTTCTGAAGGTGCCCCGTGAACCATCGAATCGGAAGCCGGAGCGATATAGGGGGAAAGGTTTTAATAAAGTTGTTAAGTGCGGAAATTAACGGTGATTTTGGGAGATTAAGAGGAATTGGCACAGTGGAAAAATAGTCACCACAATAAAATGCTACATAAAATACAACTTTCGAGTAGAATGTTGTGTATATGAAAACTTTATCCAGTAGTAATCAAAGATAAAACTCAAAAAATATAACTATAATATACAAAACTCTAACAAAGCCACTCCAAATAAATAGCCGTAACTTATATTTTTCTCAAAATGGATTTTTTTGAACATATCCGATCCTAAGAAGATCATAATATGGGCCTCCTCTGAGTGGAGGTTGTATTAATAGATTTTGGCTTTATTTTCTTTACGAGAAATACTTACTTAACATATTAGGTCCATACTCTGACTCCAAATACACGTTGAAAAATAATATGTCTATTTACCAGACCCAGGGTTCAAACCTGGAATTCACAACGTTATAAGCCGATGCTTAAGCCGCTCGGCCATCGTGAGATTTTGTAATATACGAGTAGGTTATAAAAATACGTTTGTCACAATTTAAAATATACCAATTATCATATTCATTTACTGTGATCGAGGTCAAATTTGATCATTATTAGAGCCCAGGTGCCATGTGAAGATCTTTGCGCTGAATAATCAGTTTGTTGTTTTTAGGAAAGACATATTATAATGTGTCATTATGATTACTTGTTTTTCTTATCGCGTCAACAAAATTTATTATTACCATATAATATGATATTTCTTAAGCGTCATCTAGTTAAAATTGAGCATAAAGAAATATTAAGTATATCAAAGTAGTTTTAGTACTTTTTTCATTTTTTTTATACGTACGTTATACATATCTTCAATTTGAATGTCATTTAGCATTATTTTGTAAAATAATTCCGATAAAGCTTCGATGAAAGCAAATACATAACATAATAACGAGTCGATTACAAACTCAGATGGAAAGTTTATAATACATGTCAAATAGTGAACGAAACCATCTTCGGTGGCTGGGAGAATCAGAAAATTAGACTATAAGCATAATTATATGAGTAAATAATGCAGATTATTTGTGCAAGTTTCTTATTTAAGAGTTTTATAAATATATGAAATAAAACCTCACTAGATATACTTATATTTTAATATATAACGAAACTGCAAAATTATCGTTAATAATCGGTTAAACTCTGCAAACAAAAGTCAAAAGACTACTGAATATGCTCCCCACCGTGTCTATTCGTGTTTTAATGTAATACTTGCCGACTGTTTGAGAGAACTTCATTTACACTTTGTCATTATTCCGATTGCACTGGGGTGCACTCCTAAACGTTTGAATGGGGTGTCAAATATTGGGGATGCGAGATCCGCCCAATTAAAATCAAATTACAGGCCGAATGCGTGTATTTTTGTAAGGTTGTAGCTCTGAGGGGTGGTTTTTATACACTTCGTAAATATGTAATACGTTTACAAAAAAACGTGTAACACCAAAAGAAAAAATTTAAACTCAATTGAAATTAGATGTATAATTACAAAAAATAAATAAGTGTAAATATATTCAAAATCTAATATAAAATGTGATAGTTTTGATAGAAAACCAGAAACATACGGATAGGCGCTGAGTGAGAGAAAGCAATGCAATATTGTTGATATACGTAGAGTCCATGAAAACAACTGTAACAATACTCACATTATATCTGTCTAATTTCTGCGCATCAGAAGAAATCGTATCTGCGCACATTCAAGGTTAATTTGGTCTTCTATAATACTGTCATTAATACATTTTAGCTACGTTTTTATTAGCGTTAGGTACAAAGAACATAATTTGTTTAACTTCAATACGACATATTTTTTCTTAATCTTATCGTGTCATCCTCTAACGGAGGTCAGCCACTACCAGGGCAATGTTTACTTTAGCATCCATACCACTGACCTTTTGTTGGATGACAAGTTGGAGAATGCCGACAATTTTCTGGTTTTTCATACTACGGATAACTTTCCCATTCGACTGAGAATATCAACATTTCGTCACCCAGTCAGTCCATGGAATTTTGAGGATTCATCTTTAATACAGCCACACTTCAAAAACAACAACTTTACGTGACATCTCCTGGTTTAGCATCCTTATCTCCATACCATAGACAAGGATTGAAAGAACATAATAGCGAACCATACGCAGTCTCAAATCTAGATTAAGATTTCGATTGCTAAGGAGGCATCTCATTTAGGTACTCCTTGCTATCTCAAGTCTTATTTTAATTATCTGAGACTGATCCCATTTATCATTGACCAATGTTTCTTATTATACTGGGTCAAACGTTTAATCGGTTCGCTGTTAATAACATGGATTTTTTGATGCTGCTTATATTTAATTTTTTAGGTTTATTTTTAAGCCATAAGAATTGCTGACCTCGACCCTTTAAGCTATTAGCAATTACTACTGTAGCAATGACGTACCGTATGTTGCATAAGATATATAAAGATTAATAATAATCCGAATCTGGTAAATTCACTATTCTTGAGAGTTTAAAAAAATCAAATACGAGTAATAATTCGTGTTGTTCATTGTTGATATTATTATTTTCTGTTGAAGATCACTTGTAGGTATCAATCTAAAATTAATGCACATACAGATTAATACATGTTAAAAATATTGCCAGCCATTTTTTACGAGACAACTAACAAGCCTTTAGCCTGACCTATTGGGTCTGAAACTAACACACATTTTAATATGTGCGGAAATCGAACCCTCAATGGCGAATTCAGAGACGAGCCTTGTTTAATTATGGAATGAAGATTAAAATTTTTGTTAAGGTATTATATATTTTTATAATTAACTAAATCGTCTCTTCGTAATAACTTCAATCACCGAAGGCTGTTGTGTCTGCTCACGAACTCGGGTGTTTGTAACGCGGTCGTACCAATGTACCCCTAAGATTCGGCGGAGACATCGATTCTCAAAGCTCAAAAGTTATCACGAAGAGACGATTTACGTGGTTGGGACACGTATTCCGGATGCCGCCAAAGAGTGCGGCACTTCGTACCCTTGTGGCATAGCCTCAAGGGTTCCGTCGCCGTGGCCGGCCCTCCCTCACCCTGCAGCGGTGCTACAAAAACGACCTACGTGCTGCAGGTCTGACATGGCGGGAGGCGCAAGAGTTGGCGATGGACCGAGGAAAGTGGCGCCAACTTGTGCTTGCCCTATGCCCCAATGTTGGGACGTGATAGGGTGGAAGAAGAAGAATAATTAACTAACTTAAAAATAAAATAATATGAAGTGCATAGCTGTCATCAGAGCTTCATCAAGTAAGGTTAAAATATTTTGTACCAAGACTAAATTATTATTCTTATGTACGAAGCTTAATTTAAATTTAAAATTACAAAGTTAATTTTACCTACGTCTGCAAACATATTGTGTTTTATTTTTATTTTATGTTTAAGTGAATGTGTAAAAAATCGCTTGCTATCAATGTTTTGATGAACGATCTTACTTCGAGACAATGAACTCAAAATATTGATCACTCGAGTGAGTGAGTTGAACAATATACATATAGCAAATGATATATCATATTTATATTGTTATACTTAGATATCCATAACACAGTGGTGAACTCTGTATATAAAATGTATATTGAAGGGTTAAAATGAAAGATTTTTTTAAAAATTTTATATAAAAAGCATTGGCAAGCAGGTGTTTAATAAATTCCATTCTCATTATGTTACATTATCTTGTTGACAAATAATCATATAAATTGTAAAAAAAACACAAATGAATCAGTTTCAATCATATTGGATATCCGACAATTGTGGCTAGTGTTCAAGGAATACTCGGAAAAAAAATATATACAAAATAATATTAAAGTATGTCATTGGACAGGCAAAACCGAAAAAAATCTATTCTAGCTATTGAATATAAATAACTCTGGAAAATTAGTTGTAATAACTGTTTTCACTGTTAGTTTTTGATGTAACGATGTTATTAGAAATAACAGATACTTAGTCTAGTTATCAGTTTCATCAGTGATTTAAATTTTTGCATGGAAGAAGGAATTGTATAGTATATGAAAACTTGATGTAAGCCGATAAAATAAATAATAATCATATTTAGAAATACAAGGGGTCTAATAATTGTCTATACAGCAAGTAAATACTCGTGTGTTATTCAAAAATAGAACATTAAAAAAATAAAAAAAAAGCTTGAGTCAAGATAATAATTCAAAAAATGAATTCCAAAACACATCAATATTTTTTGACCATGTCCGATCTTTAAAAAGATCATATCGGCCTCCATAGAATGGAGAAATATATTCATTTTTTTTACGAGAAATGGATGTTAACCACTAACTTGCTCTGCCTATAAGGTTCATACTCTAATTCCAAACTCGCATTGAAAATCAATATGTGTATTTGCCAGACACATGATTCGAACATTAGTTCAATCAAACGTTGACATCATTGTAAATGTAGTTATATTAATGGTGTAATAAAATACTGAAAATGAAAATCCGCATCTGTTCTACAGTTGGATACCTATCTTTCCCATTACGAAGTACAGAATAATCTTACTAAAATGGCGTTCGTCGTAATATGAAAACATATATCAGCTGCTGGTTAGTTTAATATATTATATATAAATGAACAAACTTAGAACCATAAAGAACTGATTTAAAAGAAAAATCACCATTCGTTTAAATAGTATTCAAAGATCGTATTAAGGGCCATTCTAGGAAGAAAAGATGTGGGAAATTTTATTGAATTAATTTTAATATCTAGATACTACCCTGTAGAATTTGTGATAGATAGCATAATATATATATATATATATATATATATATATATATATATATATATATATTATAATATAATATATATAGCAAAAAATAAGTCATTAGTCGCTTTCATAAGAATTGTTTTGAGAGTAATCTCTTTGCAAATGTAAAATATTATAATATTATACTGAATGTATTTTCATTGTAATCGTTGTAATGGTACCTGCTCATTATATTAAAACTGAGATTTATAGTAGGTATACTGGTTGATTTATAGTATAAATAGTTATATATTATAGTGCTGTCATGAAGGGGTAAGAATTTCGCGGAGATCATTGATTTTTTTTCCTTCTTACAATTAGCATCGTCATCATTGGTTTGACAATAGGGTATGTATGTAGACTGCCTCCAGGTAATTTCTCTTCGCTCACCTGACCTGTGCTCTCATTTTATTGTTATGGATACCAAGCGTCTCTATTCACATGATCAAGAGATCTTAATTTAAGTTGATATACAAGCTGTAAATCTCGATTAATTTTTATATCAGAATTTCAAAGATTTTCACCGCATTTTTTCTCTTAAGATTTTGACAGTGTTAAGGATAGTGTTGTTGGCACTGACTAAATGCCTAATAGCTTTAGTGTCGTAATAAGTAAGTGTATTATAAGACATTAATACTATATCAGAAGAATCATGCGTTTTGATAAGGCTGGCATCATTAATGACGGGTATCTGCGGTGTGGAACTCGCATAGTATGTTAATATAACTGACGGAGCTTTCAGGTACCTAACTTCCCTTCAAATACATAGTGATGTTCAACCACATCAAAATGTACAAATATAATGCAATTAAGGGAGAAATCTAAATTATTCATGCGATCGTGGAGATATCGAAGTCATCAAGTAATCATCATCAAGAATACCATTAATAATTATGAAATACGTGGTAACATAACTGAAGTTTCCATGTAAATATTATGGAATTTAATGTGTGGAAAAAACAAAGTGAAACGACCTTTTAAACCATTAGGAAAGCAACACGTTATATTAGCCATAATAATTACTTAAAGTTGGATTAATGAGAGTTTGTATTATATAGTATTATATAGTATTATAGTTACGTAATATTAAAAATTCAAATTATTTTATACGGAAAATTTTCGGCTTCGAGACATTTTAATTTAACTATTTATGGCGCGTTAAAAAGCCTCTATTTCTAAATTATTTAAACCTTCTTATCGGTTTTTGAAAGTTATAAAGATGTGTTAAGCGAAAAATAAAAAGTTGCGGGACTATTTTAGTGTGCAGTAAATAATTTGAGAGCACGGAAGCTGTTTTTCGAAATTGGTAATTAAAAGAATGAAACCGTAAATTTGGAGCATTAAATTTTCGGTCGGCGCATGCCCGTTGGTATGTTTGATGTTGCGTCCACGAGCCACGATATTTTTGGACTAACTCCATATTTCATTTAAAAAAAATTACATGGTGGTGTCAATGCAAAAATATATAGGTATACTATTGAATGAACGCAATCACATTTTTGATGTGAATGATTTATACAAATTGAGGAAGATTCTCGAAATTTACCTGAATAATGTTTGTGGCAGTTGGCATATTACATTAATGTGATTATGTCGAATAAAAAATAATAAACATATAGGTAAGTATTTGATTATTTTCAGACTTCTTATTCGAACCTGAGACTCTCAATTTCATAAGCGGAGACGTTACCATTCGTCCATGGTGGGCGCACACGAACTAATACGAACAAATTCTCAATCAAAATGTTATCGTCAAATACAATAATTTATAACGAATAACGTTTAGTTTAGAAAAACTGACTATCTACGCCAACAACTGACTGACTATTAGATATTCTTTATTAGACTGAGAAACAACATTATTTAATGTCATTTTTCTATTATATCTAAATTATATCGTTCTTAGTGCATTTTTCTTTTTAACTAAATATATTAAAAAAATACTTTCTTCTTAACAAATAAAAATTGATGAACATATATTGGGTTCAATTTAATCACTTCATTTATTAATATACTCCCATTATAATATTACTAAGTATATATCAGAAATAGATATTGTCATTAAAAAATTTTGCGTGGATATATTATATAAATAGGTAGTGAAACTAAAAACTAATCTAAACTGTCTATTTATGGTAATAGTGAACATTTCAACAGTTTCTTGTATATATCGTAAAATAACTGATATACAAAATGTAAAGTTAAATATTATCATGTTCACAACAAGACGGAGTATATTATGAATCTTTTATGAAGATCGGTCCAATATTATGGTTTAAAGCATTTGAAAGTGATAAACGTGTGAATTTAACCCGGCTACAGAGTTAGAAATTTGAGCCTGCAACAATTTTTTATGTCTGTTCCGTGGTGAGCATTAGTATAAAAGAAATGCAAGACCGACTATATTTAGGCAGTACCACTGAATTGAGTGTTACGACAGTAGTACTAGTTAATAATTATTATCTTCGAATGCAATGCGTTAACCTGTTTGCAATAAATAAAGATTTTAAATTGAATATTCTGTACAAATTATTAACATTTATTTCAACACGCAACAATCATCTACAAACAGTTTACCATATTGAATTTGAAAAGTATGACTAATAACTAGGACTACAATCGAATTGTATGGTATCGTGTCACGGTCTGACTGTAGAAGAAAATAAATGGCATTTGGTGCATTATTAAAGTAGCCTTATTTTGGCCACCTGTAAGCAAAGTTGTATGGGCGAGGCTTGCGCCTCAATAATAATATCTAAGATATTCGACACTATAAAAAAATCATTAAAACCAAAAACGGATCATGAGTAACCCAACTTTACTATATGTGTACATGATAATATATTATATATATATATATTATCCAGAGGTTGACAATCTAATGCTTTAATTAAAACGCCTGAGATAGAGTCTGAAATAAAATACACCAGTTCCTATTTTCTTGCCAGATCTATCATGATACACAATATTATTATGCCTGCAAAGGTGTTACCGTGACTGACGCATACAACTACGGCGCCACTGTCGCGCAATCATGTTGACGATTGACTTTGCAATTTTTGCTTTAACGTTATTCATTTGAACAGTAGTAATAACATAACAATAATAATACGAAAAAAAGCGAGACGTGGCGATGAACCGAGGGAAATAGCTCGATCTTGTGATTTCCTTATACCCCAACACTGGAGAGCATGGCCCCACAAGGGGGTGGGAGTGACAGAGCTCTAGTCTGGGGGCCCGGTCTCTGGGGGGGGGGGGCGTGGTAGATCAATCTGATAATTGAGATAACCACACATCACAACTTTGACCTAATGGGAAAAAGTCGCCTGCGGCGCTATTTTACTTATAGACTATTAGCATTATAAAATATCTAGTTGTCTGAAGCAATTTTTGATCATTAATTGTGTGTCGATATTCAACAGCTCCATAACTCAAGTAGATTTATTAAAAACAATACAAAAAAATCACTACAGGTAAACGTTTCTGTAGATTGTATAGCGTTACACTGCCTTTAACCCTTGTGATGGGTAGGGAGGCCCGCCAAAGATCCTGGCCTGGGAGCCCGCTTCAAGGTGTGGGAGCCATACTGGAGAGTGACAGGGTGAAGTAAGTACCTAAGTAATTATTTGCTATTATTTTTGTTCTTCGCTATTTAAGATTTCATAGTTTTCATCATTTCATTTCATTTCAAACATGGTTATATTAATAGTATTAATGCATATTATTTATGTAAGTATAAAATTATGAAAAAAAAATAATGATGTGCTAACCTTTTTATGGAAAATGAAGTTAAGTTGCCACTTCATAACTTTGCACTCCGGCTCTAGGATGAAAATGATGTAATAGGTATATTTTTTTTACATATATATCAGTGTAGTACAAAGTGCAAAGTTATAAAGCATATAGGTACTCTACCTACCAATGAACCATATTAATATTAATTAGTTTGTGTGTTTGTTTATTCAGTGTACGTGTAAGTCTATTATATAGGTAGTCGAAATATTTCCATCGGTCCGCAGGCATGACATATTGACCTTCGCTGCTAAATCTATTAATATACGTTATCTTATATTAATATGTTCACGCATATTTTCACCGTTATACGGCAAGTGTCATAGAAAGAAATATATATTAGATATATTATTATATATATTAATGCTGTTAAATTTATGATCCCGCACGCTATTACTCTGAGAATAAATTACTTAATCTGTCGTGTCCGCGAAAGTTCCCCTAAACTTTTCCGGTCCGCGCCTTGAACACTGTTATGTGCTTTCAAGTGATACAATTGAATAAACGAACAGACCATCACTTATTTCGCGTTTTACTCCACATTTGCATGACGTTTTCTCACTTTTTCATATTTTCCTCGGGTCTGGTTACTTCGATGCGATTAAGATATCTTAGAGCCCAAACTGGAAAGTGCATTATCCCAGGTCAAAGCTTTTCGCTTGGCACCATTGGGTAAACTGCGTGGTTCCATCTCTCGCGCCCTTTCGATATTTATTCCATCACTTTGAAAGATTAATGATTAATATTGTGCAGTCGGTCATGGACTTGGATCATCTTAACCGCCAGTTAAGTAAGGGACGATACATTATAAGACGACAAAAAACCTAGTTCAGCCATGACAATATTATGATATGCATGTTTATTTAAGCCTTAATTGCATGGTGTTGCCATTCAGCAACGAACCATATTCCTTATGTTTTATATTTATTGTTATTTGAAAAAAACTAAACTGTCAAAATAATTACAGTTTTTATTCCCAGATGCCACTGTTAATTAATAATAATATTAATGAATAAATAATGTGATCAATTAGAAAACTATTATATATATTAGAGTGTTGCTATCGTGCATGTATAGGTTAAGGTGTTAAATAAAAGTTATTTAATAAAACCTTCTTCCATAGAAATGGAACATCAACATTTGATACAAAAAGGACATGTGGGATAACTAATTAAGTACCTAATACCTAAAGTACCTAAGGTATCACTTCGATTAGATCGAAACTTGTTTCAGTATTTTTTATGTGAAACCTACAGTAAGCTCATCCTGGAAGAAGATTCAACATCTTTGGGCAGAATAATGTTTACAAAATACACCGTAACTACGCGGTAATTAAGAAAACTATAGGGATTTTTAGAAGAACTGTGTGATGGTAAAATTTTTACCTAGAGAGTAAATATTGACGATAAAACATCGTTGTAATTCCTTCGTATTTCCGTCAGTATGAACATAATATTTTCACTGTGGCTTAATTTTATTCTCTAGTCCAATAGTTGCAAATGGATAAACGCTCATAAAATTCATGAATTGATTTAATCTCTACGCAACATTATCAGGCTGGGAAGCTGATATTTTAACCTCTGGGTGTCTACAAAAAATCGTGAATCCAGACGAATTTATCCTCTTTGGAGCTAGTCTTGTGGAGTTAGGAAAACAACATTTGTTAAATAGAGGATCTTTGATGACCATGCATGCATGTGCGACAAAATCAATGTAGGCGATGTATATTTTCATGCAAGGCATGCTTACTGAATTACATCTTTATCGAGGACCTTCAAGCCGGGAGCAATTTTGTTGCCTTTATCAATATCTGGAATCTGGAGCAACACACTGTATCCATTGAAGACCCGATATGACAAATAAGTAGAATGGGGGCTTGAAAATTAATCTTATCAGCTAACAGTCAAACTGACAGATGTCAAACTAAATAAAATAGTTATCGATACATAAAATTAATTCTGCAAAGTTAAATAATTATTTTTTTTTTCATTTACAAATGACACAGTCGTGTAAGTAATTTTCAAACTGCTTTAGATGTGCAAAAAAATAATATGTCAAACTGTCTGAAGTCAATTTATGATTTGCAACAGGAACAAGCGTAGAAGATAAAAAAACGAACAGTATCTTATAATAACACTATGTCCCCATCAAGTAATATAATTATGCAATGTATTTTTTATATCTTTTAATGATGACTCATCGCATAAAAAAATGTAGCTAAACATCGTCATAAAATATAGATGCGAATTTCTGATTGTGTCTATAGTGTAAGAGGAGGGACCTGTATATTTTATTATTTAAAATTTTAATTACAGGCCTGTACTTTCGGTGAGCGGTACCTAGTGGTCTTTTGTGGTACCAAAAACCAATCCGGTTCGGTACAGGTTGATTCATTCTCAGAAATAACGGTGCCACTTTCGGGAGATGTAGACTTAATAAGGATGCCATAAAAGTTGTACAATGCTTTATTTTAATAACAATAAATTGTTGTCCTAAATATATTTAAAGTTGGTTTATTGGAATTAAAATTTTACCAGGCAAAGTTTACGAGTTATGTTTTTGTAATACAATTTTAAAACATGTATGTGGAACCCAATGTTGCATTGCAATCAAGTGGTTCTTACAGTTTTACCAACCAAAGCTTCAAAGTAACCTAGAAGCTGGAAAATTAATCGTTGTGGTCAAATTAAGTGTATTCAAAAATATATATGTATATTGTAATCTCATGATATTTTTATCATTGATTTATTTTCTTTGTACTTGTTGACTTACTCAGAAATACATAGAAGGAAAATTTCACTCCTAAAACTTATTTAAAATTAATGAGGTATTTCAGTCTTTATTATTAAATGTTATTTATGGTAAAACAATGAAGTCAATACATTATTATTATTTCATGTTGTCATGGTGATTTTTCGATATCACCATGACAACAAGAAATCGGGAATCTGTCTATCTGGTACGTCATTAAGCCACTGTAGGTGATTATATTCCCCATTTCCTATCGCAACATCGAAAACCTAGTCCACATTTGACAAGACCTGGCTTAATACCTAAGTTAAGTTAAAACACGTTAGTACGAGTGTATTATTTATATATCATTGTAAAGTACTTAGTTTCTATTTTGCAGAAAAAGCTAACTATCCGAATGATAATATCTAATGCACATTTTAACTTGATCCGTATAGACTGAGACACCACTTAATTCGGTTAAAATAAAATGGCATCTGTTCGATGATTGCGACCTGAAGGTGCTACTTTAAAGTAGCGAGTCATGGCACCTTATTGAAGGTAAGAGTAACCAGTGTGCGGTGGTCTGCGAAAAGAGTAACGAGGAGATACGAAGATAAGAGGGCAGGGCATGCAGACGAGAGGTTACATCGAAAGTGAGAATGTGAAGATACGACGTTGGACCTTGATCGGCTATGTGCTACATATGCCCTAAGGGAGTCTTAACCTCGTTTTCATTTTATAAGAGCCAACTGGATTCTAACGTTATGGAAGGCCACTAAATACTGTAGGATGTAAACGGTGGAGTTTTAAAATTAAGTCAGACAGGTGACTATACTTTTTTGATGCAGAAAACATTACTTATGTAATGCAGAGGGAGAAAAAGTAATCATGCAAGAGAGACACGAAATGTTAAAATGGGTAAGGTGAGATAAAACATACGTACATGTGTGTAAGAGAGAGTAAATGAATATAGTGGTAAGGTTAGGCAGAATATACACGTAAACGTGTGAGAGAGAGAAAGAGGGAGAATATGTATTAAAAGGGGTAAGTTGAGATACAACATAATATGTAAACGTGTTTGAGTGAGGGATGGGTATTTGACGCATTAAATAAAGAAAGAAAGAGTTTGCGTCTTTCTTGAGCACATCCACAAGAACGTTAACAGACGGCACTGCCACCCGGTATTTTTTTCTAGGTGTACATTTTCACATATCAAACGTCTAGCGGTCATTAAGTAATAAAGTTAAGTATTTGATTACAAGCCAAAAATTGCTACCATGCATATTATGATATTTAAAAAATAAATCTTGTTTGATAATTTGTATTTTTCTTGAATTATTGTTGTTTTTTATTTTGCTATAAAATTATATTTTGGATTTTTTCTCTATTACTTAATTTGATTTACCTGTATTTTTTATTCTAAATGTCATGTTGTGAACGTCTTAAATTAATAGTTTGTCATGTGATTGATGCGTATTTTTTAAATAAATAAATTATAATGTTTGACCACACGGTATAAATAATGCACATATCGATCGACCATTTGTTTCTGCTTAGTGACTTTCGGTAATGCTTTATGTCTGTTCGCATGTAGGTACATGAAATACCTGCCGGACGAAATAATTAAAGCAGACCCGCCATTGTGCGCAATCCGATAATGAGTTTGCACGGCCATTTTTAAAACAACGCCGTGGACCGGGAAGGGGCCATTGCAATACTAATTGATAATGCTATCTCATAATATAATTCTATGTATATTATGTTCTCGTTGATGTGAAATAATAGGAATAATTCAGGGGCGTAACAAGGCATTTTACCACTTATAGGTACCTATGCACACTTACTACAAACCTATAATAAATAACTACTAACTTGGATGGCTATCATTAAAATAATTAAATAATACGGATTTGATAACAAGACCCCCGATTTTTTATTAGTATAAAAATCATAGAACGCGTAATAACATGTGTATGAAGGAAAGATAATGAATTTTTAAAATTACATACCCATAATTAATCAGACGAAAGACTAAACAATCGATAATATTTAGTAAGAATTAAACATTTAAAAATGCTAAATACTGAAAACAATTGCGCCGCAGGCGATTTTGTATGATAAAACTTTAATTTTTATCATAATCATAAGGACGTTTGTTTTCCTATAATTTGGTCGTTTTAGGATGATTTTTTCCCTAAACTTTTTATTCTTGCATGTTCAACGAAACTACAATTTGCGCCTGGGGCAGCAACCCCGCTTGCATACCCCTTGTTACGCCACTGAGTGTACTGTAACTTAATTAAATTTTAATTCCAAAGTAAAAATACTGTCATTTACGAACAAACTGAAAGTTGTTTTTCAATATATGTATTTGCTCATTTCAAATAGTTTACTGAACATTATACTCCTAATATAGACAGCTAGATAAATTGAACATTCTTCAATGTGGTGTTCTTTACCACGTTCGACCCTAAGATCATCAAAGAGTGGAGGTTGCATAAACAGATTTTTGTTTTTACGAGAAACGAATGTTAGCCGCTTGCTCAGTCTATTGGGTTAATAATCTGGATCCTAACACACATTGAAAAACAATATATGAATTTTTTCCAGACCTGGTATTCAAACCCGAGACTAACTATTATAAGAGTATTATATTATTTGTTTTCTTTCACGAGAAGATTAAAATAAACGATTCGTTTATTGAGTTTACGTGTATTTTTTCTCTCACTACCCTTTTTAGTACGTTTTTTTCCATATTTATTTCTCTCTCGTAATTCTCTGTATATATCTCTCACAAAATTTTGTAATTCCAAACATTTGGAAACGATATATTTTCTGATGTGAATTTGGACAATTTTTAATTGCAACTCATTTAAAATGTACAGTGAAACAAAATGGAAGTGGAGAAAGGAGAAAGGTAGCACAAAACTATCCTGAACCATGACTACCTTGAATATGAGGCTGTATACAAATTTTCGCGCCAAATTTCATAGACCTATTTCATAACTATCAAAATGTTCATAACATTGATTTAAAAAATAATTTAACCAGCTTCATGTTGTTATTAAATCAGATATCATGAATCACAAACGGCTTTTAACGCAATATTAATCTAGTTAGAAGATGGTTCTATGATCTTCCTAGTGCTCCTAAAGAATCATTGATATTCAGTTATATCAGGTATCTATAAAGTGATGGGACACGTGTCGAATATTATATGTAATATATTAATATACAACATCCACAATAGTTGAGATTGACATTATTGTATGTTACTTATACTTAACGTGTAGGTGCTAGTCAAAAGTGTAAAGGAAACATTGAATTATTGTGACCCTTCATCGACCTATTAACGGAACCTTTGTTATTTTATAGCAGATTGATATTACGTCATCTAAGTTTTCGGCTTTTAAACTGCATAAGCTTGATTTTAGACTTCATTCACCTGCTTTGCAGGTATCGCCCAATAAAATAGGCGATTGACAACTTATGGTAAGTGTATATTTTATAATAGTTGATTCATTAAATAAATATACACATAAATTCGTATATAACTAAGAAATCGAATTATGGAGAATTACGTGACAAAAAATTAAAATTCCTTCGGTATTACATCAATAAAATTAAATTCTTAATCTCACATATTAAAGATTAAATCAAAGAGTATGTATGATACATTATGTGCTGATATCAGGGTCTAGCTGATTTTATGACACTATGATAAAAATGGCTAATATGCAACTGTATGTTTCCACATGTTAAAATGCGTGTGGAATCCGAAATATTAAATCATTTATTTACTAATGGAAGCAGCATGCGAACAATAGAAGTGGCTTCACATTGCAATATTAAAATGTCATTTTTATATTCTAGTTAAAAATGAACTTTACCTGCAGTGTAATATTTAATGATAATTATTACAAACTCCTTTAAAAGATAATGTTCGAATTCTAAAGGGGAGCTATACCTTCGAAACACACTATAAAAGAATGTCTAAAACACATATCACTACATTCAGATAAAATATTTTTTAGATTTATTGCGACCCTGCCTCATCTATCAACGTTTAAAACGAGCATCTCGAGAGTCGTAAATGAAATTAATATAATGATTGAAATATGATTATAAAAAAAATGTTTAAAACCACTGCATCATGTCCAGCATCCACGTGGTGCGCTGCGCTTTGCGACTTCACATGTGCCCAAAAGAATCAGGAATGTGAATTCTACAGTTATCTTTTGTACAATCAATCTTAAAGGCAAAGGATACGGCGCTACTCCAATCGCATACTAAATGATAGGCTTATAAATGTGCGCTTAACAGATAGATTAATGTAGATAATATTATCTACTATTACATAAGTAGAAAAAATTATACGAAAACTAAAGAGCATGTTTTAATAGGTGTATTTCGCATATTTTTGTATTATACACTATTTAAATGTATACATACCAAAAAATTATTGTAATTTTTATTCATGAAAAGATTTTGCTACAAACGTTATATTGCGATTATCTTGTTTCAAATTTAAAAATAATCATTCACGTAAGTATTATTTTAAAATAAGTAAAGGTCAAATTACACTGAAAGATCCTCACGTAGATGGTCTGCCACCTGGTCAGCGATTACCGTACGCTGCCGTTAATTGTCAACCTGACTGTCACCGATCATTTCATGCGTGAAAAATAGGAATTGCTCTATCTTACCACGACTCCAAAAAACAATCCAAAGTGACAGTTCACAATCAGGGGCAATCGCAGAAGATCGGGAGATCGATCAGGGCAGATAGATGATCAGTTTCAGTATATGGGTATATATATGTTTTTAATAAATATTATTGTATCACATTGAAAATAGTAACCAACCAATGTTTTGACAATTTTTAAGAATGTTTATATTTGACGCTAAAAATTGTACCTACGTCTTGTACTGGACTAGCAATTGAAACTTGCATTAATTTTTCACTTTTACATGCAAAATGTTATCACAGTATGGCTCACTAGTTCTAGGTACATTGTTAATAAAATCGAAATCCTTATCTAAGAATAATCTTCTGTAGATAATTGTTTTTTTAAATGTAAGTTAATTAAGCTTTCTCAATCTATAGTTATCTCGAAATACTGACTGTTACTAATTATTCTTAATTATTTGATAACTTCAAAAGCTCACCGATGTACCACATCTCTCAATTATTAACATTTTCACTGTGGGTAGGTGAGGTATTGCACGAAGAGGTAAAGAGAGACGGAGGTTCGGAGGGTCACGGGGAGGGGAAACCATGGGAAAATTATTTCGCGCTGCATTGGGTGGGCAACGTCGGTATACAATCTGTGGCTATGTTAACAATAAACGATAAGCTTATGTATGTCTTGTATAATTTGGTAGTTGGTAGCGCAATAAGTTTTTAGATCATATGTATACATGAGTTTCTTTATTTTTAATTTAAATTGTGCATTCATAATTATGCAAGAAAAATATTAATGGTAAATCATTTTCATTCCAAAATAAACAATGATATAACATTTTTAATATAAAGATTTTTACTACAACATTTCGTCACTGTTCTGGCAGAAGACACTAATTTGAAGAAATGACATATTGAGTTAGTTATAACAAAATGTTCCTTGTTTCAAACTTTACCGTCTGGAAACCTTCTTAATAAATAAACAGTCTTTATTTTAAAGTCATCCTTTTTACGATTACTTAATAAACTCACATGATAGACCATTTCAAACATTTTAACATCTTCAAATTCAAATTACTCAAAACTAGTATTCTCCACTTAGTGTGTTCTGTCAGAACAGAGACGATTTATTGTTGTTGCACCTTTTGAAAGTATTCTTTTGCATAATTATTCATTTAATTTAATGCTTAATAAACGTTATTCAATAACAAATATTATATTTAGTAAAAATTTACATCGGTGTTTGTAATTGGCTGTAATTTTACAGCAATTTATTGAAAGATACATATTGGAATATATGATAATATAATAATATATCTACTAAAGCATTGTAAAATATTATTGATAACATGGAAAATATAAATAGAAGGATGCTCAACATTTGTTTTTTTTTTTAATATAAAATTGATAACATGATGGTAACAGGAATTGATAACAGGAATGTCCTATTACCAGAAAGGAATATGACATAATGTTAGATGCCTTTATCTCGTAGTATCCAGTATATAAATAAATAATAACTGAATATTTTTTTGTTATATTTTGTCCTGTCTTGTAATAAAAACCTTCTATGAGGGATAAAGCTGAAGACGTTTATTTTTTTTAGTATGACGTATTTAAAATATTAATATATGTCTGTTTATGCATTTCATTGGTAACGGAGACTATACTATGGTATTTACTACTACATTTTCTGTGATATTGAGTTAAATTTCCCCATAATTATTTTCATAAAAACTCCTCAGGAACATACCAATTAAGGAAAATCTTAGATTGAGCATGATTTGCACACAGGTTTTCCGCTTAGCAAACGAGGTTTATACTTTGTATGCGATTAATTCAGAATAAAAAGAATTAATATCATTTTTAACGGAATATCATAATTTATCAATGATCTAGATCTGGATCCAAATGCTCTCTATGAAACATTGATCAAGCATAAAGACGTAGTCACGTATTGACATAAAATTCAAGAATTGATGATTTTAATCGTTTGACGAATCTTGCAATTTTGAATTGTAAGAATTCGAGCCACGGAGGTTGTTATTTGCTTTCTGGTATGGCTGTCATCACATTTTAATACCAGTTTAGATGGGACCATATTTTGACATCCTTGCAGTAACGATTTCGGAGAACAATATTTGATACTGGAAATATTGTGTCAAGTGTAAAAGCAACTCCTCATTTCATCAACAAGGGCATACCTACAAAGTAGCGGATGTAGAAACGTAGTAGCCTGACGACCTACCTAATTTTGAGGCGAAATGATAAAAAAAATAATAACTACATTTGACGTCCTTTAACCAAAAATAATTATTATCGAGAATGACTAAAATAATATTAGTGTTTTATTAATATTTTTTTATATAAAATTAGGTAGAATAGTGTCGAACTCTTCTGGCAGTGAAGACGACTCGTTTAGGTGTTGGTTAAGTTATTTTCAAATTACCTACACCAACATCATTGCAAAGTGATTTCGTCGTGCCAGCAATGCCAGATGAATACGCCCTTCCTCTACGTATCTGTTTGTAGTTATATTATGGGTTCCTTCGATTGTAGTTGCAGGAGTTTTGTTATGCTTTGGCCTTTGAGTAATATTTTAAACTCAATTTGGGGGTATTTAATATGCATATTTCAAAATTATTGTGTAATTTAATAATTGGCATGACTGGTTTGAACTGTTACGAGGCCCTTTTAAATCTTCTGCCAATTCGATTGACTCATCTGCGTCAAACAAAATCGCCGCTGAATCCACAGATTGAGCGTAAGTACGATTATTTTGTTATAGTGACGTGACAATATGTCACCAGCATTATTTTGACCCGTAACGTTATTACAAAGTAGGTAGGTGCTGCGAGTTTGTAAACACCGTGTATAATACAGATAACGTTATTTTATTCAATGACTCTTGACTCTGTAAGTGTGCATTCTTGTGTTTATGAACTTTGTTAGTGTCCGTGAAGCTTACACTATAGGTGAAATATTTACATAGTACACTTGCATCAATAGAACAGGTTTTTCTGTTTGTATGTATGCATCTGCGATAGTAATATTAGTGCTTAACACTTTATTTCACGGAAATTTATTATTAATAATAGATAGACAACACGGCGTCGTAGCTCAATGAGCAGAGGGTCCATTATGTATAAGATTTGCCAATATTTTTATATCTACGAGCATTGGTGGATTTAGGGACGTGGATACCCAACTAACTGACTGATTTTGAGAACTTATTATTATTATAGCATAATTCTTATCTTTTTTTTGCGACCATGTCCGATCCTAATAGGATCATATGGGCCACAACAGAGTAGAGGTTTGTATTAACAGATTTTGTTTTTTTACGAGAAATGGATTTCAGCCACTTGCTCAACCTATTAGGTCCATACCCTGACTCACACACAAATTTAAAAACTATATGTGTACTTGCCAGACCCAGGATTCAAACCTGGGACCCACGGCGTGATCTGTTTGAGAGGTTATGTTATGGCCTCCTGTGATGTTAGTAGTACGAGTTTTGTTATGCTTTGGGTAATATTTTAAGGTTTTGGTATAATTTCATGACTGGTTTCAAACTGGAGTCAACAACTATGTCTTTCTTGGACAACTAATATCAGTTGACGGTGTGTATGTATGACGAGATGCACGCATAACAAAACAGGCATGGAATAAATTTCGACGCCTGAATAGTATCTTCAAAAGTGACCTCCCATTCGAGTGATTAATTTGCAAATCAGCTAACTCCATTTGGACAAATTGTTAAATGGAAAACAGGAATGAGAAAAAAAAAATTAACTATCGAGCGGAATTTAACAAATTCCAAAAATACACATTTTTTACCAAATACGCTGCACTATGAATTAATACACTATTTTAGCTTCCCTTTTATATATTATATAGATATATAAAGAGCGGAGTTGTTCCATTTACGATATTAGAAATTTAGCACCTGCAGTTGGCTATTTTGTTTGAAGAACGATAACGCATTCATTTATAAGTATAGTATAGTTTATATATAAGATATGTACAAATGTATTCCACGGTGAAATGTTCAACGAAGAACTCGTCATTCGATAAAATGTTATACGAACTCATGTTTCACGTACTGCGGCGCACGAATAAGTGTCCCACGATGAACTGCATACGTACAACTTACATGTAACCTACTGAAATAGGATAAGATCCATATTGGGTTCTATTGACAGGACGAAGAAAAAAAACTGGGATTCCAGCACGAATATTTCTCTTATAAAGAGTATTCTAGCCACTTTAAACTATTGACTCTTGACTTACAGATGTGGATCTGAATCTGAAATGTATAACAAGATACCACAATGCGTTCAACCATAGAATGAATAATATGTGTTTTAATCTGTGAATTTGCCTGTTAGTATATATTATATATGTTTATAATTATATAGTATTAAGTATATAGTTTGAAATTTTGTGTGAGCAGCATAAAAAAATGCTTTTTATCAAAATCTCATTTTAATCAAAAGTGTAGTTGGATGGTTTGTATCTTAAGCGTCAAGTGTTTAACCAATGTGTGCTACCAGTGCTCACGTATGCATGTAACACATGGACTCTTAAAGTAAGAGAAATCCAAAATGAAGAGTATGACATGACATGCCCTTACGAATTGGGGTATTTGCCATCATCGTTTTACCTATGTTAGTAAATATAATTAGAAAATAAAATTCTATATATTGACGTAGTATGTATAAAGAGAAAACAGTTTTTCGTGATTATTTATTAAATAGAAAAAAAATCTCAAGAGCGGGTTTTGTAACTCAATGTCTCAATTTATAAAACTACTTGTATGATTTTTTATATTATATTTTGTGGCATAAACACATGTTAATATTATAATATCGGTTTAATTTAAATAATATTTAATAAAAAAACTACTGTAAATAATTATTGCCTACTGCTCATTGTATTGCATGTGTTTCAGCCATAAAGTGTTAAATTTACAACATGCACTCGTTCGCATGTTATAATTATTCATACAAAATCATGAAAATTTTTAAAAATTCTGTGGGAAAAAATCAATATTCATTTATTCTGATGGAATTTGAAAATATTTAGCTAATTAATTGTGATTCCGCAGTGCTTAGTGTCAGCTATTTGAATTAATTCTAACATCGACACTTAAAAACTGTAATTAATTAATACGTTTACATTTTTTGGATTGGATTTTGAATAAATTGATACTTTTATTAGTAAGTTATCTGGAAATATAACTTTGTTATCGGCCAACATTTATTATAACACGTTTTTATTTCTGTTTATTTTAAAATACTTATGAATAAAAGTGTGCTTGTAGTTTAAATTTAAGCAAGGAAGTATAAATATAACAGCACTTAACAAATAAAAAATAATCATAATCATAAGTCTATAGATTTCTATAAAGATAAAGTCTAATAAAACGTGTACCTAAGTATATTTAGAATTGGGAGTCCTGCATTTTACCATTTGGGCATATATTTTATAATTTATATGCTGTAAAGTGGTGCGTTTAGTAACATAGAGGCCGATAATACGATAAGAAAATGGCAATGTAGTGCGACTTTCCAATTAATAAATGCAAGAATTCTGTTATACTTTGGGTAATATTTTACACTCAATTTTTGAGAAATGCGTATCTTTTTTAATTAAAATATATTTTAATGACTTTGATTGGTTTAAACTTTTTGGGGGCCCGCTTTAATTTTTTTGACAAATTGGTTGCGACATTTGCGTCAAATAATCGCGGCACTGATGCCATGTAGAGATTGTGTGAATTGAGAATTTGGGTTATTTTTGAGAGCTATGTCTTCAGATTATGTTGATATTGTAGGAAGGGTATGAATGCTTGTCATTATTCAGGATCATATACATTTATAAAAGATAAGTATTAATAGCAAAAAATGGTAATATTATTAATATCGTAGTCTTAAATTGTTAATAAAACTATATTTTTGTAGATCAGCTAATGTTTGTTGTTATAGTATATTTAAAAAAAATATTCTTTTGCTAAACATGTAACATTATCAGGACTCGAAATGGAGCCGTTCCGGCTCCTGAAATTCGTAAAATTATCGCTCCGTCTCGTGGAAAAAATATGTTGACCGTCTGACCTATATAGGCCATAGAATAGAAAATCTGACACACTTATTTTTATAAAATACACATACGATTTGATGACTATGTAAATATCTTCAGAAAATTTGTCGAGCGCTCCGGTTCGTAAACTATTCCATTTCAAGCGCTGAACATTATAGAATGAAAGACAAGCGGAAAACTTCCATTTGACTTTGTAATTGACTCTGGAAAAATTGAAACATTTTGTGTTTGACATTATAAACGTATATACCTATATGTATTTTATGAAGGTTTAAAAAACCATTTTCTCGATATCCATTCTTTCCTATTATAAATAAATACTAAAATAAACAGAGAAAAACTAGAACTTGTTGAAATGAACTGGAAATGTGATTTTATCAGAGCAAATTCATATTAGCCGTCAGAAAAGACATATAAACAAATCTGAGAAGTTATGGATGAAAATAAAGAATAATTAAGAATGCACATGTGGAAAGGTTGACCGAAACTACGATCGCTGCACACCTCCTATAAGATGGAAATATAGCTAGTACCTACTTAATTTTGCAAAAATCTGCGTAAAACAGACCTAAGCTGGGTCGCCCACCTAACCTCTTGTCGACTTCAACACGTCAAATATGTCGATGTAATTTTATTGGTATTTATAAAATACCTACATGTAAATTAATGTACCTTCGTTTTCACACACAGCTCGAAAGCAACATTTTACTTACTTAAAAACAACTAGTGACAGAAGCAACAAATTGTATCTGACATGTGATGCAAGTAGGTATAACACCAAAATGTTGCACTTCGTCATTAATTTTAGTTAAACTGCATGACGTGACTATCCTGGCATGGAATCGCCTATGCGCATGGATGAAAGATGCAACATTGTGTCCAGTTTTGATTTATTACTATATTTAATGACGATGTTTAATGTGCAACTGGGCTAATAGTGTACAAAAAGAATAAGAAGACTATGTAAAACTTGTCAGAATCGTAAACGGAAGTCGATTCGAAGTCAACGTTGATTGATGACGCATTTCAAGCGGGCCGTACCAGCGGAAAACCACGCGCTGAATTTTTCGCCCCATTGCTGAAGATTTATTTATTCCTACCTAATATGTAACTGGTACAGGCGAGATAACTCTTATAAGGGAAGTGGCGAGCTCCATAAATGGCGCAACTGAATGCGACTTCTTGGGCTTTCGAAGGAACCGTTATTCGATCGAATCGTATCTTGAATTGGGATCGACTCGGGAAGATAGTTATTTATGACCAAATATTATTATATTTGAATGACAGTTAACAAATGGAATCAGTTGCCAAATCAAATAACTTGTAAATATATAATCCAATTACGTGCATTTATTAACCAAAATATTGAAAGTACTGCCAGCAATAATGAATAATATTTTATATCTCTATATTTAAATTAGTTATAGAATATATTTAGTTTCAAGAGTTACATATTGTTCTGTCTATTAGATTAAGAGTAAAACACTCATTAAAAGAAATAGAAAAAACCGTGGTGACCTCTGTGGTAAAAAAAATAAAACTACGCTTCATATATGATACAAAAAAAGATTCATGCAAGTTCACACAATAGATATTCACATACTGTAGTGATGTTACATCAGAAAGCTTCCATGTCATGTTGTCAGTGACGTACTGTGGGGGTAGGCAGGCCATGCTTTGTTTAGGGGCGGCATATAATAAAGGGCGGTTAATGAAGGAACAAATACAAATATTACTACTTTTGAGAACAGTGATGGTTTTCAATGAAGCTGGCCATGCGATCGCCTCATATGAAAGTATCGACATTTTAGTGGTAATGCCGGTTAATCGCACAAATAAATATAAGATTTTATAAGAGAGAGAATAAGATTTTCTCAAAGGGTGCCTTCAAACCTGTCACTACCAGAGATTTAAACATACCTAAAACCACCGCTTTTCGATAGTACGTTTCGTGGAAATGTTCTAATTTTCAGTACATGGCGTGTTCGTCAATTTCATGTTTATTGGCGTATTCGTCTGTTTAGGGCGTTTAGGCTTTAGGTAGCCGAAAATAAATAATAACATTTTCAGATAATTTGAAACTAAAAATAAAAGGGGACAACTTTGTGAATCTGCTCAAGGGTGGCAATTTACTCAGGGACGTCACTGCACGTTGAGAACGTATTGAATGTATAGTTTACATGCAAAGTAAATAAATTTGACTTTGAATGAACTAATTGTAGCGTAAAAACTATGCACACTTAGAGAAATAAATATAATTTATGTTGTAGGTCGGTAAATAAAATGGTTAGTAATAAGATATTTATGTATAACTTACATCATCATCATCTTCCGTCTTCGCGCCGTCGTCCATGATTGCAAACGTGACGCCATCTTCCTGTGATTGATTCGACGCCATCTCCTTTTCATTTATATCCGAAATCTGCGACATTTCATTCGCAGAATTATCCAAATCCGAATGCTTAGCACCATAATCTGTCAAACTCGCCTCATCCTGCAGTTCATTTAAACCGTTTCTTCCAATATGACTCTCTTCCTCGTCATGTCTGATACTCATCATATAATTCTGCCGCAACACCAATTCGTCTTGCTTATTGTCTATTTCGCTCTCATCTTGACTGCTGTTCATGTCTTGATTTGAGTCAACAATCTGAAGACGCAAATCTAAATTGTCATCTGTGTTATTATTTTGACTCAAATCCAACGAGTTACTTTGACTATTCTTCAACATTTCCAAATTATTTCTTAAAAAATTAAAACTGCTTTGTCTTAAATCCAAGGAATCTAACTGATCAATATTTTGGTGATTCTTCAACAAATCTAAATTCTTTTGTAGAAGTATGTGTTTAATCTCTATTACGTCACTGCTTTCGTTCTGACTTTGTTCCGCTTTTAGTATTTGAAGTTGTGCTTGAGTTTTCAATATGTCGAGATGGGCTTGTGTTGTTTTAAGTAGATCAGAATGAATATCCATCCCATTTTGACTGCTTCCTAGTCTTCGTCTCTTTACTATGGAAGTGGAAATGTTATGATTCAGCATGTCAGCGACTACTAGGTGATCTGACGCTAAGGAATCAGGAGAACTTGGGATGTCATTCATGTTGTTGTTTGAAGAAGATGTTAAAATTTTTGCGGTAGACATAGAAGCTTTCTTCTTTTTCATTTATTACTTCACACTTTAATAAAAGTTTTTATTAATAAGAAAACAATGCTGCATTCTTATTCAAGAAAATTAATGGAAATTTGATTAACATGTTGGTAGAATATCTTGTGATATTTTTTTTATGTGAACATATTTCTTTTACATTACTAACTGACAAACCTGTATTATATACCTGCGATTACCTGTTTAAATTTTTTTGTATGATTGAAAAGATTTGTTTTTATATAAATAATGATAACATATATATAGAGTATTATAGTAAGTAAGTGTAAGCCCATCCACCATAAGGATAGTTTTGAATTAAATTTGACTGATTTTGTTCACAGCGGTGGTCACATGATAACTAGCAACCCCATGTGATATAGCACTGAGTAGAATAATAAAGCTCGCAGTCTATAGGTATAAACAATAAAATATTAATATTTTTTTATGAATTTATTTAACTAATAGGTATAATTTTAGAAGGATTAAAAAATCGTTGAGTCTAGTAAGACGAATATAAAAAAATAATCATCCGCAGATAACCGATAAATTACCTATATTTTACAAAGTACCTATATACAGAATAAATGATTTAATTAACACACATTATAATTTTATTCAGTGCAAGGTAAAGTTATTCTATCTAAGTATTTCTTGTAAATAACTCATGATCTAATATATATACTATCTGAGGTATTCCAAGCTCCGCCAAGAAATGGTTACCAAGTTTGTAATTTTAATACCTACACATTAAGGCTCTATATTAGTCGTGACTAAAGTGTGTATAAAACATACGATTACCGTTTTTATTTCTTCAATACTTCATTTTTTAATATTTGGTAATTAAACAAAATCCGAAAAAATATTTAGTATCTATTTACAGAAATATACTCGTATATCCTTCAAAAAATTCATTCATTAAACGTTTTCTATGCTAAATAGTTTTTTGAAAAACTGTGATTATTTTGCATTTCATTAAAATTTCCACGTGACTTATCAGTTAGTCAGCAGTGTTTCCAAAACTTTCTACATCTGTGTACCGCTTCTATAATTTTCGTGACACTGAGTACCCCACGTCAATAAAAAAATTGCATATACTTTAATAACAATCAAAATATATTTATTTTTTTCTTTTTTAGTAAATAAACGAAAAATAAAATTCATTCATAATAAAATATAAATAAAAGTTATATTATAAATAACATTCATTATAATCAATGAGAAGGATGACATTGTTTATGTTGAGAGTTAAGACGACAGATCATCGTAATTTGTTCCCTGGTTATTAACCCATAGCTTACGGGCCGCACAAAATTGTGTTTTTGCTAATTACTTTTCAAATGCAAATTAACATGTTAATTACAAAATTAATTAAAAGGACCCGTAAGCATTGTGTTAATTTTAATCTGAGATGCGGTTCCACATCCAAAAGCCTGTTCCTTTTTTTCGTTTAATGTCTACAAATGCTGAAAAAGCAACTTCACATATATATGAAGTTGGAAAAGGCAAGATGTATTTCAGGACTTTATCTGTTAAAACTGGATACACGTGTTGCATTTGCAACCATAATGATGTTAACGTACATTCCTTATATTTATTTTTCAAGAATCCGTGTGAAGCTATTTCCAACAATTTCTCTTCTTCCGCATGCGCTAACCCTTCTAGCATGGATGTTGTATTGATGTATTAATGCTTGTTGCACCAGGTGCAGCCAAAGCCCGATGCAGCGCATACCGCCACCAAACTCTTCCCGTACCCCATGGGGTACGCGTAACAAACTTTGGGAAACACTTAGTTTGTGCATACTTTTTTTATGTATGTAGCTTAATTACTACTGTGAAATTCCTAAGGAGTTCACGGAATGTGGATGATAGAACTATTAGCAATATTTTCTAAGAATCTCAAAGCCGTCCATCGTGATTTTAATAAGTACAGTAAGTTAATATTGTGATGTTAGTAGAGTCACATCCACCAGTCCGTGCCGATGTGTCAAATATGTTACCGAAGCGCTCGCTAATCGAATCAACTCAAATATTTTCGCATTGCGGCAGACACGGACGGGCTTCATGTCTCGGCTGACCGACATTTTAAAATCGTGCGAATACTCCTTACGTGAGCCGACAATTATCGTTATTTATTATTATTAAATTCGGTTGTTGTGGCAACACTGCGTACGTTTTGATTTTCGAATCAAATCGCTCTGATCGATTACAATCGGTTGATTTGATTAAGTCGGCAAAGAAGATTTCTGTCTGATTAGGGATACATTTAAATTATATATAATTTTTATTGCATAGTCTTTTCTGATATAGTTTGTTTATTATTCTGAATTAGACTATTATTTTCATTTTTTTCGTGTAATTATTGATAACATTGTTTCAATTGATTTAAGTTTTAACAGTGACAGCGTACACGCGTGGAGCTGCGAAAAAGAAATGGCAAAACCCTTCAAGATACCGTCAAAGGTTTTTTAAATCTCTAACAGGTTTGGAGGAACCCTTTTAACCATTCAAGCATTCTATTACCCATCTGATAAACCATCATTGAGTGTTATGTTGGCAGTATATTTATTTTACATTAAGTTTTTATTCTAGATTCTGAAAACATATTTTTAACGAAGCAACCCTCTCGTCTAACAGCCACTGGAATCGAAACCTAGACCTCTGGGAATATCTACTTATAATATATTTCTGAAGCTTTTCTAAGCTCTGCTAAGTTATAATGGTTTTTGTGTATATTTTAAAGAATTTTGACTACACTGAAGAACACTTTTCTGAACATCTTTTGGATATTTAGATTTGATTAAAAGATAAATTATTATATTTTTTTTTGTGTGACAGATTGTTTATTTAGTTGGAAGTAATTTTTTATCGTACATATATCCATATTATTCAACATACAAACATTAGATTATGACGTTAAAGTTAGTGTTTTGAAAACGAGTTTTTTTTTTATAAATGAGAAAGTTTGTAAAGAAATTGCGCCTAATGTACTTTTAGCTAAAAACGAATATCTAACTACCCAACTCAGCATAGGTATAGGTACCGATTTTAATTAATAGTAAGTAGCCATTTAGTTACATCGATTCATCATTCTCAAAGAGTTCATTAACTGTTGAGAAAAATTAATAATGCTTCGGATATATGATTGATGATGTCAAAATTGACGCCTTACAATTATTATAAGGTTTTTTTCTTCTTTCAAATTATTATTTTGAACGTTTTGAAAGCGGTGCGGTGCGATTTCAATTATCGATTTCCGGCACAAGACTTAAATGGACATTTAGTATTAACTCTATTCAGCAAAATGGAAGATTATAATTAAACCTAATGGCACCATGCTTATAGACGTCTCTACACTATACTATACTACACCATGTATTTACGTCATGACTCGTCGTAGCCTAAATCCTAGTATCGATTATTCATTAATTAATCGAATGCAATCGTATTGCATTTGTACATTATATAATAGATAAATATATAAGTATAGAGCATATCAACCTTAGAAAGGAAAAACGGCGTAATCCACACAAATCTAATTTTACAGGAGGCAAAAAAACGTTTTTGTTATGGTTTTCAGTCAAAGTTAAAATACAAACAATTACCATTACCACGATAATTAATAATTTGGTTTATTTATTCTTAATCTGATATTAATTATTGAGTTAATTAAAGAAAAACCAACAAAAATGATAATTAAGCCGTTTTTTCCCACTTCACTTTGCAAGCTAAATTTGGATAATAAATCAGGCGTTTGCAGCTTACGTCCTTTGGACACAACATGTATTTAGTCATGTACGTTATTATCCAATAAAACCTATTTTGGAAAAATGAGGGTTACGCCATTTTTCCTTTCGAAAGTCGATATTCACGTCGTATTTATGGTACAATTAAATGAAGCCAAGTTTTTAAGATCTGCACAGGTTGTTTACAACACAATAATATGTACGGATGTATACGAATTGTTAGAATATTTTTTTCTTGGACCACCATTGATAATTGAAACTATAATAGATTTTCATTTGTTTAAGAGCGTACTTCAGTGAAACGGCAAATAATTTTCAACAGTAGGTGCGACGAAATTTCTCACTAGTCGCCAATCGGAGACCGATAGTCGAGGTGTCTGCACGTCGATTTGTTTTATCATGGCGGTGTAAAGATGACTAAAAAACTTTACTTATGTAAGTACTTAAAAAAGAAAACATGTCAATGAATATACTATTATTATTAGTAATATAATAATAAACATAACATTAAATGGACGCATGTTGGATTTTTATGACAAATTATATTTCGTTCGGCACGCGTCATTTGCACAATCCGCTCATCGCCTAGCCACGATTTTTTAGACCATGCCTCAACTGAAGTGGCTTAATATTAATTGAAGTAAAAAATAAAGTGCCGCTAGGAATACTGATGCATTAAAATTAATCATTTGACTTCAGGAATCATGCTTGTAAGTACCTCTAGGGTATCTAGGGTGTTAAATTGGCCTCCTTGGAAAAAAATAAAAAAAACCGATAGTCTCTTTACCAGCTAAGGTTGATTTAGGGCCAAGATACATGGCAACGGAGGTATTAGGTACTTGATTTCAAATAAATATTCAGTTGAAATTAAGTAAGACCTGCGTTGGCGCGTACCTTGGCCACATGTAAATAATTGAAAAAAGTATCATTTAAATTAAACAGGTAATCAACCAATGACACGAAATAAATAATTAAATACTAATAATGGACTTGCATAATACTGTTCCAGCAATCGAACTTGAATGGTTTCATGAACCGGAACGCTCAATAATTTTGCGAAAATATTGAAGTAGGTAGATTCAATTATTTTATTATATTATATATACCTGAGGTGCATGGTCTAGCTGCTCCCACAGGATGTCACTGTTTTGTATTTACAAAATAATAATAATTATTGTATTATATACCTATATACATACGATCGTCAAATTACTTTTTTGAGTAACAACATATGACGTATATCCACAAACCCCGAATATTTTATAAATGTAAAGTAAATAATTTTTTACCTAATTACCTAATTTAATTTAATTATTTACCTAATTAATGAACCGGAACGCATTTTTTTAAATTTACAACGGGATGGAACGATAGCCTCTAGGACTTCTCGAGATGTCCTAATAATATGAGGGGTTTCTCAATAATGGATAGCCTTTGGCCTGATTTACAACCTTAATAGCAATTTCAAAATAATAAACATTGTTTACGCTACATATATACCTGAGACTAGACGGTGGCCTAGTTTAATTTTTGCAGTTATTCGTGATCCTTCATCTAAATATTGAAAAGAATTATTGGCCATTGTATAAAAATAATGCCAAGGATGTAACACTAATGCATGACATTTTTATTTATTTATTTATATAATACATATACCTACAGAAAAATAAGTTTATCTTAGTGCAGCCCTTGGAGAAATAGGTTTCAACTAATTTAACCATTAATCTTATATAGTAAACTTTATACCAGAATTTACCGATAATTTTCTGAAGATATTTACATAGTTTTTGTCAAATTCTATGTGTATTTTATAAAAATAAGTGTGGTAGATTTTCTATTATATGGCATATCTAGCTCAGACGGTCAAATTATTTTTTCCACGAGACAGAACGATAATTTTACCGATTTCACGACCAGGAACGGCGCTCCGGTCCATTTCGAGCCCTGACTTAAATTATAATGTAAATACACGAGAGCGTCATTATAATAATAGTATTTTCTAAATATTACTATCTCATTTTAATGCCATTAACTGTTGGTTATAAATTGTTTTTTTTTTGCGTTTATCAACTGTCTTGTCATAGTGGATGACTTTGACAGTTGAGATTAAACGTTGAATCAATATAACCTCACTTTTGAAATTGCCACGTTTATTAAAATACAAAATTTATAATGAACATAAATCTTACTGGAATATTTGTTGCAGTTATATACATTTACGACCCATAATTGTCTATAAGAGCAATAAAACATGACACATTTTGTGCTAATAAGTGTCAGTTAATGTGCTATTTTTGAGTGTTCTATCAAATTAATAATATTATCAAAATAAACAATACAATATTCTTATAAATACACGTAGGTTCTATAATAATGTACTTTTGGAATGGTTTAATACACTATCAATTAATTATCTTTAAAGGTAATCGACAGTAAATACAGGTCATTAGTTGAATGATGTCAAAACACTATACCTAATTAAATAAATTTTGAAACATTGTGTTCGGTAAATTAATATTATCACAAACTTATTTCGATTTATCCATTTTCGAATTGGAATTATTCACAGTTCGCCATTTTCCCGGTTCGTTCAAACCGCGGCGCCACATGACAAACTTTCCCGCCTTTTTATCTGTCACTTTTAAGGGCTGTCACAATTAAAAAGTCACCGAATTTTCAAAATCCGAACATTTTGTTATTTTTTATGGTGGTCACGTGTTGTTATTATTTTAATGTTGGCTACGTTTTCTTGCGGTTATGTTGGCGGTCCGGCGATTACTGTCGCCTTGGGCATTTGCAGGCCGCGAGCATTTCGAGACAAGGACGGAGCAACCGGTGGGCCGTGTTTTTTGTCTCGCTCGCGGACGGGTCCGTTTCGATTTGAGTGTGTGTATTTTTATAGGCGTGTTGAGTTTGGGTGTATTGATTTTGATCCGGTGTCAATACAAGGCGATTGGAAATAATTTATCGGTAAATTCATAATATGTGCATAAAAATCAATAGGTACACAAAATAAAACTTTCAATTAAGTCTATTTTGTGTAAGTCTTAGTTTTATTTAAAAATACAAATTATCTATCAATGATAAATAAAAAACGAACAAATACACTCACCGAATGAATAAAACCAAATATATTTAACTATTAATTGAGTTAGCATTTACTTGGTAGAATTTCATTTCTTATATTTAACTATTTTTCATTTTGTATTTTCGAAATTAGGTAGTATTATTTTCATAATAATTTCATTTTTAAATTACCTACTTATAAATACTTATGTCAACCCTGTTCCACATTTTCCAATTAGAACAGTATCTCTACGAGCAACGTTTCTTTTTCAGATCTCGAAAAAAATATTCAAATAAATCCATGCTTATATTATTATGTAGTACCTAGTTACCTACTGTGTCAAGTATTATTCACATTTTTGTATGAATATTATTGTTTAAACTTCAAAAAATATTATTATTACTTAAATCTGTATTAATATTTTTAGATATTACATTGAATCTATAATGTTTGCTATACATATCTATAAAAAATCATTTTGTACCATTGCGGTCAAATATTACAGTTTCATTTGTATATTGAAAGAGTTGTAATTTTAATAAAACTTTAGGAGGCTTTACGATAAGGCTGTATTCTTGAAGTTTGACTGGATCCACAGATATCGTATATTATGTCCTCCCCACCTCGCCTCTCCATCTCGAGATATCGAATACCAATGGCACTCAAAAATAATATTGTGATGAGATTAATCGATTCTTAAATAAATAAATAAATAAAGAATAGAGTATCCAATTTCGTTGATTTTTCACATGATAAACTGATAATAAAAAACATGTAACCGAGCCTAAACAAATTAGTACCTACTTGATTACCTATAATATTAGATGTTGGCAACATTGAAAAATCTTCTGTTAAGTTATAATTTATTTGTTATGGTAATCTTCAAACAGGTAAAATAAAATAAAATGCAGTAATAGGTACCTAATTATAAAAAAATCACTACAATTTAAAAATAGGTATAAATAAACTATTTCAGATATTTAACCAGATTAGTTTCAAAAGGTACAAAAGTGGAAACCCTTTGATATTTTTGTAATTTTATTATTTCATTAAAAATACACAACAAATATATCTATAATTAATTTCTATAAATACAATTTTTTACTCTGTAGTTTTTTTGGCTACAATAATATAATTAACATTGAGCTCACTACTATGAAAAACTAAATTGGTGAAAAAATGTAATATTAGCAATTGCAAATTAAAATTATACCAAGTACCTAAATGTTATCTCGATATATCAAAAACAGAATTGAAAATGTAGTGGATATACATAATTAATTATTATCTTGTATTATAATTAAATATTATTATGGATAAATTTATATTGAAATCCAACAAACTAAGCTGAATGTTGATAACTAATTTTTTTAAATTAAGAAAAAATAAAAAGTAGGTTGAATTCATATGGAAACTAAAAAGCCTTGTATATATAATGATAATTGAAATCCTAATACTTAAAAGTTTACTTTACTTTTGTTTTTTATTAAAATAAATCTTTTTACCTTTGCATGAACAATCGACTATATTGTTTGAAAACGGTTTGGGAACGATTCGCTGAGGTGAGATCGAAAACGTACCTGTTACCATTATGACATGGCAGAGAGATCCGAAAAGTCTGTTTCTCGCATTGTTTCGCCGCTGGGTACCTTCTGGACGGTACCCTTTGCCTAATAAGGGTACCGGCGTACCTTCCCAGCACACCTGATTTATTAAAGGTTAACTATTTCGCACGCAACAGGTGACAATAATAAAACACGTACACGTAAACATTGACAACAATTAATCCAGATATTATTATAATCTTAACTTATTTACAACGGATTAATTTTACCTATTATAACGTGAGTAGGTACCTAGTATTTATAGTACATTATTAATATTACAAATTACATTTTGTACATGTTATGCACCTAGGTACCTACCATTTGAAATGTGAACAAAGAAATTTTCAGTTAACCACTTATTGTACTATATTTTTTTGGAATATTATAAAGTTTCTATATTAATAAAATGATCACAATGGTATACTCTCTACTGAGTGGTAAATTAACGTTTTCCTTTATTTATAAAACATAACTTAATTATTTACGCATCTTAGGTATACTATAATATGTATCTATTGCAATAAAAATGACACAAACAAGCAACATTTATAAATATAATTGCAATGGAAACAAGTCAAAACTAATTATCATCAAATTTGAGTTAGAAATGTATGAAAATAAGTAACTCTGCACCAAGGCCTGAACAAAAACAATGCATAAGTGCGAGTGAGAAAGTATTCGGCACCCTTATAATCTTTGCGACACACGATAGATTAACATACAAGGTTTACAGATGTGGGAGATGGTTTGCTACGGTGTCGTCGCCAAATCTTACTTTATTGCTTAACTAAGCGTCGATAACCGTGTTGCTAAAATTGATATTTGTTGTGTTAAACATAAAGTCAGTGGTACATATTTTTGGTTAATTAAGTAGAAAAGATGGTTCTGTGTGTTGTATTAATAAGTAAGAAGATGGTATATCGTTTCATAGGTAAGTTGATACATGTTCGTGATAATTTATTTGTATGTTTATGTGAATGTATCTATAGTCTAAGCTCTGCACTATGATGAAATGAGAAAGATTCAGGAATATTCAAAAACGTATATTAGAAAAATTTACCATCCAGCATTTAACCGTACAAATTTATCAAGCATAACTATATATTATATGCACTGAAAAGGCTGACTATATTCAGGCCGTAATACTGGATTTAGAAATATGATGGTAGTGCTAGTTAATGATTTTATTCGGTATTGTAATGTGATAACTTGTTCGCAATAAATGAAGATTTGGATTGTATATTTTGTTTCAATAATTAGAATTTATTTCAATATGCAAAAAATATAATTTTCTGCAAACAGTTTATCATCTTGTATGTCAAGTATGGGCAATAACTATCATTAACATTTTACATTTTCACGTGTCACGGCCTGACTATAGTAGGTTTTGATGAACCTAATGGTACACTGGTGCACAATTTATTGTTATTATTTTTTTTACTCTACGTTTAGATTCAACCAATACGCAATAGGTCAATGTCACCGAGATATAATTCTTAAATGGTTAATATTACTTTAATAATGACTCTACACAACTTTAAATTATCAATAATGTAATATAATATTATCTAGATAATATCAGTATGTGGCAATGTAACAGATTATTATGTTATTTGTGATTTTTTCGATACATCGGTAGGTACAATATTTATCATAATAATATATTCACGTTCATAAGCAATGATGGAAAAATATTAATTATTAAAATCAGCGTCAATAACGTCATATAATCAATTAAAGGTGTTTACATATACGCACTAATAATTTTAAACAAATATGAAACCTTATTGCCTTTTGTTATTCACCCAATTTTCTATTATACGTAAGTAGCATTTTTATTTAACTTTCTCTTTTAAGTATAAATTTTGTAAAGCGAATCTGACATCACCGAAACTTTTTCTTTGTTCTAAACTAAGGCTATAAACAATACCTCTTGTATATATGTAATAGTATGTGCATGCGACGAGTTTTGGCAAAATTAATTAAGGAGAATTTAAACGTATTTGTATTTTTATGTGTTGGTTTGTTGATTATTTTGAAATATTACTGCGTGAAGTTGAGAAAATATAATGATAATTGAAATACCTATAGCCCTATAAAACTTCCACACATTATCAAACACAAAATTGGTTATCTTTGAAAGAATGATATCGACATGAGTTTTTAAACACTTGTATACTTGTGTGAAGATGTCATGTAACCAGAAAGGTACAACCATGAACTCTGTACATTGTATACCTAGTAATCCTTCATCTGGGATCACGTCTGTAGGATGAAAAACACTAAGCTACCCAAAAGGCTCTTTTTTAATATACCAGAAAAGGGTGATTGAGAGACATAGAATGTAGTGATTGTAGTGCCTAGAAAAATAAACAAAATAGGTACCTGAGGCTATGGATACTGATTTTTTTTGGAAATGGCCGAAACACTACATTATATTATTATTAATAATGGTATTGTGGATTGTAGATATAACAAAAAAAAACAGTTTTCCACAGTAAAGTTGTCGTCATAGCGTACCATCCCCTAAGCCTAACGGATGTCGGCCACTATTGAGGTATTTTCTCTATCACAAGATACTTCGAATAGTCCGGTTGAGCTTCACCTGTACCTATAATGAGGGTTCTTAAGCTATGAATTGCGGTGTTGTCCTCTGCTACGTTTACCATTGATGTTGATATACATTGACACCGTTGATAACAGGTTAGAATACACTGTACCCTGTACCTTTATCCTCTCATAGTGTAACAGAGTTACTGTAGTTTCATGGCTTTGATAGTTTTTTTGGCCGCCTTCTCTATTTGTTGGTCTTCAAGCAGTGTAGATTTTGCATTTATTATTAATTGCAGTTTTTATTTTAATTTTTAGATTTAAAAAAATCTGATATGGGTATCTGAATATTATTAACATTGCTTTATTAAGACGATTATATAAAAATGCTGAAAGCATCAGTAAATCCTTTTTACACTTGTCGTCAATTCAGACGCCGCACAATCAAATCGGAAACAGCTCAAAAGTTTATGGTGTGTGATCCGTTTACAGTTGTAATACCCGCTCCCCCTCTACAGGTGATCTGAACCCCCAACAGGTTTCGCGCATTCATTTCTCTCGCGGTACTGCATTTTCAGATGCATTGTTTACAACCCCGGAAGCGAACTACGAATACTTTCATATGTTGCCTTCCAGTGGTTTTTAATCGTAAAAACGACACACGAAAAATAAATGATTTTTGCTACTATTGGCGGTTATTTAAAGCATACCTTATAAAGAAAAATTTTTTCCAGCATCTTTTTTTATTTTGCATTTTATTATCCAAGTTTTTCCAGCACGTACGAATCGGAAAGATCAGAATAAAAACATTTAGGTAAGTCGCGCTTGTAATATTTACTTTTCTAAATTGGTTACGTTTATAATATTAAAAAAAATAGTAAATATATCAACATGTATTACAACAACAAAAAAACTAACTCTATAAACGTATAAACTTCATAATATAATATCAAGATAGACAATTAATAGGCTAATAATTATTCTGCTAATTCAATACAGTATTACTAAAATCAGAATATTAAAGGTTTGTCGCTTGCCCATGCATCGATGTTTCTTTTTGATTAGCTCAAGTTTCTGCTACGCGATGGATTGTCATCTTTTTTCTACATACTACGTGCAATGTTATCGATGTGAGTTTACCTAGGGAAGTGAGGTATACGGTATACCAGTAGTAGGCAGATGGGTGTATACGCTATGTTATCTTCTTCTTCATCGTACATTATTATGACGTTATGAAAATGGTCACAATACCAAATTCGTCACAATACCATTCGATATAAATAAAAAGGATTTGAAGTAAAATACATTTTTTATTTTCCAGCAAAATCGATGTTTTATCTAATTAAATAAGAAATACATTTATTTAAAGTACTTTCGTCGTCAATAAATTGTATTAAATTGCGTGTTTCCTATTCTGTAGCTAGTAGTGAATTTTAAGACTGAAATATTAATATTGATTGTTGGCAATATTCATGTATTATGTTAATGTAATAATATGTTCATCACGTCCAAATTTCAGAAAAATATTTGTATAGGTACTGATTTTACAAGTGTATTGTAGTACCTATCTACGTTTTATAGGAACCTTATAATGTTATAACAATTAAAAATATTCAAAAATATCTGAAATAAAAATTAAATGGCGAATATTGATCGTCTCAATAAATTTGTATGTCTGAATTATTGTTGAGAAATAAAATACAATCTTTGCCTATGTTGAAAACGGTATATCGCGTGCCCAGCATCGCACTGGTTAAAAATAATGTTCTGAGAATTCGGTTTCGTATCAATCACTTTAATCCATCTTTTATGCTAACGACTTATCAGCCAGTGTATGCCTTTCAACAATAACTATAATCAGATAAAATCAAACATTGCAAGCTTATGCGTTGTCTTAAAATTACATTTAAAATTAATATAATTATACAAACTGATAATATCAAACAGGAATATTGATTTATAATTTAGCCTGCCTACGCGAAAGTTTTGTCTAAATGAAACAGATAGGATCTACGCAAAAATGTATTCTTTTTCAGATAGGTGATGTAAATTATTAGTGTATTATTGATTAATTTAATAAAACGTAAATGTTGTAGTACTTGTTCCACTTTTATTATTTAATAATTTTGCATTCCGCATCAAAGAAACATTTTCAACTTAACCTTTTGAGGCGGACGAAACCGGTCCAAATTTATTAAATAATTAAAGTGGAAAAAGTACCTACTAAAATTGTTTGCGTTTTATTAAATTAATCAATAATACAATGCAGTTCCACCATGAATTGATAGATAACACAATAAAACAAATGGTATTAGTGTATTTATTACTGGAGTATTTTGCAACGTATAGGTATGCTGGATTTTGTGACTTTGACTTATATTGCCTTTTGCATATTATTGCATTTTGTAACATCTAACATATGACGATTTATTAAACAATCATTAGAAAGTTAAAATTTGATTATTACAATTTTTATCGTAGGAGGACCCAAAATCAGTCATCGCTTTGGGCCTCCATGCCACTAAAACCGCCATTGATGTAAACTATAATCTTAAAAAGTGTTATTATTTTTTTATTGCCTAATCCTACTTCATATTTTACCCTATACAGATTTAATGTATACGGTCAAATTTAACTACTCGTATAAGTTGAATTTTCTTATTCAATATGTAATTTATTAACTATATTACAACCAGTGGATTCAGCGTTTACGTGAAAATTTAATTTATTTATTAATTTCTGAAACATTTGAATAATACTTACATATTTATATATATATATGTATATATAATATATATATATATTTATATCCGACCACATTTAGCGGCTCATGTGTGAATAGACGACCTTCGTCGATCACTATTTCACATGTCATATATAATGACATGGATGAGGTAGCAACTTGCTGTCTTTTTCGTTATATTTAAAACATGGTCAGCTATCACTTAACTATAAATATTATGTTTATACCCAAAAAAATATCATCTATTTTTAATGTCTCTACATTGATCATTTTGATCAACACACTTGTTCGTTCATGCAACGTTGCCAAATTATCTTGAGAGCTAGCTTTGTTCAACTAATGTTTACAGCTGTTGTATTGTTATGATGAGAGTTTTTAACACCTTTTTATATTTGAATGTAAATTACAAGATAATAATATTAGAAAAATAAATAAAATTAAAATTTGTGTACTAACATTATAAGTATTTGAACATTTACAAAAAAAATCAAGTTGATACAGTTGATATATTTTGGAATGAGTTTGTTGCTTTGAAAAATGAAATTTGACTATCGATAAGAAAAATATCTTTTTAGTCGGTATCTTGATAAAATCATGAATAAAAGTATTTAGAAATGATTAAGACGATAGGTATTGTACCTAAATGAATGATTTACATGCGTGGTGTACGGTGTTTTGTACCTTAATTATTAAGGTAAGTAGGTACATGCAAAAAAATAATTCGTCCACACCAAGGATATGTACATACTATTGCAGAAGACAGATGAAGGTGTGAACTGTAATAATTATAATTAGTTTTTCGGCAATTATAAATATGTCTCCAGTGCCAGTGGCACCCATACTACCAAATAATATTTTGTATGAATAAAATTATCTTGCACTTCATATGGAATGGAACAATACATAGCATTATTACCACTGTACTGCTTGGGTTTATTTTTTTTTCCACTAAACAATCGCTACCTTTTTTCGTTTACTAATAATTGAAAAATTACTCATTTTACGAGATTCTCATTTATTTTTATGCCGTGCTTATTCATAAAAACTTTTCAGATTTTAGAACTGTATTAAATTTTATATTTGGCGTTTTTTAAATCATTCTGTTATTATGGTTACTGTAAATCTTTTTGATGCACCCCAACTATTTTATAACTAATTAATATAAATTCTCCACCTAAAAGGTACATATTAATAAAAGTACCATACAATTTGAATTTGTGAAATGATACCATCTTATTATTAAATTTTATTTTATGGTTATGTTTTTCACCCTATGATTATTGGTTTCTCTCTTGTGCAGCGCAAATTCAAATGATTTTGAATAATTCATTTTTTTGAATTTTTAGATAAATAAAAATGTGTATAACGCGAAATCCAAATCTGTACCTTAGCGCCAACCTGACCCAAGATTTTATAATATTTGTATGTATGTGATGCAATTTGATGTGATATAATAAATTATCTAAATTTGATGATAATTCACATTTGGAATTTTATTTTATAATTATCTGTAGTGTGTTTCCTGACTAATATAAATGGCTATTTATCCAATATGTAGAAGGGTCGCATGTTATTATGTTACCGTGAAAGAGGGTCGCGATCAATGGTTCATAATAAGCCAACAGCTTAATAATTCAAGTGGATTTATTTAAAAATTACGAAAAATCGCTAAAAATACACAGAATACCATTCATTTTACCTCGCCAAACCCAGGGATTCTACGGAATATCATTTGGGGATATGGGGAATACTACTGTAGAACATCATACTGCCCTTAACCTCAGTGATAGGTAAAGGGGCACGCCAAACATCCTGGCATGGGGCCCCGGTTCGGGATGTGGGGACCATGGCCAAAGCATAATAAAGCAAAAAAAAAAAACTGTCTACGATGAGAATTTTCACATTCAATGACTGGTGTAATTTTGTCAAAGAATGCGGAAATTCATTGTATCAATGACGTTTCAGGTTTTTAAATCATTCGCATCTAAATATGATAACCCAACGCACCATTTAATTTATATTACAAAAAAACATTGTGTGGTAAAATAGTTCCCATATACAATATGACGTGGTTTCACGTTTGAAGAGATGATTTTGAGAGACTCTTTCCATGTAAACATCATTTGAAGAAAATGATTTTATGGTAGTTGGTTAACGACGAAATATAGAAAGAATTCCTGTTATTGTTCCAGATATACCTATAATAATTAAGAATCCAAAGAAATCATATTTCTAAATTCAAATATCGTGATTTAGTGACAACGCTAAATACATACCAGAGGAATACCAAGAGTATTTTCGTGGGCTTTCCAGACAGTGAAGATTATGCCTGTTTTGTACTATTATTTTGTTAATAAATGCAAACCTAAAAAACAACGAAGATCTTAATGTTATCTAGCTTATGTATCTACCAACAGAACCCAAATCATTAAAAAACAAGAGATTATAATAATAATTATCAATTGTTATATTTTTTGTTATTTTAACCAATATGCAATATTTGAAAAAACATGAGAGCCAAAATTTCTTAAAAACCCTAAATACAGTCAAATTTACAGGTACCAAAACAAAACATTTTTCACATCATTTTTCAATAGTGCACGAACTGTAAAATTTTTGTTTTTTCAAGTGAAAAACAAAATACCTTTTTAGTGATGCGTGTGTGTAAGTAAAGTGATTGGTATTATTTTGATAACATATACCTATGTAATTATTTTCGTCGGAAATAATTTTCGAAATTTCCATGTCGCGCCAAGTTGCATTAAATGCATTAACCAATGGTTATACGGGTTCAAATCTCGTCGAGTTTCGTATTTGTTTTCAAATATGATTTTTTCTAGTGGTTATATATCTGAGGTGTTTTCAAGTTATGTATGTTCAATATATGAAATGTTACATTCTCAAAATCTTGTGAATTATTCACTGAATAAAAGAAATGGTTAATTCAAAGATGTTTATTTATTGAGTGTATTTATGTATTCATATTGGATCAATACAAGCAAGCAAAAAATAAAACATCTGGTAGGTCGTGCCATTTATTTCAACTTTAATAGTATGCTTATAGTTAAGCACATATCTACTAAAATGTAGTCTATACAATTATTACGCACTTTTTTTGCTATTCGAATCATTTGACGACCTCCGTGGACGAACGGTTAAGATTCTCGTCTACGAATCCGGAGATCGCGTGTTCGAACGCGGTGTGCTTAGTCAATTTTATTTGATTCATATGTGTTATTTTACGTTTAATTACTATAAAATAATATAGTATAGTATACTTGCGGCAAGTACCGGAGCGGTGGATACTCTCAATATCGTGAAAGACAACAATTCAGAATCGAAACGTTGCTTGAAATGACTTCTAGTCCAAATACTAAACAAAAAAGTATCAAAATACTAAAAGTATTTTGATATCCATTAAAAACCCACTTAGGGTTTTCAAAGTATTTATAATATTACAATTAATAATAAGTATACAGAGTCATAATATTGTTACAACGAATAAGAAAATGTATTCTGTCTTCATCTATACGTATAGTATTTAAGCAAAGGCAAACGGCCTATCTGAATAGTCTTGATAATGGTGTCACTTCATTCAGGTGTAAACAATGGACCCGTCTCCAGCACCTGTACCTACAGTAAAAAATATTTCTTATGCAGTTTACGCAAAGGATATTTTCGCATATCATTGAAATTATAAAATTTCACGCACCGTTCCCGTTCTGTCTCACCTTCCTATCACCTCTTCCTTGCAGTGGCAACGTCGCACTCTCCGATCAGCTAAAGGCGATTAATAATGAACGGACATAATCAACGAAGTCACGTTCTATATTCAGGGATAAAAAAGTATATAGGAGCCTATTTACTGCCTTCGAAATTATCACTTACCTCATCAAATTGAGTTATAGGTACCTACGGTACCAGCTCGTCGAGCTGGTCACAACTGCATATAAATCTATACCTGACAATGATCAAGTAAGTGGCAAATGAGCCAATAAGTCGAAATGATCAGGTAACTCCGGTAATTTGTGGACGGTTTGATTCACTAACTGCCCTTAGACATACTTATATATATATATATATATATCTATACACTTAATACTTATCTCCATATTAGGAGATCACAAGATATGTGGTTGTAAAGTTTTCTAAATTAGTTTTTTATATTTTTAAAAATATAAACTGATGGAATAATATACATTTTATATAACTTTAAAATTAAACACACAAACGATTAGTATTCACATATTTTTAGAAACAAAAGAGCTTTTGCAACTGAGAACCATTAGCTTGTTAATATTCAATAAGTATATTATATCTAAGTAGGTGTAGTGTAAGGTAAGTGCATGGGACAAATTGATTTATTAAGTATTTTTTTCTCAACCTGCTAATCTGCTTAAGTCGAAGATTGCTGAACATTCCCGTATTTTCGAAAAACAATGTCGAAAAAGTCGTTAAATAACTAAGGATTATTATTGATAAAACTCTCAAAAGCACCAGAATACGTAGATATGTTTTATTTTACTAGTATAAATCAATTTGCCTTTTATAAATAGTGGCTATTGTAATATTTTATATTTCTAGTATGCGTGTATTGTTACTTCGGCAAATAATTAATAGAACTCTAGAAATAATTCTTTGTTGATAACATGATCGATGGTCGATGTTAAGTATCCTCTCAACTCTGCATCGATTAATAATGGCGGCGCACATCGTATCTACACATATATCTAGACTTTCTACTCATGTAGCATAATATGTTGGGCAAGTGAGTATTCAAATTATTGTCATTAATAATACTACTATCGAGCATCCAATAGGATCCTTAAAAACATCGCCACCACGCCTAGTTATAATACATTTAATATTAATGATATCATTTTTTTCGTAACGCAAATGATAATATTGCTGGGTCAAAGTAGTCAGACCATAGAGTTTGAATTTAGAACACGTGGGGATTAATCCCTCTACTTTATGTACTTAAGTGTGGAGAAATTCAAACCGCTGGGTCCGACGTCTTGTATACGTTCCCTGGGGGACTTTATGCCATCTATCAAACAGATGAAGACTTGTTGGAAAAGATTGAGGCTTTACTGGTGCGTTTCTAGTGCTGTCTTGACAACATTATTTTGTATTTGGTTTTGTAAATATCTCTATCTGTCACCTTTACCCTGCCATAAGAATAAATGACAAGTAGAGTATTGTTTCTTATTAAAACGCTTAATATGTATTAGCAAAGGTCATTCCGAAGTCTTCAAATCCGATATTGTACTCAACTTAACACTATCTACGGACAGTATCTAAAGAAGAAAGAGTAAAATATGCAGGTTGATTTTTTAACAGAAATGTACAAGAAAAAAAATGTCACTGCGTTAGGAATATAAAGTTATTTTATTTTAAGAACTAAAACAGATTACCATGTTATAGAAAAATTTAACAATTACTTAATTATAAAAGGGTAATAAGATATTAAACAAATAATACAAGTACAAGATGTCATTTTTATTATATTTTCTGGCATGAATTTCTGGCCTTAAACAAATCCAGAAGCTATTGGTTAAATAACGCAGTTACGTGATCTGAATATATTTAAACTCAAGTGTATGATTGGATAGTTTTGACACTAGACAATTACGTGAGCCAATTGAAATGTTAACTTATGGTATGCGACATGAATATTAAAAATAATATACACATCTTACAGCAGGATCTATTGTCTTATATTATATAGTAGAAATTATATTTAAAAAATATATAATAGTATCTAATGTGGACACGCTTGAAAAATGACTAATACAAGGTTGGCAGAATTATTTTTTCATACACATACGGTGCTGAAATATGAACGAAGTTGAGTAAAAATCGTCTCCAAAGATAAATAGTACACAATTATAAGTATTACACAACTGTTTTCAACATTATGTAAATGGTGTGTATTTTCAAATGATCCTTTACTACTATTTTAACTACTTAAATAAAACCAAAATTTATCATTTTCACAACGAATGAGAAACTGAGTATTTCTATGTGACAATGAAAGAAAAGCTTGGTCATATAATATAATGCGTTTATTTAAGTTGAATAACGACAATGTGCGATAGTAGACCACTGCCAGTTTTAATACTGGATAATATAAATCACAGGATATTTTTTAAAGCTGGACATGCCTGCAATATAATATGTAAACACAAGGACGCGCCAAGGACATTTCCCGCCCGGGTGCTAGCCCAAAATTGCTTACTCTTCAAATTCAAAATTATTCTTTACTATTTGAAATATAGAAAACGTCAAAGAAAAGTTGAAAAAATAGTTAATTGTCATCAAAATATTCATAACATAAACCATGTCATATTTACCTATTAAATACACACACCCTGAATTATAATGCAAATCGACATGGAATGTTCGATATATTGTATAGATGGAGCACGCAAGCCTACATTTTTAAAGTAATCTTTAATGAAATTGATGAAAATTGCAACTTTTTTACTATCCGTAAAACGAGCTCACGAGACGACTTGTTTTTCATAAAATTTTGTACCTTTATGACTCAGTTCATTTTCTGGTGACTGGTTTTCGGGACTTTTGTCGGTCCTTAATCCCTACCGTCAGGGTGTCGCGTACCCCTAACATCCCCGGTTGGCGTACTCCTAAGTAAATAATCAACAATCATAATGTTTATGAAAGAATGACATTTATATGAGCGAATGATTACAAGCCCCCATTTATTTTTCAAGCAAGTGTAAGTCAATGGTAGGAAAGAAAATAAGAAGAAAATGCCTCCAAATTACAATGTGCTATTTATGATATTTTAATAAAGCATTGTAAATAACAATATACCTAGTATATCCTTCTGTTTTAATGTTGATAACATTATAAGTACCGGTAATGAGGTTAACAAACACTCTATCCATATATTATATTATTATCAATTGCAAATTTAAACATAATAGTATAAAGTAGGTGTACAAATAGGTAGATACGTATGCCATACGAGTATATGTGTGACACAGATAAAGCTCATTAAAAGTATGTGAACGGGATAAAATTGGCAGATACTTATTCAGAAGTCGACAACCGAACAAATAGCATACTCAGGGGCGGATTTAATCAGTCTGGGGGCCTATTCACTGCATCGATTGACCCCTCGATAGATAAAAATTGTATTTACTTGAAATTAGCGAAGCATTAAAAAATGAATTGGCATCGTGTTCTGATATACTCTAAAAGTTTCAAATGTCTAGCTAGTCGGGAAGTTAGTTAAAAATCGATTGCAAGATTTGTACAGGACAAAGAACCACCGGACAAAAGAATACGAGCTAAGAAAAACGTTGTAAAAATCTAACATTCTTATTTTTATATAATCTACCTACATAAGCTTACATAAATATGTTATTATTTTTTGAAAATCATCGAGAGCTCTGGTTTGCTAGAATTTTCATTTCGAGCGCTGCAGGAGCAAAATCATGAAAGGTTATAATATATTATAGTACCTAAACGTCTTCGCGGCCCGCAATGTTTGCCATCGCTTCCAGTATAAGTGAACGTCTTAATTTTGCTACCGATAAATAAATTGTAAATTGTTATTCTACGATATATTATAATTTATAACACAGTCCGGTTGTGATAAATCGATCCGAGATGCCTGCAATAGATTGGCGGGCGAGTAGGTACCCGCAGAAACTTTTGACAAACGCCAAATTAAAATTCCATACGCCATGTCTATGACGACTGCCGACTGAGCAGCCGAAAAGAAATTGCTCAAAATATTTGGGTCACATATCTGGCTGACTTTATCTATTGTTGCTATTATAAATACCCCACTGCCCCAAACCAAAAGTCGTTATCCAACGTCATATCTATTGAAGCCACACGGTTGATAAAACGAAACAAACGCCAAAATCGCCGTAGAGTTGTCAAAATCTCCAATGTGACATGTTTGTCAAAATTGTTTTATTTTATAATATTATGTTATGTCCATTTATATTACACAACTTAGTTTAATAAAAGCATTTATAGATTAATTAGAAAAAAATACTTATTGATACCTCCGATTCAATATCATTTATATAATTCAGATATTTTCGGGGAAATTATTAGAGTGTAGTAGATTCCCATTCCCTCCTATAAATATCGCAGTATATCTACTATAAAATACTATAATAATTGAGCCATTAATGAGATCGTCATTTGTGCTTTAGTATAGTACTGACAGAAGATATCCGAGCAGCCTGGAGAGAAGAGTGATCTCTGGTGTCATCGAATGGAGGACGCTGCGAGGTTGTGTGTCTTCCAGATGGAGCGACGTCATCAATAAAGCGACTGAAGCAATGGTGACGAGTCCTTTGCCAAGATTTTTTTACCTCTGGTCGGGAAAGCTGTGCTTATTTTTGTGACAAAAAGTCTTTACCAGGATTCGGCTACGATTTCAGAAATATTTACTTGGAGATTCGATCCATCGCTACTCCGAACAGGGATGGAATATTATGTAAAAAGCATATTATGATATTTTTAATCCAGAACGTTATTTTTTTTGTCACTTGGAATAGAAAGCTTCAATGAAAATATTCTAGAACTTATTTTTTAACTTATTTACTACCTAACATATTAATTTGTTCCGTCAGTAGATTCATTTGGAATAATACTGGATTGTCGCAGGGGGATTTAAAGATGCTCAGCTAAAGCAATCAGAAAGCATTGGCGCTGGATCGTTCAGAATTGAAAATGAAGACCAATACCAGCCAAGGGTTCTAGATGAGCCGGAGCGCACAGGAGCAGCGCTCTGGCACTTCAGCACACAGTTTTCATTCAATATTATGATACACGCAAGTCGCAGTATTTTTGAGTCATGAGAATAAAGACAATTATACTGCTGTAATTTTAAACTTAGAGACAATTGAGAACCAACTAAGTGGAAAATTTCGAGAAAATCGATTAATCAGTTCAATTTTAAAGTGATTATGGGAAAACGTATTGATCTTTACCATCCCGCCGCTTCGATATTTTTGTCTATCGATAATTTTCGATACATATTCATCGTAATGCGGTATATTAGTATTATACTCATGGAAAGTGTTACAGAATAAATGTTTATATGACGAGCCCTCTGTAATCGATTTTATATTTTTAATTAATCATAAAAAATGACCCTTAAGAAGCGGCGTGTCTTCGGTCAATGAAATCAAATATTTATCCTATTGTTGGGATTTGATCCCGGGACCTATGCCGTCATAGATTGGCTACTAGGCCACATCTCTACTTCTGCCGTGAGCGCACGCACACAATGAACCATAAAATCTTGCCTACAATCAATCACACATGTGCACGAATATGTGTGTACTAGTGATGTATCGCAAACATATTGCTATCAACTGGGTCGCGAAAAAAAACCAAAATAAATAAAAAAAATAATTTTGATGATAAATAATTTGTCATTTATTCGGTCAACATGGAGTCAACTACAAATAGTTAATAGACATGCGTTACAAAAATGAATCTAACTATTATAAGTATTAATGTTAATAAAAAAGAATTTATCGTTTACCTTTAAAAATAATTGTATTGCGAAAGTTTGTTAAATACAAGAGTATACTATATAAGTAGTTGGTAGAAATAGTGCAAATTGATTTCTTCGCCCAACCGTATTGCAACGATAACAAGTCGAATGAACGAAAATGTTGCCTGGGAATCCTACAAAATAAAAATAAATAATATATGAAAACGACTAAGGCCGACTTACAGTAAAATGATTCATATATATTCAAAAATATACACACATGCACCTACATACAGAAAAACAAATCCTGAAATCGTGGATTAAATAATATAAACTACTTTGTTTTCTATGATAACAATTGAGGGTTATTCATTTTTAAAGTCCTAATCCTTTTTATAAGACGGTGAACAGTCTTTTACTAGATTCTAGAATACCGGAAAGTTGTACAATCTATAGGTAGAAAATCTACTAAACATGTGATTTTCTAGTAGGTAGGTACTTAGTCAAAGTTGCAAATATTAGCAATTTATCAGAATAAACTAATCAATGTTATCAAAATTATCGTAATATTTCATTAGTTATAATTAAATTTGTAAAATAATCTTATTGATTTTTAACAACATTCGACTGATTATGTATCGTAAATAATTAATTTAAACCTCGAATGGGCATTGAATATTATTAAGTAGGTATGTTGTAATCAACGCTCGAAATGGAATAGTTTACGAACCGGAGCGGTATAAAATTTTCTGAGGATATAAACAAGGTTATCAAATTTGATATGTATATTATAAACATAAGTGTGCTAGATTTTTTGTTATATCTATGGAATATCTAGCTTAGACGGTCAAATTATTTTGTCAGTGAGACGGAGCGATAACTTAAAATGTTTTACGAACCGGAACAGCGCTCCGGTGCGTTCCGGTCCATTTCGAGCCCTGGTTGTAATAATATGAATACGAACTAGTATTATTATTTTGTTTTGAATATTACGATTACATAAAATTGAAGGCATTTCGCTATCGAGTAAAGCGAACCCGTGCAATTCACGATTAATATGAGGACATCACTAGTGTCTACATACACATGGAGAATTATAGTAGATGCCGGTCGTCGAACCCAAAGCCAAGTAGTTGAAGAGTGAGGTTCTTAGCATACTCGAATAGGCGAGTGCGGCCGCGCCCCGGACCTCCGGTGCTCTCAACTGGGAACCGCAGTCAAGTCTTGTGTCATCAAAGACTTTTGTTGTCATACATGACGTATTTTTCCTGAATTTTATTGGCACCGTCACATTTTTATTTATATATGAGTTTGGTGTTGGTACTGCCTAAAGAATCGTATCACAAAATAACATTGTATAGACAACTTTACGCCCTACTCAAATTATTATTATTCAAATTCTTAAAAAAAATACTCTCTTCCGACCTTTAGAGTCGGTCCACATATGCTCCGAAAGTTACAGTATAGACTGCAACAATTTGCATTACGTGTGGACCGAGCCTAAAAGATTCTATAAGAACAAAAGCTTATACAATAAATTATGCGCTTAACTGCTTTTGAAAAGATACACCATGGCAATACTTGCACAAGGCTAGATAGCAAAACACACCGATAATTATTTAGAATATTATTTAAAAGAACATTTATAAAAAATCGCGGTACTGTTCGGTTATCAGGAATACAGCGGAAAACACATTTTGAAAATAGCCGATAAACTGGATTATTTGTTAGGTTAACTAAACCAAACCTAACCTAACCTAAACTAACCCAAACTAATAAATAATCCAGTATATCGGGTATTTTCAAAATGTGTTTTCCGCTGTATTCCTGATAACCGAACAGTACCAAAATCGCATATGTATGTCATACGAATATGATATTATATTTCATAATTTTCAATGTGTCAAAGAATAGAATATTAATTTTGCTTTGGTTACAAATTTAACTACTCAGAAAATTAAGTAATTGCCATCAAGTGTTGTAATACTGATTCCAGCTAAAGTGAAAATGCGTGAATCGATATTACGGATTTTTTATAAATGTAATGAAAATTAATGTGATGAATTTAAACCGTAATATAATCAACAGCGTGGTCGATAAATAAATGTTTGCAGCACCTGCGATAATAGAGAGGCGATGCAGTATTTTTTGACGCGGAGTTATAGACAGAGTGACGCAAACTATCTTAAATCAGCACTAAAATAAATCAACGCTTTAATAAATCAGATAATAACTTTACGGCGGAACCGACATATTATTTATTATTAAATTCCCGTTTTTAAAGCTTTTCTACACTTAAAAAACACACGTTTTTATTAACGTTTGGTATACGCACTTATAATCATTTTTGCGAATAACGAATGCGCAATTGTATATTTTTTTTTGCCTTGTAATGTGTCTTGTTCCTAACAAGCGAGGTGTTCTTTATTATTATCGATAAAAATAATTTCTTTTTTTTTCATAATCCAAGTTCACTTCTCAGTTAAAGCATATTGACACCATGCAGTTTATACGTGTAATAATTAAAAGTTAATAGGTATGCAATGAAACGTCGTAAATGGTAGAGTGTCTAAAAGATGTCACGTAGTCCAATCTACCGCAATGCCTTAAATATAATATATTCGATCAATACACGCTTGCCGTGATGGTATACAGATCGGAACAGTTGCGGGGTTAGAGACGTAGACAGCCAGCCTAGTGCCCAAATTAAGTGTGACACAGTGAGCGAAGGAACGGTCAAACGATTTTACAAAAATGCCATTGATGGATATGAAAATGCATTGGAAAAAGTTCTAGGAGCAGTTTTAAGCCTCAGAGGAGATTTCGAAGTAGGTATTGGAAAACCCCTAGGTACTGGATGTTTGTAGGATATCAAACGAGCAACATGACTGAATTTGATACGGAGAGCCCCGGACTGATCGTAATGGAGAGAAATGGCGGAGTCATAACCAGTTGTCGCAATAAGGGATATGTTGCGAATATCCATAAATGCTCCGTCTTGGAGTCTAGATTATAATTCATATTTTTTATTCAGTAATACAACACCAACATATTTAATTCTAGAGTTGCATCGACAATTCAATAATTTACAATTAGTAAATGGATGAAACCGGTCCTGATCGGGATTAAATTAAGTAAATCATGTAACTACCCATTTTGTGTTTGTTTTAAGAATTTTGTTGCTGTCAACCCTTGCTGTGGACCCTGAAGGCAAGGGAACGGAAGGCAATTGTTGCCTTTGATGTGGTGTTGGCAACGAATACTTCGTATTTATTGGACGGAGCCAGGACGAACCAGTCAATCATCCAGAGACTGGAGATAAAGGAACGGCTCTTGACAGTATGTCTCAGAAGAATTCTTCAGTTTTTTGGACATATTATCAGGCGGGGACCGGACAACCTGGAGAGACTGGTAGCTTTGGGTGGCCTCCAGGGAAGGCGAAGAAGAGGAAGAGCATCTGCGCGCTGGAGCGACCAAGTGAAAGAGCTGGCACCATCTATTCTGCCCTGAGAGAAGCGGAAGATCGAGAAGGATGGAAAGTCTTGGTCGCTCAAAAGATGGCGAAATTCAAATGTGATTACGATCCTTAGCCATGAGTGCACGACCAAGAAGAAGAGTTGCTGTCAAAAAATCAAAAGGTTAACGACATAAAACTGTAATTTATAACGTTTATCGTTGAAAATACACCATTTTGAAACACCACAGAAAACATACGAATTAAAAAAAGTGGACAGGTTGATTGCTGAAATGTAGAAATGTAGAGTGGGTCTGATTTTGTCCCTGGAGCTATCGGCCCGCTTCATTCGTACGAATTAAATCAAATCAAACTACTATCAATAATTCTCTTTGGAAATATATTAACACTTATAATTAAACATTTGAAAAGAACTATGTTTAAAAGATGTACAATTTCATTTAGTCATATAAACTCAGTGACTGATCTATAATTCGACAACAATGATAATAATAATAATATGATATGTACCTATCCTCAAATATATTATATGATGCATTCAAGTCAAAAATTCCGCATTTAAAAATCACAAAGAAACCAGTCAAGACGCACAAATCGAATATCCATATTGAATAAAATTGAATCATTGATAGGTAGGTATGTGGCATACCTAGCTATTATAAGCAGAGCGATTTGTGAAAATTGATAAGTGCGCGTATTTGGAAATGACCTACCCGCGGGGGAAAATGGCAACCCGACACCATTGTGTGTTGAATGGCGCGCAATCGCGGCCGGAAGTGACGACACTATATTACGGGGACGGCGGGATCTTCTTTGAAAAGCGAACACACAATTCATACAAAAACTTCGATACGTTGACACTACTTATAGTAAGGTACAATGATGGAAGTGTGCATATTTGATATTTATAGGGGTGAACCACTAAATATATATTATTTATTTAAAAAAATAGTTTTTAAAGCTCCGGTTGGGATTGGCCATTGAGCGTAAGAAAAAATAGTGAAAAAATTTAGATTGCCCACTCCACAAGCAAGAAATGACAGTAAATGTTACATTTATTTATGGTGTTGAATATAATGCTATCATCGTATATTCAATAGAATTAATGGTGTATTTTCTAAATTGGGATTTGCCGTGAATTTTTTTTTACGTATAAAGTGAACATAATATCTACCCTGACATTTAAGCTATAACTCAACGGTACCGGTCGGTAAAATTGGCCATAGTCTAAGGGAGTTTTTACGGAGACTTGTATACATTTTCTCTCCGAAAAGGTTGTCAGGATTTGCATACAATGCGTATAATGATAATTTTTTTTTTTACGTAAGTTGTATTCAATATCTTTCATACATACATATTGTGAAGACAACATCAAAAGTTAATTTATTATAAGTAAGTACCTACTTACTTATTATCTATAAGTATAACAAAAATTATTGCTTTTTATTTACAAAACCATAATATTATGATAATTTGTACATTAATCAGGTGATTTATTTCAATCACAATTTCTGCGAGCCCTTTCTCGGTGGTGGATTTGCATATTTTTCAAACCGTCAACGGATGTAGGGTGAGCACAATGAATTCTGCGATATGAGATGTCATTTTCACAATAGCTTTTCGCTGAAAAAAATATGTCAAAAAGTTTACCTAGAGGTACCTGCATAACATAATATCTATTTATTGAGGTGTTGAAACTTATTGTTTTTAATTAACTAGGTAAGTATGATAATTATTTATAATAATGTTGAAAAATATTTTTAGAACGGATAATAATTATATTTGTTTTATTTTAAATACCGCATTGCCAAATGACGTAAGCAAACTAACCTTTATTTAAGAATTTAATAAAAAAAACACTGATTTCGAATTCCAAAGGGATAAAAGTAGCCATTGTAGAAACATCGAATATAATGATGCATGTATTTGTCTTGTTATTATTTCCCTTCTTTAATTATCTACATAATATGGGACACTTTCCAATGAGATTTCATTCTGAATAAGGATTGATCCAAGGGTTAGCAATAAATCTCAGTAGAAGACTTGTACGAATCGAGTCGGTGCTAACTTGCTGGTAAATTCATCGTTTTATTTATATCGAATCAATTTTCGGTATGGTCATAATAATATGAGAATTCGACTCAATATAAAAATAATTTCAAGTTATACACAATTTTTAAAAGAAATAAAATTAGATATTTGAATTAACATAATCATAAAATAATATATAATAAGTAATAAAATACCTATTTTATAACTTCTATTATAAAGTTAATCTTTACTTGACTAAAAAGTATTTTTTTACGTATTCATTAATTATTAAAACACATTTTTATAAATGTAAATTATCAATGAATTTATTGTGTCAAATTACAAGCTTCGTATTTTCCCTTTGGGTATATGCCATTGTTAGGCGGATCATTCAATTGAATATTATGTTTTTTGGCCGTACTAAGGATATTGGCAGTATGGCGTAGACGTAGACAACGTTTTTAGGGTTGTTTTTCAAGTCATTGGCCGTAACGTACACTGCCCTCTATTGAGTACACTGAGATACCTATACCTAGCACGTAAACAAACCGCTACGCAATGAATATCGTAGACGCAACCCAATGTTCCGTGATGGTAAAACAGATTTCTGTATCTAGAGTACAGAGCAATACAAGTAAAATATGATGTTAGTTTGGAAAACTTACCCAAGGAGCGCTGCAATCGTTGGAGATCGGCTGAAAAGCCGGAACACATCGAAACGTCATTTTGTACTGCTAGATGTCTCTGTTAAATGTTTCACGTAAAAGTTGACACTTTTTTTTGTCGAAATCGACAACACTAATGAATTTTCTTGTCACAGCATATCTGGAAATAAATAAAATAAATCCATTAGTGATTTTAAAATGTTGTTTGTTTTGCATTTAGTCAATTTAGTGATTTATTTACATCCCAATAATTAACACCTATTTTACCTAACCTTACCTAAAAACGTACCTTGAACGAAAAAGCAAGGGCATTTAATTTTTAGAAACGTACAAACGGAATTCAAAAATCTTAAAAAAAACCAATAATTTATCTACAATGTTATCCAGAAGTGTTTACATTTTTAAATAATAATTATATCCTAAAACTAAATATCGTATTTTCAATATTTTTGGAGAAGATGTTTCAGATACAATATAATTACAATGGAATAAAATTCATTTTGTATATATGGTTTTAGTTAACTACCTACTTGAAAGATAAGTAATAATAGTTGTTAAAAATTCCTTGATTGATTTTTACACATAGATTTCAATAAATAAATATAATAATTTTATTCTTTGTAAGATTTTGTTTCTTTCAGTCGTAGCGACTACTTCATGTGATTTATTGAACACCGCCACAGGATATTATGACAAAAATGTGTTTTTAAGTTGGCAGCTGATTATCTGTGTTTTTAGATAGATGGATTTAAAATTTAAACTATTGGTATCGTAACTATTGCCACACATAGTTATATCACATAATATAATTGTTTCGAATTATCACCATTTAATATTATAATTATATAATTATTTAAATATTAAAGAACCATAATTTGGAAGTATCTTACCCGACTTCTGAATTGAATACGCATTTTGCGGAATACCTATGTGATTGTTCAGCTTGAAAATAATGTAATAATTGCCTACGGCAGTGATCGGCAAACTCATTAGTCAACAGAGCCAAATATCAAAAGTACAACGATTGAGATTTCTTTTGAGAGCCAAATTTCTTAAACTGAAATTATATAATATTATGTAAAGAGTTCACTTTAGGTAAAGATTTAAGTCTTAATTAAACTATAGGTAGACTGAATAAAACATGATATCATACTTAATAACGATCTTATTAACACTTAATCTGCATAATGGCCTTGCATCTCCTTGAAAAGTTTGAGTGTCAGGTTTGTATGTTGATGTTTTTAATATTAAGTACGATTCCAGGTTCTCATCAATAAGACGACTTCCCAATTTACTATTGATTTTTTTCTCTCTTAGAAATCGCTTTACTAACCACAAATAATGCAATATTAACATCGTTGGAAGATTGTATTCAGTAATTAAATACAGAACTTGATTTTTCTTGACTCTTCTAAAGTTCCTCAACTGCTTTCTGCCTTACATCATCGACAGGATATTTAGTGCTAAATGACGCACGTGTCCCTCCAAATTTGACTTCGTGCTATGCGCCAATTTTTCCCGACAAATAATACAGATCGATAGGCCATTTAAGTTCTGAATAAACGCGAAAGTCTCAGTCCATTCAACTTTAAATTCACGGTTTTCGTCATTCGTTTTTATTTGCTTCTTCTTTGTAGCGATGTCAAACAGGGCAGAGAGCAGAGGGCATTTGTGGCAGAGCCACACTCAATGGGCCAAATAGCCACATGTGGCTCGCGAGCCGCGGTTTGCCGACCACTGGCCTATGGCAATCTACATAAAATTGAGGGAAAAGTATCACGGCTAAATTTTATATTCAAATGCATGCCTTGATATTGCAATATGTGAGATGCATGGAATGTCAAATTGAAGTCGAATTTAATTTAAACACTGCCCAATCCTATAAATATAAGTATTCAATAATTACTTTGGCAATATATTTTGGTGAATCTGAAATTGTAATGGAGTGTCATAGTAGAAGAGTGTGAAGCGATCTTCAAATGAACCCGCAATGCTATGTCACTTGTAGCTAACTTAATCAATAGATCAGAGGTCCCTTTTTGCTTCAAGTTAATAGATCTCTATAGTTTAGAAGAAGGCTTTTTTCAACATCTTTGTACCTATTACATAAAATAATGCATATATAGGTATCTGCCTAAAAAAAGGAGTAGATGATAGGTAGGTATTTACAAAATAATACAACAAATTAATATAAGTACTCTGTTATTACTCTTTAACTAAGAATAATTTCTTAAAATCAATTTGAAATAATTATTTACAAATAATAAATTACTATTGGCTCTTTTAATGTATTACAATGAATAAGTTATGAGGCTAATTGGATTCAGGAATTTTTATTAATGAATTAAAAAATTAATGGCGTAAAGTTTCGAATGAAATTAGTGCCTACCTAGCTACTCTTTGTAATTAAACAAAAAGCTGAATGGAGTTATAATTATTCAATCAAATGAATAAACCATTGAACCATAAAGAATTTCAAATATTTTTGATCATAATTCATAATGGATGATCCAGTCTTGCGCTTAGTTCAATTATATCGGAATCCTGTTTTTTAAGGATGTATTATGCAGAGGCGTTCCCGGATTATTTTAGAAATGCTAATGGCCTATCAAAAAAACCTGTACGAATTTGATAAAACTATTCGAAAGGATTTGATTTTTTTTGAAAAGAGAAATAGATTTGATATTATCATCGGCATCTATTGTGGATTTAATGATACATTTTGAATAGGTACTTGCGTACAGGTTATTGTATGACAAGGTAACAATATTAAAATGTTTTTATATCCCCCCCATAGTAGCCGAGGAAAATTTTATTAAATATTATTATAATGACAGACGTGTAAAATTATTAGTTTTGATGTGGTTGAATATTTTTTTATCACTGGCAAACATACTTAATTTTGGTATGTCGATAAATTTCCACAATCGAAAATACATATTACTTAATTTGTCTTTTTAACACTGCAACATGCCACGATGCACAATTTCACTGCTATGATATAAGTGAAAGAGTGGTATGTATTAATAGTGGTAACAGTTAAGTGGGTAAAACTACCCAAGATTGAGAAATGTATAGTGACATCACCGAAATCAAATCCAAATTTCCGGTATGAGAAGGCAATAGGTACCTAGTGTATGCATTAACCAAGTCGCACATTTAAATTCGTCTCGACTGCAACGCATCGAATATGGCGATATGATTTGTTGGTCTTTACAAAACACATCTAACTTAATGTACCTCCGCACACAGTTCGAATGCGATATTTCAGTTCGAAAAAAAACAGCTGGTGTCGCAAGAAACACATTTTACTCGACATAGGACGCAGGTCCGAAAATTATTTTTAATTCGTTTCGGCTAGTCGCTAGAACACAAGACAGTTGCAACATTGCGTCTGATTAAAAAAAATACTACATCATAGTCGAAACAATTTTCAATGTGCGACTGGGCTTAGGCTACGACGGTCGCGATATATAATACGTCATCCGCGTGAACTTAATTCGGCACTTGTATAGGTATGAAAAGGTACGAAAATTAATAAGTACCTATGCTAGATAAATAAAATATACATTAGATGCATCTTTTTTCCACGTGTACCACTAATAATCAGGGATGGTTTTGTCCACATTGAAGGCTTTTTGTCTAAGCAAAAGAAATGAAAGACTTTGTACCTATTTAGTTTTCTTTAATGCAGCATAATATAATGTATATCAATCAGAAATAATTGACATTTAACAACAGTTACATATATAGTTATAAAATTAATATTGTATAACGTAAGTAACAACGGCCAGCCGTAAATTAGTGGCCATGTTGGTAGTAAGTACTAATAACGATGTATGCAACAAGCAGCCAAATGTGGTAAAAAATTTATTATTAAATATAAATGTATCCAAAAAAATGTTGTACCGATTAAAATTGTATATTTAAATTGGTATGACAATGATGACGTATTATAGTTCGAGACAATCACTGAAAAAATTAGTCATCCAGTGGTACTCAAGACGTGTAACGCGTCTGAAGAATATACCTAAAATATTATAGTGATCGACGAGATAACTAAAATCCTTGAAAATGCGTGCTAATGCCCAAAGAAATTAAATACGATTGGAAAAGCCTCATGGCCCCCACAAGGGGGGGGGGGGGGCTGACACTAGTCTGAAGGCCCGGGGTTACGGGGGGCCCGGCGTGGCTTATCGACCTGCCAAGCGAAATAAACACACATCACAAAATTGCCCCAATAGTAAAAAAATATTCTAATTACTAATAGTAATAAGTTATTGTGGGATGCAATTTTGATTATAGTTTGTCGATATTTGACAACTCCATAATATTTAAGTGGGTGTATTAAAAAATACAAAAAATTGGTAAAAAAAAATACCCTTAATTTTACCTCGAACATAATGGTGTCCAAATGTGGAGTACGCAACTGTAGACTGTGACTTAACGAGAGGTAGGGGGCCCTCTTTATGATGTGGGGGCCATGAAAAGCCTTCATACATTAGTGAATTGATTCAGGTTATTGACGGTGACAAACACGTTTGTTAATATCAATAATAATGGGGAATATTATCGAAATAATGTATTTTCATATCGTCGAAAATAATCTATTTTCTTCTGATAGTAAATAATAAGTTGATAGTTACTAATTATAGTATGTCTTGTTTTGGACGTCACTGTATTTAGGTACAGCATCCACGTACAACTGGTACAACATTGTTGAACCTCCCACCAATTTATTTTACATTCCTAATTATCTTTTTTCGAGACTGACCATTCGGCGAGGCTTCGGCGCGTGTTTTGAATTATTTCAGCTTGCAGGGCCATCAGCTGGCATTGCAAAATATAACTTTTTACGAAATACGTGTCTGTCTGTTACAAGTTGTTAATGGTCCTTTACGACTATTTGGCTTAAATTTTTTCGATATTTTGAATCTATGTACCTACCTACCTACATAATATGCGTTTTTTATAAGTTATACGGATGTGCAAAACATTTTGTATTTAAAATACTTGATTATTTTAAATAAATGCTTAGCGGAATATTATACGCGCCTATTTGACGCTTACATTCTGACGGTGCTGCTTCACGGTAGCAAATCATGGCACCTTGCGAAGGTTCAGAGCATCAGTATTCTGAGCTTCGAGAACAGTCGATGTTCGCAATAGGTACTGGGTATGCGGGTGGTATGTCTTTAGGAGTAACGAGGAGATAAGACAAGAAACCAAGGAGACTCTCATCATGCTGAGTGTGTAGATGCAACGTTGGTCTTGGCTCGGCCACGTGGTACTGATGGCAGAAGAGGACCTCAACCATATCCCACGGATAGGGGCGTATTGAAAGGCCGCTAAATACTATATTTAGTATTCTATAGAATGTATACGGCGGAGCTACTGGATACTGGTATCAGTGACGTCTCTAGATAAAATTCCGCCCCTAGGCAGCGCCAAAATGCCGCCCCGTTATTTTTATTAGTATTTTTATACATATCATTTTTTCATGAGTCCAAATATCTAAGATATTATGTGTTATTATGGATACCTACATTACTAACAAAATATCAGACTGTAATTATTCGAAAATCTGCACGTGTCGTTTTTGGTCACCAAGGACGTCGAAGGGCAACGGAAGTAAACTAGATATCGCAAACCCGACAAAACCAGTGAGCTGAATTTTTTAATGGAAATATATTTTCTATACGAGTATATTCTAAATGATTCTCTTCGATTTGCCGCCCTTTGAGTAACTGCCGCCCCCAAGCGACGGTTAATCTGCCTACCCCCACGGGACGTCACTGACTGGTATAACCTGTTACATACGTTTGGGTAATTTAAACACATCCTAAATACCCGCTGATATAAGCTCGCAAACGCCATGACTAAATGTAGCTATTTTACCTTCTGGAATTTTACATGCTTACATGATGTCTGTCATATTAAGTTATTTTTTTCATTACCAACGCAAAATTACTTCTAGGTAAGTATTTAATATTTTAATTGAATTAACGATAACTTAATCTGGATTAGTTATGAGTGAATTATCGATAACCCTGTTTCGAATTTCTCACTGATTACATATTGTATATAGGGTGTTTTATTTTGTTGCTGGATCACCCATTCGGGAGTCGGTAGCAGGTCACGACCGTGGCGCGCGTCCGACTCCTCGAAAGCCCGGTAGCCTCATGGTAGCCTGGTACCACGGAGGATCATGCTGGTTTAAGGTAGCTTTACTTTACGCCCCTCTTTTACAAGATGCTCTTCGACGATCGTTATCTCGATAACACATTTTTAATCGGTTGCTTTGGCTGCATAAGCAAGTGTTTCAGAAAAGCGTAACTGTGATATAAAATAATATTATACTACAGAATGAATCTTCAACTAGAAAATTAGTAGGTAGATAATTCACCAAATGAAAGTAGAATAATTAACTAATTATTAAAACAAATGTTTAAAAATAGTTTTACAATAGGTTTATTATCAAACGGACTAACATAAAAATGTTAGTAGGTATAGGGCTGAAGTGTTTGAACGACTGCGGCAAGTTTTTGAGTTGAAGTGGTTGTTATATTGGAATAGTTAATATTATGTGCATCTTAAAAGATGGCCGTTAAAAGCAGTGACCTGCCGTAGGGGTAAGCAGACCATGCGTTCCATAGGGGCGGCACATTATAAAGGACAGCGAATGAAGGAACGAATATAAATATTACAACATTTGAGAGCAATGGAGACGATGCGGCCGCTTCATTAGAAAGTGCTGATATCTTATTATGAATAAATTACAAGGGGGTCTCCAAACTTGTCAGTACCTTTGCATATCTAAAACCATCGCTGTATGTGAGTAGATTTTGTAGAAATGCTCCAATCCTCGGGTGATGATAATATGTACTTCATTTTTTTCCAAAATTTTTGTTGCAGTTGTCAGTTTAATAGGCCATCCATGGACTGAAACCGTATGCGGTTTCGAACTGTGTGCCATACTGAGCTTATCTTTTCTGTTCATGGAAATATATTTTCACAAAGTATATTATAAACATCTGATCCTATCCGTTTATACTATACACTTACACTTACAAATTTAGTGAAAATATATTTTCATGAACAAAACTCATAAGTTTAACATGGCACACGAATCGAAACCGCATACGGTTTCAGTCCATGGATGGCCTCTAAGACATAAAAATAAGTATGTGTGTATGTACCTAACAATTTTGCTTACAATTTCAAACTAAAAATGAAAGGAGTCGGCATTCAAAGTCTGAATTAGGGTGGCACTTTGCCTAGGGACGTCGCTGCTAATACCAGTCAAAGTAGAATATAATCTTGCAACCAAAACTTCATAAATAATGAGTTTTGATATACATACTCTTTTTACTCTTTATATAATAGCGTTATGATAAGACTTGTCATTAATTAAGAAAATAGGTACAACGTAATATAATAAATTTTAGTTTAAGGGACTTTGACTGATACTATAATAATTAATGGTGGATTTAGGTACTTCGGAATCCGATTCACTGACCGAATTTGAGCCGCCCTACGATAAAACATACGAATGTATCTTTTTCGTGGAATCACTTATACCTAATCAATTTGTAAGAAATACACAATTTTTAAAGATTTTTGTTTAATTTAATAATTGTATGACTAGTAAATTGCCACTTGCCAATCGCAACTCCTTTCAAAAGTAATACCTAATGATCCATTCATTCGTTAATTTTCAGCCCCCAAGCAACGCATGGCCCTATACCTATCCACCAAAGATACGTCTTCGTTCGAGAGATCCTTTATGGATTACATAAGAGAAGTTTCTTTAGACCGATAACGAACAGGGGATGCCTGGCGACATGCATGACAAGTAGTATCGGGCGTGAGGTACTCCCTTCTATCGCAATTTCTGATATACTCGACAAGCTTCCTAGTTTTAGACATATCTTTTATAAGAACCAAATCCGGTGTGGACATTCTAGGCATGATTATATTTTACATAATTTAATGGGACCTTACGTGCTTCAATCCTGCTTTTTTGTCTTGCTATTGCCATACAATTATATACACTATAATTAAAAATTAACTAAATTACGATTGTACTAGGTAATAATAATCTAGTTTTATCAACACAAACTATTATCTAATCTAATTAGTTATCTGTAGATACAATTTTGTACCAAAGCCATTATTATATCCCACACAATATTATCTGAACAACAATCAATCAATTATTCAAATGGTAAATTAAATTAATTTATTACAATACGTGCATATTGTATTACATTCTGTCAGTTTGACAGTTAGACATACAAATTTCCCGCCAGCATTACGTTGTCAACATGACACGACAAATTAATAGAACTGAACCGAGTGGAAAGTACAATGTGACATTAGCCGCGAGTCATTACGGAGGTTTTATATCAAATCGCTACGGAGATGATTGATACGATTTTGTTTCATGGCAATCCATTTTCAGGCGGGAGACACCTGGCCGCATAAGCGTGCACTCAACAGCCATAATATTATTATACGACTTTTCTCAACACTTCGAGACATGAGTGATAGATTATTCATTTAGGTACGTAAGCTAGTGATGATGCCTACTAGTAATAGATACACCGCCATCTTCTAAGCTGTCATATTATTCTATGAAAGACTGCCATCTTTGCGATTGGGTATACATTGAAATCAATTGCCGAAAAGACAGTATAAGATTTACTTATAATGCAGAGAAAATGTCAAAATTAAAATCACCAAACTATAAAAATAAGATACTTATTCATATATTTATATAAATAGCAAGGGGGTGTCAAGCGGGGGTGTTGGAGGTGCGAATTAGAGCGGCAGAATTCAAGTGACGGCAGGAAGGCCGGAAAAATATTTTTAATTATTTTATTATAAATAATAGGTATCTACTTACTTACTTATTTGAAATTCAATTAGGTACCTATATAAACTGAATGTTATATTAAAATATATGAAGTATCTACCATGTTGCCTGCTGCACTTCTCACAGGGGGCGGCAAATAACCCGAAATATATTTATAATTAATATATATAAGTATTTTATTCTTATTTAAGAGTAAGTATCTGATATACTCGTACGACCAATGTGTTACAGTAAAGTTGTATGCAAAAATTCCGAAAGGCATTCTTTAAAATTAGTACCAATAGAATATGTGAACAAAAAAGATTATTCTGTAAAAATGTATTTTAAAATGGGTTTAGACATGATATTTGACGGATATAAAAAAAGTTGTCTTTATGCATTTCTAGAATTTTCGTAGAACCTTTACACTTTAGACTGAGTTATAAACAATTAAATAGCCATCATATCGCCAATTGTATAAGTACATTATTAAGAAATTAGAAGACAATTAATTAATTATTTAAATTTCTGGAAAATGTCGCTGTATTATTAATTATTGCCTTTAAGGTGAAGCCTTTACTGAGCCCTTTTTAAAGAGGTACCTAGCGGAAAAATACGAAGCTTGCATTTTGAGATTTTTTTTTGATAATTTACAATTTCAACTGTATCAATTAATAAATATAATGTATCTGAAAACATTAAAAAGAAATAAAAAGGATTTCAAGTTATACACATTTATATTTTTTATAAAAATCGATGTTTTTTAAAATAGATATAAAAAATATTAAAACTATGAATTAGTCAAAAATCTCGTAGGTGATGCTTAGAAAACTTAATAAACTAAATTTTAATAATAAATATGACCATAAAATATAATGTAATAATAGGGTGCGGTCCGATTCAAAAAAATCACATTTTATAACATTTTTTACAATTGTAAGTTTATCTTTAACTTAAAATAAAAAATATTTTTCTTTTTAATTTTTTCAGATACATATTTATTAATTAATAGAGTTGAAATTGTAAATTATCACAAAAAAAATCTCAAATTGCAAGCTTCGTATTTTTCCGCTAGGTGCCTCTTTAAAAACGGCTCAGTAAAGGCTTCACCTTAATAATATCTCTTTGGGTTATATTATCCTGGCATTGTATTGCATTTAAATTTTATTGTTCTCTTGTTTATAATTTGAATTTATTAGTAGGTACCTAATTGGTAGTGATTTAAAAATTAATTGTTTTGTTTTACGTTTTGTTTTTTATTTATAGTTATGAAAAAAATCGTACTAATTAATCATTTTGAGTTCTGTCATGTATATAATATTATTATGTTTGGTATATGAACAGTTATTTTAATTGAAAATATATTCCGTATTGTTATTTTAATACCCAACAATTTGCAATTTTCCGTATATTTAGGTATTATAAAAATTTACTTTATAGCATAAAATATATTAAGTAGAAGATATTATAATGTACCCAACGTGTTAAAAAATATCTCATTAGCTGCCATCTTGCGGTGGTAAGAGAAACAATGCATATAAATCAAAATTTAAATTAGGCATCGCATTCTACTTGACATGTTGCCCGTCCGTGTTTTTTGTTTTGTTTTTAATTATTTATAATACGTTTCGTTCATTCATTATTTTTTCTAGCCCGGGATAAAGGACAGTTGAAATTGGTATTTTAATGAAATCGAGAAAAGAAATTAACCGTTCTTAATTGTTTTGCGTGGTTTTTTTTTTGTCGTTCGCTTCTTGTAACAATATGTCAAATTTTCTACGCGTAATCAAAACTTTTTGGTGGTATGGACTTCTATTCAAACCTCCACCCTCTACCTCTAATAGCGCCTGCGGTAGAGTAGTGGTGAAAAGACCGGATTCGTGATCGTATACAAATTCATGAGCAAAAACCATCCGTGTTAAAGTAAACGAATAGCTGAAAATCTTTTCTTGTTAAAAGTCTGATAATATAAGCTCCATTTTGAACTAAAATTGTAACTAATCAATTTTGACATAATCACCATTACTGCAGATTATATTTAAATGATTTAAATGGTAGTCTTAAGAAACTAATCATTACAACGACCTAATGATTTATTTTTTATTCTATACGTAGTACCTTGTTTTAGATTTACAAAAATTCAAATCATTACGTCATAGATTTATAAAATATAAAACTGGCCGGGGATTAAACAAGTGAAGCTTCGTTTCAAATATTATATTATACAAATCTGAAACAAAAACAAAATAAGAACTATTTTGAAATTTGAAAATAAATTGAAATTTAGGACGCAAGCGCCAAGTGTAATAATGAAACGGTGGTCCAGCCAGTGGCAGGACAAGGTCACATTTTTATGAGGGTAATAATATAATCACAAGAATTTATTAGAAACTATCGTATAAACAGCATAATAACACACTAACTTAATACCTAATGCTAATTATTATTAATCTATTCTTATTTTAGTGTTTTTATTGGAACACAATATTTGAATTCAATACATTTTTACAATACAACATTTTTGTATACAATACAATACGTTCTAATTTTGACTTGTGTTTCTTAACATGCTGTTCTGTTATTTGGATCAAAACGTATTTTTTATCCAAAATATTCTTGTCCGCCTTTTCTCTAGGACGTACGAGTTAAAAGCTAAAATAATTGCAATGGAAAATTATTGTTTGCAGTTGCTACCAGTTGACGGTATGAATTCACGAATCTTAATATTATATTGAAATTAATTAAAACTATTAAACAATGTGAAGACTGTTGCGACTGCGACATAGTTAAATTAATTGTGATTAATTGAAACCCGCCTACTAGCCTTATTGTATAATACGGACGCCACTGATAATAAGGTAGAAGGAGATCTCTCCCTTGGAAATGAGTCTGTCAGCAAACACTTGGCCTTTTGTATTAGAGGTAAGTAGGTCTTCACGACGCAACAGTTTAAATGTTAATAATCTGCATATGTTCATTAACATTTAAATTTAAATCAATATTCTATAATTATTCTGGAAGGTACGTACCTAGTGATACATACTAAAAAGATGTACTTATAGGTTTGTGGATAATAAATAATATTATCGATAAATTAATATATTGTTATATGTATGTACCTAATATATTACTTATAATTAATTTTGTATACTGTTAATAATTAGGTAGTGGACGGCGGAAGACCATCGTAATTTTAAAATAAAATGTTGTGTGTTTAACACGCATGGTGGTAGTGAAACTTATAAATCTGATCACATCACTTTTTAATGCGTTGTATGCTTGAGTTTGGCATTGCATTTGGCATTAGCTTGTTGCATTCCATAGTAAGTATATCTTGAATTATAATAGATAGGTAATTGTTAAAGTACCACGATTTGTAACAAAAATAATTGGTATAGTGTAACAATCATAAATAGTGGCACATGCCGTTAATATTAAATGTAAATTAAATTCTAATACACAGTTATCCATATGTTGTTAGAAAAAATATCAATTATATTATCAATTAATGATAGGTACCTACTTATCTAAAATTTGATACCTAAATAATTTACCGATTGTAATTGTTATAAATATATAGTAAACGTGTGTAAATCATAGTCCACCTCATTCGAACCGTATAGAACAACCAATGACATTATTAATGGACAACGCACTCAATACAGTAGCTAGCAAGTAAATTCGCGCGACACGCAATTTCCATTATGGGATATCACGCATCGGGAATTTATAGCAATATCACCTTTGTTGTAACGGCGTTAGAACAGTGTTTCTAGTATCAACGTTCATATGAGCGAACCCGTTCGAACCAAACCATACGCCAGACCCGACAAAAAGCATCGGGAATTTATAGCAATATCACCTTTATTGTAATGGCGTTAGAACAAATTATGCCATTCGGTAGACCCGACAAAAAAGTGAGTGTCATTTTTTCCAGATACTTCGTCCATATTAATGTCATTGAGAACAACTGATGCAGAAATTAGTCATTTCTTCAACCAACTAATATTGCAAGTGTGACTGAAAGACAACTGTGCGCTGTTCTCACCATAGCAAGCTCCGTGGTTGCAATTTTCGTTTCACTTCAATTTCCATAGAATATCGTAAGTACCTAACGCTCGTGGTTTAAGTATTTTCACGACAACAAGATAATAATATGTTATTGTTTTTAATAACAAAAGTCAATAACATATTACATCTACGTATTGGAGGAGAATATAAGAGAATAAACTTTCTTTTAAAAATACTAAACAACGTAATTTCTGTGGAAGCGAATGAAAAATAAAACAAACGCCTAGTGATACATATAATATAATAAAAATAAACAAATAATGTATTTCAGTACCGACACCACCTATATTGAAAAGTGTATAGTAAAGTGACAAAACATGTTGCTATAAACGCCGCTGCTTTGGCAAATTGATAAAGATGTAACAGCAGACACTTTGCAATCGATAGAAGTAAAAAAAGCTGGAAGAAGACTTCACCCAGCAGTGACCTTCCATACAGGTTGGTGATCATGATAATAATACAAAAATAGGTTTATTTTAGAAACATATAAAATTCAAAAAATATTAAATATTACCTACATATTCATCTATCTAAATCAAAACAACATTATGATATCACAAGAGCGTAAAATTTCACCGTATCCCTAATTCAAAAAAATCTTTCGGCAATTTTGAAAACCCTGGACGCCAAATTATAAGGCAATCAGGCACCCATAAGTCATGGCACACGTCCGTTTGGACCCCATAAATTTTTACACCATCAAAATTTGACGTGCCTTATTTTTTTCCATGTGAGAAATAATATTATCTTTCAGATGTGTACGCTTTATTATTTTGATTTTTGATCGTTGCGCGTTTTTTTTGTTCTGTTGTCGGGAGTTGCTCAATAAATCGCGGATTATTTTTCTATATTCTAAATATCATTAAATAAAAACTATTTTTAATAAGGGCAATTATGCAGGGTCAATAAATTATTACATTGCTTTTACCATGTTAATATTTAATGTACGTTATTTAAAAAATAAAAAGTTTTTATTCATAAAACAAAACGTTGATAATACAGTGGAAACTAATTCAAATAATATATACTGCTACATACAGACCTCCACTAATCTATTCAAGTCTTTTCGGTCGATAATTTTTGACTGTAACGTAGGTACTTCTATAAAACTTGATGAGTTTGTTAATTCAGCTGGTTTTAGGGAGGTTCCATGGTCGTTTAATGCTACTTGGCTATCACTGTATGACTGCAATTGGCCACTCGTGCTATCCACTCATCGAGCGATATGTCCAACCCGTTGCCAATCAATCACCTTAGCGACCTTTGTCTTCCGTAATTAATGTTAAATTCAATCATAAATTCCGTGGAAATTTGCATGACTTGATTCCCATCTACTTAGTAAAAAATAGTGCAAACGTATCATTTAGAATCAGAAAGTAAATGAAGACAGTAATCAATAAATTTATTGTATAAATATTACTAATTCAAAATGTTTTGATTTTATAGTGTTATTTCATTGAAATAAAATCTGAATAGCCAATCAACTTTGTGTTTGAATGGAAATCAATATATTTATAAAGAAAAAAACAACAAGTGATAAAAGAATACAATGAAAATGCGATCTCCTTTCGCTTCTGATATATGGAAAGTTGCGATTTGCAATTATATAAGTATATATATAAATAAATAACAGAAAAATATCTCAAATATGGTATTAAATTATCAGATAACATTAAAGTAATATTCCCAATATTATTATAAAATAATTTAATAGCATATGATACCTGTGATTAATAATTGCGATCGTCAGAAAGAGACCCCCTAAATCAAAATCATCGCTGAATGAACAACTTTTATTCTACAATATAAAATTGAAACCTAAATGAGCCATATATCCGCCGAAATTATGATTTATCAAAATCAGAAACGGATTGAAAATATTGTTAGTTTTTTTGTGCGCGCTCAAAAAACAGGTATCGAAAAATAATTAGAACTGGGGCATAAATTTAAAACAGTTGACGGGATAAGACCTGCAGTAGATCATGGATCGGAATGATCTATAGATCATCGCATTTTAACCCTTTACAATAGCTATTAGAAACCCACCGCATGCGTGCCGAAGTATGTCATAAGTACGGAAAAAAATAATACACGTTTTCAAAGTAATCAAAGGCAGAAATATGTTGAATCATTGCTCATTGAACCAAGTACGCTTATCATTTATTTTAGATAATATTATTATGTGCATTAGATACTGCTAAAGAGTGCAACACTCTGAGCCCTTATTGCGCTGATGCACCAATTCCGTGACACTATACAACCCTTCCTCACCTTATAAAACTCACAAAACCGATCTTTTGTGTGAAAAACTGATATCAAACCATCAATGAGTGTTAAAAATAAAGGATTTTATTTCAATATGGTATCAGTAATGATGATAGTTGATTGAGGTTATGTATTAAAAACCTTTACCGCCATGTTTTGATAGTTCCATTCATCTGTGTTTGTCATTTTGTTAATAAATGGTGAGGTCAGGAAATACTTTTCTATGTATCCGGCATACAGTTCAACAACGTACTGACACACTCGTGGTTAGTGACTAGACTCATTAAAATTGTCGAATCTAGGGTAGTGAAAATACTCAAAAGATCCATGATCATCCATTGGATTCTAAAAAAGTTAATATCTTTGATCTGCTGGTATCATTACCCCGTAGTTCTTCTAATATGAAACTGGTGCTCTACGACCACATAATAGATTAATACATACAATTCATATAAGCTACATTTTGAAGCAGGGTTTTGACTGTGTGAGTGTCCTACGAAATGAAACAGACATTATGAACGTGCAACAGTTGCAACTTTCAAATACACCAATATTGAATGAGCGTCAGTGCATAAACCGAGAGCAGTTGTCAGAACAAAGGACACGCTTAGAATGACGTATTCTTGACACATGTTTAAGTTTATCCCATATTCTTCCACACTCGAAACACACACGAAAAATCTCGAAACGGTCAAAGAGCACCAGTCACAGAACAGATTCTGAGTTCCCTGGCACCAGTTCTTAACGAAACCCCTTATATAATAAGAGTTATATTGACAGAGTTAATTGATTGATCTTGTAGTTAATTATTATATAATTCTTTTGGTATTTTCCAGGAAAATAATGATGAAAATAATTAGTTGTAAATGTCCCTCTGAGGGGGATGAAACCGGTCCTAATTTATTGATTAAAAGTGGGAAAAAAATGAGTTTTATTACAATTTATTTAATAAAGCAATAATAAGAAAATAATGTTTGCACATCACTGCTTACGTGTGTGATAAATTGTTAATTTATAATACATGCTTCAATACAATATTCATCAAACTTTATTTTGATTTTATTGATCAAGTTGCAATATTTTGATTTTAGACTGAAGATTTAAAAAAAATGTGTGATTAAATATTAAATTTTTCCTTTACATTTATAAATTTAATATACAGTATGACAATGGATAAAATTAGGCTACACAAATAATTAGAAAGCTTGGGTACCTACCTATATATTTATTCATTCATTTATTACTGAGAATTTATCTTTTACCACTACAATAGACCATGCAACCCAATGACAGTAGTGTAGTGAAACAGTAATAAAATCAGTAATATAGGTGAAACAATCGCAAGCACTCAGACTTTGGGAAAATCACATACATATTATATTGTGACCTCTACGAGAATCGAGTCCGGAGCTTCCGAATGAGAGGCTATCGCCTTACGTACTTGACTACGAGTTTTGAAAATGTACATAGCTTAACCACCATTTAAGTAAAATTCATACAGCTTGCAGCTTGACAGTGGATTCATCTGGTAATAGTAATGCCATCATCATTATCTGTATGGACCACTAATAGATGAAGGCGTCCTTTAGCTATTTCTCTCTATCCTTAGTTTTAGTAGCCTAGTGCAGGCATAATCTCGCACCTGACAAATATAGGTATATTGTTTTCAATATGTATTTAATCCAGAGCAAAGCCCTCATGGACGCTAATAACCGTTCCCAGTAAAAAAAATAATATTCATATATTTTTAACTCTGTGGAGATATATACTCCGCTTAGGAGAGAAAATAGTACTTAGATGTATAATAACTTGTTTACAATATGCAAAATAAGGTAGGTATTGGATTTTCAATATGTGGATCTTCAAATTAAGAGCTGCACAATGTGCCATGGAAAGGTGCATGTTGGGTATAACGCAGAATGATCATAATAGAAATCAATTGGTAAATAATAAATGAAGCAAAATAAACGAGTCAAATAAATAAACTTGAGCATTTAAGTCATGAATTGTCGCCATGTAAATGTATTGGAATATATCCACCTGAGAATATAGTGGTAATGAAGTTGAAGATAGAGATAGGTATATGAAAGTTTTGCATTCCTCTCCTGATGAAGATAATGATCATTGAATTCCTACATGGGTGTCCAAGAGTTTTATTATAGCCTAATAGGTACCATTCTCATTGCGTTCTATTCCACATCAAAATCGTTTGGAATGTTATAATTCAATCCGCAATTATTGCATAATTCGCGCGAGTTAACAATATAACTCCATGCTAATGCGTTTTGTTATTCGGAACGATAAATCATCGGATTGTGAATACGATTTTTGATACATTCCCATCGAATCGACGGTGCATTAGAGCTTTCGTTAATCGATTGGAGTGTGACGAATCGGCGGAATTGTAACGAACCAAATAATAATGCATTTTTTTCTGAGGGATCATTTGAATTTGGAATAATATAGAAGTGTGTTCGAAAGTGCAATGATTATTTTGAAAAGTGCGTGAGGTTGTGATGGCTAATATGAAAAATCAAGCATATCATATTCTGATAACTATAACCGATCTGTCCAACTCTGGTAGTTTTTTTTTATTTATAGCAAGAAGATTATCTCTATATATATAAAAATCTCGTGTCACGATGTTTGTGGTCGAACTCCTCCGAAATGGCTCGACCGATTTTTATGAATTTTTTTATGTATATTTGTTAGGTATGAGAATAGGTCAACAAGTATATTTCATACCGCTAAGTGATTAGGGTATCTCTATCCAGAAAATTTTTCTTTTGTTTTTTCGACAATTTTTTTTTTGTATTTTTTTTATTATTTGGCATAAAAAGATACCTATAACTCCAAATTTTCACCTTCCTACCCCCACCCTCCCATTTTTTAGTCGCGATTATATTATTTTTGTATGAACAAATTTAACCGTCGTTCGTATTTCAAACAGAACGAAATTATTTATGTTGTTGAATGACAGATGGCGCTACATCCGAGAAGAATTTAAGAGAAGCGTCGCGTCATTTTGACATTTCATTCGGCATATCACAACGCAGTGCGTGCAAAATTTTGTACGATTTATTTTAATTTATCTATTTTTATGTGCGTGTATCAAAGTCACAATGCCAGCAAGACGCAAGGGGGGCCTTTTGGGCCGTCGATCGAATAAAGCAACAAACATGCGAAATAGTAGAGCAGAAAGAACAGACGAACAAATCCAACAAGATAACAAAAATGTGCATGTAAGCATGTCGCAATTGCGTGCATCTCAATCACAAGAGGCACGAGCTGAACGAAATCAACAACGACAATTGGAACGGAGCCAAGCGCGCCGGTTCGTAGTTAACACACGCAGAGCAAATGACCGACAACGCCAACAAGTACATCGAACATTTATATCCGCTTCGTTCCTTCGTCTCGCATTCGAGTACGAGCCAGATATTGAATATTCCGCTCATCCGAAAGTGCTGACTGGTGCTATGGACAAAGAATGTCCCCATTGTCATGCGCTCAAATTCAAACATGAGTCAGCCGGGATGTGTTGCGCATCAGGAAAAGTGCAACTACCAGAAATTGAGATACCACCAGAACCATTGAACGGCTTGCTCATCGGCACAGTTCCAGATTCAAACCTGTTCCTGAAGTCCATTCGCACATTCAATTCATGCTTCCAAATGACTTCGTTCGGAGCAACAGAAATAGTTCACAATACTGCGGCAAATGGTCAACAATTCCATTCTACGTTCAAAATCAAAGGCCAAGTATACCACAAAGTAGGCTCATTGCTGCCAATGCCAAAGGAACCACATAAATTTTTACAAATCTACTTCATGGGCGGTGAGGACATCAATCATGTGGATGCACGTTGCGGCTACAATAGCCTCAATTCGCCTAATGCCAGGCGCATCGTCGGCGAACTGGACGCCCTGTTGAATAAGCACAATGAATTATTGAAATTCTTCAAAGCACACATGCACGAATTTCAAAGTGACAATCACGCTATTGTCATCAATACTGATAAAACACCAGCTGGAGAGCACGTGCGTCGATTCAATGTGCCTGTTGTTGACGACATTGCTGGAATCATGGTTGGCGACCGCACATCGACGCGAGAAATCGTGATTCGAAGAAGAAACAATAATCTGGAGTTCATCGCTGACACACACCGTTCATACGACGCTCTCCAATATCCACTAATTTTCTGGAAGGGACAAGACGGATATTGCATAAACATTAAATAACGAGATCCTGTCACAGGTAATTCATTCATTATGAACATCATTACTCATTTTGAATTGAGAAAATGAATGGTTGATGTTTTTTTGTTTTTATCGGCGGTCATCGTCTACAGCGCTCTATTCCTCTTTCTGTCATAGATCCCATCCCCACACACTTACGATACATTCGTTATTTTTTATTTAACAACCAAAATATTCACTAGAAATAATTTATATGGCAGAACAACGTTTGCCGGGTCAGCTAGTAGTATAATAATAGTTGGCCATTTTTTAGCATGCTTGATAAATAATATGTAGATAAAACTACTGAATACGTATCATATTCATGACATACGAGCATATGCATGTACTAATATTTGTTACGCATTACTTAAACGACAAAAAGACAAAATAAACTGCATCATAGTATTAATTATACTATTTATATATATCCGAGCCTTATCCTATATTATTGCAGACGCTTTATTTTCGTGTGTCTTTTGAAATATCGAGAATTAAAATAAAAATCCACTAAATTGATACAATCTTATTAATAATTATAGTCAAAATTGATTCAGGCACGTTTCTTTGACGCAAATAATACAAATGATTCGTCAGAAAATTTCAAATGGGACCTCAGAAAGTCCGACGAGTTAAAACGAGTCACATAGTTTTTAATTATATTGAATTATTTTTAAATTATGCTTATTTCATGCAAAATGATTATAATGTAATTTTTTTAATCATAGGAGGCCTTAAAATTAGTCATTAGTTCAGGCTTCTATGTAACTAAACGCGCCAATGGTTCAACTGTAAAAGTTGATCTACAATAGTTGTTGAGTTAAAACTGAACAAGCGGACACACAGGGACACTAATTGTATTGTTAGTATGTTATGTTATGTACTGTACATAATATTATTTTAGGGTATGTCCTCGTAATAAACCTATTAAATATATGTAATAAGGTAAGTATACTTTATGAAAGTATAAAATAAAATGGTACAAGTCTGTTTACTGGAAGCCAGGCGGGAACAGCGGCAAGTTTCATTGCCGATTTCGCCAAAATTCATAATTTCAAGAATGATAACCTTAACCTATCCTAACAAATTTAATAATCCAGTATATTGGCTATTTTAAAAATTTGTTTGCCGCTGGCTTCCACTAAACACAAGAACCAATAAAATTAATAAGATTTGTACTGAAATACCACAAAACTCAGGGGTTTCTCCAAGAATTATCAAACAATTCAGAATAAATAAAAAATTGATTGATCCATACATAATAATTATTCAACTCTCTTCTATGCACCCGAAATTTTGGAAGCTATTATTTTTATTGTCTAGGAATTTCTATAATACGATCGGGGACTAATACATCTCCAATATTCAAATTCTAAATATTGTTATTAAAAATAAATAATAATATATTGATCCTATACGCCCAATCTGACATTCGTTGAATTCCTTCATACCAACGTAATTGTGCTACCCATACTCGTAACGTGGTTATTATATTACAGGGGTCGTCAATTTTCTAAACTGTCTCTTCAATAAATATGTACAAAGCGTCATGGATATAAAAACAAAAGAGGTTAGCTCAATATAACATAAATAAACGTAATTGTTGACGCTAAGTACTTTCAGAAGATATTTTTTAATTATAACAATACATTTAGTAGTCAATTATTGATTGAAAGCCATGGCATTAAATGGTATAATATATAACAAATAAAATAATACAGAAACTTATAACGATCTAGATCAAAATTGATAGTGTTCTTTTAAGCGGAAAAAAATCGATTACAATCTCGGCGTAGATTAAAAACTGAATAAAATTTGTAATGTACCATTCATCATTGAAAATAAATCAAAAAGAATAATAACAAAAAAATCTTATTCTGAAAAATCCTTCAGTAGGTACCTCAATAATAAAATTGGTGAAGTAAGATTAATCTGCTATGTGATGAAGTAGCATCCTAGCAATCAACATGTGATAGGCGCAGGTTCCAATTGAACTAGCCATTAATATTTTAAATATGTACTTGTTTAAATGATTAATAAATACAAAACTATTATGTTTATTGTGGATAATAAAAGTCTGCTTTTATTATAAATATGTAACTATGTATAAGAGTGATGAAATGATGTTCTAAGTCATAATTTTTTTAAGAGGTATTGTGAAACGCTTTTTTTGGGAATTCTTTTTTGTTACTGATACTGTTCTCGAAGATATTATATAAACCATTTGTGAGTCGATTTGTGAGCCTAGATATTACAATAAATAAACCATTACTAAGGAATTACCTACCATAATATATAAATAGTAAGAAACTCTAATCAATATCAGTTATAAGTATATTATTTGCCAAATATATACATAGAGCCTGAAGATGCTGATAGGTAAAACTCGGGTTGTTAAAACCGATTTATATTAAGATAGTACAAAATTTTCTACACTTGGAATTTGTATTATATAATAATTTAAGTATAGGGTTGATCTATGCCGAAATTACTAAAATATCGGTTATGTAGCGGAATTTTATATTTCAGTTTATTATATTATGTTGACAGAAATAATCTAATTTAAATATTATTAGGTTCGTGGTAAATATTTTTGATTTGGAGGCCTCAAATTGCCACAAGAGGTACACATGTTCGGAAGGGTTAAAACTGAAAAAGGCTACCAACTTAACACGCCAAAAAAACAGATTCGTCCGTAAAACAAAACAGTGATGATTTAAATACAAATTTCGAATTTGAAATTTTGGAACGCGGTCTGGAATAATTTAAATTCCGAACGGTTTCGTGGGCGAATCATAGAGGCCTGTAAGTATAGAACGGCGGTAATAAATAAATAAAATTTGAAGCCACCGATTTGTTCAAAGCCCAACTGTCATATTTTATGGGTTACTGTTTGAAAAAAATAAATTGAACCACTATAATTCATTAATGCTTAACATATTATTATTATCGATGCAAGCAGAGGAAAATGTGTACTTAAAACATATTTATATATTCTTATATTATAAAGAAAACATCTTTCCATTGCGATGCCATCTTATATAATATTATACTATATTAAACTGAAAGAGATTCTATAGTCAAAATATCTATTTATTGCTGTAAATTGACATTTATGAATCTTGGTGGAAAAGGGCTTCTTTCGCCCGCTCAAGAAGGCATTTTCAACGGATGATAACTGTGATTGTCGTCTAATATGAACGACTTTTCTTTTTCGGTGGATAGCTCACAGGAGGTGGCAGGGCGATGCGCGTGCGACAATTTTGGAGCGGCGCGACCATTTAACGAAAATACAACGTCTTCTAAAACTGCAGAACCCACGAAAGGCGATGGGTCGGACGCGGCTTGTGGATCATTCAGTTTACACCAAGAAATGGTTACATACAAAATTACACTAAATACACGAAAAACTTACATGTAACTAAAATGACACTTAAAATATATACTGTTTTCAGCAATCATGACACTGTAAATAGCAAATACCTATATTCATTTGATTTTTGTTCAATGATATAAGTCGTAAGTAGTATTGACATGAAAATAGTTACACGGTGGCCGCGCGGCTAAAGCGTTGGACTATAACGCCGTGGGTCCCAAGTTCGAATCCTGGGTCTGGCAAGTACACATATTGTTTTCCAATTTGTGGGTGTCAGGGTATGGACCTAATAGGTTGAGCAAGTGGCTGACATCCATTTCTCCTAAAAAACAAAATCTGTCAATACAAACCTCTACTCTGTGGAGGCCCATATGATCCTATTAGGATCGGACATGGTCGAAAGAAGATATTTCAATTTGACTAAGGAAATACAGTTTGGTGAATAACATAATTATTGTATTCATAATTACTGATCTATGAATATACATATCTATAATATAATGAGCATATTATATAATGAAAAGTTTTTAATTATTTTATTTAAATACCTATATCCGGTTTAAACATTTCTTAGGTGGGTACCATAAAAATTCATTTCTCTCCTGGATAAGCGATAACCAATTTTTCAAAGCATTAACCAACAAGTCGTTAAAAAGCTCAAGCATTTGTTTACAGACGATCAGTCAGTCAGTCACTAACCAAACCAGTAAAATATTAATGGGATCTGGCTATTTTTTGTTTTTTGTTGGACATAAAGCGTTCGACTTATATTTTGACGGATTCGTTATAACTTATGCAGTCACGTCGGTCGGGAGTAAAATTAAAAATACGGAGAGCCAATTATCGCGGCTCCTTCGGTGAAGTGTCCGTAAATGATTTTGTTGTAAGTATCTACACTAGTTCAAAACCGGACTTATCCGAAGATGCAAGACTGAAAAAATAAATATCGGCTAGTCAACGAGAATCAATGTCAGTAATTGAGATCAAATTTTGACATGTTTAATTGGATTATATTGCCTGAAAATATGGTTAATAAGTTTTTTTATAAATGTTGTTATATCACGGTTTAATCATGCTGCTATAAATATCCAAAATAAGTAATTTATGATTTTATCTTATTAAAATACTGTATTTGATTAAACTTATTAATAATTGTAAAATCACTTCATTGATAAATCACGCATCACCATGTTCGCTCCTAATAGGATCATATTTGCCTCATTGCCTCCGCAGAGAAAATGTTGTATTAAGGTGGCCGCGCGGCTTAAGCGTTTGACTATAATGCCGTGGGTCTCAGGTTTGAATCCTGGGTCTGGCAAGTACACATATTGTTTTTCAATTTGTGTGTAAGTCAGGGTATGGACTTAATAGATTGAGCAAATGGTTGACATCCATTTCTCGTAAAAAAACAAAATCTGTTAATACAAACCTCTAACTCTGTGGAGGCCCATATGATCCTATTAGGATCGGACATGATCGAATAATAATAATATCGGTATGGCGTCTACCAAAAAAGTCTTTTCTACATTGCCTACATACTCAATATATAGGTTGAATACTGAATAAAGATTTATTGTACTTGCGATCTATTCCCACGGACAATGGTCAAGAGGAGAATATCCAGGTCTCCTAAATAGTATATGTTACAAAAACATCATAAACTATCTATTTTATGATGTGAACATTAAAATTCATGTTACTACAATCTCTACAACATTGTGAGAATATAACTAGTAATTATATTTACACAATTATGCTTTATTTATTTATAAATAAAAACACCCTTATATATAATATTTAACAATTTAACATAATACTATGGGAATTCGGTTAGCCAAGAAAATTTTCACCATTATTACAAGACTTGTAGAGAAAAGAGAAAGTTGAAAAGGTTGATTTAGAGTCCAGGTGTACTTATTCCGAAGTGATCACAATCTTAGTCATGATGGAAACGACGAGGAAAATGTGTGTACACTGTCCTCAATGACAGCATAAACAGCTGACAAAATGTAATTTACAAATTGTATTTTGCTTATGAAATGTCACCATACAATTATTCTATCTTTCCTTTCTTTGATGTTTCAGACTCGTTGCAGAGGCTATTGTCAAGAAATAGCATGGCAAATGTAATAATTACTCCAAGCAACGTTCGCTGTCAGCTGTTACTAACATTTTTTGACACACATAGTTTAAGAATACAATACAATAATTAGGTACAAATAATAGTCTTGAAAGTCTCAAGCTATTTATTAAAATTGACAAAATATATAAGCACATCGGAGAATAACTGCTACTTTGGTCTGTTAAGACATTTTAAGTCCCGCTTACTATCTCGTCGAACTAAAAGCACTCTTTACAAAACACTTGTAAAGCCAGTGCTCACCTACGCATCGGAAACCTGGACATTAACTCTGCGAAATGAACGAGCCCTGAACATCTTTGAAAGAAAAATTCTCCGCCGTATATATGGACCGATCAGGGATGGCACCAATTGGAGGAGAAGATATAATGCTGAGCTCTACGGACTGTACGAAGATTGCAGCGCAGTTCAATCAATTAAGATTGGGAGACTGCGATGGCTAGGTCATGTGCACCGTATGAATGACAATGAACCGACAAAGAGAGTGATGTCCAGCAATCCAATAGGACGTAGAAGAAGAGGGAGGCCAAAGATTCGCTGGTCAGATGGAGCTGCCAGTGACTACCGTATTCTGGGGGTACCAAATTGGAAAGCGGCCACACTGGATAGGGACAGGTGGAGGGAGCTGTTGGAGGAGGCCAGGACCCACATCGGGTTGTCGCGCCCCTGATGATGATGATGACATCGGAGATACAATAAATTTATATAAAATAGTAGTTATACCCTGCTATTAACTTTAACTGGTCATGTTATTTTGAACTGCCTACTAATCCATTATTATTTTAACTACAAAATACGATGTGTGATAATGAATATACCTACGTACCTATTCTAAATCGTTTTGAAAAGGTCGTTTTGCCGTTATGGTGTCCGATCGCATATAGACCCCATTATAATTTAAAATCTAAACCATAACCAATGAAGCTACATTATTGTCTATTGTGATTTATGCCAAGCCATCGACTAGAAGGATAATTAAAAATTTCATAATGAACTCATAGAGAATAAATAATATACAGCAAGACGTCTTTGACTAATTTGTTTCTGAACGGATTTACATGATTGTGGTTGAGTTAGTCTAGTATTGTTTTTAATTACTGTTTTTTACTGAATATTATACATATTTTACATTAATGATTATATCACTATATTAAACTTTTTTGTCATAAATATTTAATGGACATCGGTAAATTACCTGTATTTAATTACCTGAGTAATTTGAGTGGCTGTTCAAGATTCGTAAGAAATGGGGTAACCATAAATTTAAGTATAAATTTTATTATTTATGTCAGTTAATATACTTAGGTAATTATATTGTAAATTTTGACAGTATCTTATTGTATCTTAAATATAATATATAAATACATTATTCAGCACTTATCTAATTAAATTATCTGCTTCATCGTCACACTCATGGCCGAAGATATGTTTTTTAATCAGGTTATTTATTGACTTTATCTTATGAGAGCAAATTCCGTTAAAAATTTGGACTTTAAGAAGCTATATTTATAGAACCTGTACACGTGCATGGATTTGTGGTTGCATGAAAAGTGCCGATTGTCTCGCCAATCTCATTCTTCAAGAGTAAGCGAGACGCGATGTTGTCATTTTATACTACTATTTAACAGGGTTGTTTTTTTACCGGCAGGTTTGCCACTGTCGTTCGACTGCGCGGGCGCAGATATCGAACAAATTCAACTGCCACGTGAAAATTCAGAAGCTTCCGAACTTTTTTGATCCATGCATGCAGTCTTGCAACTTGCATGATAATACATGTTTACACGTGCATTTTATTGTTATAGCCGCGATAATACGTACATTTAGCAGTAAATCCATGCACGTGTAAACGGGGTATAATAGATCCGAATATAATATATGGAACCGAATGCTAGCAAAATAACTTACAGCCAAGAGTTGCAATTTTCCACATCGATATTTACGTCGTTTTTTAGTTAGGATTCAAAATGTCAATCATTCATTATAACATACAAAAAATACATTCTACAAAAACTGCATTTTTTTTCTACAAACAAAATCCGTCTTACTTAATGTCCAAAGTAAAAGATAAAGGTACACGCCCACTGCTCGCCTTTATTTTTCGACACGGCCGAGATATCCAAAGTAATTTGTACGTAACGCAGTAGAGAGACGGAGCAACCCTGGCTTAAGTTTAGTTTGGCTTGTTGTTTTTTTCTCTCCTCTGTCCGAAGACTGTCTACCTTTCTCCACAAATTGGGGGGTTGCGGCGCTGGTCGACAATAATTATATTTCACGAACACAATGAAAGAATCGCTAATTAATACTTGCGCTTTGTGATCGTGTGTGGGTACGGCGATTCGGACAGTTCATGAAAAAGTAACCACTTGTGATATTGAAACTATTTGGAATATCAATCATACGAGTATCTAGGTACGTATTATACAAAACATACGTTAAATATAATTGCTATTCAATTATTTTTATCGATAATTCTGAGTTTTAGTATTTCATAATAATATACAGATTATAATTTGAGATTTAATTCTATTTTCTCCAGATTTGATCAGGTGTCGCCGATTACATAATATAGAAAAAGAAGTAATTCAAATTATTCATTGTAGATTATTGTGGAAAGTTTGTTACAATTTTACTATTAGTGACGTAACATGAGGGAAGGTAAGTCATACGTTGCTTATGAGCGGCAATTAATATAGGAAGTAGCTAATAAAAATATTGCTAAGTAATGAGATTTTTTCACCTGCGGTACTGACAAGTGTACCTGCATCTTGATTCTCTAAGCATTAGTAGATGTAATAATTAAAGCATTTTTTGCATTGCCGAAATCGGTGTTAGTCAATTGCCTAACCTATGAGGTCCATAATCTCGGTCCAAAAGCACATTAAAAAAAAACAAGTTGTACACGGTATTATAGACTGACACGCTACCGCTTGGCCATTGGCGTAAATAGTTTGTAAAAACCTCAAAAACAGACAAATTAGAAAAATCATGGAGTGAATTGAACAACACAAATAAACACCCCTCCAAACCAATCCGCCTTGCACCACACTCGGTCTTAATCGAGCGTATTATTAGTAAAGCATCAGCAAATTTTTACGCCTGGTAATGTCTCAGGAGTAGATACCCAAAACTGAGGTCACCATGCTCTCAAGTGAACTTTGACTGAGTTTGCTAGGTTAATAAAAATTGCCATGGGAGAGAAAGGCACGGAGAACCAACATAAGAGAAAATGAATTTAATTATAAATATAATACTTACAAAAAAAAGCTAGATCGAACATGGTGAAGTAAGTTAGTAAAACAGTATATCTAATTAGTTATACATTTTATTTAAGGGATGCAAACAAACCTACTCTGTAACTAATACATTATTATTAATTATGTATATAATATATATTGTGAAATCGTGCCACCAGAAATCAAATTGCGCCCCATTAAATTAGGCATCTACAAATTACAGGTAACAATCATTCAAACAGAAGGTCTGATTATCTTCTCCTGACAATTGGCGAACACAAATAGCAGTTATTGATGCCTTATCAACGCAGAGGAATGTGAAACGCGAAATTTGAAAGACAGGTTTTGTTGTTCCAAATTATGTTAGCAACTTTTGAATCAGACAAAAATAATAGAGAGGTCTGCAATTATTGTGTTGTTTTGGCCTGGGAATCCACAGGATGAAATTCAATATTAAATAAGTATTCCAATTCCATGCAAATTTTAATTCATTCCAATCAACTTTTAACGCAATTTTTGCTCAGTGTAGTTTTTCACGACGCTATGAGATATTCGCTTCGCTAAAATGTATTGACATCTTAAGTATAATACTATTAGGAGGGGTTACTGCCAAAAGTTGTTAATTATCGAAATCTTGATATGGAGTAATTGCAAATTGAAAGTTTGACATGTCTTCTAAAATGCAGGCACAATGCCAATTTCTTTGTGCTTTATGTGTATATTCTACATATATCCGATATGTTCTTCCTTCTTTCTTCCATTCCTTGATTTTTCATACATATTTATATATAGACACAATAATCCGTTGCTCGAAATAACTAAATTATCGACTTACCATATTTTGTCAGCAACCCTGCAATATAATTATGTATTTATATAATTTGAAAACACATCAAAACTATAGGTAGGTACTTACTTCGAAAAAGTACTTAGTTCGAAATACATGTTTAAACACGCGCGTTAACATGATTTTACTCCCTACTTCATTAATTATCGTTTGTTAATTTATGGCTACGGCCGTATGTTGTAGCTTAACCACTGGGAAATGCCAATAGAAATAGCGTATTTCAAAAAAATACTGTCTTATGCATAGGTCAATAATTATTATAAAACAATCATTATTCGTATGATGTTTATCACATTTGAATTGTCAAAGACATAGCTTATAATCAGTATCTTTAGAATTAACTTCAAATGTGTTAATCGTGCCCATTTTTTGAATAATAAAATGTCTAATTCTTGTCAAATTTGGGATTATAAAATATAATTTTTTATCGTAAATATTTCACTATATAATGTTAACATTAATTTTACTAATGGTTTTATAAATGCATTTAAAAATTAATAAATCCAAGAAATCTTAACACCACTGCACATGGATGTACTGAAATATGACTATATTCTAAAACATTAGATCGAGAGGTTTAACAGAATACTAATTTATGTAATAAAAATACTTTATGGAGTCATCAAATGTTTAAAATAGATATAAGGGATATTAAGGCTTTAAAATTATATACATAGATTATCTACAACGTTTAAGGAACGTCGAGGATCATGCTTTGAAAATACCATAAAAGCTCCATTTTTTTAAGGAATTTCATAAATTCAAATAAATAAATAATCTTTCATTTTCCAATAATATGTAAATTAACAAATTAATCAATAAAAAGTTTAAAATAATTACAGACCAATTCTGGCATCTCTAAAATATCAAACATATTTGATATCAAACAAACCTGGTCTGTGGATTTAAAAGTTCGTGGTTTTGGGGTGCTTTTCGCGAAAAAAAATCTCCGAACAATTCCTTATTCAATTTTTATTGATGGCGAAAATGATGACACGTAATAATATTAGTGGTATATTTTATATATCCAGAAACCATCCAAACGCTGGGGATCAATGATCTAGGAGTAGAAAGAAAGCATTAGAGGTGTCTGGTAGAGATGGCCAAAATGAATTTCATTTAAGGGATAATATGAATTCAAAATGTTGATGTGAAAGTTTAAAAATAAAACCATAAATGACCCGACCTTTCCCTTAGAGTAATATTATGTAAATTAAACAAATAAATTGTTATTTTAAAATGTTTTCCTTATATAGTTCATTCATAAAATATATTAAATGCATATTTAAATTAAAAATAGAATCCCATTTCATTCAACCAAGTATCACTTTATCAAAGAAGCGCGCCTTTTTGCCAGCGGGACGTCCGATTCCCGCTTTTTTCATTATCCACCTACAAAACGTCATTTTGACGTATTTGGTTTGCCGCCATTTTTTGCGTTCACTTTATGGACAGATAGTTTTTTTTTAATTCTCTTTGTGGCCACAGAGCGGCGCATAAATTGGTTTGTTTTAACGTCGAACTTTGCGGTTTTTAACAAAAGGTAAGTAGGTGGGTAAAGTATTTATCTATTTGATTTTTCATCGTCTTTATTGTGTTTTTTTGACAATTAATAATATCACATTTAATTTTAGGGTCTGTTTGAAAAATATAATGATCTTCTTACTATTAATATTGCTCCTTATAAATATGCATACTTAATTATAATAGTCTAAAATTTTATTTTAATGCCGTTACCCACATCCGGGAGTACCTTCTTTTTAATATATTATGTCTCCTTCTCCATATTATGACATCTTATATCGCTAACCGAAAGTTAATTTCATTTTAGTTGACTACTTCTTTCCTGCTAATCGCGCTATCAATTTATATAAAAGTATGATAGTCAGATTAATAAATTCTTCCTGAAATCTAAATGAGGTACCTACTTAAAATTTTGTGCTTCGGTACGGCCCTCCATCACCGATTACCTGGCTTATGCTTGAGCTAATATTTGACTTAACAATATAGTTCCTCTGAAAACTGTTGATACGAACAATGGGCTCAACTTATCAACATTCTGTACTAATTTTCATGACTCGACTGCATTTTATTGAATTCTTAAAGCACCATAATTTATATCTGTTTCCTTTTTCTTTTGACCATGTTCGATCCTAATACAACCATATGGGCCTTCACGGTGTGGAGGTTTGTATTAATAGATTTTTGTTTTTACGAGAAATGGATGTTAGCCATATGCTCAACCTATTAGGTCCATACTCTGACTCCAAACACAAATTGAAAACAACGCGTAAGCCGCTCTGCCAACCAGGACTACTATGTCTATATATCTACTCCAAGTATTTATTATATTTTATATCTTATAGTGGATTTTCTCCGTGCATTGAACGAATCACTAAGAATAACGGAGATTTTTTGGTCAAGGATTTTATATTCGTTTATGTTAATTCCAAATAAACCACTAAGTTAATAAAATAAGACTAGAAACTATAAAACCTCAGTGACATTATCAGATGATAAAATTACAGCATTCCTCAACTCGTTATCCAAAGATTAATCAACGCTAAACGTGGCAGAAGACGACACCGCATTTTGTGGCTTAAGACGCTCCGTTGTTAGTACGAGTGCAGTTAAAGCGAATGGTTTTAGAAGTAGGAGATAGGGAGGACATGGAACGGAAAGAAGATATCTCTATACATACTTTAGAGGCCACAATACTATCATTAAAATGACAATGTTGAGATATCTATTCTTAAGTATATGACCAATGAAGGCCTTTCACAACATCACATATGAACAACGTGTTTGCGTGTGGTTCTTTATGAATGATCAATTTCCTTTCTAAACTTACACCGGCCGTCAGAATGCATTGTCCTGAATTCACATTAGCTGTAAATATGAAAATAATTGGTTCAATTATGAAATAAATATAATATTTTTTGGGTTTAATTGACCCCCTTAATTCCCCATCACTTGGGACTATATAATTACACGGTTTATTGTTGATAATGGTTGCCAAGGTAACAAAAAAAATCTAACCGCGCTCTGCCTTAGATTATTGAAGCTTGGAACTTTATAACGTGTTCTTAGAAATATTGTCATATAAAACGATAAATATAATTATGGGGTTTCGTATCTATCCAGGATAAAGTTTTGGGGAAATAGTACTTATTAGATATTTATAAAATATTAATAGACATTAAACTGAAATGCATTTTAATAATAATTGGATTGTTAAAATATTCAATTTAAACATATTTATTATTTATTTATTTGACAAATGTAAAAAAACTGTTGAAATAAAAAAAGGTACATAGATTCACAGTGGACTTAGTGATACAAAAAGGAAGCCTATATTCAGGCCGTGGTACTGGATTGAGAATTAAGGTTGTAGTGCTAGCTTCGAATGCAACGTGGAATCTTAAGTAATTTTTTATTTTATATTTCATTTATTTGAATATGCAACAATCATCATTTTCTACAAACAGTTTACCATATTTTAATTTAAGTATGAGCAATAACTAGCAATACTATCGAAGTTTGCAGCTTCGTGGCACCGTCTGGCAATAGTAGGCTTTGGCCAAAAAATAAACCTATGAGTTATGAAATAAACATTAGTATCTATATAATATTCTATGCAAATTAATAATATGTTTTAAAAATACTGTACAAAATGCAATGAGCTGGATATAAATAACTAGGAATGAATTAAAATTTATTTGTTTTATACAATGAACCATCATTATTTAGTAACCGTCGTTTTTACGAAGTCAACCATAACAAAATCATTGTGTCGCTAATAAAAAAAAAACTATTCACTTTCTCACAGCAGTGTATAGGCTAGATAATAATTTAAAAATATAATAAATATATTTAGAAGAAATACAGGCAAACGTATTCTTATAATATTACTTTGAGTCGAAAAGATTTGACAAGCAGTTTCCGATCACCAGTAATAGTTGAATAATAAAGCCAACGATTGATACAATGATTATGAAATATTCTTGTTGCAGTAGACTAAATACAAATAATATTAATTGTAAAAATGACGATTTAATAGTAAAATCACAAAAGTGCTATACCAAGAAAAAAAATCATTGGTTACGATCAGAGATATTCTTGAATTATTGTTTTCAACAAAAATGACGACGGTTTATTATAAAGATATAAAGCAAAGAATATTAATTTATTATAGTGTCATAGTATTAGCTTAGATATTGATACAATATGTAGCGTCAACAATCGAAATTACTATTCAAATATTTTATTATTGCTACCGATATAGAAATAAATTTGTAGTAAAATGAATACTATTGTTTACATTCATAATTGGAATTGTGGATTCGACCAATGAACTCGCTTTTCGACACCTTGGGCTAAAAGCTTCTCGCTTAATTTAATGATTATTATGTATAACAAATATTTTGGGGTTTGAATCTGGCCGAAAGCTCAGGGCAAGGTTGCACATAGCACCACAGGTGCTGAACTGACCGTATATACCTACCTACGAATGATGATAATGTATGAATTTCATAACAAATGGTGAGCGATTAGTTACGGATAATGTGTGAATTCACAAAATATTTTATTCATTACATACACCTTTAACGTTCCACATTATTGCTGATTTATCGAATAGTTACCTATTCAATATGTTAATTAAATAAACGATAAAATCCTTTAACGTATATTTATCAATAACAAATTGGTTTATTAAAAGTTTATTTTTAAGTTTGTATACTTACTATATACTTGTAATAATACTATAAGTACGAGTAATCATTTTGTTTTTTATATTCATTTATAAATCAAGGTGAAAACTCTATTTACCAGATGCACCTAGCGGAAAATACGAAGTTTTCAATTGGAGACATTTTCTGATAATATACATTTTAAAGTATTATAATTAATAACAAAAACATCTTTATGAACATTAAAAAGAAAAATATTTGTTTATTTAATGTCAAAGATAAATTTAAAATTATTAAAAAAACAATATAAAATGTGAAATCATTAAAAGATCTCATATTATTATTACATACTTACCTAATATTATTTTATGGTCATGTTTATTATTAAAATTTAGTTTATTAAGTTGTCTCTAATGTGTAGAAAAGATTTTTGATTAATTTATGTTTATATAAAAAAAAATGTATACTTATGTAATTTAAAATCCTTTTTTTTATTGTGTGTCTAACTGACGTTGAATCCAGGCTAAGGGAGAGAAAATGGTGGAGAGCAATTCTGGAAGCGGCCTAGGACGATACTGGGCTGTAGCGCCATTAATAATATTAATATCATATTAGTAATATTATCATAAGGATGACTATCCCAGTGTGCACTATTATCTTTGGTCATCTATCACACACTATTATTATACACAGCTCTATTATTGTTATGGCATTGCCAGGACAATGAATACATCAGATATGTACAACACAGAACATTAAAGTAGATACTTTAGTAAAATATTAGGAATAAAAATTTGTAATCTTATTGCAATCTAGCAATGGTGTGTTTAGAGACTTGGAGGCCTGAAACACTGACTGATTTTGACGCCCTCCACGATAAAAAAATAAAATCATAAATTTCAATTACTTATCAACGTACCTAGTAGAAACATCAATGAATCTCTCTTCAAGAATCACATCTTGTAACTAAAAATAATTATTATCGAAGGGGACAGGGATGACACGTCATGATTTCTTTTACTATGCTCGATTCTTCGATGTTAGCTACTTTTTCAATCTATAAGATCCACACTCTGATACCAAACACACATTGAAAAACAATATGTGTATTTGTCAGGGTGACCGGACAAAACAGAACAGCCAGGGGAAAAATGAAACATTAATTTTTGTGGAATCTATTTATGTAAGGTTATGTTAGATTAGGTTAGGTTAGCTTAGGTTAGGTTAGGTCATTATTTCGTTGTACCTAGTCACCCAATCATTTTGAACATATTATATTGATTAAGATGAGATATCCTAAGTTTGCCGGCAAAGGCCCGTTTATTTGAGGCTTTCTAGCGATTAGGAATGCAGAAATTATGTACATAATTTGATTTATTATGGCGTATTGAAAATCTGTGCAATTAAAAATTTGTCAACATAATAGAGATAAGGACAATTTCAATATCAAATTTATATTTTTCCTGAAAGGTCATAGTAATATTTATCGTTGTTCTGTTTTGGCATGTTCTGTTTTGTCACTGTTCTGTTTTATCGTGGAACCATTTGTCAGACCCAGGATTAGAAACTGGGACCCACTAAATTGAAAGCCGATGCGTTGGCCGCGTGGTTTATTATTTTGTTTAGACGTACGTATCTATTTTGACTTGCGTTATTAGGTGCCCATTTGATGTTAGTTGTGTCGTATCTGTCTAAGGTGGTGTCAGTGATTTTGTTAAGCTTTGGCTAATATTGTGTACTCAATTTGTGATCAGTACGCAGCATTTAAATATTTATGTATAATTTAATATGTGTATGACTGGTTGAAACTGTTTCGAGGCACCTTTTAAAATATTTTGACGAGTCCATTGCGTTATATGCGTCAAAGAAAATCGCCGCTGCGATCTCGGTGTATGTAGATTTCAACGGCCCGGAACAATTACTCATACGTTATAATGAAAAAAAACAATGATTTTGTAAACACGTAAATATAGATTTACGTAGCGGTAATTTTTAAACCACGTTTATCTATTTTACCACGTTTTTCTTAGCTCGTATTCTTGTTTGTCCGGTGGTTGTTTATCTAGTAGAAATCTTGCAATCGATTTTTAACTAACTTCCCGACTATCTAGACATTTGAAACTTTTAGAATATATCAGAACACGGTCCCAATGCATTCTTTTAATACTTTTAGCCATCTTTAAGTAGAATTGAATTCATTTTCAGTTAATTTAGTTTTGTATGAAAAGTTATTTCGGAAGAAATCCGTAATCCAATCTACTATTATTGGTTGCTAAGGGGATGGTCCTAGCAACTAAATTATTAATATATAGGTGCGTTACTATGGAAATCAAAATGACATTTCAGTATTCTATATTTGTTTGTTTGTTGCAAAATAGCAAAAAAAAAATGATTTGTTGACAATTGTCTTATTTGTCCTAAATTATTTATACAAAGAATTGTAAAGTTTATATGATTCAACAGAAAATTTAAAAACGTGATATATAAAAAGTTATTTTTATCTTAATTATTTATGTTTAATAAAGATTGAAATCTATATGAGAAGATCCAGGTGAGCATTTTACAGGGTCATTCACGAGGGGACTTTTATTTGTACATGCTTCAACCTCTAGACTAGTGCATACGTCATTATGTAGCTTCACGAATGAATTATAAATACATATTTCTGTTTCATAGCATAATCATGCATGTGTTTTAAATACAGCTACAAAAACCTTCGCAGCAGGTGACGATCACCGTTCCAGTGGCTTCGGATCCTTAAACATCTTCATAATATGCAAGTCTACCAACATGATGAATGAATAAATCAGAATTTAACGTTGTAAATGATCTTGGTAACAGGTTCCGATTGAACTGATGACCCCGGTTGATTAACGCATCGATTTATTAACACGGATAACTAATAACTTAATCAGCGACGGCCATACTATCACGATTACTTTCATGTTAATTTTTTGAAACAAATAATTTCATTGTTTTAACAGTCAATTACTATTAACCCTGCCAAAACCAGGTGATATTTTTATATACTGTTCCATTTTGGCGACAACTTGAGTATCACTAAATGTTTATATTGAGTTTGATACCGCTCATCATTTTTTTTGAGATACCGCCACGCCGTACAACAATAGTCATTACGTGTCATTCACCGCGGATCATTTAATTACTACTTAATTACCACATTTAAATTACATGCCGACTCGAATATATACTATATCGAATGCCGACACAGCAGCTCTGCCAATAGGCTATATACCAATACAGTAAAGTTTGACGCAGGATTTTGAATGTGTGAGTGTCCTACAAAAATGAACCACGTATTATAGACGTGCAATAGTGTGTGTAATACACCAATATTAAATGAGCGTCAATGTATAAAACGAGAGCAGCTGTCAGTATTCGACGTATGACGAATTCTTGACACGTGTTAAAATTTATCCCGTATTCTTCCTTACTCGAGATCGGTTGCTTGCTTCTCCTTACCCGTTGGGTATTTTAGTTCTCATTATTTATGAGTTCTTGATTTGGTTGTTGAAATATTTTTTAATTTTAGTCTGAATAAATAAAATTTCACGTCATTTTCACTTGATAATTCTTGTAAAATTAGGTTATCATCGGAAATCAGATCTCAAGTCGCTAAAGTTCATCAATTATTTTACTAATACAAAAATGTACTTTTTAATAATTAGAATGTATTTAAGGTCATTGTATTTTATCGTTTAATAATAATTAATTTGCCAAAAAAAACGTTTTGCATGTTGTATGACGCGCGGTTTGTTTTGAATTTAAAACAAATACCTTGAAATACAATTTTCTATACTCTACAAAATAGCATGTTATATTTCAGGAATAAAAACCTACGGATCTCGATAACGGTATCACAAAGAAGCGATGTTTTTATCGGCAGGGGGCGGGCGCCCCATGCAGGGCAGATTCCGCTTGTACAGACGGGGAACAAACAGTGTCCATATTGGATTATGCAATTAACCTGGGGGGACTACCTGCGGATATGGAATATGATTTCACATTGCCGCGAAAACGCAATGGCAAGTTGCGATTATGCTGAAAGAGTTACTTGAATTACGCTACGTATGCTTGAATAACAAACAAAGTTATGACGAAAATTGTTCATTAATTACGAAATATTACGATAAAGCTTTGCGCAGTAATCAATTATTCTTCATGGTAATTTTGATTTTTTTAAAAATGTCCTTCAGTGACATCTTTAAACCTCCAGTTTAAAAATTTTGTCCTCAACAATATCTCGTTTTTAAGTTATTGCAGATAAATTAATAACATCATTATCATTTATAACACTACAACCCTTGACGGGTCTTTGTCTCCACCAAAAAGGACGATCTGACGCTGACACTCTCAAGTTGTTAATTAATAAGTAAATAACGTATGAGGTATATAAATATGTAGTCTTTGGTACCATTTCAAATGATGGTAAATCGAGGTAGAACATGTCAGAAAAGTAAAGCTCTAGGTTTCTAAGCCGTCAAGATATATGTATATATAGAAAGTAGTTATGTGTAAATACGTGTCACGTATGATTAAAAGGAATTAAACCAGCTTAGAGACGCTTTCATCTCGCAGTGGATTAATCCGGGTTAATAATGATGGATACTTCGTTAAAAATATAATTAAAGTAGGTATCTGGCTTTTTTAACGTCTACAATAAGTATGCCGTAATAATTGTAAAGCCATGAAAGTTTGCAATATTATTACAATATAGCCTTGGAGAACTGATAATGTACAGTATTAGAGGGGAAAAAAATCACATGCAATTTGAGATTAACAATGAGAAGAGATGAAGAAGAATGACAGTTTTCAGATAGACGAACACTATTCTATAGTCACTTTAATATGCGTGATTGGAGTGACCAGTCCCAACTACTCTGCCCTGCTGAGTATAAAGAAAGTATTCCTGGTTTTAGTGAACACAAGTTCTTAATAACTGTGACATCCTTATTACGCTATGCAATATGTCCAGCTTGAGATGTAGTGAGTAGTAGATTGACAAACTGGTAGGTATTTTAGTAAAGACTAACTTTTTTCAAATCACTTGAAGCATAAAATGGAAGAATATAAAGGTTTTATCAAGAGATGGATGCACAAATGCACGCAATTATTTCGTTTTTTATTGTTATTGTGATTATTACAACTGGTCTGTAATTAATTGCAGGGCTTTGGAGGCAATTTCGATTAACGTTGTGAGTTTATGGGAGATGAGGATATTTCAAATTGCAAAACGAGTTTCATATAGTTACGTACCTAGTCACTTTATTGCAAATTCATAAATTTAACATGAAATTATTCATAGACACGAAACAAGAGTGCCTAAGTAATATATAAAAGTACCTTTATAATTGAAATTCATATTGAACAGAGAATATCCACTTTCTTTTGCTGACTATTTATACATTTCTATTCTATTCTAATACATCAATGAAATCTACGTAAGTTTCACTCCATTATTTTTATACTATTATAAAGGTCATAACTTAATATAACCATATTTATCTGATTCTAGAGATGGAGATTTATTGAAAGCAAGCCTAATTTAAGAGCGAGAGGGTCAAACTTTTAGTAACATTATATTTGAAAACGACTCTAGTATTGTTGATTTTTTAACTATAAAAATTCTAGGTTGGCAGCATTCGAATGCATTGGTTTTAAATAAAAAATAAAAATATCTACCTATTATTAATGTCTTTCTTTGATTAAGTACTGAAGTACTAATATTATTAGGAATTTAACTTAACCGATCTTCTAAATAATGGTTTTTTTTACACTTTTATATATATAGATAATTATAACATTATATGCTTTGGCAAATACATATGAAAGTACATGTACAAACCTTACTAAAATCAATCTACAGTGTGAAATGTCTTATAGATAAGCAAATCATTGGTCAACGAGGGTTTTAATAAACATTGGTTTAATTTATAGACGTCATCAGGATCTTCTCATACCTACAAGAATAATATTATTGATTAGATGGTATTTATTTGTTCTCTCTTACTATTTAATATTATTATTAAGTATATTAATTTATCACAATGTTACTAACACAGAACAGATAATAAATATAATACCAATAGGCTATATTCAATACGCCGCATGGTGAAGCAGGCTTTTGAATGTGTGAGTGTCCTACAAAAATGAAGCACGCATTATGCACGTGCAATAGTGTGTGTAATACACCAACATCAAATGAGCGTAAATGCATAAACCGAGAGCAGTTTTCAGTATTCGACGTTAAACGTATTCTAGACACATGTGTAAGTTTAACCCGGATTCATTTTTACTCGAGTCGGTTACCTGCTATCGCCTTACCCGTTGTGTATTTCAGTTCCCATTATTTTGGTTACGGTCCCTGGTTACTAATTAAACGATGGTCAGTGTGTGCTTTATATACTTCCGGCTTAATACATTTAGATAATTAAATTTGAACGGTTAATTAAATATTGATATAATTACATGAACTACCCTTAAACGTACAAACGAAAATTAATTAATATGATTAACTCGCATATAACGTAAGCCTGCTATATATATGTTATAATTTCAAATTATAGTAACTATCTATGTATCTAATACTAAATACCTTTACTTTTGAGCAGAATATCTTATAATGATAATATAAATTTAATATGTCGATGGCTTGTGTAAAATATCACAAATATTGAGATTATTTTCGTATACATATATAAAAAAATAATACGTAAAGTATTAGGCGTAATTAAGATAAGACTGATTAATAAACCTAATTATAACTACTATTGATTGTATTGGATTTTACTTCTTGTTGTGTTACTTTTTTTCTATTTGCCACATAACTGGGTTCAAAGTTCAGGTTTGATCGAAATGTTTCTTAAAACGCAGAAAATTATGTGCTCAACCGGCAAACAAATACTGAATATACAGGGTACAAACTATCTAGTTTTGACGTTCAAGAATTTCAAAAATTATTTTGACCGGTTTTGTTTATCAAACATACATTAATTTGGCAATTATATTGACAGATAAGGTAAGGTCTTGATTATAATAACAAAATGTACAATAAGTAAAAATATAAATATTAAAATTCTTTAATTTTAATTAAGAAATTATTTTATTGAGCTTGAATGTAGGTACCTACCTACATACAACATCAATATGCATTAAAAAGAAACATTGGTTGCAAAAAACAACCGGTATATAAGTGTTTTAATTATTTTGTTTTATTGAATTTTATCAAATAATAAATATTAAGACATAGCGTGTTAGAGTAGCTAGTAAAAATAAAAGTGTGAAAACAATGATATGCCAGGTTTTTATGGCGATTTATAGCATTCGCTGAATTATAATTTGTCTTATTTATTCTTGAGGATTTTACAACAGAAGTAAAACCCTGGCATCATCACGCGATGTGTAGCATCCTTCAATCATCACTGATTTATGGCGACGCCGACGATTTTTAAGAGCGTAAAACAAAACGCATAATAACTGAGACTTATTGGATTTATGCCGAGCAGAGTTTGAAAAGTCAGACCAAAGATAACTCAGGCGTTAGTGTGTTTTCACCCAATTAAAAATAAATGAGATGTCGTATACTCCATAGAGTTCCATTTCAAATATTACCTATGCAGCTATACTTAAGCTATTGGAAACAATCGGCGCTAATTTGACGCTGCTGTTTGATTTTTTTAATTCAAAATTACTATATAATAAAAGTACTCGTAGCTATCATTTTATTATGTTAGTTATATAAAGTCCGATATATTTTTCAAGTATTTTTTTATTTTATAAAATCGATTTTAATGTAAATATGTCAAAATATTGATCAGTTCAATAGGTATGAGGTATTTTAGAGAGCAAATAAAATATTATAATGACTCTATCTTCTGAATATCTTGAAGAGTGTTATATTTAGCTCCAGTTTTAGTATATCTTTTTTTATAATTTACTTCTATCATAGACTTTTTTTCACCTTTATCATTTTGTATAAAAAAACTCAAAAACACAAAAAGCTATATTAATATATTTTCTTGGTTCCACTGATACACAAAATTAACTTAAAATATAATTAAATAATATTAGAATTCAATACCTATCACTATTTAAAGAAATTGTTTTAATAAAATTAATAATAAACGAGTTGTCTATATCAATTTTAGTAATCAGTGTGCCTTTTTAAGTGATCCTACAAAATCAACATTGTCTCCAATGGGTTAATAGTAATAAAATTATATATTTTTAGTATATAATATATTTATGTTTTCCGAGTAATACGAGATATAAATGAGAACTGTGTCATTGTTGTTCCTTTGTGTACCTGATAACTATAATAGAAACCGATATATGAGTTGTTTAATTTATTTCTCAAGGATCAGAGTTAATGCTAATGTCAATTCGGAAATCAACGACTATGATCAACCAAATCGCTACGGTCATTGTGAAGATGTGTTTATGATTTAAATGAATGTTTTGACGTTATTTTCTTTTAGGTTTTATTTTATGGATTTACTTATATTTTCATATTATCTGTTGCATTATAAGCTAAGTTCGCTTCACATTAATATATATAGGCACATTCAAAATCGATAGAGAGCGATTTATAGTGATAGGCTGTTAACAACTATATAGTAAGTATGTGAACATAACAAGTATTATCATTTACTAGATTCTTCAACTTATTGCTGGCAATTTACCTTTTTTGAAAGAATGATAAAAAGTTACAAAATGTTTTAATGTTATTAATTGTATTCATTATACATATTCACTTTGAGATAATATAAGTTTGAAAATAAAATCAGAAATACTTTCTATTAAGTGTGTACTTAGCAAAAGTGAGAGTGATAATACAAGGAAATGATAATCGTATCATTAACTAAAATAATATTAATAATAAAAACAGGAAGTGCAATATTATTCGTGGCTATTATTAGTTAAACGACTACTCAGGTTAAGTAGATATCTACTACAAAGCAGGTATACTGTATACCTATGTGACAGGTAAGTCATTAATATTTATAATAACTGAAATAAGTCAGTTCATGTGTAAGGTTTTGTTTTAATTTTGTAATAATAAACGCAATGTAATATATTATACGATTTTATATTATATATATATATTATAATGATGTGATATATTAGAATAATAATACACAAAAATTCTCCAATATAAAATAGTACTGGGTATATATTTAATACATATTTACTGTTTCTTTGTTTTTTCTTGTCATGTTGTGAACATTTTAATTTTGTAACTTGTAAAGTTATTTATAATATTATCTAAATTAATAAATTTGAATTAAAGTCATATAAATATATATAAGTTAATGTATCTACGTATTATCTTAAAGTAATGTAGGTATATAGACTAATACTGTATTTATGTATTTTTTTTATTCAACAGCTATTTTGGTTGTAACACCATTGTGAAAACCTATGCCATCTATACGAAACTATGTTAATCATAACAATACTGTGACAACCAAAGTGTGTATTCTTTAATACAAATATTATTGTAAAACATTGTAAGTACATAAGATTATTGTAAGACAACTTTATTTGGTTTAATATTATTTCAGACGTGGTGTTGATGAGAAATGTCCCTGAAAACTTTATAAATTTGATGTAGATATCTACTTAGGTATCAGTAATTGTTTATTCTCCCAAAACTGTCATTGGTAAAGTTTTTCCCCTCCATTTATAAATATGTTAACATATTAATATAAGTTTACAAAATAAATATGCACAGATAAAAATCTGATATAATCAACGAAGTTCAGCATAATATTTAATAATTATAGTAACCATTATGAATGACTGACTTTAATTGAGTTGCCAACCAGGAAGGGCTTGTGAAAGTTGTTCATTAAAACTGCATTTGGCAAATGACGCACTTGTATTATTAGAATGTTAATTACTTACCTGAATTAACGTGATCGTTATCAGAAAAGTATGTATTGTCTACCTGTGAATTATTGATGTCATAATAATATGTTTCATCATTAGCCAACAGTAGTTTCATATATAATTATATTACAATGTAAAGGTCTCACTAAACACGTATCTCTTAGAATGCGGGTACTAACAAACTCAATGTTGGTATTGATTATTAACAAACGTAAGTATATATTATTATAAATAATTGTTTATAATTCTTTTTCAATCAAATGATTATTCTAAAGATATAATTTTACTAAAAATAATATGTCATGATTTATTAATAAAAAGCAGTTTTTTGATTTTGTTTTATAATCAACTCAGCTAAATTTCACATTCATACATTATTTTTTGTGAATACTATCCAATTTCGAATTGTAATACAGTTCTCTTTTCTATATTATATTTAAAAGTACCTAGTCAAAATTATTACATACTTACATGTTTATAATTAGGTAAGTAATAAATAGTATTAATCTATCAATATAAAATACGCTGTAATTGCGCTCTTTTTTGTGAATCATAGATTTTGTCCGTGTAAGCAAAATAAATCGATATTTTAATTTAATTTAGCTTAAATTGAGAAAATTATTTTTAACTCTGAGTAAAATTACTTATGCTATACATTAAATATACTTAACACAATATCAACAACTTAATTATACATAAATAATGTAAAGGAAATAAAAAAGATACACCAAACTTCTAAGCAAGAGTATTTTGAAAACTGTGATTTATTTCAAAAACGATTTTTTCAGCTTCAACTAAACTAAGTTAAGCACCTTTACTCCGAAACCATAGAATTAATGCGTTATACATACTTACGATAAATTATCATTTAACTGTGTGCATTAGTAATATTAGGTATCTATATACACGTAGTACAGAATTATTTAGTTTGTTGCATATACATACATATAAATCTAAAAATATATAGATATTTATTAAACATACTTATGCATAAATAAATTTATAAAGACTTACCATATTCACAGTCACTCTTCTTGCAGTCTTGAAGACTTCACAAAAATAAATCTTCAAAAAGACTTAATATTCTTTGTATTCACATAAGTTTTTGTAAATAAAATTACAAACAGCACCATAAATATTTTAAAATTCAGTATTGACTTATTTAACAAAAAAATCTATATTTAAAACAACAACAAAAAATTATCACTATAAAATTAAATAATAAATGACATATTATATTTGATTACATTTATTAAATGGTTAAAAAATGATGTAAGTGTATTATTTTTAATATTTAAATGTTATTTAGAAATTTTATTATAAAATAAGTATTCCTGCTTTAGTGTCAATATTATTGATTTAAGTGATGAAGTATTGCCGCCGGCGACATGCCCTGAGCAAATTCCAAAACTGACTGACTGATTAGACATCAAATACCTATGTACTTGGCCAAAATTACGAAACCAATCATATTGTTGCTACCTGAAATAATTCTTTCTTAACCATCGTCAATTTGAACGATGGTATCAAGCTAATTACCAACATTGAAATGTTGGTAATTAACCATTGAATGTAGAATATTCCTGAATACGTACATTATAATTTTACCTAGTAAGTATTACCTATTAAAGAATTGTTGATACATTATTATATAAAAATACCAATTTTCAATTTAAATAAGAATTTATTTTTAGCATAAATTCGATATTCTTTCTTACTTAGGTATATGCCACTTTGGCCCATTTTTGCCCATTCTGTTTCAATCTCATTATTTTAGCAATTCGAATAATTATTACTAGACATTTCTGTTATTTAGGTAGAAGTTTTTCATTTTTTTTTGTCACACGATTCAGTCTTTATGGATTGGCTTAAAAAATGATTAGATGTGTTCTGGGTGCAAACATCTTACACAGATTTATTAGTTCGATAATACTAGAGTTTTTCATAAAAATCATTATTTCTAAATCAAAATTTGAGGTATACAGGACAGACGAACGATATACTTAGATACTTTGACAATATCGATTTGAATCCAAAAAAATATCGCAATGCTAAAAATGTATTAATATCCAAATAAAATTTGAATACAAATAACAAATATTTAACACTATTAATTACTAACAGTAAGTATAGATAAGTTTGGAAATATTAGTTAGTAGACCGCGGCGATTTTATTTTACGCAAATGACGCAACCAATTCGTCAGAAAATTTAAAAGGGGGCCTCTAAACAGATCAAACCAGTCATAAAATCATTGCATTATACCAACATTTGTAAAAGTTGTGTATTTTTTACAAATTGATAATAATATCGATTTAAATTTCACAGTAGAAACGTTTAACCATTTTTTTATTTAAATATATTTTGACCTCACCGGGAATCGAACCCAGATCTCCGGTATGGGAGGCCAGTGCCTTACGTACTGCACGACATTTTGTGAGAGTATGCGGCTCATGCGTTGATAAGAGAAAGAAAACTAGCGGAGAAATTGTAATAACTATATAATTATTACTACATATTATTTTATAGTAGATTTCATTTACACGAAGTTTTTATTTATTTATCGTAGGGGGACTTAAAGGCGTGTTGGGCCTCTACATTACTAGACGCGCAACTGTTAGTAGAGGAAAATAAATCCATTAAGATTAAAATACATAATTGCAATTCCTATGAGGTGGATGAACGAATGATTAATCAAATGTTATTAATGTGGTAAAAATATATACTCTTACCAACCGCTTGGTATGTTAAGTTTCGTAAACATGAAACTTTGCAGTGAGTGTAATATCATACATAATAAATGTTTCGCATTAGATCTCGTACGTCAATTATTATGTTCACTGATTTTTAGATATTTATTTGCAAGTCGCCGTTTTGCCATGGGGGGACTGCATTTATTTACGTCTGTGTGTCTGGCTTAACAGTGACAGTCGGTTGCATATATCATAATAGGGGCACTTCTGTTGGATATTTACTTACATTTGAATTTATTATTTATTTATTTGGTCAAGTTTTCTTGAAAATCATATTCAAATCATATCTACTCATATTCGTTATAACCGGTGAAAATCTTAGTCTTATATGTAACTATTATTGCCTATATTATAAATAAAAATATATTATTTAATAGTATACGTCTTGTGTGTAGCATTCATACATTAATTATTGTGTAAATTCATATCGCATGCCATTAAATTAAATAGTGTAATAGTAATTTCTCATGAAGTTGAGTTGGTTACATTGTCAGAAAGCAACAAAATCTTAGAATTGTGTCTATTTTTTACAATCTGAGTGCAATCAAAGATTTTTTTTTAATTAAAGAAACATAGTTAGCTTATGCTATATTATAACACTCGATAGCGATTGAAAGGTTGGGTTAGATTAAAATATGCCTCCTAAGTTTTGAGTAGTAAATTTAATACACCTTTTTAATTATAATACATTTCAATACCAACGCTTATCAGTTAAAAATGATTATATAAAACTTTATGAAATTATACAGAAAATGGTAGAAGTAGACACATTTCTTAGTTAAAGAATTTATGTCAGTGGTACCTACGGGTTCGTCCACAATACAAAGTATGCAGAGCCATAATAAAAATGACGATAATAGGATCGATGATAGTCTACGCTGGTTTAGAAGACAACACGGAAAAAATAATATTAAACTTAACTTTCTGTATTTGTCAGAAACAAATTGAAATAGACATATCATTAATTTGAAATATACCTACACTACGTATAATTATCGCAATTTACTTTTCTTGTCAAAAGACTCTTTTCTAATGAACCAAGTAATACCAAAATGAATTTATGTATAACATGTAAATTTAAGAAAGCAGAAAAATAGGTATTCATTTAGCTAGTTGTAGATAAACTGCTGAACTGTCAATAGACTAAACATGAATGGATAATTAGCTATATAACTGTTTTTATACAGTGATATGCCTACAAATAAATTGGTAAAATTTGTGAGAAATAGCGACAAGCTAGGGACTGACCTGTGTAAGGAGCAAGGAGAGGCTTTTATCCAGACAGATGTTATGTTTCATGATGCTGTGTATCGTGCAATTAGCTTATTTGATGGCACCATAAAGGTTGATTTGTTTTTTATTAATTATATAATGTTTGTAGACGTTTTAAATAGGATAAATTTATAATTGTATATATTATCATATTTCTTTAATATTTACACATGCTGTCTTTTCCACTTTCTTGTCATATTAGTTGTTATTTGTAATTAAGATATTTTTATATATTTGTATGTATTATGGCGCATTGGCCAAAAGCTGTAATGCCGTAATACTCTTTTTTATAAATAAATAAATAAATAAATATCAAATTTAATTGGTGATAACAATTCTTATAATTGTATTTTTTTTAAATTATTAATAACCATGTCCTTTCTTTTTCGTACAAGGTGGTTGTTAGTAATTTTTGAACAATTACAAACACCCAGGCTTTGAGAAAATCACATGAACTTTTGTGTCTTCATCTTGAATCGAACCCAGAACTCTCGGGTGGAAGGCCACCGCCGTACGCAGTGCACCACGAGAGCCGCCTATAATCGTATTTGTCATATTATAAATGACGTAGTGTAATAATGCGCTGATAATATGTAGATATAAGTTAATACAACTCGATATTAATTAATTGTTGGGTAGATATGGTACTACGTAAAAAATCTTCATGTAATACCTACTTGATATAAATGATTATTTATTTATAATACGTATCCATATTAATAATACAATAAAATTAGACGTTAGTTAAAATCACAGATATGGAAGATATTATGTAGTTACTCCCACCCGAAATTGTGAATAATGGCCGCCACTGAATACGTCAGGTCAGGTTCGACTACATCGTAAAGCAAATGTGGAAGTAAAGGGGAAATTACAGTGGATTATTATGTCACTCGGACATATCTGTGGGGGCATTTGTACAATTTATTGGTATAATAATATGAATTTAATAATATGTATGCGTTTCAACAATGCGAAAATTTTGGGAAAGAAAAATTGCTTAATAATATGTGAGAAATTTCAAAAAATAATGCGTACCGGTAAAAAGAGTGTTTAATATATATTTGGTACTTTTTATTTTTTACGTGTTTGCTTTTAGAGTTTTTTTTATGAAAACATTTAAAAGTAATTTGATATAGAAATTGAGCTGAACTAAAAATAACTGATTTGCAATATTTGAAACTCGGTAGCGAGCATTTAACTTTTAACATATTAAAATGTTTTTAGACATTTTATTTTTAATTAAAAAGATAACTGTAGTTACCTACCTATATCTACACCGTTCTGAGTATGAATAATTTATTGCCCAAAACAACAATGTCGGCATAAATAATTCAAATATTGTAGAGAATTACATCTATTTTTTTCAAAATTATTAGAATAGAGTTCTGCTAGGTGATTGCTAGTTCAATTAATAAATAATATATTTTCATGAATATGCAATGTTTATTGTTTATATTTAATTAATGTTTAATATGCATTATTTATAATGTCCTAAGTAATATCACCGATCGCATTCAGATATACTGTCTCACGCTCTCATTTTTTTTTAAATATAACATAATATCGTACAAAACGTATCAACAAACAATAGTTTATACATTTATTTTATTTATGATAAAATTTATTTTCCTCCCTATTATTATAAAGACATAATATTTCTAGTGACCTAAGGTCAAGACAAGTAAATATGGTGGGTTTGCTTTATATAACTAAAACATGGTAGTTATTTGCATATTTAAAAATAAAATAAGTATTGTAAACTTTATGTTATATTAATAAGTGTGTATCTACATACACATTCAAACTACATTATTATAAATTTTAACATCTATCATTTGACTTAGGTACTGTAAGTGGGTACCCAAATATACGTAAAAATTACATTTTTTAGAAAATTCAAGACATAAAATTTATAATTTGGGATTAAAAATCTCTGCATTGAAATTTTATAACAAAAAAAATCATGATTAGGTATAATAATTTATGAGAGAAATCGGTAATCTCCAGATTTTTGAGTGCGTCAATATATACATACACAATAAATCACATGGAGATTCTTTTAAGTTTAAGTTGGCAGAATTTTTTCATCTTAATAATTAAAATATACATATACCTTCTTACTATCATATTTAAATACCTAAGGTTTGGTTAGGCACTTAGGTATTACAGATTATAAATTTGAAATTCTTCTCCTGAAATGTTTGCTTTTGTTACAGTTTACTTTTACTATTAGTACCTATTTTACTATTAGACATACCTGCCTACCTAAGTTACCTTCAAAAATTATTTTAAAGAATGTACGTATGAATATGCTATGATTTATTACCTATCTACAAACAAGATGTAGGTACATATGCACATGTATTAAAATTATTTATTACAAACTAAATTTAAATAATAACCCACACCAAATTAAATTACATTTTAATTTAATAGAAATGGTAGATAATTAAATGTAGCAAAAAACACCCCAAAAGTAAACAAATTACTATTACACGTTGTTTTTCAATTAATTCAATTGTAACAGATCACTTGCGCGATAGCGGAGCATTAAACGCCCGAGGTAACAAAAGCGCGAAACCCGCGAATGGAAAAAAGTCATTCCACCGCATTCATAGTAATTCAACACGGGCCCCAGGCGAATATTTCATACCTACAAGAAGGACAACATAACAATATGATGGATCGTTTTGTCTCCAGGGTATATAACATATACCTAATTCGATGGATTTAATATAATATAGGTCTGGCGAAGAATTGCGGCTGCTTTTGTCGCCGGTATTTCAACGCGCGGGGTGATTTCACGCGCGAAACCCGGGGAAAACTGTTCGCATGCTTTTCTCCACGCACGCAATGTGCTAATGCTTGCGTGAAAAAATGCGGCTTAGACAGTTTTTATTGCCGAATATTTGGCTGCTTAAATTAGCTATAGTTCTTGAATGCCTTTATTTGTATTTTCATGGCACGACTTGTGTTCTGCCCAAGTTAGTTTTGGCAAATGAAATCATATTATTATTAATAATTATATATATACTTACTTACTAATACAATTGATTAGATATATTGCTATATTTTCATAGTATGTGTGCATATTTATTATGTTGATTTAATAATTAATGCTCGTAAATAATATTACAATATCCTATCACGCTATATTATTCTCGAAGGGAGTAAGTTGCGAGGGAGTGCGTCTTCCAAATGGGCGACACTATCAAGAAAGCAACTGAATTAACAATAAATGACTGAAAAAATAGATCAGCGCAGTATCACTCTATACGGAAGGAGATTGTTGATAACTAATGCCTATAATTGCAATGATGTGAATCCTCAGTAAGAGTCAAAAGATAGGTACAATGAGAGATATTCTTGTTAGATAAATATTTACTTACCTAAATAGTATGTTAATAATCAAAGAATGTAGGGTTTTATTTATTTCAGTAGTCAACGAACAAAACTGGGCATGTCACATGTCATTTTAGCGAAATTTTATTCTATAATAATACACACACTATCAATAATAGCCAAAGAACATTAATTTTAATTAATAAACGATAAAAAAACACTATTTAGTTATACCTAACTAGATCATTTATGCGATCTACATATTTAAGGTTATTTTATGAGACGTTTCTCTGGATCAATCACATATTGAAAAACAATAAGGAAATTTTTCCAGGCGCGGTGTCGAAATAACCGACTGATTTTTTAACATACTGTAAGTAGGTATACATTATTTTCTACTATGCAGATGGTTAGATAATATTATTATACTTTACATTACATATTTACCTATTTTAAAACAGGGTTAAAAAATCGTTTACCCTGTTTGAGAAAATACAAAAATCAACGTTTACTTACACATTCTCTACGTTTTTGAATGAAGTTCTTAAAGCGTTATGATATTAATAAAGCATAACATAATAGTAAATTCCTACTTTTAAAGTAAATTCATTTAAAATTAATAGGTATCTTTAGAGTTTCGAGTCTGGAGTAAGCGACGTTCGTTTGGAATGTACGATTTAAATGTGCGTATAAACATTATAAACTTGACGATATTGCTTAATTCATAGCTCTCATAAATGATGTTGTAGGTATATATTATATTTTCCTGTATCCATTTAACGTAATGGATATTTTAATGTGCTTGTCATTTATAATTCAATGTATATTATGATCCAATAATTAACATATTACTTATATTTAAATAACTTACTTTGGGTGAATGTGGGATAAAAACAGTGTTTGTTATGAGCGTTTATTATCCAAAAGCAGAACGTTGTCTCGTAACAATCATCTACCTACACTTTTCAGCATTTATTTTTCATTTAAAGCCACAAATTAGTGTGATCAATTTTCATGTTGAAAAAACCGTTGTTTTCCATAGTTATTTTTTTCTAGTCGTTTTATTGTTACTACATACATATGCCGCCGACAATAAATCGATTTAGTCATAAAGTTCACATGCCGTACAATAAATTAAATCAATTATTATTTATCTGACGCTTGCCATCAGCGATATTTTCATGGTCAATAAACGAGAAAAGCTGCAAGCCGAGAGTAAAGACGGGGGAGGGGGTATTCTTACAGTCATCACACGTCACGTGACATTATAAAGTTGTATACGCGCGGTTGTTTGCGAGAAGGTTCGGCGGATTTTCACTCGCGGGTTCGAAGAGCCTCTTACCGGGCTTCGTAAGGTCCGACGTGCTACTGCCGCGGCCCGGGGCTGCGCTGCCGAGGTCTGGCGGCTCTCTGGGGGCAGTCCCCGGGCTGCCGTGGGCTGGACCTCAGGCTAAGACGCCCCCGCTTGGCCCGGCAGCGGGGGGCTCCTCACCTGTGTCAGCGTTACGAACCTGCAGCGGTTTGTTGATCTCGCGACGCTCTTTCAATTGACACTGCCGCGTGGGTGGACGAGGTGTCGAGGAATCAATTATTGCATCGGATTTTTTTCTTTGAAGATCGTCGTCACCGGTTTTATTACTAATTTCATTTTATGATTCCAGAATGATAATTTTATTTTAGTTTATTGATTTATTAAATACTTACCTACATCTATAATATATCTATTCTATATGTTCCATGATTAATCTTGTTTTATAAAGGGAGGTATAAATTAATACACTAGATTGACTTAACAATTTATATTTGAAATGATACAATTTAATTTCATGTGGGTATGCATGCATACATATTTGTGATTCAACTAGTCTAATGAAGCCCTTTAATTGAATCGCATCGATAATAATTGATAGTTCCAGATATTATATTAAATACCTGCATCTTATTACTTTTTATTAGCAGTGATAAAATACTAAACTTAATCTATAGTATTAGGTATATATCTATATAGATACTTAGGTACCTAGCTACTATTCGAAAATTTTAAATTTATTAACCAAAACTGGAATAGCAATTCGTAATTTGTCACCCAAGAATACGAGTAGGTATCTACATAAATGCTTTTTACGTACATAAGTATATAAACCTACCACAATATTATCTTTTCCGAACATAGGTTATAGGTACCTACCTACATTTTTGATAGTTACCTACTTCAACTTGGTAGCTAATATATTATTATCTCGATGTAGTAATACTTATACAAAGATTGTATGTCACAATCAAAACTGTCCTAATCAATTACATAATAAATACCTTCCTCCTTATAGTTTAATCAATTAATTACTTATTTTATTTGATTTTCTTAAAAATCCTTTTTACTGAATAAATTATTAAGGCTTAATTAAAAAACACTTTGTTTTCAAACTAACAAAAATACTAACTACCTATACTACCACTTCTCTATGCTCGATCCTACGAGGATTATATGGGCCTCCACAGAGTGGAGGTTGTATTAACAGATTTTGTTTTTACGAGAAATGGATGTTAGCCACTTGCTCAACCTATTAGGACCATACTCTGACTTCAAACACAAATTGAAAAACAAATGTGTATTTCCCAGACCAAGGATTTGAACCTGGGACCCATGACATTACAAACCGATGCTTAAGCGGCTCGACCATCGTGGGCATAACATATCTATAAGTCATTTAAATACATTCTTATAATTGATGTGAAATAATTTTACTTAAATCTGTATAAGTATGTTTTTAGCCTTATTTTTTATGGAGGGATATTTTACATCAAACATATATATAAAGGTACTTAAGTATGTATACGTATATTTATTTATATTCTTACTACAGGAGCATTGGATAATATTCATCAGTTACTGAGTCAAAACCCACAACTTGATCAACTTTAAATGTTATTTTTTCAATTTGTGTTTAGATCCACAGTCCAAATAGATTGAATAGATGGCTAACAATTAATTAATCTTCGTAATATTGAACTCTATTATAATAATCTTCCTAATGTTTAGGTAAATTCTAGTTAGAAATTTTGAATAAATTTAGAATAAACAAATTTAATATTTAGATTGAACAAATCTTTAATTAGAACATTCGGTAGGTAAATGTACTCACAACATAATAGAATTTATTAATACCAAACTTTACTGTTACTGTATATATGTACCTACCTAATCGATCGTTATTTTTTTAGCATTGCATAAGTCTGTAAGTAGATATATATTTAAATTCGACATGATAGATGGAACAATAAAATATTGCCTGATTCTAAAATTTATTCCTGCAAGTAAATCATGGTTGAGTAAAATATTACAAGCCCCGGGCTACCTTCCGAAACGCAGTTATATAGTTTTGTAGCAACTACCATATCACTGAAAAACATTAATTAAGTAAGAGCCTACTTTTAAATTTCTTTTAATTGCCTGCCTATATTTCATGTCGCTTTAATAAGTTTTAATGTTGATTAGGACAGATAAAAAATGTCGAACTGCCTTATTATACTAATTAATTATATATTATGTATCTACACACCTACATAAGTTTTCTTAAAGCTTGAAGACTTGTTAATTGTTGCAATAAGAAATTTACTCTCACTGAAAATAATAAAATATTATATCGTCAAGACACGAGTGTTTATAAGTAGAGTTTTCCAATATAACACTAAATACTTCAACGGGCGGTCAAGACACAAACCCGGTAATTATTTTTTCTAAAACACAAATAATAAATCAAATTGATACCTACATTAAGCTTTACTTACTGTTCAGTTTCAAGTTTTTTTTATTAGTTTATTTTTTGTTTTCTGACAATACATAATAAAGATTGCATAAGTACATTAGAGTGTATACGGCGGAGCTACGGGATGCTGGTTTGACCTGGAACGAAGCAAGAAGACTGGCGAGCGACAGGGATTCTTGGCGGCTCCACGTGGTGTCCATATGCCCCAATTAAGGGGCGGATATGGCCAAAGAAGAAGAAGAAGTACATTACAATAGAAATTTAAAATAATTATTATTAGTCTACTTCATTAGCTATTGATTTTGATGAAATCGTTCAGATTATGAAACAATCACAAGATTTTGTACAAGACGTATCTACTATATACTTATGGCTTTGGTCCCAAAATATTTCGTAGATATCCGAAAGCGTACCCGGATATTGCGCCAACGGACAAATCCACTAGGTTATTTAAAAGAATATTACATAATCACTGCTATATTGAAGAAAATCAATAATAACTATGACAATACACATCGATATTTTTATTTACCTCTATATTTCAGCACAAATAACTTTTAATGTCTTCTAAAGATTGAAGTGTGTCCTTTAGAATCTTGTAAAACTATAATTCAAGCTAACATTAAATTTAATTTAATATGTAGCTCCAGTGAATTTTTCTTCTTATCCATTCTTGATTAATACGGTACCCATAAAATAAACAAATACAATGAAAAAAACACTTACTGGAATTAAATTATAGCTTAGGTAGTTTTTATTTTGCATTCAATTACTCCGCAGCGGTCATTTTTCCGCAAATTTCCAAAACTAGTTATAAAAATAATCATTGTTTTACCTATATAATTAATTAAATGTTGGTTAGGTTAGTGCTTGGCCACAGTGGACGGGCGGGCAGCGGTGCGGTAGCGGCGTCTGCAACTCAAACGTATAACTGTGTGTAATATGCTTAAAAAAGATACTGTCTACGAATATTTCACACACGGTTATACGTTTGAGTTGCGAAAGCCGCTGCCACGCCGCCGCCCGCCCGACCACTGCGTTCTAGCACTTAGGTGATAAATAATAGTTTTTTCACAGTTTATTGCACGATAGGTACGGTACATATCATTTTGTGTAGATAACGTTTCCATACAAGTATAGGTAGACATGTACGTATTATGCGGGTACCTATACTTCATATGAGTGTGTGAGAGAATACTAAGTTTAATGAGATCAACTTTAAATAGAAAATTTCCATATTGTGCCCAATTTTAATCTATGACTTTATCCCAGACGAGACGATTTTCAATGTGCGACGGGGCTACGATTCGGAAATATCAATTTACAAAGCTAAAAAGCCGAGAAGTTTGTCACAGCCATAATATGTATGCCTTGAGCAACTGACATTTTTGATGCCATAATTGCTGCCTGTGTTCAGCCAACTCAGTCACATGGAGTATTTTGTAAAGTATTAACCTGGAGTCGATTTAAGTAATCATTATGGAATATACATTTAAAATAGGTTTGATTCCATCTAGGTATATTTAGATTTAGTAATTCACTAATTGTAACAAATGGTTGACCAGCTCTTCCCATAATGACGGCACGCGGTCCAATTTATTATTTTTTTCTGACTTTGTTCTCCTGATGGGGATTTGTTGGTCGTTCGCTTTGTTTCAGTTTTTTATTTTACTTTTTTTGCTTGGATTTAGTCGTCTTTGTTGTGTTTGTGGTTAAGCTCCAGTGACGTACCTACTCAAAAAAGGGTGAGATATTTATTTTTTATTTAGTTAAAAATATATCTCATTTAAAATATAGTTGTAGATATATAACGGGTATGTAATTATTGGTTATGGTGATATCAACTCAAAACTTAAATCATAGGATTTAGTTTTAAAAAAGTAAAAAGCAAACAATTTCATAAAATACAGTTATCTATTTTTTTTTTATTTAAATACATAATAAATATAATAGTTTTACCCGACAAAATAAACACCTATTGTAACATTATGATATATTGTGCCTACTTTATGGTATATTGCAGAAAACTATTCCTCATGATTTAATGTCAAGGATGTGGAGTGGGAGATAATTAATAACAGAATCAAATTTATATGATGGTTATAAAAGATAATATAATTAATTTCAATTATTGATAGGAGCTCGAGGTTACAACACTTTTTCTAGTCTCAAAAATAAGCCCGGAAAATCCACATTATTTGGGTGCTTTCTAATTGTCAATTAACAATTGATAAAAAAGAGAAAATGTGGTTCTGTTAACAGCTGATTAACTGCTTTTATCGCGTCTTTTTCACTGATGCGCTGAATGGGGCGAATTTCAAACAAAACCAATCTCACAATTATACATGATTACAACAATACATCGGTTTACATGTCATACTGATGTATTATTACGATGGTAACATCATATTATTATATTCTTCTTCTTTCGGCCATGTCCGATCCTAATATGATCATATGGGCCTCCACAGAGTGGAGGTTTGTATTGACCGATTTTGTTTTTACGAGAAATGGATGTCAGCCACTTGCTCAACCTATTAGGTCCATACTCTGACTCATATACAAATTGAAAAACAATATAACAATATGTGTACTTGTCAGACCCAGGATTCGAACCACGACGCAATAGACCAACGCTTAAGCCGCGCGGACATCGTGGGTGTCTAAAATTATATAAATACATACAAATGAGAGGTTTTAGGATGACATCTTGGCACAGAAAACTTATAGTTCCCACTAAACGTAGAAAAGCTGCATCCATTGTCCACATTTTTTGCATTGAGAATTATTATGTACTGCAACTCAAAATGAAAAGAGAAGAAAATGATACCAGATGCGTAGGTATAAACAGATTCTCTTGCTAATGAAATTTCCATAATGCTCAATGTCCAGGGCGTTCATGATTTGATAAAAAATAATATGTACCTACTGCAATTTGGTCGATAACTTTCGATAATAAACAGCACCAAAAGACGAAGGTGTTTTACAAAATTACTTCCTTAAATATACACTGACTCATGCCGTTCTCTCACAAAATAACATAGTAACGACTTTTGGTTAATATAGCGAAATATATAATCTATGCATAATTCAATAGAACATCTTTTTTACTGCGAATCTTATAAATGTTTTATGATGAACGGTTGTTACCCATTCTCTCAACCCATCATCCTATTATACTAGATTACATATTATATAATATATCGGAAAAATAGTAAGTATGAATATTTTAACCTAGCCAGCCATTGAATCGAGCCTATGACTATAGAGACTATGGAAAGGGCCATTTTTGTTAATTTTGGTATAATTTAATAATTATTGTTCGACTGGTTTCAACTGCGTCATATGGGTACCTACATGCGTCGAAAAAAAATCGCCGTTGGGTTTGGTGGAGTGTGGTCAAATATTATTTTGCAGTAGATAAGTCTATAATGCAGTGTATATGTTACACGACCACAATGGCCGAGCGGCTTACACGTCAGTTTATAATGTCGTGAATCCCAGGTTGAAAAAGTGGGTCTGGCAAATACACATATTGTTTTTCAATTTGTGTTTGGAGTCAGAGTATGGACCGAATAGGCTGAGCAAGTAGCTAACTAAAAAAAGTGTATGTTAGAAGAATTAAAATGTTTGAAAGGGGTGGATCTAATTGTGTTTTTTTTAAAGAAGCTGTTTTATTTTTAGAGGCTGTACGCCACTGCTGGTCTGGTGTCGTGTCGATGCACGCGATGTCGATGTCGATAGGCCGCGACCCGCCCCGCCCCGCCGCCCCACCCGGCAGACATCGCGTCAGTGGATGTCAAATAAATAAAATAAAACAAAAATATTTTAAAAACATAAAATATCATTGAAAAATTTATAAATTATCACTATTGACTCTCAATAACCATTTTAAACATCATTGATATTAGGAACTCAAATATTCTACTTTATACAATTTATTAAAAAAAACAAATGTACTTAATTATATAATTACATACCTCCACAGGATATTTCTCAATCTAAATTTAAAAAATCTTAATAAATGAATATGTAAGTAGGATTATGGCCACAGAGTAAGTAAAATAAAATAATATAACGGAGACCAGTCAATGTTCAATAATCATGCAACTCAATTCAATATTTGAGAGATAGTGGTATATTATATTGTGATCTACTTTTTCAAACGTGATTATTAACTTATATAATACTCTTTGTTACATTTTTATAATATTAATCTTCAATACGTAAACAGAATAGACCAACGACATTAAAGAAAATTTGAAATATTCCCGCGTATAATATTATATGTAGATTTTTTAAATCACATAAATAACTTTTATATAGGTATAAATATACCATAACATTATCGTAAGAGTTGATTGCTTTGACACAAAACAGGGTTTAGTAGGAGAGGTGCCGATCAAGATAAAGCGATGTAATTCTACGATAGCAACCATAGACAATAATCACATTAGCTTTGCCCTCTTCTAGCGCATGGAAAGAAATCACATAATATGCGCACAGAGAACATAAAATTATTGATGTATTCCCTGCGTGCATGGTTAACTGTTCTGTGGTTAAACGGTTCCACTATATCTTTCCACTATGTGGCATTGTTTATTTAAATGAACTCATAAGAAGAATTGCGGTGCTTTTCAGTAACAATCAGTATTGTTCTTTATATTTTGTGTGTGAATGAAATTTTATTTGAAAACATGAAGTTCTCTGCAAGTGTACCAACTTTTAGTTTTTATCCACATGTGCCACTCTGTAATTTATAATAATATGAAATATTACTTAAATATAATCAATTACGAAAGTACTTAATATGTACAATAAAGACTATACATCATGCATTTAAGGATTAAAGTACATTTAGTGGAGTAGGTATAAGGTAAATTTCAAATATAGTTAGTCGTCTGTACCTATTCATCCAAATATGAAATAATGAATACTGTATGAGGACATCCAGATTTCTATGGGCACGATCATTACTAGGGCCCATTTTATTCAAGTGTTTCAGTAAAAAGTATGACAGTACCTATACATGAACTTTATTGAAACTGTGCTCGTAAGTACACAACATAAAGGAGTAGTAACATATTAATATTATTGTTTGATTTAACTTTATTATTGAATCGAATTTTTACGGCAATGCTTCAACGATTGATACATTTTAAAGGTAACATGATAATTAACTATTATACCTACATACTTTTAGATGATTTTAGGCTTTTTTGGCGTATTAATTTCATAGTTTTAGTATACTATTAAAATTTAGCATATTTCTATCCAATAATTTCTATCCAAGATAATTCAGAAGGATTCTTGTTGTAGGAATACCAAATTCTCCATAATATAGTGTAGAGATAATGGTAAAGTGAGATGATAATCAAGCTAATAATACGTGGTGATAAATTTAATTTGTATACTATTTATTTAAAATATATTGGTAACAACTGCTCTATCATCGTCCGTAATTGCCGCAAGAGACTTCGTGGAGTAGTGGCATGCCATAGATTGTTTTAATCTTGGCCGATATCACATCAAAAGCTTACAAATTAAAAAAAAATAAAAATCTATTATACCTTATAATGTTTTTTTTATAATTCGGTTGACGTTGTATTACTTAATATTTAAGTTATGGTACTGAAATAAACGTTAAGATACCGAATTAGTAGCACGCTGAAATTAAAATTCAATAAATTAAGCATATTGGCATATTTCACTGTAATTTCCAACAATATGCAATATCACAATGTAGTTATGTACCTACATTGAATGTACTTATAAAACCAATATATTAGTAGCTATCTAATTATGGATTAGCTTATGAGTATATTAAAAATGTATATAATTTTCGATATTGTATTCCGTGGGTTTACTTTAGAAAATTATACTAGAAGGACTTAAAACGGAGTGCATCAAGAACTCATAATCATCTCAAAACGTTGCTATAAATCGGACGCTGTATTAGGCAAATATGTATTCATACAAAAATGAACACATCAGCATAAATTGGTACGCCTGCTTGGCATGGTACAAGTCTAAGGAGAATATGGACACTGCGGTCAACGAAACCCACCAGATCGCGACAAAGATGCCTTTCACAAAAGCTTGCGTACTTTATAGAATGTCTTCTCCATTTATCTGAAGCTAAACTGCTCTCCGTACTACGCATACCTACTAGGTACCCAAAAGATCTACAACTTGTGCAGGGTTTCTAGATATGAAAAAACAATGATTAAAACCTGGATAAGCTGTATGCCATCAACTGTACACCATCTTATTTTATGGTTTAATCAATTCAATCAATTGAAGGTTCTCTGACGACCAAGTTTGCAAGTCTAGGGAAGCACAAAGCATGGAACACGATATATTTTGATTAAACCCTGTTCACTAAAATGCAATTTCAAAAAGATCCTACAAGCTGAGAAAAATATTATGTTATCCACTGCTAGCCATTAAAAATCTGACACAACTAAGACCGGAAATCGGAAGTCTGTCAAATTGACGTTCCAGATTGATGATCACCACCGTACCAATTGGTAAATATGGCCAACACTATTTGAATTATGCTGGATGATTCGTCATCGAACAGTTGATACAAGTCGATGTTATCAGAAATTGTGTAAAACTAACAAAATTAATTTCATGATATTACATTATTTCTAAAAAAAAAACATTGAGAATCACGAAATAAAATTAGCTATAAGTATAATTTTTCCATTATATTTGCGTTATTTGAAGATCTTAAGTGTAGACTGTAGACATTGACAAGAATAAAGATGAAATTTTTTGAGCAGTTTAAAATATATCCACAATGTAATGTCCTTTTAAACTTCACCGTGTAATACTTACAAAATTGTCGACAATTTCAGGAATGCAGTCCCCGAACGTCTTCAAACTCTGGGCCGGCATTAAGATGTGGGAGGGGCCGGATTCGGGCCGCGGGCCGTGCGCGATCGGCAAGACCGTCGTCGTAACACAACACAACACTGTCCCATGATAAACAGGCGACCGCGGGACCTTTAATTATACCCCTGGGTCTAATTGAATAAGTATCTATCACTGGAGCTGTCTATGGTTTTACTGGAACCCAAATATTTTGATACATGTTTCACGGTATTTTTTCAAACGTTCAATAGAGTAACTGTCTAATATGAAATATAACCATTGATATTTATTTGACTTCCATATTTTAAACCAATTAATTATTTCTCTTCGTTGTAAGCGTGTAAAGAAAAAAAGGTCTTCATCTAGAAGTAGATTTAATCCAGTCAATGATGATGCATATTTATAGATTCCAAAAGGCAAAACCACGTTAATAATGATTGATCTACCTATATATACGTATTATTAATTAATTGTAAACTGCACTTTTTTTTACGAAATTGGTTTCAGAAATTAAGTTGTATAACACATACCAAACCAATTATTTCAAAAATCCATATTTTATGACTTGATCGGAAACGAGAAGAAGAATAGCAGAGCATGCAGTCTCTGATCATATTTACAATAGAATAATATGTGATATTGAATTTGGCTGCGCCAATGGCTACAGATTCCTGGGAGATTCAACATTTTTTGTACCATGTCCAATCCTAAGTAGACAATAATATGGACCTCCATAGAGTGGAGGTTGTATTAACATAGTTTTTTTTTTTGTTTTTTACGACAAATGGATGTTAGAGACTTGCTCAAACTATTAGGTTCATACTCTGGGTCTAAATATACATTGAAAACATCTGAATTTGCTAGTAGGTACCTAGGATTAGCCACAGAACAGATTAATGAGATATAGAATCGACATAGTGCGTAGACCAAGACTTTGACGGCAGTCTTAGTTTGTGACTTAATGAGTGTCAAGCCAATAAACGCATGAAATACAAAGCCTCCCTGAATGTCTTCAAATATTTTCAATATTCTAAAAACTTTAATGCATATTCTACCCCTTTTTGTACCGTACCCATAATTAGATGTCGGCAATGAATTCGGCCATTTTCTCCCTGACCGTCGCTGTTCTAGATACGAGTGAGGTGGTGAGCTCAAACCAGCTTCTTCTATCAAGGTTCCGCTTACTGGAGACCTTCCCTTGAATTATAAGATGCAGAAATCTCCCGGGATGACGCATGATGTGGCCAAAGTATGCCAATTATATTTCTTTGTATGGTTATTTTTTAGTCTTTTTCGTCCTCAATGTCTCCTTGACATTCGTTACTTTGTCTTTCCAGCTGATACGGAGAATGCGTCTATACACATTTTGAAGGTTTCGAGATTTCTGAGCTTTATTTCTGTGAAAGTTGACGCCTCCACACTATATAATAGGACTCAAAAGACAGCATCTAATCATTCTCATTCTGAGTCCCAGGATTAAATTATGGCTATGTATTATACAAATGTAAACCTATTATTTAACACGAATTAAATTAATTATATTTTTTCTACACTTGCCAGGGAATGGGACAACTGGACCCCAGGACAATTGGACGCCGCACTGTCGTGGACACGTAAACAGAACGTAGACGATGAATTTTAATCAATTTCTATCTACTACTTAGTAGTTTTAATTCATTTTACTCTTAACATAATGATTTTTTATTGCGGATTGAAAATAACCATGTCTAAGGCTTTATATAAAAATAAAAAACTCTTTTTTCGTTGGAGCTTAAACACATGCACGATTAAATCATTATTTACGTGTGTATAATTAAATTCTCACCAACTATTAAATCATTATATGATAATTTAAGTATAAATAATAAATAATAAAATTTAATATTTTTTTTTAAACTACGTATAAGTACACAACGTCTATTTATTTTCGAATTGCTTGGCGTCCAGGTGTCCTGGCGCCAAATCGTCGCAGACCCACTTGCCATTATTTTTGTATTCCCAGTATTTTTTTTATTGATTCTATTTTATAATTGTTTCGCAGTACCCGTATGCTCCACCTAGGAAGTAAACCTAGTCAATGAATAAATAAATGTATTTATTGTAAACGTAATGACCACTGACACATCCATCATTAACTAAGTATTAAGCTATCGTCCAAATAAAACAAGCTAAGTACTCGTTCTTACTACAAAATTGACGAGTTTTTTTAGTTGTAAATAACGAAATCAAGCATGATTATTATCAAAGTGGGGTGAAGCAAGGATGAGGTGTGTGCGGAGTTTACACGCGATGTGTCGGTCAGGCCGATCTTTGAAGCGCGTGGACATTCTTCGAATGCTTTGTGCTCATGATTTGGAATTCGTTTTTTTGATCAGAGTAGAATTTGTTGTTATGATATTATGCATTTTTATTATTTAACAAAAAAACTACCATACACCACTGCCAATTCACCTTGATTTGTAAAGAATTAAATTAATAACGAGTACCTACTGGAATCGTATAATTTAAAAGTCCGCGTTTGATAAAAAATGCATTAATTAAGGTACCTACTAAAGCCAGGTTGCATCACTATTAAATCTTTACGTAGATAACACAAAATTAATGGAAACTGGCTTTATCGGGTGTTGTTTAACAGGGTTCATATTATCTCGGATGTGGAAAAATATGAAATAAACTTAAACACGTGTTAAAGAATTTGTTAATTTCAATAATTACGCATAATATGCATTAAAAATTTTCACGTAAACATAACACGCGTTCAATATTTGCAGACAGTTGGCTCACTTTGTGTCTCTTTGTTTTATGGTGTAAAATAATTAAATGGACCCAGATCTAAAAATGCCACTATGCCCTGTAGGCCAAGCCAGTCTCCAATCAACAGGCATCATTATCAAAACTGGATGTGATCTAATACAATCTGCCATAGTCACGCTTTAATTTAGATAAACTCATCTGACTAAGGACACTGAGGCACTATCAATTAAACACTTATATCTTTCACCATAACACAGAAATATTCACATTAATCGGGAAGATGATAAATATTGGTCATTTTGCACTCATCGTCTATTTTTTGTATAAATACCCTACTGCTTGACGGTAAGAAAAAACAGCTATACCTTAGTTTAAATCGCAAGAATTTACATATTCTCTTTCACTTACTCCAGCGGTGGTAAGTGAGTGATGCAATACGATCAAGTGTTACAACGAAGTCACACGAGCTTCCTCATTCTTAATTTGAAAATTACTTTTACGTAAGCTTGCTTCGCCTTTAACATTGCAATGCAATCATATTTTTATATTTCAATTGAATATATTCAATTTTTTATATTCCTATTGTGCGATCGACCAAAATCCATCCCGCGTATACTTACGTGCCGTGGCTACTCTATAAGATGTAACCAATAGCATTTTGACTTATAAATTATTGATAATATAAATAGAAGATATGTTTAAATAGAAGATGTTAACTCCAGTGGTGATTTATGTACGTGAAGGCTCCTGACAGATTTGGACACCTCTTGCGAAAATTCAACCATGCGATTAATCACCATTGTGCTTTGCCAGGATTTTGTTTTACTGAGTAGTCACATACAGTGATATATTGGAATTTTACCTCATTTAAGAAGACTTAGAAAACTTAGAAAAGGTTAATGAGGTTAATGAGGTCAGTAATTCTTATGGTTTAAAAATGAACCTCAAGAAAACAAAACTATTACTAGTATCAAAAACAGCGACACCAGACACCAACACAAATTTTGCCATTAACAGCGAACCAATCGAACGTGTGACCCATTATAAATATTTAGGTACATGGGTCAATGAGAAATGGGACCAGTCTCAGGAAATAAAAACTAGAATTGAGATCGCAAGGAGCGCCTTTCTCAAAATGAGACGCCTCCTTAGCAATTGAGATCTTAACCTAGGTCTGAGACTGCGTATGGTACGTTGTTATGTGCTCTAAATTCTTTTCTATGGTATGGAAGTATGGACGCTAAACCAAGAAATGTCACGGAGGCTTGAAGCTTTCTAGATGTGGCTGTATAGACGCATCCTCAAAATTCCTTGGACTGACCGGGTGACAAATGTTGAAGTTCTCAATCGAATGGGGAAGGACCGAGAAGTTCTACGTGGTATCAAAACCAGAAAACTACAATACCTCGGCCACATTATGAGAGGACAAAAATACAGTATTCCCCAACTCGTCATTCAAGGAAAGATCAATGGGAAGCGTAGCAGATGACGGCGCCGCATTTCGTGGCTTAAGAACCTCCGTGATTGGTACGAGTGCAGCTCCACCGAACTGTTCCGGGTAGCAGACGACAAATATAAGATCGCCTTGATGGTGGCCGACCTCCGCTAGGGGATGGCACAATAAGAAGAAGAAAAAGACTCAAAATACAACCCTATACTATTTTTAGTCTCACGGTGTATGTAAATTCATTACTTACTACATTTTTAAATGTGTACATGCAAAGACAATATTGTTAAAATTTCTATTTAGTCACAAGCAATATAATATTATATGTTTTACCTAGAAATACTGACCATTCACTCCACTACACGTGCAATATGTGTCAATCTTCACGAAATTATCTTTGAAAAGTTGTGTGAAAATATACATATTATTATAAAGAAAATGCTTGCATATTTTTTTTAAATTAATCACAAAATAAATCATAGTAATTAATTTAAGTCTCATCAAATAAAATGCCATTTTCCGTGTCGATAATCGAGTACCGGTTTTGTATTTTTAGGGCCATAAAAGCTGAGTACACCACTAACACTTTCCATCTGTCCATCAGTCGAAGAAGTAATTGGTCACCCAATAATTGAGATTGTTTTCGGAGAATGTCAGCATCTCGAGCTCGAGCGCCATGGGAATTTTTAGAACACACATTTTTCGGAATGTTTTATAAATTTTATCTTTTATTGAGTTAGTGTCTAATGCCCGGTCCACACCGGCAACAAGTCGCGCGACAACTCGTTAAATTTTACGATTATTATCATAATTGCTTAAGAAATTTTACGATAATTATCATGCTTATCGTAAAATTTAACGAGTTGTCGCGCGACTTGTTTTCGGTGTGGCCGCACTTTTAGAAACACCTGTTGCTGTATTCTTATAAATAACAAAAATAATATAGTTTTCTTTATACTGTCACTATGCCTACTCAGTGGCGCATTTAGTAACGTAGAAGCCGATACACTGACTGAGTTACGAGGCCTTATACGATAAAAATCAATCAAATTTAAATATTTTTAAATGAATCCATGCATTCAAACATTTAATTATTTGACAAAAAGCTTTCATAAATTTATTTTAAAACACGAATAGAACATAAGTAGGTACGTGAATTATAATAATAAAGGCATCTTTAATAAAAAAAATTGAATATGTAAAGTATATAATACTTATATAAAATTCTAGTATGTAACGACGTTAGCGTCGTAGATGTAAAAAAATACGTTCACAAAAATATGTAGAGTAGGTATACGTTTTATAACTTTGCACTTTTTTGCACATTTTAGTACACTGATACGCCTCTTTGTCTGATTACCTCACATAAAATTAGATCAAATGATATTCACTTGTATTTATGTATGTAGTAATATATAAATATATATATATATATATACTTAGGTAATATAATATATAAAAAAAATATTTTTGGAATATATATTACATCATTTTCATCCTAAAGCCGGAGTGCAAAGTTATCATGCATATTATACTCTACTATTTAAGATGTATTGATATGCTATTTTAATAAATGCCTTAATTTTCTATCTGTAAGCAATGCAAGACTGTAATCTCATGAAATGTCATTAATTTTAATATTTTACATATATATTCTTCCGTTAATACTTTGTGTTAGTGATTCAAATAGAAGAAATAGTCTTATTCTTTGACCATAGCTCCCTAGTTTGAGTGTATTATCGACACCACACCACACGGCACCACTAAGGAACCCTGTCGTTCGCAGCATTCAAAGTCATGCCAGCATCCCTTAGCTCCGCCGTATACACTCTGTATATAGTATTTAGCGACCTTATAGGACGCCACAACCCAGTTGGCAAGAATAAGCAAGTCCGGTTAAAATTCTCCAGAGGCATCAGCAACATGTGGCTGAGCCATGTCCAACGCCTCCCATTCTATCTCAGCATGGCGAAAGGCTGCTTGGTCCGCTCTATTGTCTTCTCGTTACTAACAAATATACCGCCTATTCAACGCTTGCATTCTGACGGTGCAGCTTTACGGTAGCGAGTCAGTGTCATGGTACCTTAAGAAACCGTATACTCAGCTTCGAGAACAGATGTTTGCGGCAGATACTAGGTGTGCGGTGGGTATAACTTTAGGAGCTTCTATTTTTTAGAGCAACAATTACCGAGGAATTACGCTACTCAGTGTCCCGGGAAAGATTTTGGCAAACATAATTTTTATGAGAATAAGGGACATGAATAAGGATAATGCACGTCCTCAGGAAAAACCAAGCCGGGTTTCTACCTGGTCGAGCGTGTGCAGAACAAATCCACAACCTTCGATGTTTTCTCCAGCAGAGCCATGAGTTGAACAGTCCGATGGTTTGCTGCTTTGTGGATTATGAGAAGGCTTTCGACAGTCCGCACCGCCCCTCCCTCTGGATGATACTGGGAGCATACGGGATCCCTCCCAAGATCATTGCCATAATCAAAAGCCTGCACGAGAATAGCGAATGCTGTGTCAGAATTGGAGACACTGTCACGGAATGGTTCGGGGTCACGACCGGAGTTAGACAGGGTTGTGTCCTTGCACCGTTTCTCTTTATCATTATCTTTGACTTCATACTACGGAAGTCAATACCACCCGACAGAGGCATACCTGTTACCCCCACGGTGAAGCTATGCGACCTGGAATACGCCGATGATGCTATCCTATTCGACAACTCAATCGAGGGCATTCAAGAGACAATCGACAGGTTGCAAAACAACTCTTCTCGCGTTGGTTTGAAAATCTACGCGAAGAAAACCAACGTCTTGTGCAATAGTACCTGTCCTGGTCCAGATTTCCCTCTGATTAGCGATGGACAAAGCATCGAGAGCGTCGACAGCTTCAAGTACCTGGGGTTACACATCACAGGAGATGGCATTTTGCAGAAAGAGCTCGCTATCCGAATGGGAATGGCTGGAGCAACATTCAACTCGATGCAAAATGTCTGGGACTCACGATTGTACTCGGTCAAAACCAAATGCCGCCTATTCGACGCTTGTATTCTGACGGTGCTGCTTTACGGCTTAATTCATCATAAATATAAAATTCGGCATAAATCATAATTGCTTAAGAAATTTTACGATAATTATCATGCTTATCGTAAAATTTAACGAGTTGTCGCGCGACTTGTTTTCGGTGTGGCCGCACTTTTAGAAACACCTGTTGCTGTATTCTTATAAATAACAAAAATAATATAGTTTTCTTTATACTGTCACTATGCCTACTCAGTGGTGCATTTAGTAACGTAGAAGCCGATACACTGACTGAGTTACGAGGCCTTATACGATAAAAATCAATCAAATTTAAATATTTTTAAATGAATCCATGCATTCAAACATTTAATTATTTGACAAAAAGCTTTCATAAATTTATTTTAAAACACGAATAGAACATAAGTAGGTACGTGAATTATAATAATAAAGGCATCTTTAATAAAAAAAATTGAATATGTAAAGTATATAATACTTATATAAAATTCTAGTATGTAACGACGTTAGCGTCGTAGATGTAAAAAAATACGTTCACAAAAATATGTAGAGTAGGTATACGTTTTATAACTTTGCACTTTTTTGCACATTTTAGTACACTGATACGCCTCTTTGTCTGATTACCTCACATAAAATTAGATCAAATGATATTCACTTGTATTTATGTATGTAGTAATATATAAATATATATATATATATATACTTAGGTAATATAATATATAAAAAAAATATTTTTGGAATATATATTACATCATTTTCATCCTAAAGCCGGAGTGCAAAGTTATCATGCATATTATACTCTACTATTTAAGATGTATTGATATGCTATTTTAATAAATGCCTTAATTTTCTATCTGTAAGCAATGCAAGACTGTAATCTCATGAAATGTCATTAATTTTAATATTTTACATATATATTCTTCCGTTAATACTTTGTGTTAGTGATTCAAATAGAAGAAATAGTCTTATTCTTTGACCATAGCTCCCTAGTTTGAGTGTATTATCGACACCACACCACACGGCACCACTAAGGAACCCTGTCGTTCGCAGCATTCAAAGTCATGCCAGCATCCCTTAGCTCCGCCGTATACACTCTGTATATAGTATTTAGCGACCTTATAGGACGCCACAACCCAGTTGGCAAGAATAAGCAAGTCCGGTTAAAATTCTCCAGAGGCATCAGCAACATGTGGCTGAGCCATGTCCAACGCCTCCCATTCTATCTCAGCATGGCGAAAGGCTGCTTGGTCCGCTCTATTGTCTTCTCGTTACTAACAAATATACCGCCTATTCAACGCTTGCATTCTGACGGTGCAGCTTTACGGTAGCGAGTCAGTGTCATGGTACCTTAAGAAACCGTATACTCAGCTTCGAGAACAGATGTTTGCGGCAGATACTAGGTGTGCGGTGGGTATAACTTTAGGAGCTTCTATTTTTTAGAGCAACAATTACCGAGGAATTACGCTACTCAGTGTCCCGGGAAAGATTTTGGCAAACATAATTTTTATGAGAATAAGGGACATGAATAAGGATAATGCACGTCCTCAGGAAAAACCAAGCCGGGTTTCTACCTGGTCGAGCGTGTGCAGAACAAATCCACAACCTTCGATGTTTTCTCCAGCAGAGCCATGAGTTGAACAGTCCGATGGTTTGCTGCTTTGTGGATTATGAGAAGGCTTTCGACAGTCCGCACCGCCCCTCCCTCTGGATGATACTGGGAGCATACGGGATCCCTCCCAAGATCATTGCCATAATCAAAAGCCTGCACGAGAATAGCGAATGCTGTGTCAGAATTGGAGACACTGTCACGGAATGGTTCGGGGTCACGACCGGAGTTAGACAGGGTTGTGTCCTTGCACCGTTTCTCTTTATCATTATCTTTGACTTCATACTACGGAAGTCAATACCACCCGACAGAGGCATACCTGTTACCCCCACGGTGAAGCTATGCGACCTGGAATACGCCGATGATGCTATCCTATTCGACAACTCAATCGAGGGCATTCAAGAGACAATCGACAGGTTGCAAAACAACTCTTCTCGCGTTGGTTTGAAAATCTACGCGAAGAAAACCAACGTCTTGTGCAATAGTACCTGTCCTGGTCCAGATTTCCCTCTGATTAGCGATGGACAAAGCATCGAGAGCGTCGACAGCTTCAAGTACCTGGGGTTACACATCACAGGAGATGGCATTTTGCAGAAAGAGCTCGCTATCCGAATGGGAATGGCTGGAGCAACATTCAACTCGATGCAAAATGTCTGGGACTCACGATTGTACTCGGTCAAAACCAAATGCCGCCTATTCGACGCTTGTATTCTGACGGTGCTGCTTTACGGTAGCGAATAATGGCACCTTACGAAGGCTCAGAGCAACCGTATACTGAGCTTCAAAAATAGATGTTTGCGACGAATACTGGGTGTGCGGTGGTATGACTTTAGGAGCAACGAGGAGATAAGAGAACGTACCAAGCTAAGCTACCTCTCATCACGCTAAAAGTGAAGAGGCGACGTTGGACCTGGCTCGGCCACGTGCTGCGGATGCCACAAGAGAACTTTAACCTGGCTTGCCTGTTCTTCAAGCCGACCGGATTCCGGCGTCCTGGAAGGCCGCTAAATACAATCTACAGAGTGTATACGGCGGAGCTACGGGATGCTGGTTTGACCTGGTACGAAGCAAGAAGACTGGCGAGCGACAGGGATTCTTGGAGGCGCCGCGTGGTGTCCATATGCTCCAGTTAAGGGGCGGATATGGGCAAAGAAGATTTTTTAGAAATAGTTAGGTATCTATAAAAACTAGGAATTAAAATCAGTAGGTTATTGTTAAAACATCACTTTAAAATTTAAAAAGACGATTGTCAATGTTAACGAAATTTAAAATTACACCTTAAATTTGAAGTGATTGGGAAATTGTAGTGATCAGTAATTGTATCAGAAAAGCCTACCGCTCAAATTGCGATGGATGTGAATTAAATTCCCATCCAGTACATTTATTTTAAGTGAATTTTTTCGTAAATTTGTTGCAAATCGTGTATATTCAATAACATATGTTATATTTTTATTTATTATATTATCATTCATCAAATAAAAAAATAGTTCATTAATATTCACTTAGCTTAAAGTACGTATTAGGTACCTACATGTTTTGACAGATATGATTCTAGCAACCTCAATGTCCGACATGAATCATATTCGTTAAGTAGTTACAATAAAAAGTCTTCAAATTCTTCAAACACAAGTAGTGTTTTTATAGCCGACAATATCCAAAACATTTCTTTCGTCACTCTTAGACATTTGCCCTGAGGAGGACCTCATCAACCATCCAAAAGCTCACTCCAGCCACAGAGCGAAGTGCTTCCTACAACATACAATAAATATATTATATTTATTATAAAGCGCTCAGTTGCAAAACACGTTGAAGCAACTATTGGAATTATTTAGATTAATATGTAATTATTTTATGTGACAATTTAAGACTTAGGATCCTGATACATGATATGTCGACGTTATATAAATCTAACTAGTTAATAACGTCCACAGTGGCCGCCCGGTTTAAGCGTTGGACTATCACGCCGTGGGTCCCAGGTTCGAATCCTGGGTCTGGCAAGTACACATATTGTTTTTCAATTTGTGTGTGAGCCAGGGTATGGACCTAATAGGTCGAGCAAGTGGCTGACATCCATTTCTCGTAAAAAACAAAATCTGTTAATACAAACTTCTACTCTGTGGAGGCCCATATGATCCTATTAGGATCGGATATGGTCGAAAAAAAAAGTTAATAAAAGCCATGCATTTATATATTAGAATAGCAGATAATAAACCTTGACTATTATGGCAACATTGATTTTCGCAATCAAAATTAATATCTACTTTTTTCTTTTTGAAATTTCAGTTTGCTGTAAACAATTTTAAATATTATAATAGCAGCATATCATAAAAATATGGTAAAATTATAAAACTGTACAATATAATTGAATACATAATGATATAAAGTTTAAATAATACTACCGTTATCAGTGGTTAATTGAATAAATGGATGCATCGCGGATAGATTTTACAGTGTCTTCTTCATTCGTATATTTTATTATTGACATGGCAATGAAGTTTTGTTTTTATTAAATGGCGTCGGTTGACACGTCATACACAAAATATATTATGTCGAGTCAAGTTAGTATAATTTTGATTTGTCGGAAATAAGTAGACGATATTAAAAACTACATTTAGTTGATTTATAATATTTATTATATTGTAATTATATTATGACAGCTGTCAGATTTATTGTATTTTTTTTACACTAGTAGGAACTACGTGCGCACGCCATCTGCGCGTACATACCCTTTGTGCACTATTCGCTATCTACCCAAATATCGTCACACATACACCTAACCTAAGCCTGGTCGCTCATCCAAATCGTCTATCGTTATTGTCACAAAATGTGAGATTACTTTTGAAGATACTATTCAGACGCCCAAATACGCTAGGTGGCAGGTTGTTTCTGTGAGCAATATATACATACTTAAACACCGAATATATCGAAAAGATTTAAATAAAATATTAATAATAAGAAAACATTTTAAGTTTACGCTGGATTTATAGCACCGACTTCGCTAGTTTTAAAACTGACCACTTCTTATTAATCCTACACTTATTCTATATTCAATTGACATCGGTGCAGCTCGCATGTTAGCCACGGGCTACGACAAAGCTACAAACCTCGTAGGCCCGCGTAGCCATGTCCGTCCGATAGGCTTTGTGATTAACTAGCAGGTGTAGTTTTGATCCGGACACATGATGAATGGATCTATGAAATGTTATATGTATATTTTTTTTTTTACATAATCGTGTTTTTATTATCAATCTATTTGTTTCGGTATGCAGTAGGTGAAGCAAGCAACTCAGGGATGTGATTCTATATTATATATTATAGAAAGTGGTTTTCGGAGATTGGCATAAAAATAATTATATTTAAGATTGTATTTTAAATTGCTTCATTGATCACCAAAATAAATATATCACATTTAGGCAGATATTTTAATTGGTTTTTAAAACAGTGATGTATAAGTATTTATTTTTCCTTCAACATTGCGTAATTTTATTTTGTACCTACTGACCTTTATAAACAATATTGAATATTCGTATTTGTAATAATTAGTTTTTGTCTATTATGAATTACTAATATGGTAATCAATCAACGAATTTTTATTGATTAATGAAATTATTTTCTCGTAGAGAAGAGAGGAGAAAAATACATATTATGTAGTACTTATAAGACAATAAAAAATAAAATTTAGGTAGGTACTAATAAAATATAAAAAAGTTTTTATGAAGATAAGACAGGCAATATAAGAATACAACTACAATAAAAATACACTCGTCCAGTTACAGTGAGTAGTAAATTTTAGAGCAACTTAATTTAAAGGACGCAAGAGAACAAAACAGTTCCGTTCGATCACTGTGATGATTCATAGTTCCGCAGAGTCGAGCCACCAAATAATAGTAACCTACATATTGTAAACAAGTGAAAAGATGTGATGTTATGTGATGATCGTGTATAATATTATTATTATGGGTTAATATAAATTATTTTATTATTTCAGTATAATTTCATAAATTATCTACAATATTATGATAGTCATAGTGAATCCAAATGAAGAACCTAACCTAAGTAAATTATAATCTTTTATAACCTCAATAATAGCCAGGGCTCGAAATGGAACGGAACGCACCGGAGCGCCGTTCCGGCTCGTGAAATTTGTAAAATTATCGCTCCGTCTCGTGGGAAAAATATGTTGACTGTCTGAGCTAGATAGGCCATAGAATAGAAAATCTGACACACTTATTTTTATAAAATACACATACGATTTGATGACTATGTAAATATCTTCAGAAAATTTGTCGAGCGCTCCGGTTCGTAAACTTTTCCATTTCGAGCGCTGATAATAGCACATATAGACGTGCAAGGGTACTATTTACTGGTAATACAATATGTTAACGTGTTCATTTTCTTGTTATGGCTACGATAATACGTACTGTCAGCAGTAAATCCATGCACGTGGAAACGGGGTAGGTATATGTTTATGTAACTGTTTAAATTTAAATATTTATTTGTCAAAGTATTGTTAATTTATATTTGAACCAATAGAAAGTTTGTAATTATATTTTTGATTTTGTGTAACCATTTTTCTTTCAAATTCAAATTTATTTATTTACATGAACAACATTACAAATTATAAAATTTAGATGTTCAAAACGTGATATGAAAATATAAATAGAATTATGTAGGTAACATAATAGACACTGTGTGATAAAAAAATAAATACTATGAAGTAGGATCAATAATTATAACAACATCCACCTGAACGACTCACGTAAACGGAATATTCTGATATTCAAAAAAATGGTGACTTACTCTGTATGAGAATCATAACGAACCTCACACAGTGTTAGAGGTAACAAAGCATACTATTTATTAGTATTAGCTATTTGTAAAAGCCTCCTGAATCCAATTATATAATAATATGTATATTTAAAAAAATACAATTAATTTAATCGAATTTAATCCACGTCATATAATTTGTAAACAAACCATCCGAATCAAATATACAGAGCGCAACTTTACCACGGTACGCGATATTCTCCCTAATAAAAACCTAAATATTATTATTTATGTGAAAAAACAAGATTTAGGTATCTGACACATTGTCTGGGTGCTAGACGCTGAAATCTATGCGGTGTCTATTTTGATATAGCCCTGCCAAAAATATGTGGAGTCCCGTTAGAGCTCCAGGACACGGCGTGGTGATGAGGGCATTCGGCGCGTGCAGAGGTGGACAGCGGTGGGCAGGCGCTGATGATTCGTGATCAATTAGTCAACAGTGACTGATGATCCAACGCCTCGGGAAATAAATAATATCTCGGTGCCTATTTCAAAATCATTTTGCCGGCTTTCGGGATGGTCAAATTTAGACTGAAATAGAATTAATATTACTTATAGAAAATAATGTAGGTATACATCCTAAGCCAAACGGGCATTAGTGCAACATTTATAGACAACAGATCAATATTAAATTGGTTTCGTCATATATTTTTCACTAACTAACTGTCCTGTCAAAAAATAGTCGTCACTGAAAACACCCCAGAGAAACCTACCATATCTTTCGAGCGAGACTCAAATTTATATTCATTAGAATCTAGTCAATATGCTTTATCAATTGAGTTACTTTCATCTTACCTAATTACAGCGAAATTAAATAGTACTATATAGCTACAATTGAATCGCTTATATTGATAATAAATGAATCAAGGTACGAATTATAGGATAATTCTTAGCCGAAGTTTCTCTCCAAATTCTTGTCGTAATGTATAGTAATATGTTCAATAAAGAATGTTACATTCTTAAATCTTGTAAATTATTCGTTGAATAAATATATCATCCCAAAACAAATCGCCACCCTCTTATATAATAATATCTTGTTTAATACATATAAATTCGTTACCTACAAACGTACTATATTGTTAAATGTCATTGTATATTGTATTATGTCTTATTAACTATCATAAATGACTACTTCTAATACCTACCAAAACTTTTTATAATTAATTCTGTCATAACCATCCAGAGGTGTTGGACACCCAGGATGTGTTATTAAAATTCCATCCATTATTTTCCGCCATCTCTGACACTATATGATCCCTAAAACATCGTATAGCCTATCTACCCCCAAAGACATCACTAAATATAACATATATATTTTATGTTCTGATGTTATCGTTGGTTTAGTCCCTACTTAAAAAATGTATTTATCTATAATATGTACATAATATATTATAGTATTAACGTATGAATCAAAATGCTGGACACTCGGTAAACAATATGAGAGAAAAATATATATTTTTGAGAGGAGAGTTTTATGAAGAATCTTTGGGTCTGTTCAAGAAAGTGGCATTTGCAGGTCAAGGTATAATGAGGAGCTGTACAAACTTTATATGGGCGAACAGATCACGTACCACGTGGTATATGAAAATGCAAAGACTGCGCTGGATCGGCCACGTGCATAGAATGCCGGAGGATATATCAGGAAGGCGGGCTATTTATGCAACCACCTGAGAGCAAAAAAAGACCTGGACGGCCGAAATTGATATGAATGGATTGCATCACAGGAGATTTAAGAAAGCTTGGTCAAAGTAACTGTCAGAGCTGTATCGTCCAGAATGAAGAAATTTTTTGAAAGAGGCCAACACGGTGATGACATAATATATATTTCGCATCCCATTATATTATTTTGGTCGTATATTATTGTTCTATATTGATTATACTATGTAAGTCCATATTAACATAATAATATTAAAAAAAAACGATAAAATAATATACTTATAAGAAATAGTTAGTTGCTTTATCTCAATATGGGTCGACTATTTGTAACATTAAATAAATACCATTATTTAATATATTGACAAAAAAAAATATCAAAATAATTGATTAATAATACATATTATGTATTTAGGATAATAGCACTTGGGTTATAATATTATTGAAGAAATAAAATGGATATAGGATAGTTATCCACTATTATTTAATTCAACTAGCATATAAACTTAAACCACCCCAATTTGTTCGGGGGCAATTAAGAAATACATTTGAAAAACCTCAAGTAGATTATAATATTGTATTATGAAATACTTTTTATAGCGATTTTTTGCTTCTTTTTCGCTTTTATTTCCTCCTAATGATAATGAAAATATTCTTAAATATATGAAAACATAGATAACTATTACGTTGTATTATATCTAATAAGAGTAATAAGTGGGTATTCAATTTTAGAGTAAGTATGGAAAATTCTGATGCTTGGTAGGTATTAAAGTTACCTATTTACTACGCACGGATTACCTAAGTTTATAATTTCTTTTACGAACATAGTTACTTACAAAAATACTTTGAAATATAAATGTCATGTTGGAAAAATATATCATTAGTGATATCCACGATATGCATAATCATTTCCCGAATTACATAAGTATTTCTTCGAATATAGGTACCGATCGCAGTCAAGCCTTTCAATATTTTGTTTTAATTATTAATATATTCAAATTTATTTTTTCTGCTTCAGCTGTATCGAAGACCATAACTCCCAGTTCAGCGTATTAATTAACCACAAACCAGCGATGGGCAACTTTTCACTTATTGTCCCATCCTAATAGTTAATACACATTCCACAGCATGATAATGTTATTTATTTATTTATTGTTAGTTATCTCGTCCGACCTTAAACTCAAATTGCTAGCCAATGTCGATTGATTTGCATAATCTAAAAAAATAAATACACAGTGACATCTCTTTGAATAATTATTATAAAAATACTAAGCAAAAAAATATCTATATAACAGCGATTGTAGTAAACCGGCTCTCACATCAAAACTCGTCTGCCTGCAACGTGTCGATTACGTTGATGTGACGTCATCGTTACTCACAAAACACGCATCACCAAATGGAGCTCCGTAGATTGGTCGAATGCGACTGTTTAGTTTTAAATAAACATCTGCTGTTACAATCGACAAGTCTGAATGCTTCTCGGCCTGCGAGTCGAAGACGCCTGGACGCATACAAACACATACGAATCGGTCATTCCTATACCTGGTCGGCGATCGCCGCATCCAAATATCTATATGTTTCGAAGGTTACGGACGACTGTCACTAGGTAGATCTGCGCGGTCTTCATAAATGCAACATCGGATCGACGTTCTTGGAAGGTTTGATTTATGGCTGTGGGGCAGACGAGGCAAGTTTAGATTGAGCTGGCGAATGCCGGCGCTTTATTGGCACGCAAATCAGACGATTTATAGTCTTCGGACTTTTTTTTCGCGTGGAGCACCCCAGATCTGTGGACTTTTTAATCCGCAGACCAGGCTCGTTGAATTTCAAACATGTTTGATATTTTACTCTCCGAGTTGCCAGACTTTGTCCGTCGATCACTACGTAAATTCGATTAGACATTAATAAGCAATCATTCGGACCGAAAAAAAATCTGTAATTGTTGTAAATATTTCAATTGATTGATTTGTTAATTTACACATTAGAAAATGAGAGATTTATCAATTATTTTTTTATTTGTATTTATGCAATTCATAAAAAAAAACGTAAAACTTGTGTTCTTTTCATTGCTCTATTATTTTATGCAAGTCTGCATATAAATAACACAAAATTGTATGATTATCGTTAGAGAATATGATAATCGCAACTTTCGATTTTTGACAGCTCGACTTTTTTATTCGTCGTTGATCAGTGGCAGAGCATAGACAAGTCGGACAATTTATTGTCCTCGAACTTTTGGCTCGCCAATGGAGCGCTGGCATAAGACCTGCGCTCTACATTCAATTTGTGTCGTTAAAAATCTGCGGCCTGTCAGATACTGCCACAGTTCTTGTGGCAAATTTTATTTTTAAATATATAACATATTTATTGAGTTTCTCATCTCTGTAATAGAATAAAGCGCCCGCTAACCCTTCGATTGCGGGGAGCTCAAAAAGTCTTGACCCGTTGTAAATCACCGGCCGGCGACATTGGTAATTACGTTTTTAAATAAATATTCTACCTAACAAATTATTTAAATTGCATGCAGGAAAGTTCTTAATTATGCACGCCAAGATATAAAGCATTATTTTATGTACGCAAAGCCGTCCTGTTTAAGCATTTTAAATGAGGTTAATATATTGAGAAATTATTCCTCACAACGATGAAAATGTTACGTCGCCAGCCGTCAGGCTTTGCAAAATATTATCTATTTATACTTTATGATAGTATTGTCGTTTGCTATTGGTTATAAATTAATATAATATATATAGCATAATATCTAATTATTGGGCATATAGATCTATACGGTAGCAAATGTGTCCATCACGATTTCAGGGTAGGCATTTGAATCTACGACGAATCTCTTGAATTTCTTAAGGAGCAGATCCTCTGAATATTTTTTTTAGTAAAACTAGTAACAAAAAACCGTTAAAACTAGGTAACACTGTAAAGATCTTGAATGCAGAAAAATATGCGATAAATTTAACTACGTGGTAAAGAATATGACATTTTCAATAGTTACGACTGTCCTAGAATATGCATTGAAGTTTTTCAGAACATAACGCACATTCAATGTTTGGAGACAGTCGGCACGCTTTGAGTCCCTTGATTTTATGGCTTAATATAATGAAGCGTACCCTGCTTAAAAACTGTCACCACACCCGGTACTATAAACCAGTCCCCATTAGTTTTGTGTTCCCTGGTCATAACCAACTTTTTAGTTGACATTTTTTTTGTTGACACATATTTCACTTCATCTCAGGGATATAAGTATAAAAGATAAAATACTGCTCGGGGGGGACAATCGGGCTATCGATGTTACTGCAGAGATCTTCACCGGAAACCACCTGACCAGTGATGTGACCTGAATCTGGGTTACATCACGGCCAGGATGAAGAAAATGAATTGTTTGTGTATGCGAGTATATAAACCTGTACGTGTTTTTATATGTAAATACATAAGCACGTACCCTGTCCAAGCCTACAAAAAGCTAATACCACACATAAGATGAAGGAGATAGGGGGTCCAGCCCCGGAGCTCCAATTATAAGTATAAGGCTATACACTAAAGAAAAGAAAAGACAGGCACAGTTGACGGTTGAAGCCCTGGCTAATATATTTTTAGAACACAATGTATGCACAACTACTCGATATTGGATGTAAAAGACGGAATACAATGCTATTATTTTAAGTAGGCAGACCAACCGCGTAAATATCTCAACTCACGTGGAAATTTCAATAATATTAAAACAGAAATCGCCGGATGACACATAAATTTAGGAACGCATGCATTCAATTCATAAAAATACCATAATAGGTACCTATGTCACAAAACCACGTAATTGATTAATGATGAATGACCTCCAGCTAAGTTGTGATGGAGTGGTTTATAGTGGTGATGAGAATTCTACTACACAGTTGCCATTCGTCCGCGATGATAATGTTGACGATTATAGAAATGGGGAGAAAACAAATAATTAATAGTTTCACTTCTGTTACGTACGTTAGCCATAATATGCACTCATTTAAAAACGATTCCATAATCTTCACCGGTAAAAAAAAACCTAATGTAGATCTTGCATATTTGAATTTTAAAGAAAATAATTGCTGAAGATGCTACCTTCACAAGTAACAGGGGGTGTATTTTGAAAAATTAAAGGCTTCCTAGTCAGTAAGATGTGCGTGGGTTGGTACCCGCGGGCCGTTCACGATATTCGCCGCCATAATGCACATGATGCAGGTTCCGGTAAGCAGGATGCAAGTATTTTTCTGCAACTATTACCTTATTATAATGAGGTATCAGTTATTTTGCAGACAAAGCAGTTTGTTAATAGAAAATACACTCACAAAGGGTGGATCCACAATGAAACAACTTCATGTTGTAATACAAAATTGTATATAGATATACATAATATCTGAATTAATGTAGAAGAAAAAATGTCTTATTTTAGTTATTTGACTTAGTGGATAACAGGATGCTAGCGTTTTTTTCAATTTAATTGGACGCATAAATCACGTGACTCGGTCGAATTTTCACGGTGTCTTCTAAATATGTGTTTTTGACCCAGCGCATGGATTAAAACGAATGGCTAACCAAATAATCAATCCGTTTAAAAACAAATCTTATCATACTTCAATACTGTAGAGGTTCGTGTACAGGTGAAAGTTCTTGTTTACATTGTTGACTTTATCAAAGATATAGCCTGGTTTTAGAGTTTTTTTATGATGTTAACTGTCAATTATTCATGGTGTATGTAAATGGAATGTATTATTAATTTTAATAAAACGCAATTTTATCTGGACTGGATTCGTCCACTTACTTAAGGCCATGCATTAGTTGAGGCACGGTCTAAAAAGATCGTCGCTAGGCGATGCGCGGATTGCGGGTGGCGGGTGAAAATGACGCCTGTCAAACGAAATATTAATTGTCATATAAATCCAACATACGTCCATTTTATGTTCTGTTTATTGTTCTATTAGTAACAATAATAATATATTCATTGACATGTTTTCTTTTTAAAGTAAATGGGTAACGTTTTTAGTCATCTTTACACGATTTTAGAATTAATTGACCCGTCGCCATCACGCAGCAAAGTGACGTGTTCCTGGGTCAACATTCTCTCAGTGAATGGCAGCGAGTCCAAAATTTCGTCGCGCGTACAGTTGAAAATTATTTGGCGTTTCACTGATGCGTCACCTTAACTAGTGATCCAGTTTTTAAATAAAACTGGAATTATAACGATACAATTGCGTTGTATTTAAAATATTAATAGGTTTTAGACTTTAGAGTATTTAAATCATCATTAAAAAACAATAATTGGGTGTATTTATGCAAAAAGCAGCCAGTACACACACATGTACCACAAAAAGAGAAATACACATTTTTGTGTTAGGTATGATTATTTTGAACTACTTACCCACATAATATAACTACAGCATATTGGCTTTTTACAATCATAAATACCATAATATACCAAGGTACTCGTACATTTATATTATGTAGAATTATGAATAACTTGAAAGGAGATACATGACATAATAATATGTTATTTTAATGTATTGTGACTGTTTTATACTAATTGTAGGTAGCATATTCTGCGATCATTGAAACTTTTTTTATGGGTTTTGATAAAAAAGAACATAACTTGATAATTCATTTTTTTCCAAATTATGGACTGACTGCTTTCTGCATATCTACTCCCAATTAAGATTATCATCATCAGCCAAAGTCAATCTACTGCTAGATGAAAGCCTTCCCATAGCTGCCATCCACTCTACTCTACTCTTGGAATTTTTTCACTACGTATTCTCTATGGCCTTGATGATTTCATAGACCCAGCTGGTCGCTTAGTACCCCTTATATTCCACGGAATAACTGCATTTGTACAGCGATTTCCACTCGCTAATCGTTGTTATTTCAATAGCTTGACAAACTTATATCTATCACATATAATATTAATTTAAAAAAATCAACTTACATTGAACAAAAAAACTAAAATTTCCATAATGCTAAACTAATTATTGATAAACGTTAATTTGGAAATGGATACTTTTTTTAATAATTCCAAGGATTTTTGAAAAAGAGATAAATGTCAAATTTATTTTAAATTGACACAATACTTGAGCATAATTATTATTTTATTATTCAAATTTTAATTAATAATTATTTTTTATTTGCTGTACATTGACATTTTGGCTTCTAAAATTTTTAATGGCCGCGGGCGGATTCGGTCGGTAAAACAGCAACCTCTTAGACCGACAGAACAATAAGATTCAATGTAACTGATGGCTTTGGATTTCATTTTTATTTTATTTTTCTTGATTAATTGAAAAAACGTGCAAGACTACATTATTCAAAAGACTAAGGCGGCACGAAGTCACAAAATGCAAAAAAAAAAATACTATGTTTAATTATATCGGTTCGTAATTATTTTTAATATAGATATACTTATTATAATTGTAAACAGTCTAATAAAGTGTAATAAGTACCAATGTTGACTTGTATGAAACTCATAAATATCTAAGAAATTGGGAGCTTCCCAGCGCTCGAAATGGACAGGAACGCACCGGAGCGCCGTTGTGGTTCGTGGAATTCCAAAATATACCGTTCCGGCTCGTGGATTCATTTAAAATTGCGTTGCGGTTCGTTAGATTGAGGTATTTATGTGTGAATGTATCTTTTAAAGTTTTTCTCAAAATTAAAAATTAACGAAGTTATGTCATGCCGGGCGTGCAAGGGTTAAAAATAAAATTTATGACATCCCTAAATTTCTTTCAATTTTCTTTTTTGTGTCGATTTCATTTAAGATCGACAATACAGTTGAAACAGGGTTTTCTGATTCAATGTCATTTCGACAATTGACTCGACGTGTTAAAAATGTTTATGACGTGTCGTAAACCCTTATTTTTACAATGAGTAATAAATAAATGCACCATTATGCCATTTTCCTACAAAAATGTTTTTGGTATGAAACTATTGAATAGCCTACCGTAATTAGTTTATTTTTAAGGGACGTTTCTATTGTGTTATTACATACGTTGTAACTTGCTACTTTAAAAAAATAGAAATAATAGATACCTACTATGTAGAGAACTTTTAGTTAATTTTTGTTTGTAAATTTGTTTTAAAAAAAAAGATCCTCCAATAAAATTTTATTACTATCATAATAATAAATTATTGTTCTGTATTATCATTATTCATCACCGTGGCAATAATAATGACTATACTGAGACTAGGTAAGGACAAACATCACAAATTGAATCGTTTAGTTTAAAATACACTCACAAATTAGGTAGGTACGTGTTCAGTGCGGACAACAAATAATTTTAGATGGTAGTCATAGATTAAATAAATACGGTGGTAAGTTCTTTAATCTGAGGTGGTAAGTGTACGTATATTACAATAATGGTAACCAAAGCATCATCATTGTAACATATATGTCATGGTCTCCACAACGAGGGGCTGAAAGGGCTCTAGCCTGGGAGCCCGTGCTCAGGAGGAGCCCGGCGAGGCGAATCGACCAGATAAGTGAGATAAACACACATCACAAATTTGCTTTAATAGTAAAAAAAAAGAATTTTCTTACAATACTATTATTTATAGTTATGTGGTTATACGAAACAATTCTTAATTGTTTATCAATACTCGACATCTCCATAATTCGTATGGATGTTTTAAAATATACAATAAAACACTAAATATACAGATTATTGTTACCCCGTACATACTGCCTTTATTCTTAGCGATAAGAAGGGGGCCCCACCAAAGATCCTAGCCTGGGGGCCAGCTTCACGATGTGGGGCCTATGGTATAGGTATATACATACACTACAATATTAGTCCTTATAATGTTGAATATAGGTAGGTACCTACTGATTAATGACAATTTTATATTATTTTATAGGAATCGTGTTTAGCAACTCGAGTTGCACCTTCCGTCATGTTTTATCTTATATAATTAATGATACTTCTTCTTCTACCCTGTCATGTCTTAATATTGGGGCATAGGGCAAGCATTGGCGCCACTTCCCTCGGTCCATCGCCATGAGCCTCCCGCCACGTCAGACCTGCAGCAAATAGGTCGCTTTTGTAGCAACGCTGCAGGGTGAGGGAGAGGCGGCCACGGCGATGGAACCCTTGAGGCTGTGCCACAAGGGTACGAAGTGCCGCACTCTTTGGCGGCATCCGGAATACGTGTCCCAGCCACGTAAATCGTCTCTTCGTGATAACTTCAATCACCGAAGGCTGCTGTGCTCACGAACTCGGGTATTTGTAACGCGGTCGTACCAATGTACCCCTAAGATTCGGCGGAGACATCGATTCTCAAAGCTCAAAAGCCGATAATTAATGATACACCATTGGTAATTTAAAATGCTATAATTACGTAGTTTGGTGATGATGGCTTGAAGCTTTTCTTAGAAGTAGGTATGGCCTAATGGCCCTTATGGTGGAGAAGGTCCAAAAGAAATCTTTGAGGATCCTTTGTTTGAAGCTGTGTGGATGCCATCCATGGCTTTATCCGATTGATTTATCTTAAGAACGCTTACACACTGTGTTCAACCAAATCGCTTCGGATATTGGTATATTCCTCCTGCGTGAGAACGAGTTTATGTGAACGATTTATAAATTCTTAGTTTGATAACTTCTTAAATAATTAAATGGCGTAGTTAGCTCTATCGGTATACAGATATGTACTGTATAAATTTTGTATTTACTCGTCTCTGTATAGGTACTTACTATTTTTTCTAATAGTTGCTGCATCTATTTCTTTATTTTTAAACACTATTTTAATACTATTTCTTTAATTTTTTTAAAAATATTCTGTGCTCGTCTTGAATCTATAATCTGTAAAATTTGTTATATGTAAATTAATTTTTAATTTGAATCTTTATGGTAGGTATGTGGATATGTTGTTTTTTAAGTTTAATTAATTAACAAACTGAACTATCCCAAATGAGACAGTAATATAAGTTATAAGCAGTGACGAGTGGTGGTAGAAGTAACATGCCTGCTGATTATGGGTGGTAGATAAAGTAAGAGTAAAGAATAATACAATTCTTGACGGTATACTTTGTTGAGACGAGGTTCTTTCGCCTGCGGCGCTGACAATCCTTGCCCACTTGCTCAATATACATCCGCGTAAGAAGTTCAAAGTTTATTGTTGCATTTATACATCCAACGTACGTACGTATGTAAAGAAAAAAATTAAGCATACCGTTTTTTCGGAAAATTATAGAGCGTTCCTGTTCGTGAAATTTTCCATTTCGAGCACTGGAGCTTCCGTTGTTTATTTTCACAAGGCTGTCACGTCTGGTGATGCCAATTTGAGAAAGCAATAGCCACAAAACAGATTGATAAATAGAATTCAGATAGGCTATACCCCAATACACTACATTTTGAACCAGGGTTTTGAATGTCATGTCAATGAAACACAAAATATAGACGTGCAATAGTGTGTGTTGCAACTTTCAAATACGCCAATATTGAATGAGCATTAGTGCATAAACCACCAGCAGTTGTCAGAACGAAGGACAAGCTTAGAATAACGAATTATTGACACGTGTTTAAGCTTATCCCATATTCTTCTACACTCGAGATCAGATGCCTGTTACTTATATAATACCCGTTATTTCATTTCCCATTAATTTTGTGTTCCCTGGCAATATCTGTGATTGACTTTCGGATTGCTTCAGATACCTATCGACATACTGTTCCAGTCATATGAAGTAAGCACATGTCTACTTCTATTCTATTCTTCTATTTAACATACCTACGTGGTATGGTTATGTATTTCCTTGTACTTATTATATATGTATAATTTTGTAGGTTTTATTAGTGCACTGTTTTTTGCTTATTGATTTCTATTAACTCATTGACGTGTTAATATTTGTTTTGCTAATACTTTTTCTCTTGAACCACGAGTTAGAAGAGTTAATAAAACATGAAACGGTGGTGAAATTATGTCGATCCCAAAGACTAAGGTGGGCTGGACACGTTGAGAGAATGCCTGAGCACAGGACGCCAAAAATCATGACCAAGTGGATCCCACAGTGGAAACGGTCTAAGGGCAGACCAAAGAAGAGGTGGGCTGACTGTATCGAAGAGGACTGAAGAAAGATGGGGAGGGCTGGAGACTGGAGAGGAGCAGCCAGGGTAAGGAGCGAGTGGAGGACAATTGTAGAGGAGGCCAAATCCCGACCCGGGATGTAGTGCCGAGAAAGAAGAAGAAGAATACTGTTTCTCTACTATCTTGTGAACGTCTTAAATGTATAATTTTTATTGGTCGGTCTCATTAATTTATACATTTAAATAATACGCGAGCGGCTTACGCGTCGGCCTATAATTTTGTGGGTCCCAGATTCGAATCCTGGGTCTGGAATTCGAGTCTTGTGTTTGAGTCAGAGTATGGACCTAATAAGTTGATCAAGTGGCTAACATCAATTTATCGTAAAAACCAAAATATGTTAATACAAACTTCCACCCTGTGGAGGTCCATATAATCTTATTAGGATCGGACATCGTTTAAAAAATATATTTGAGCTTTAACTATAATCAAGCAATACTTTAATTTACAGTGAAGCTGTCGGTATGAGATATTTCAAATATATTTTTCCATAAAAAAACCATTGTTTTAATTCTTTTCACCTCTTTCATTCTACGCCACTGCCTATAAAATAGTTCATTAACCCAAAATGGCAGTAATACTATATTATTTGTAATAATCTTGTATCTACAACGTGATCAATGCGTTTTTTTAACATAGACATAATAATCAATATATTTTAAGTACTCAGGTATACATAACAAGGAATGCGGATTTACAACAAAAAGTTATTTACTCACCGGAAATGAAAACTTTACATCAAACTAAAAGCGTCAATTAGGAATCTTTTGGGTTTTCTTTCAACATAAACTAACCCAATGCTTACGGGCCGCACAACATTGTGTTTTTGCTAATTATTTTTCAAATGCAAATTAACACGTTAATTACAAAATTAATTAAAAGGGCCCGTAAGCATTGTGTTAGTCTTAATACATTAAATATAAGACATTAGTCTAAGCCAGAACAATCCCTAAACTCAAAAGGAAAAATATGTCAAATACGTCAAAATGATACCACCATTCTAATCATTTTTATAATAAAATAGTTTTATTATAAAGTCTCATTATTATAAAATTTAGTTGCCATTTTTTAATTCGGTAGGTACTTGTATTTATTGCACTTTCATTTATTATTTTGAACATACCCACTATGCACACGTTATTATAATTACTTTTTATTCTTACTGATGTGTCGAGAACCAAGCTTAAAGCTGTAACAACGTATGCTAAAATCCATCATAATTCACCTATTTAGAGCACGTCAGCACGTGCCATGTTAAGGGTATATACATTATGAAAAGCTTTAATTATAAATGACGTAAAGATTTTTTTCAATTAAAACTCATGGTGTGCTTTTTCTTATGCGATAATCGCATAGTAGGTAGGTACATGAATTTGTTTAACGTTTAAGGCGTTCAGTAGAGTTGCCACTTCATAACTTTGCACTCTGGCTCTAGAATGAAAATGATGTACTTAATTATATTCTAAAAATATTATTTTCGCTTACTTATATAATAATATATTTATTTATCTATTACTACATATTATATTAATACAAGTGAATATCATTTGATCTGATTTTATGCGAAGTAATCAGGCAAAGAGGCGTATCAGTGTAATAAAAAGTGCAAAAAACTGGAAAGTTATAAAGCGTATACACTAAAAACGGTTTCATTTGAATGTGCCAATTCAATTTGGTTGCAAGTATTACATAAGTACGTAAAATCGTAGCTTAAGCTATCTTAAGATGGTTTCACGTATCGACATATCTAAATGTTAAAGGTAAAATTTTAAAATTGAAAAAAATAACCGTTGATGGATAGTAACGACTACATAATGATTTAATATATAATCACATCATTTTTTGTTTTCTTTTCAATGAGCAAAACCAACGTTAATTCAATTATTTTCATTGAAAACCTCAGTATAAATATATCATTGAAAAGGGTGGAACCAAGTAGGATTCGAACTCATCACTCAATACCCTATTGACTACTTTTATGATAATATTAGTATTACCCATTAAAATTAAACAATCAGTCAAACATTCTTTTAGTAATATCTTGCCGAAAAAATAATTAGGAAAGTTTTCCGTTAGGTACATGTTCAAACACGCGCGCTAACATGATCTTACTTCCTACTTCATTTATTGTTTGTCAATGTATGGCTACGGCCGTATGTTGTAGCTTAGCCACTGGGAAATGCCAATAGAAATGGTGTATTTCAAAAAAATACTACTTTATTCTTAGGTCAATAATTATTACAACAATAACATTATTCGTAGAATGTTTATCACATTTAAATGGTCAAAAACATAGCTTATTATCAATATTTTTAAAATTATCTTTAAATGTGTAAATCATGCCCATTTTTTGAATAATAAAATGCCTAATTCTTGTCAAATTTGGGATCACAGAGATTATCAATATATTTTTTTATTGTAAATATTTCACTATAATAATGTCAACATAAATTTTACTAATGGTTTTATAAATGCTTTTGAAAATTAATAAATATAAAAATTCTTAACACCACTTCACATGGATGTACTGAAATATGACTATATTCTAAAACAATAGAGCGAGAGGTTTAAAAGAATACTATTTTATGTAATAAAAATACTTTATGCAGTCATCAAATGTTTAAAATAAATATAAAGGATAATAAAGCTTCCTACAACGTTTAAGGAATGTCCAGGATCATGCTTTGAAAATAGCATAAAAGCTCCATTTTGACGTACGCTGAGCATGTAGGCCGTTAAATACATTTACATTAAGTATTTAATTTGTTCGCAGTATACGTTTAAATAATACGGTTTAATAATAGGCATACCGAAGATAACACAACGAGTTATTTCAAAACAATGAATAGGTACAATAATATTCAACATTAAACCACTAGGTAACATTTTACAGATATTCTCTTTTATAATAATAATAATCGTGTTGTGTAACAACAAAATTTAGGCGGCAAAATTTATAAATAAAAGCCTTACAAGATGGCCGGCGCGAGATAAAAACGAATTTTTCAAAACATAACATTAGAAGGCAATAAATAATAATATCCGAAAAGCTAAACCGGGGAGGCTTTATCTGGTTTTTGTATGACGTCGATCGGTTATTGGCTATTGCAATGAGAAATTTGAATACATGGTAGATGTATTCTAATAATCCAAAGTAGTATTTATAACCTATAATATATATTTTTTTCGTACTTGAAATAAATGGGTGTGGTTCATAGAAACGGCTCCAACAATATAAAACAATAAAATAAAAAAAATACTTGTGAACATGTAAGAATTACTTTGAAACTTGGATATGTTTAAATCATGACTATGTGTCTGTTATGGTGAGAGTATTTGTGGGTTAGTCATGGTCACGGTGATATTTTGACCAGCACATAATGATAAATAGTTGTGTAGTAGGTAGCGGTTTATTCATAAACATACGAGACGCCTGCGTCTAACAGTTGGTAGATCCTCAATAATTGTAAACTCCATGAAAAATTTAAATGATGATTGTTTTGTGTATGAATTTACAGCTGGAAAATATATATATATATAGTCCACCTCGCTATTGGTTTGCTGACTTTGCAGGTAGCTACTGATAGCATCTGGCACATCAAGTATCTTATACCGTTAATGTAAGTATGGCTCTAAATTCTAAATATTCGTAGAATCTTATAGAAGAGCCATCGTGAAAGATTTTGGCTTTTAATGATGAGACTGGGCATGGTAAACCATACAACCAATACATCACCACCACCACCAATCATCTTGAAAATACTATCATTGAACACGATTATCTCGTAAAAGGTTTTTAATTAGCAAGAGAAGCATTATATAAAGATGTATACAATCATATTCCGCTTGGTAATGCTGACTAGAGTGCCTGCGTAAAATCTATGACACAAATAATATCGATGGTGTATGACGTATTATCTACAATTATGAATTGTATACATACATTATACAAAAATGAGAGAATCAAATCTTGATTAGACGACTTCGGTAGGTAAGACACATGCAGACTAGTCATGTGAAATGAGTCACTTAAATTTGAGTTTGAAATTAAAGTCTTTACGTCGATTAGTTTCCATGTTTCGTTCTAACTGATTGAGAATTACAAGATAAAAATAACTTTTTATATACAACGTTTTTAAATTTTCTATTGAATCATATAAACTTGACTTGACTAGCTTAAACGATCAAAAAAACTTGTACTTGATAGGAATAATACTGAAATGTCATATTGATTTCCATAGTAACGCACGTATATATTAATAATTTAGTTGATAGGACCCCAGTGGGTCTATTCTATACGTATCAAACACTAAATTGATAAATAGTATCAAACTTAGGGTAGGTTTGTATCAAAATATTAGCACTTATTGTAACAATTACACGAAGCTGGTTTTTATTGTTGCAATAAATGCGATATTTTAACAGCAGCAAGATAGGTGCTGTTAAAATATAGCACTTATTGCAACAATAAAAACCAACTTCGTGTAATTGTTACAATAAGTGCTAATATTTTGATACAAACCTACCCTAAGTTTGATAATATTTATCACTTTATCACTTTAGCGGTCGATAAGCATAGAATAGACCCACTGACCCCTATAGTGGTGTCGAAATAACTTTTCATATAAAACAGAATTAACTGAAAATGAATTCAATTCTACTTAAAGATGTCTACAAGTATTTAAAAGTGCACTGGTATCGTGTTCTGATATATTCTAAAAGTTTCAAATATCTAGCTTGTCGGGAAGTTAGTTAAAAATCGATTGCAAGATTTGTACCTGACAAAAAACCACCGGATAAAGAACCACCGGACAAATAAGAATACGAGCTAAGAAAAACGTTGTAAAATATCAAAAATTCTTATCGGACGCATTTACAGAGAATACTCAATTTTTTTTTATCTGAGTACCATCTGACTCGCTCATGCCTTCACAGCATTCAGGAAGTGCCCCAATAGCTCAAACACATTACCATCACGTCATGTGCTTTCACGTGCTGTCACGCTGAAATAGATATAGAAAGGTTGAGATAGAGACAGTGATTCACTATGAGTGTTTCACGGAGAGCCTCTGACTTGTATATTTCAAGTCAGTCATACATGAACGACGCATGTCTACTGCAGATTATGAATAACTTTGAGTATTGCAAGTAGGTTTTTGAGACATCCTTAAAAGGTGATGAGGAGTTGGATGTCCAAGACTTCGATAGGTTTCAGCGCCGATGCACGGTGATTTTATTTGTCACAGATACAGCAACCAATTCGTCTCAAAGTATTTAAAAAAGAAGTCTCGAAACAGATTAACACAATCATACAATAATTATTAGAATATACGAAAATGTTAATAGATACGTATTTCTCACCAATTGAGTATAAATATTATCCAAGGCATAAAAAAACTCCTCGCAACTTATATCTAAGGGATAATAATATAATAACGTACGTAGTTGTACACAAAATTTTTATTATATATAAAATGTGTAAGGATCTGACTTTTGTGGGGCTCAAAATTAGCCAGTTCGTCAGGCTTCTACGTCCCAAACCCAGCCACTGCACCGATGCACCGGTATCCAATAATGGCACATGACAGTGGAGAACCATGCTGAATATACGAGCCTCTCTAAGCTGTAGGAATAGCATAAGCTGACAATGATAAAAATGAGTTATAAATGTGCAAGTAATACTATCAATTATTTGCTAATTTTACAATTTAATTTATCCTAATGCATTATAAAAAGATAGTGAACAGTTTCAAATCAATTTTTCAAAAAAAAATAATTAATGATTCTAAAGTATTTCACGACAAGAAAAGACAATTTCATTTTTTAATACAGAGAAACGTCATGATATTAGTAATATTTTTTCTTCTGCTAAAGTGTTTTAATGCTACTATCTCTTTTACGTGCAATGTTGAAATAGTCGTTATTGCATTTGCATCTCATTTATTCTTACACGCTCTGTGCAAGGCTGTCTCTTTCTTACACAATGTCATATTGTAGTACTTCCATATCTTTTTAGTGGAGAGTAGTTTATTTTTCCCGCTTTATTCCGTTGCGAGAGTCATTCGAATAGTTTGAAGAAAAGAAAAATTGTAAGAAGAATTTTAATATTGAATGTTTTTATTTTATTTTGAAAAATTAAATTTTCGCGTGATGACATCTCAGTTTGATTATTAAAATGTATAGTTATAAACACTTAGAGTTATCAGAAATTACCATATTTGCACGGTGTTCTTCTTTGATCCACCCAAGCCCGAGGAAGTCGGCTGCTACATAGGTATAGCGTGTGTTATTAAGTATACGTAATTTAACCTTTTACACAAATTTTGGTTGTAAAATACAGATATATATTTCTCAAATATTTGGTACTGCCATATTCATTTTTCTCTGTCAAATATTGGATACCACTAGATCTGTCTCCGACTTTTAATGGACGTAGGTAATTGAGGCATCTCAAAATGATATTGTAATTTAATTGACTAATGTTAAATTTAACAAAGCTATGGCATTTTTCATATTTATTCAAAATTGAATTAATAATATCACAACCTTACATATATTTAGCCGGTACTTATCAAATGACCAAAGAAAAGTCTCCACCTATGATAACTACATGTTTACGATATTATTATTTTATACCCGTATCTACAAATTCTATTTTTATCAGAATTGATAAAATTTATCTATTTTTTGCTATTCTGAGTTATCATAAATTGCCAATAACTAAACTTAATAAAAACTGAATCTCATAACTTACGTGAGTAAATAATATTTAACCTACTAATGTGTTTTATTCAGGCAGCTCTCACTAGGTGCAGTGCGTAAGGCGCTTGCCTTCCACCCGAGAGTTCTGGGTTCGATTCCCGGCCAGGACACAATATATTTATGTTTTTCTCAAAGCCTGGGTGTTGGTGATTGTTCATAATTGCTAACAACTACCTTATACGAAAAAACAAGGACATGGTTATTAATAATTTAAAAAAGAGGTCTTTTATTCTATTCGTTTCAAATTCATTACATTTTTTTACAATAATAAATGGATTTAAAAAGAAAATTTTGAAACTTTCTAATGCCCCTCCCTGAAGTGAGCACATTCATTGATATACCTGTCTTTCCAGGTGATTTAGACAACTCCGTCCCCGTCACACCAATGGCATTTTCCGATCTCCCGTCTTTCTCTGGCACAGTGGCTGGATCCACGTTATTATTATAATGAAATATTATATTATGAAAAAAATAAAATGAAATGAAATGCAAAAGGTAATGGTCTTTGTACTTAAAGAAGTGTGCAACACTGGTATGGAGATAAAACCCTCCAATGACCACAACAGGAATCTTGTCCACTTGATGATTATTTTTTCTATTAACACATTTCTTTATACCTACATCTTCGTGTGTTCGTTTATACTTTATAATATCTGTAATTATACGTGGAAAAACGTACAGAGCCTTACAATTTTTGTGGACATTACGTCGCTATAGGATTTGTTTCCCGAATAGACCAAATGTCAATTTTACAGGAGACGAAAAACAAATTTCATTGTCGTATATTTTAATATCAGTAGATGTATCAATCATTCTTTCTATACTGTATGATTGCAACATTATCTAAGAATAGATTCCAAGAATAATATACTGGTATAAATCATTAAATGCACAGAAAATGCGTTTTATTTACAAGTACTCACTGTGGATATTCGGGAAATATTTAGCGCTCTCTCAGAATAATGGATATTCGGGACAAAACATGGACGTTCGGGATTTAAGACCGTAGCGTATTGCTGCACGGCCCACAGATTACTGAGTGGTCAAAAAGTACGCGCCTCAAATGTTATATTTATTTACACGATAATTGTTAATAATTACCTCTACTATTTAAATACTTAATGATCGTAATTACCCAAGTTCGTATGTAATAATAACATGCGGCAATCGCTTTTTCGGTTTTTTTCGGATTAGGTAATAAAATAGTTTTTAAGTAATTAACTATTTTTTTATTGAACGAATAATTCACAAGATTTAAGAATGTACCATTCTAATAATTGAACATACTTACATAATTTTTTAAATCACTTCTGAAAAAATATATTATAAGGTATCTACTACTTCAATTACTAACCGACGTCACGGTCATTTCTCCAATATTTTATGATGGTACTTACTCGTACTTGCTAACAATTTTATATTAATACTTTTTCCAAAAAAAAAAAAAAATCCATTTATTTATATCTGTATATTATTATATCTATATTTTTCTATAATTGACAATTAAACTTATTACAAACCACCAAATAAATATTATATATTTACTATTGTAAGGAATAACAACACAAAATAATAGCATGTATAAATTAATTACCATTGGCTGCTAAAATTAGGTAGGTACCAATATCCTAAGTATATAATATCTACCAAATAAATAGTTACTAACATACATATTAGATTAAATTAACTATCAGCGCATTCAAGAATAAATAAAAGCATCGCCTTTATTTTCATAGAAATACCTAGATTAAAAGTAAAATAAAGACAAACAATGTTTGATTAATAATAATTTGAAATAATAATTATTTTTTACGTCATAGTAGTTGCCAGATCATACTGTAGAATTCATATAACCGTTGGGATTTTGTGTCATTTATCAAAACAAAATGCAGTTATTTAGGTTAAAATAGTCACTTCCACAACTCTACTGTAAGTTCAGGGCGAACTGGTGATGTATCAGCTATGAATGATCTCTTCAAATTTGATTAATTCACTATTAAAACAATAGAAACGTTAAAAACAATATCAATAAGACGAACTTTGAAAGAAGTCTCCGGACGGCCGAAAAATATGAAAGTGGGCGTGATTATTTTAGAGCTAGACAGCGTGAATGTGGGAGCGAGATGCACGGCGTGAGCGCGGTTTGATTGGCTAAAGTCATATTCGGGAAATAAACACTCAGCCAGAGATATATTTCGACCGAAATTAACTTGGATATTCAGGTACGAATAGTTGGACATTCGGGAGAACACCACGGAGTAATTGTAACTTAACATGGCGTATTCGGGTTTTTTAAAAAAATATCTCTGTTCCTAGATAAAAATATATTGTTTTTATAAATGATTTCGGTAGAGTTCGATAAAAGAAATTGAACTGCATTGAAATGTCGATTTCGACAAAAATGGATATTCGGGAAACAAATCCTATAGCGACGATTAGGTACGTAATCATAATATGCACCACTGAGACCTTAGCTATAGACCATTACATTATAAATATTTGTATTGTTCTATCTATGTATCTATATATCTAAAATGTACGAAATCAATATATGTATATATGTAGGAGAGAGCGAGACAGAGAGAAAACGTATTAAAATGGATAAAGTGAGAGACAACATACATGTAAATGCAAATTCTAAATTTGAAAAATAAACTGAAATACGAAAAACGAAAATAAACTGTCGTGAAAGAAAACAAATGATAAGATACTCGCATAATAATCTAACATGTGCTTACGGTGCGGTACTGGCATGTTGAGGATATAGAAAGTATTAAACGTCATTACAATTACTATGTGACAGATTGACGGAAAGGTATACATAAGTATGGTATCGGATAGGAAACACATATTTAAAATAATATAAATACCTATCTCTAAAAATGATTTTTTTATAAGAATATCTCGATTCAAATTGAAGAGATTTTGGAAGTGAATAAATTTAATTTCTTTGTAATAATGTAGCAACATCCAAGAATGGATAGAGGTGGCACTGCCACATTGTAATTTTTTCTAGTCTCAAAATAAGAAGATAAGTATCAATATCAAATGTATCCCTGTATATTATCAATTATTATTCAGCCATGGTAAATGAGTCACTTAAATACTGACGTAAGTCTTGTCAATTATATTTAATGTATCGTTCTGATTAATTATTCGAGTCATGAGCAATAAAATTTCTCCGCAAAGGCGAGAACACTCGGACTCATTCCAGTATTAAAAGTGTCCATGAATGACATCTGCTATGATAAGATATGTAGAAACTCTCGTAATAAATATATCTCGATTACGTTAAATAATCACATATAAATCGTACAGATCCTTCGCCTTTACTACGTTATCCAAACAATAATATATTGTCATAATTTAGTAGCCAGTTGGCAAATATTATTACTTATTAGATTGCCACTTCAGTCATTGAATGGTTATGATAAAAAATACCATTCAACATTACTAACTGCCAGTTTTGACTTTACAAACTGATAGCGCCTTTCGTATTTTTGAGTTTCGAGCCGTAACATACTAACTGTGAATGCGCTATTTTCTATATATTTTTTTATTCATACTTATAATATAATGAAAATATTTTGAAATGTAACATACACCTCTACATTACTCTATCTATAGTCTATTCCTTCTGACTGACTTGAAGTATATGAGTCAGAGGCTGCTTGTAATTCTTCTATTCTATAATAGTACCAAACATTTTTAAATACGTAGTTGTATGGTGCAATTTTTGATTATTTCCACTTTTATACTCCATAATTCAAGAAAAAGTATTAAATATTACAAAAAATAGACAGAATATTTTTAATTTTACCTCGAACACCATTTGGGAAACGCTATTGTAGAATGACCCTGGTAAAAAATGTTTTATTTTTTATTTTTAGGTATTTCTTTTAACACTACTAATTTACATATACTTACCAATATTTAAAAATTTAAGTGTTTCAATACCTACATAAGTTTTTAAAAAATATTGAAATTTAACATATAATAAAAAAGTTGTAGCCGTTTTATTATTTTTTGTCAAATCTATCTAGCTGTTGGTCCACTTTTTCTCCTTTAAATCTGTAAGCCTATGCCAAACATCCTAGCCTGAGGACCCGCTTCAGGATATGAAGGCCATGCCGAGACCCGTCCTTGGTTGTGGAAACCATTATGATAAGTATGCCGAATCTATTTTTCAATCAGTCTCAGTCGCTGTTGTTTTCATATATACGAGTGTGGTGTTCGATGTGTGGGTTATGGTGTTGAGGATGATGATGAAGAAGTCGAAGATGTATGCAGGAGCGAGTTTAATTTGCACCGTAATGATCGGTACAATAGTATAAATACAATGACAGTACATATAATCTACTGAGATAGTTACGAGCCACTAGCCAGGTACTTAGATTCGAGTGACATTTTGATAAATCATTATTCGTTATTTATACAGTCAAAAGTAATACATAAACATTATATTCCCGTACATAATTATATTGAACGAGTCAGCGGTTTAAATACGAGTAGCTTGTGAATTTTATTTTTTATTACAGTCATACTATAATATGATACTATGAGAAAGGATTATTCGACTGATTTTCCATTGCGATACCGTATTTCATATCGCCAATGAATCTGCTGATCCAGCTAAACATTAAACTTGTTTACCGTTATATGAGTCGCTGAGAAATTATTATTACGGTCGAATAATTTGATACGTTAAAAATAGATATTTGATCGCTAATATACTGACAGCTACATGAGTATATCGTCGGTGTTTTGTAAAAAGGGCGAATTAACCAAAATGCTACTTTACAGGAGGAGGATTTTTAACTTTTAAGATTTATTTGTTTTTTTACCTGTAGATGATTATAAATATCTAACAAGTTTATAATAAAGCTTAGAAAGAATACTGTCATTATAATAGGTATTATTATATAATATTTTAAAAGGCCTAATATGTCACACTTGCTTTTTATTTTGTAATTTTAATTAATTTAATTTTAGTCGATTATCGTTTTTAAGTACTTTCCTGTGGAAATAAAAATTCGCCGTTTTTACACAACAAAGCTAGTGGGGTAGGTACATATGAGTCGCTTAGAATCATAACTCACATATTCCAAAAATCAAGTTTTGAGATAATCGCTAAAAACCAACAGAGCACTATTTTTTGTAATTAGAAGAACAGTATTGAACTCCCTAGAATATTAATGAGTGAGAGAGTCGAATAACTTTTTTTAAAAAAAATATATATACCTAATACTCCTAACGTTGCAGACATACAGCATACTGTGAGAAATAGAGCTCCCCGATTGGTTAGGAAGGCGTTGGTGACAAAACTCTATTCTTTGAAATATACGACATATTACACCAACAATGAACTTTGTCAACGATTTTCACATGGTTTAAATTGACTTTTAATACTCAACTATTTTTTGGTATATAGATTAATTCATTTAGAATCACTTGGCATATTTAACTAAAAAACGACAAAATTGCAATATGTGAGTTATGATTCTAAGCGACTAGTATTGTATTTTCATTAAAATCTCGATTTCGCCAAAATGGTTGATTCGCCCTTTTAACACCGACGATATAAGAAGTTTCTTTGCTATCACTCTGAATATTTATTAATGCCAACATTATACGTAAAATCAAGAACCTCTTATACGTTTATACGAAAGTAGCTGCGTTACTATAGCCATGCAGAATATTACTCATATCCTACAATACTTCATACCATCTCGTGTAATTGGAATCGAATTTGCATATTGTGGTACGCAAGACGCGATATGTTACCATCACCTACCAAAATAATAATATGCTCATCTTTATTGTTTCAAAAGTACATCATTTCATACCTGTAACGGTTGTATTTTTAGATATTGTGCATGTGGATTACATACTTCATAAAGCATTCAACCCATATTATGCTAATACGCACATATAATAAAATCACGCGTGTCGGGAAAATTGTACGAATTGCATTTCGCCGTAGCACAGTTCACCGTGAGTTGTCTTACCGGAAAGATATGGCCGTATATCACTGAGATAAAAAAATAAATAAAGCATTATTCGTGGAGCATTGCAGACAATAATGTTCTAATTTATTAGATTTAATAAGAACATTAATTTGATATTGATAGGTATCAAATATCTGATTATAACGATATCATTATTATTAGATATTTGATAATTACAATCACCTATATTATATCCGTCATGATTGTATTTCTAATTTACGTACCTATCTAAGAACCTAGGTATTTTTAAGTGTTTTATTTAGACATGAATTTGATCCCAATACCTCGTTCCCATCCCATATACGGCCATCTATTTAAAATACAATAGCCTACGATAAACTAATTAAATGATATCTATGATGAAATATTTAAACCTAAATAACCAGTGCTCGAAATGGAACGGAACGCACCGGAGCGCCGTTCCGGTTCGTGACATTTGTAAAATTATCGCTCCATCTCGTGAAAAAAAATATATTGACCGTCTGAGCTAGATAGGCCATAGAATAGAAAATCTGACACACTTATCTTAATAAAATACACATACGATTTGATGACTTCAGAATATCTTCAGAAAATTTGTCGAGCGCTCCGGTTCGTAAACTTTTCTATTTCGAGCGCTGAAATAAGCTCATTTTTTTCAAATAGGCACTCCATTGCTTAAATGCAGGTCTAGTTATATCTTACTTTTACTGGCGCATGCATATAACAGCAAACTGCATTCAAGCTATTTACTGCAAATTTGCATGCATAAACCTAATTTGAATCTGTCGAATAGTGACGTCACGTCACTGACGTAATACGCGTCATGCCATGGCTAATGTTACCAACTTTTAAATTTAAATTTCCCGATAATTAATTTAAAATTTTGAAATTGTGAATAGGTGTAAAAATGTGCAAACGGTACCACATAAATTTAATAATTATAAATGAATAATTATCATGAACTTTAAATAAATTATTTGTTATAAAATCATATTTATTTTATACTTCTTAATGCACAAAATGATAAAATATACCCAGAAAATATTTCCATAATATGGCAATACAGCTTTGCGGACTCATTGACAATATTATATACATCTCCATCGATCCACGACCTGTATACATTTTTACAAGCAATATTAGCATCATTTAGCATCATCATGAATCCGATTATAGCACAACGGCACGTTTTAAGTCTCCTACTAAACGCTTGTTGTGATGAACTCATTTTAGACGTATATTAAAGTGACACTGACAGCTCGCGCAGATCGCCGCCATTTTAAGTTTGGTGCGCATTTCTGTACGCATCTTCGTGACGTATGCATTTTTTATAGTTTTCTTATTTGCCCGATAAACCGCTTACTGTGTTGAATGCCGTTTAAAAGTGTATAAATACGGCAGTTAGCCTATTACCAAAAAGGTTTTATGATGCATCTACCTTTTGGGTGAGCTTTTACGAATCCTCACGGAGCTCTAAGGTTCATGGAAACTCCGCTGGAAATCACTGCTCTATGGTCATATATCATAGAACTTCAACCTGGTATGCCTGTTCTTCAACCCAATCGGATTTCGGCATCCCGGACGATATATCGAGTGTATACGGCGGAGCTACGGGATGCTGGTATGATTTGTAATGGCGTAAGAAGACTGGCGAGCTACATGGATTTGTGGAGGCTCCATGTAGTGTCTATATGCTCCAACTAATGGACGGACATAGCCGAAAAAGAATATTAAGAAAAACACAACTTTCCAACATTAACAATATTTTAAGAAAAACATCAGTAATTAATTAATTAATTTTGTACGTCCACAATACATTTGACCCTACATTGAATATACGTATAAGGGCACTGGACGCCAGGACAATTAGTGGGCGCCGTACTGTTGAATGAAATAACATGCATTAATGAAATA